>NW_026521995.1:10542500-11176687 GCF_021234435.1 Artibeus jamaicensis | reverse complement strand
CCACCACCTCAAAAATCCAAAAACATCTCTACTACAGAAGAGATAACAAGAATCACCATACCTGTTACTCTTCTTCATCGTAGGTTTTTACTGTTAGCTTAGAACAATGTGACCAATTCTGGTCACTGGGCTGCTAGTAGGATTTAGTTGGGTCATTCACACTGTGCCCTTGGAACCACATGCTGAGATGAGAGTGTCACAAAATAGGTGAGCTAATGTCAGCTTGAGTTTCTGGTGGTCTCTGGAGCAGCACCACTGTCTGCCTTCCATGGATGCGTGACATGAACTACACAAACTACTCTCGTTCAAGCTAATATTACTAAACCCTTTATTTCTTGTTCATGCCTAAGTGAATCTGAATGCCTTAGGTTCATTTAAAATTGTTATAGTAAGTAGTCTCCAGTTCTATAGATCTGAGCTTTCTAAAATACTGACCTCTAAAAGTCAAATTCTATCTCGGTTACTAATTTTACCACATTTAAATTTGTGCAAATGAGGGGAATAAAACCTTCTGTGGGTAAGAGAAGGGATTTAGCACACTTAGTGACTCGGAAAAAGTAAACGAAGTGAAATGACACCGTCAGTGGTTGACCTGGAGAAAGAACACAGAGCTGGCTCTGCTACCCGGATCGATAATTTCCTTTTTACTTATTCGTATCCTTAACCAGGACAGGAAACCTCACATTTCTCTTAAATTCAAATGTGTGTGCACGTAATTACGATATAACTGTGCACACAAAAGTACACTTAGCCTGCTGCCTCATTTACTGTTGAGTCAGAATCCCTCGTTGACTTGTGATCACCTCACTCAACTCTGGCTGTGGTTCCATTCAGCCACATCTGCTGATATTTTCACTCAAGGCCATAGAAATGATGCCACCTTGTACTCTCCAAGGGTAGAGGTGCCCTTTCTAACCTGCCAGCCCTATCCACAGGTCTGTGAGGTAGAGGAAAGAAGGACCTTGTCTTTTTTTTTTTTGGCAACTCTTGGTATTAGGTAAATGCCTCTCAAGGCCAGCATTCTTTCCTCTGCAGCTAACAAAAGTATTCGGACCAAGAAAAGTGAATGAAAGGTGGAGAAAGGTGGCAAGACCTGCTTTAATCTTCTCTGCTCCTTTTCTTCCTTTTTTTCTATTTGCCTGCCTTCTTTTCTGTTAGCATGATCTCTGGTTTCTACTTCTGACTGTCTTTGCCTTACACACCTGATCACTTAACATATAAATTATTTAAGTGTTTTTTGTGTCATATAAATCTTTGGGAATCTGGGGCAATCTATGGCTCTCTCCTGGGAAAATCGCAGAGATACTATGTTTAGAACTACAAATAAATAAATAAATAACCCTATAAGATTCAGATATTCTGTGTTCAACTAAAAGTCTCCAGTCTCTTAAAGTATTATTCCCCAGAAATCCATTTGTAGCATAAGAATCTGGTCCTGGCATTTTCTTAAAACTTTTCAGTTCTACTTTCGCAGCAACAAGTTCTTGGTTTACTCACGAACCTTTGCCAGGAATCAGGGTGGGGTGGTGGGAAGAGCATTCACTTGAGCACAACCCATGCCTGGGTTAAATACTGGCTTTTTTCTTGTCATCTATGTGACAATGGAAAACATACGGAGGGTCCATCGTCTCAACTGTCCACTGCTTCTTTTTCACAGACAAATACAAGATGAAGTAAGGATTTTCAAAACTGCTTCTGGCCTGTTGGTGTGTCTAGCGCTCTCTTTAGAATGCGTGGGTGCTGAGCACTCGCTGTTGCCAGGGTGGAAACGAGTGTGAGGCCCCTGGACCACAATGCGACAGAGTGATGTGTCCTCTCATAAGCAGCCAGAAAGTCAAATCACACACTTTATGAATTAGAGGTAAGAGATTAATCTGAGGCCTCCAGCGGATTTCTTCTTTTCCTTCTTTTCTTTTAGGAGACCCCTTTGCACAGCTTACTGATTTGCTTTGTTTTATTTCTTCTTCATATATCATTCAGTACCTGCTCTCCAACATTTTTTTCTTTTTTATTATAATTTTTTAAATTTTTAATTGTTCAAGTAAAGTTTTCTGCCCTTTACCCCCACCCCAGCTCACCCCCCCACCCTTCCCACCTCCCTCCCATCTCCACTCCCACCTTGTTATTGTCCATGTGTCCTTTATACGTGTTTCTGCAAACCCTTCTCTGCTTCCCCTGAAATTCCCTCTCCGCTCCAGTCACTGTCAGCTTGTTCTCTATTTCAGAGTCTTTGGTTATATTTTGCTTGTTTGTTTGTTTTTTTCATTAGATTCCTGTTAAAGGTGAGATCATATGGTATCTGTCTTTCACCACCTGGCTTCAAGATTTTTCTTTCTCATTACTTTAAAATTCTTTTTAAAATAGAAGATAGTCTTGATTTCAACATTATGTGTTTTATTTCATCTAAATATCAGGTCCTCTAAATTTCCTACTTATCCAAGAACAGACAAAAGAACCTGAACTCATGCCACCTCCTTCTTACACACCCATGTTCACTATTTTTGCACCGTACACACATAAAGCTCTATTTTATTCCAGTCATGCTGAAATGGCTGTGATATATTATTACTCAGTATTCAAGCCAAAAATTTCAAGTAGATATAATGTAAAAATCTCTTCTGTACATATAAACAGGTCACAGAACCAATAATCTGCTCTAATATGCCTCTTTACAAAGCTCAACTCCGAAAGAAAACTTTGAAGGGAAATATGAATGCATTCTCTCTTCCTAACAAAAGAGAGTGATTTCTCATGGTTAAGAAAAATTGTGTTATTCTTTTAGTTATCTTTGTGAGTTTAAACCAAATCATTGCAGAATATCAGCCAGTGGTGCCCACTTGTAACATCCTCTTCCCCAAAAAGGCATTAGAAGACTTCGTGCAGGGGTTCTGCCCAGCGTGGAGGGGGGAGCTCAGAGTGGTCCCACAGGGAAAGGGCGCTGGGCTCAGAGTTACCTGGAAGGGGGGAGGGGAAACGTGGAGTGGGGAAGTTATCGTTCCGGAAAAGTCACCCCTTCCTCACCGAGAGTCACGTTTTCAGGTTATCACAAATACACAGGAAGCAGGTTGTCAGTATGGGGAAGGCAATTTGTTGGGTTGAAATTTGAGAGCAGGAATAAGGAGGAGGTATAAGTGCAGGTCTGTCAGAGACCCAGCTGAAAACCCAACTCTTCTCCTGCCCAGGGGCGTTTAGGTGGGGTTGTCACCTGAGTTGCCACCCTCCTAAAACAGAATAATGAAGGAGATTTGGTGTGGGGGGGGTGGAGTGAACATAATCTTCTTCCTCTACTCCTTTTTTCTCTGCTGGTTGAGGTCAGAGCTTGCTTGGTAGCCGCGGACCAGCTCCCCGGCAAGGGGCTTCTGTCCACTGGAATGTATCACAGGTTTCCGTGAACTCTCTACTTTCAGACTCAGTGCGGTGTGTTCCTGCGAAAGGACATCCCGACGTCATGCACTGTGTAGTGCACCACCTGGGCCCCCTTCAGGCATGAAGACCTTAGTCCCCCAGCTGCGAGAGGGCTGTCAGCAGCCAGGTCTCAGCCACTGGCTCCTTGTGAACTACCTGGTCTGCAAAGAAGTGCCTCGCCCAAGGCTACATGGCGCCCTTTGCTCAGTGGCCCACGTCCAGCAACTCGCTCAGATGGGACCATCCAGGTGCAGAGTTCTCTGTGGGGCAACTGGAGCTTTCGTGAAGACTTCATCCTAGTCATCTTCACATCTGCCCAGCCCCGGCTCCTGCCCTTCCTGGCCTTCCTCAGGTGAGACACAGGAGCGCTCCGTAAATGTCCTGAGCACTCGTCACCACTTTAGAGTCCGCTTTCTGGGAGAAACACATATCGAAGCATTATTTGCTTCACTGTACTGAAAGCAATAGCACACGGACTTTTACAGAAAACTCTTAAATATGGTACAATTTTTGAGAGCTTTCTGATTGTTGGTTGTTATTATTGAACTAATGTAATGAAATAAAAATTTAATGGGTAATTATTCTTTTTTTGAAAATGATGACTTTTAAGAAATGAAGGCTTAGTGACACGGGAAAGTGAACCTGGAGACCGAGTGCTTAGGTAACTTACATAGTACACATCTCGCATGTGCTGAGCATATGGGATGTCAGGGAACAGCCCTGGTCATTTGAGCCCCGATTCATTGCCAGTAATTTTTAAATTTTTTGGTTTTTACTTAATCTAACTCTTGCTGTTTCCTCCACTGGCAGGAAAGTGAAAAATACCCATAAGAAAATTTCCCTCAGATAAAATGACATGTCCCAGCTGTCCCCAGCAGCCCAACAAAAACAAAAGAAAATAAATCTCCCAAACTACAGACCCCTGTGCTTATACAGGAGGGGAAGGAAGGCAGAGAAACTGGCAATTACTGAGCTGTAGAGGTAGCCTTTGTTGGTACCTGCCCCAAATGCAAACACTGGTAGAAAGATTAACTCCTTTAGCCCATTAGAGAAAGCAAGGGGAAGGGGGAGGAGAGGAGCAGTGAAGGGAAAGGGGGGAACTTTGAAGGAGAAATGAGCTGGGGGAAGTATGCAACAGCAGAAAGCCCCTGATAGATGGAAATCTCACTCAGTAAAAATTGGCTATAATGTACATGCAATTCCTTTGATAAAGTTCTGTTGTCTCCTGAAGGAAGATTAACCACGAGCATGTCAAGTAACAAATAAAAATAAAATAAAAGACGAGAGAGAAGGTGCTGATCCTTTTTTTTTAAAAAAAGTTTATTCTCTTGCTGATTTGTTTCCCCAGAAAATAACTGTCTAAAATTGAGAAATAACTACAACTCTTCTGTAATATTCTCTGGGGAAAGAAAAAGAAGAGGAAGGAAAACATGTATATTACCAAAAAAGCCTACGTAGTGTGGTAGGTTAAATTAGAAATGGGTTTGTCTCTCATCAGAAGGGGTGTAAGACATAAATGAATAATCAGAGAAAAATAAAATACTCATTATATACAGACCAAATTTAGCTATTTAAGAGAACTTATTCAAAGCATGCATGTTAAATAAGAAAAAACAAAAAATATAAGAACAAAAGGACACAGTATGTTAGCACATGACTGTGGAGAGGCTGTGTTTTAAGTGCTTTCTAGTTGATTATAATCTGGCACAAAATGTTAAGGGCGTTAGTAAGACAGCTGGCAGTTGAGTCTACTGCCAGTGTTTATCATCAGCCACACCTTTCCGAGGACCTCCTGGGCCAGTGACCAACCCCACTCCATCCTGTGAGGGAAAGGCCCAGGTGTGAGTGCACAGAACTCACAGGGTGTCCACTAAGAAGCCTCTCTACCATGTTCTCTAAATACCCGAGCGATTGTACAAGAATGCGGATTACAAACATTGTGTGGTTACAACTTAAATGCAGTCCTTGAGATGACGCAGGTGTTCTGGGGGCCGGGGATCTGAAGGTCTGCGACCCACTGAGGGTTCTTGGCCAAACTGTGTCTTTCTGTGGGCTTTCCATTTCCAATCATGGTGACGTGGGTGTGTCACTTTGTATGCTAATGTATTACAATAGGTGTATAATGAAGCTCAGAGTTATATCAAGGTATAATTAGTTGCCAAATTGAACTGAGCTGGTCTTTTGCTGGTTCTAAGCCATAAATCTGTTGAGGGTTTATAGCCCTTGACAGTCCTTGTAGCCTTTATCCCTTACAGCCATTTTACCACACACCTTATCTCATAGGTACTTATATTTGGCCTGAAAGTATTAAACATCAAGTTTTCTTTCTAAAAGAATAATATCTCATTGAGTTTGGATGGAACATTTTGTATGTATGCTGACCTCTTTATCAGTATTTTATTCTCTGTAGGAAAACAATTTGGATTTTGATCAAGTCCTACGTGTATATATAAATAAAAGCTAAGCACCACGTGGCAACATAAGAACAGTATTGACAAGTATTGTCTTTGCCTTCCAAGGTCAGCCTTCGCATGAAGTCCATCCACTGAAGTCGTTTGTGGCAAGTACTTTGTGAACGGAGTTTGTGCATTTTTCTCTCTTTATACCAATTATGTCTATTTTGGAATGGGAGTTTTTAACGTGTGTGGTAGTTTTCAAAATGTGTCCATGGTAGTTTTCAAAATGTGTCCATGAACTCTTTGTTCTTCCTCTCAGGAGATGGAATCTAATTCATCCTTCCTAAAGTGTGGGCTAGATCTAGTCACTCACTTCCAGCCAATAGAATTTTTTTTTAAGATTTTATTTATTTTAGAGGGGAAGGGAAGGAGAAAGGGAGAGAAGCGCCAATGCATGGTTCCCTCTAGTGTGTCCCCCACTGGGAACTGGCCCACAACCCAGGCATGTGCCCTGACTGGGAATTGAACCGCGATCCTCTGGTTCACAGGCCCGTGCTCAATCCACCGAGCCACACCAGCCAGGGCCTATTCTTATTTTTTTAATTGTGGTGAAGTATACTTAACATTGACCATTTCAACCATTTTTCAGTGTACAGTTCAGTGTATAATTTAGCCTTATGAGAGACCCAACCTAAAATTTTCCAGCTAAACTGTTTCCAGATTTTGGATTCCTCTTAGAAATGTGTCATTTTTCATTGAACAGTTCTGTTCACTGATACTCACGTTGTGGCCCAAGTGAAACTGTACCCTTCCCCCAGCCCCAAGCCCCCAGCCCCCAGCTCCCAGCCCCCAGCCTCCAGCAGCCACTGTTCGACTTCCTTTCTCTGTGAGTCTGAGTACTGGAAGTGTCTAAGTGGAATGATATAGTATTTGTCATTTTATAACTGGTTTATTTTGCGTAGCAAAATGCTCATCTTCAAGGTTCATCCATGTTGTAGCATGTGTTAGGATTTTTTTCCTTTTTCAGGCTAAATAACATCCCATTGCATGTATATACTTCTCGTTCATCTATTCATCCACTGATGGACACTTGGGCTGCTTTCACTTTGGGGCTGCTATGAACATGGCTATATAACTCCCTACTGTCAATTTACTTGCCATATATGAGTATACCTATGGGTGGAATTGCTGGATTGTATGGTAATCCATGGCTTAACTGTTTACAGGAAGGACAGTGAGCACCCACTCTCAAGTAGTTGCCTTTATCCTTATATTATTGTTTTATTTTCTTTACCACAAACCTCATCCGAAATTCTCTTTCATTTCTTTTACTTATCTTTTATTTGCTTATCCGGTCTCTCCCAGCAAACTGTTAGATCCAGAGGAGCAGAGACCTTTTCTGTCATATTCACTTTACTCCCAGCACTGGGTCCACAGGAAGTGCTAGATGGGCAGTCAGTCACTGGACGAGTGGGAAGCATGAGTGGGAAGAACCTGGCACACCAGAGGGAGAAGAGAAGGCTCAGTGCCTGCAGCTCAGGAAGCAAGGCGACATGTGGGGAGGGTGATGCTGGGAGACTGGCAGACACCAGTGCTGCAAGGCCTCTGAGACCTTGTGGGTATATCTCTATTTCGCTCTCTCTAAATGGAATCCCTTCATTCCACTTCTCTTCACTGTCTGACCAACTGCTCCATTCTTCAATTTCTACTTTAAATATCTGCCTGCCCACCTGCCTAGCAGAATTGGATGTGCCCTTATCTGGTTTCCCAAGTCAATTCATATCTCAATTTTAGGGCTTCTATTGAGTCATTGATCTGTTTCCAAGCTTCTCTCTCCCATTGACTTGAGTTTGAGGGCAAGTCTCTTGTCTGACCTCTCTTATTTCACATTGTATAGTGGGTGCCCAGTGCACTTTACTATGTGTGCGAGTGGATAGATAATGGGGGGATAACATGGACCTCGGGGCTTTGTTCACCCCTAGCTAAGCTTTGAGGCCATGCTGTGGTTTCTAGATGCACAGCCTCCTCTCGAAGTTTATTCCAGGAAACTCCCAATCTTGGTAGAATGGCCTTATGTAGTAGGTCTCCTATGGGGTCCAGTGGTACAGACACATTGAGCACCTAAGAAGGGTGCTCTGGGAATGTCCCTTTGTGAATTATGTGGGCCGTCCTATTGTAATTGAGTCTTGATTACTATTGGCCTGCTCATGAGTGAGACTGACCCTCAGACTGGCTGACTGAGAGGCTCACCTCCTACACAGTGTGCAAGCTGCAGTGCAGGTGCTGATTTCATGAAGCAGGATTCGTCTCAGCAGGGTTTGGTGTCTCCTGAGAGCTCCCTGTGGATATGCTGCTTGTGAAGCTTATTGGATTCTGCTCTGTTGTTTCCTGAACATGACACTGGATGTGGTGGTTCTGGGCCCATTCAGAGGGACTCTGGTTCAGTCCTATGTCAGACACTGCCTGTGACTGCCACTGGGCAACCTGTTTTTAGCTGTCAGCAATCCACAGCTTGTGGCTCCCTCTGCTGGGCCTGGGTGTGTGTGAAAGGACCAAGCTGTGCACCAAGGCCAGCTTTTACCAGCATCAGAATTGGGAACAGATCAGCAAAAGCCTCAAAACACCCCAAGATCTGCCTCTGCCTACAGACTGCCCATTAGGCTTAGCCACTGAAAGATCCTCTGGCTAATACTCTTCAGGAGGGAGTAAAGGACACAGAACTGAGCAAGAGAGATTCCAGTGGGTGGGGCAATTGCTTTCCCCCCAGGCTGTTGCCACAGGGCGGGGAGTGCTCTGCCTGAGAGAGATGGCATCTGCAGTGTGGGAAGATGAGTGAGCACAAGGAAACTGGAAGCTGACCTTCAGATCTCTCCTCGGCACCACAAACCCCAGACTCTGCTCACATGGCTCTAACCGACTTTGTTCTCCCTTTTTTGGAGCCCAGGGTAAGTGGCTATGAACAGTATTTTGAATGTTGGCCCTTTTAGAGGATGGTTGTATCTCTAGCTGTCTGTCCCCAGTAGACCGAAACCCCACTGCTTTTCACAGATGAATGTTATGTGGGTGCCTTTCCAGGTTCTGGTGCTCTAGGCTGGGTAGCCAGCTTGGTGTTTACACCCAACATTTCTCAGGGGCACTCCTGCCCCAAAAGCTGACCTATCCTAGCCAGCAGTCTTGTGCCTCCACACTTCCTACCAGTCTCAATGTCGCTTCTTCTATAAATACTTGGTTATAACACTTCTTTCCAGGTAGTCCTCAGTTGGTTATTCAGGATGATTTTTCTGTAATTCAGTTGTAGTTCCAATTTGGTCCTGGGAAGAAGTTAGTGTAGCTTCCACCTAATCCAGCACCATCTTAGATCTTTGCTATTACATTTGTTTGTTTGTTTGTTTGTTTGATCCAACGACCCTACCTCTTGAGTAAGATAGTAATATAACTTTTAGTCTTGGCTCTGGCTGGAGGGAGGAGAATAGGAGAAGTTTCCCTAAGAATTCCCAAAGACAAGAGTGTCCTCTTACATTTTAAGGCATGAATGTATGTGCCTTAAATAATAAATTTTATTTATAAATTAAATGCCTTAAATAATATGCCTTAAATGCCTGAAATTAAATGCCTTAAATAATATGCCTATTATAAATTATATGCCTTAAATAATAAATTTATATTTATTTACCTATATGCCCCTAGGTACCTGGAATAAACAAGTGTAAATCCATTCTCGAGGAATCCAACTTAAACACAGACTTCAAAGAATAACAAGTGATGAATTTACACAAACATTAATTCACAATCAGAAAACACAAAACACATGAAGAAACATGCCACTGTGGGTGAGACTTAGGAGAAGTAATAAATAATAGAATCACACTTGAAAAGACTAAAGGTGTTCAAAGAAGAAAAAGATAAATAAAATAAAATACAATTAAAAACAAAAACAAAAAGGACAAGAAAATTTAAACAGGGAAAAAAGACTAAAGGTTTCAGATTTGAAATATAAAATAAGTAAGTTTAATTTGCTAAAGTAAATAAAAGACAATATGAGACATATGACTAAGAAACACAAGACCACAAAAAATAGTCAGGTACTTTAAAAAATATTATACAAAACTCCTAAAATGAAAATATTTAAAAATAAAATTAGAGATATAATGGATTGGCTATTCAGAAGACACAGTTAAAGAGAGATAATGGAATAGAAAATGTGAAAGTGAGATTAAGAGACATAGAATAGAGTAAGAGAATGGAGCAAGAAAACATTTAAAGATATAGTGGCTAGGAATTCCCAGTGTTAAAAAAAGACTCAAATATCAGTTTCAAGAAGAAATCAGACGAAAGAAGTCACACTCAGATTCTCCTGGATTACCCTTCTTTTCTGAGGACCCCAGGATACTGTACTGATCCATGAGTAAGTAAGATTTTTGTTAACACCTAGTATAGGCCCTAAACACCATTAATAATTAGTTTCACTAAATAATTGTAGTCTAGTATATGCTTTATAGTCCATATTTTATTTTAAGCTGATTTTGGTTAATGGTTATCTAAAATAATTTTAAATGTATCCTCTCACCCCAGTTATGTAAAAATTAAATATATAGACTTGGATGGCAAACAAATACATTTTAATACAAGGCAAGATCCTTTGTTCACACTTACTGAGATAAGGAGAAGAGTTTCTTTTCACCTGTTGACTACAGTGTTCATGTAAAGCTTAGGAATAGTAATTTCAGAGTTATAGGCATCTGCTTTTTCATCAAGGGAATATTCTTTTCCACTTGCATCCCATGGGATACAATAATAGGGATGATAACAATGTATGATAATGATAATGATGAATTACAGCAGTAAGCACTAGAATAGGAGTCAGCAAGCATTTTCAATTTCTGCAAAAGATGGAATAGTATTTTAGACATTGTAAGCCAGATGCTCTTTATCTCATTGTCTCAACTCTGATGTTGTAGTATTAAAGGAGCTATGAACAGCATGTAAATAAATTAAACTTTACTTACAAAAACAGGCCAGGGTTTTACTCTATGGCTGTAGTTTGCTCTACCATGGATTAAAATACAGGCATACCTTAGAGAAACTGCAAGTTCAGTTTCAGACTACTGCAACAAAGCCAGTAACACAATAAAGTGAGTCATAATCTTTTTGCAGAGGGAAGGCCTGGCTTTCAATTTGTAAAAAACACTACATTTGTGAAGCTCAATAAAACAAGGTATGCCTATATTGAGGGTGTCTGAAGTCCAGTGAATTACTTAGTTGTAGCTAGGCGTACTTCTTAAATTTTGCTTAAATTATATTATTTTCAAACTGTATCATAAATTAGTATAATAATAAAGATAGAATACATTTATTTTATTTTTAACATATATTTTAATTGCATTTTATTGATCATGCTATTACAGTTGTCCCAATTTTTCCTTCTTTGCCCACTCCACCCAGCACCCTCACTCCCTCACACAATCCTCACACCGTAATTTATGTCCATGGGTCATGTGTAGGTTCTTTGGCTACTCCATTTCCTATACTGAACTTTACATCCCCATGGCTATTCTGTAACTACCTATTTGTATTTCTTAATCCCCTCCCCTCTTTACTCATTCCCCCAAACCCCTCTCCCATCTGGCAACCATCAAACTGCTCTCTGTATCCATGATTCCATCTCTGTTCTTTTTGTTTGATTAGTTTGTTTTTTAAATTTAGTTTTGATAAGCTTGTATTTTTTGCAATTTTATTCTTCATAGTTTTGGTCTTTTTCTTAATAACTCCCTTTAAAATTTCATATAATAATGGTTTGGCGATGATGAACTCCTTTAGTTTTTTTCTTGTCTTGGAAGCTCTTTATCTGTCCTTTGATTCTAAATGATTGCTTTGCTGAATAGACCAATCTTGGCTGTAGTTGCCTGCTTATCAGACTTTGAATATTTCTTGCCAATCTCTTCTAGTCTACAAAGATTCTTTTGAGAAATCACTTGACGGCCTTCTGGGAACATTCTTGTAGATAACTAACTGCTTTTCTCTTGCTGCTTTTAATATTCTCTCTTTATCTTTAACTTTTGGCATTTTAATTATGATGTGTCTGGGAATGGGCCTCTTTGCCCACTTTTTTTGGAATCTCTGTGCTTCCTGGACTTGCATGTCTATTTCCTTCACCAGATTAGGAAAGTTTTCTTTCATTATTTTTTCAAGTAAACTTCCAATTTCTTGCACTTTCTCTTCTCCTTCTTTCACCCCATGATGGGAATGTTGGACCTCTTGAAGTTGTCCCAGAGGGTCCTTACACTATCCTCATTTGGGGGAGGTCTTTTTTTCTTCTCCTTGTTCTGATTGGTTGTTTTTTGCTTCCTTATGTTCCATATCATAAATTGGATTCTCAGCTTCATCCACTTTACTGTTGTGACCTAATATAGTAGGTGTCCTGTAAAGTCCAGTGACACAGCCTCTGCTATCAACCAAGCTGGATACGCAAGGCGTGCCCTTTGTGTGGGCTGGGTACACCCTCCTTTTGTAGTTGAGCCATGATTGCTGTTAGCAGGTCAAAAGAAGGGATTTCCCAGGCCAGTCAGCTGCAAAAACTGGCTGTTTCCACTGACCACAAACCTTTGCCTCTATGGAGGATGAGTTACGTGAGAGCAGGGTGGTGGTGATCTGATGTGGTCTGTAGATGTCCACTGGGTGCACATGCTCCAGGGTTTCCCAAGTGGTACAGGCCAAGGTCAGCCCCCACCTGTGTTTTGCCCTGGACCATCCTGCCCAAGTTATAAAGCAATCTGAGGTGGCTGCTACTTGTGCTGGCCTTGGAAATTCCCAGGCAAAGTCAAGATATGAATCTAGGCCAGTTGCTGCTGGGACTAGGACACTTAGCAAGAGGGGACTTACTGAGGCTGACTGTTGCTTCTTTGATAGGATTTAGGAAGTCGTAAAGCATGAGCCAAGACCAGCTACTCATATGGAAAAATCACTGTTAACAGCTTGGATTGGTGCATAATTTTGTTGAGATGCAGTCTCAGGGGATTTTCTGGGCAGGGAAAACACTGTTAACCATGTTGATGGACTCTTAGATATGGCACCCACCTGCTGGCTCTATGGCTCTGTTGAGGGGAGAGTTCAGAAAAGGGACAATGGCCTCTGCCTGCCTTTCTGTCTGATTAGAAAGCTCCTGCCTTGATGCCAGACAGTTCAGTTCCTCCCTGTGTGCCACTAGTGCCTTTCAAACTGCTATTCCAGTGCTGTAGCTCAGAGGGAGTGAGTCTGAGTAAGTCTATGTGTGGGTTCTTTAAGTGAAACTGCTTGGGACTCCAGAAGTTTCTTCCACTGGCTCAATAACTGCTAGTTTTGCAGACAGAAGTTCTGGGGACTTATCTTCCCAGCACCAGAATCCTGGCCTGGGTGGGGCTGGGACTCCTCACTCCTGTGATATCCCTACCAAAATTTTTCCACCACACGTGGATGTGGGACCAGCCAATTCTGCATCTCCACCCTTCTTACCACTCTGGATGTATGCAGTTCCTTTAACTCTGTAATTGTCAGACTTTTATTCAACTTGATTCTGATGGTTCTGAGTAATGGTTACTCAATATTTTAGTTGTAATTTTAATGTCGTTGTGTAAGGAAGTGAGCCATGTTTACCTATGCCAGCATCTTTTTTGTTCTATTTTGTCCCTTCTGGAAGTCTGTCCCTGGCAGGGAACATGCACACTCTCTACATTTATTTTAACCTTCAAAAACAATCCATACCTCTGTCACGCTTTTTGCTAAAGTCTTATAATGACATTTTCTATTTGAACAATAATAATTGGTATCTACTCTTCAGTAATGGTGTTAGTTTTTGCTGTATTACAAGTCAAAACCAAAGCGTAGTAACTTAAAGGATTCTATTATCGACTCACAATTTTGTGGGTTAGCAATTTGGGTCTGTCTTTGCTCCATAATGTATTAGCTGGACTCATCTCACCTGAGTCTCAACTGGAGAGGCTGGACTGGCTGGGTTCTCTCTCCTGGTGCTCTTTCATTCTCTTGCAGGCTAACCTACAGTCCTTCTGAGTAGGAGTGGGCTGACACCCCACCAGCAAGAGAGCACAAACCCTAGTGCACAGATGCTTTTCAAGTCTTTGCATGCATTGTAGTTGCTAATGTTCCATTGGCCAAAGCAAGTCACATAGTCAAGATTTAAGAAGTGAAACAATTGACTCTGCTTCCTGATGGGAAGAGCTGCAAGCTGATTTTGTAAAGGGGCACACATGGAATGGAAAGAACTGATAGCCATTTTCGCTATCAACAATATAGTGAAGTAACTACCAAACTAAGAGACAGAGGAAGCTGAGCAGGGAGAGCTCCTAGAGTAGGTTCCAGAGCTGAGTGGGGTTCATTAACTGCTAAACCTTGACTGAGAACTCAGATAGTCAGCCTGCAGAGCTCACTCTGTGCTCTTGAGATGTCCTTGGGATCATGTATGCTCGCTAAGTCCAAATCCATTTCATTGTCAGCCATTTACTGTACTCCAGGCAAATCCTTAGGTACAAAGTGTGTACAAAGGAGGTAAATAAACAGATGTGTTGCTTAGACATTTAATTCATGTTCCAACAGAGAGCTGTCTTTTAAATTGTTCTCAGATTCTATTATGGTCCACTTATTCCTACTGCAAGGCCAAAACTGGGGTCATTTAGTTAGTTTAGACATATACCCTCACTGCTACTAAGATTTAAAGAAGCTACTAAATTTCTTTTTCTCAGTTCCCTTGGGAACTAGGGGTGTATATTCCTTTCCCTCTGAGCCCTAAGTCTGGCCTCTCAGTCTTAAGGAAAATATGCACTCTTGGTAGCCAAATAAACCCCTACCCAGTTTAACACTGAATCTTACAAAATGTGCTTATCTCTAGTTCCCTTTTTCTGGGAATATAGGGCCAGGCTATTTCTCCTGAGTTGTTCCTGCTTTAAAGCTCTCCCATCCACGCAGAAAACATGGGTTTTCTAAAGGCTTAATATATTTTGATTCTTCTCCACTTTCAGAAGCCCATCTCAGGGGTACATATTCTGAATTTCTTAGAAACCACTGTTTTCTGTATTAACCATTAATGATCATATGCCTTGTACCCAATTACCAAGATATATGAGGTCTGTCCAGAAAGTATCCAGCTGTGTAATATTAAAAAATAGAGATATTTATTGAAGAAGATACAAGAAACATGGTACATAGGATAGTGATCCTCAGTCTCCTTCAAAGTGGGCACCTTGGGGCCTCATACAGTTCACCCAGTAGCCATATGCTACCCCGTTGTATTTTTTTGAATCTCACTGATGGTCTGAAGTCTCTTCCCTTTCAAAGGTGATTTTAGTTTTGGGAAAAGCCAGAAGTTGCAGGGGGCCAAATCTGGGCTGTAGGGGGCCTGAGTCTCCTGAGTGATTAAATCGTTCGCTCTGCATGAGACGTGATGCATGAGTGGGTCTGTTTTGTGATGAAGCTGCCAATCACCATTTGTCCATAGCTGCAGCCTTCTGAATCATCTGAAGAGTTTCCATGAAGGAATGTTCAATCTTAATGTAAAATTTAATGCATATTTGTTGTTCTATTTGCTACATCATTTTGAATGCAACGGTCACACAGTACACATGCTCACTCAAAGTCATCTACCACCCCCACTGACTACTACAGTGAAGTCATCATTGTTCACATCTGAGCATCCTAGTCTACTCTCCTTGGCTGCAAAGTTACATATTTGATATGGCACAAACCATTCTTCTTATATTAACAATCGTTGGACTTTTTCCAGACAGGCCTCATATTCCCAAACTGATATTAATTTTCAAATAAAACTTTTAAAATCTAAAGCTCTTTTTTAAAATTTTGCTATTCCCAGTAAATACCAAAATTTTATCAAAAAATTCTCCAAATTATCCTTTACATGTGTGCTGTTAGGTAGAAAAACTACATACTATATATTTTCAAAAAAATACATACTATAAAATGAAGCCTATATGGACCTATTTTTATTCTTCAAGTCTTACTCCTGATAGTCATTCCTTTTTTAAAAGTTCCTGTGCTTGCTATTTCTGATGGAAATTTTTTTCATTTACAAAATAGAGCAAAACTTGGCTGCAGTTGAGACATACTGTTAATATGGAAAAGGAGTTAATGGGGTGACTCCTCAAGAAAGGAACATGAAATATGCTCTTTTGAGAAACACACGGAGCAGAAAGATTGTATCACAATTTTTTAATCTGCTTTTTCCTGCTTTTGACTTTATCACAATCATGAGAAGGGGCACACTACTACTCCTAGACTTCGCATATATGTTTGTCTAATACAGCTATTCATTTTCAAAGTAGACTATAATTCAGGGCCCCTGTGGACTTTTTAGGACTTCAGTAACCAGTGATTATGTTGCTGCAAATTGTTGGTCAAGAGCATCCCTTTTGGGTGCCAGAAAGAGAAGAACAGCAGCAAGAAAATGAAAACTTATTTGAACAAATAATGAAGGAAAACTTCCCCAATCTGGTGAAGGAAATAAGACTTCCAGGAAGTCCAGGAAGCCCACAGTCCCAAAGAAGTTGGACCCAAAGAGGAACACACCAAGGCACATCATCATTAAGTTACTCAAGATTAAAGACAAAGAGAAAATCCTAAAAGCAACAAGAGGAAAGGAGAGAGTTACCTATAGAGGAGTTCCCCTAAGGCTATCAGCTGATATCTCAAAAGAAACCTTACAGGCAAGAAGGGACTGGAAAGAAGTATTCAAAATCATGAAAGGCAAGGAACTACATTCAAGATTACTCTATCCAGCAGGGCTATCATTTAGAATGAAAGGGCAGATAAAGTGCTTCCCAGATAAGGTCAAGTTAAGAGTTCATAATCACCAAGCCCTTATTATATGAAACAATAAAGGGGCTTATCTAAGGAAAAGAAGATAAAAAATATGAACAATAAAATGACAACAAACACAACTATAACAAATGATCCTAAAAGAAAAGAAAAACAATGCAAACAAAAACTAAGCAAACAGCCAGAACAGGAAACAATCAGAGAAATGGACATCACACAGAGGGAGTTCAGTGGGGAGGATGAGGGGAGGAATGGGGAGAAAAGGTACAGGGAAGAAGAAGCATAATTAGTAGGCATAAAATAGATGGAAAGAGATAAAAAATGGCATAACAAACATAGAATTCAAAGAACTTATATGCACATCCCATGGACTTGAACTAAGGGGAGGGAAATGCTGGAGGGTTGGGGGGCAGGGTGGAGTGGGGATAAAGGGGGAAAAATTGCGAAAACTGTAATAGCATAATCAATAAAAAATACTTTAAAATAAAAGAAAAAAGAGCATCCCGTTTACTTAAGCCAGTGACTTTCAACATTTTTCGTCTCATGGCACACATAAACTAGTAAATTCCGGGGAACACACACACAGAATTTTTTGTTTGCTGATCCGACCAAAAAAAGAAACGTATAATTTTAATTCATTCATGCCGGACAGCTACTGTTGTGTTGGCCATTATCATTTTCTACTTGACAATCTAAGGGGAAAGATGTCAGTGAGTGCTCCTGACTAAATAGTTGGATATTGCACATTTTAAAAACTCTTGCAGCGTACAGGTTGAAAATCGCTAGCTTAAGCTTATTGAAGAAAAAATAGAAAACGAAACAAAGAACCATAAGATTCTATTTTAGCTGAGAGAAAATGTGATGGATAGCCACAAAGTAATTCTCAGCAGATGCACTTTGGCAAATTTCCTAGTGGGTGGCAGGCAGGCAGTGGGGTGGGTGACCTTTTTTTTGCTTACCGAGCTCCCCCAAAAGTTGGCTCCCTTTTCTTTTGGAACAGCTTTGGTTATTGAAGAAGAAGAGGGTGGAATAGGTTCTTGGTCGCAGTTGTCTTGTTCATTCATTGGGCTTCTGCCTAAGCTGACCAGGGTGCAGAAGACTAGTGAGGAATATGTGTTAGCAAAGAGAGAAAGGCTGCAGGAGGAAGCTGCCAAAGGCTTGTACCCACATTTCTTACTATATTCTCCATTTCCTTTCCTCTTTTCACCCCTTATTTCTTTTTTCTATCTGCCTCTTAATTTTGCTATCACACACAATTTCTGATTCCTTTTCCTTAATGTACTTCCTTTAGTATAATCAATCATATTTTTTAAAGACCTATCTATACTCAGTTTTTGTTTCTCTGATTAATATTGGAGTAGAAGCAGCAGTAATTAAGAGATAAGTGATACTTCTAAATTAATATTATTGTATATATTTAATTTGCATCTTAATTTAGCATACATAACTAAACTAAGAAATTTGACCAAGACATTCGACTTTTTAATTTTCTTTTCTGAAAGTTTACACACAAAGAGCCTTGTGTTGTCAGTGAGATGTAGAAAGGCTGATTACAGTGGGTAGTTACTGTTGTTTGGCTGTCCTCATGGCAACCCAATCTCTTTTTTTGAGAACTCTTTATAGTGTGTAATTTCTAAGTGGCTGCTTTTCTTTATGGGAACAAAGGTCTTCGGATGGGGAAGTAGCAGGGAGCGGGGTGCTGAGCCTATGACTGAGGACTGGACAACCAGATACTCTTTGGGACATCAAATTTTGAATTGGTGAAGCATTGTTATAAAAACAGTTACAAGTTGCTAAAAGGTTGACATTGCTGCATGTCACCTGCTCCCTGACCCTTGAGAGCAATTTGGTTCCTGTTCTTTGTCCAAGCTGGATTCCCCCAGCTTTCCAGGAATTCATTAAGCTTTTCCAATAAATTCCATTTTGCTTAACATAGCCAGCATTGGTTTTTGGTTTTTACAACAACAACAAGATCTTAACTGAAATACAAACTGCTACTTCTTATTTCATTCCTCTGCCCCCCACCCCCCAAAAAAGTCAGGTCATATTTTCAAAAATGCTCTAGGATACCCACCCCACAATGCTCCCTCTGAAGTAGCTGAGTGGATCATTAATCACTCTAGATAGTTTGGTGAAATAGTTAATATTTCTAAATAAAGTTTTGTATTTCAAGTAAAATGATAGGAAATTCATTAAAAATTGGAAAGACTAAAAACAAAAATGTTCTCTTTTCCGCTAAATGCAACTACTATGAAAATTGTTATCAAAGTTATTTCAAAATCACAAAAACATTAAATAAATATTTCTATTTATCTGTCCATATTCTAATTTAAACATGACTCAGGCAGAATTTTTTTCAGTTTTTTAAAAAATTTAATTTTTTATTCCCTCACAGAGGGCCTGGGAGGGAGAAAGTGAGGGAGACAGACATCTATGTGCAAGAGAAACAACTTGTTGCTTCTCTCATGCTTCCAGCTGGGGGCCCAGGTATGTGCCCTGACCGGGAATCAAATCAGCGCTCTTCCTATTCACAGGCAGGCACTCAATCCACTGAGCCACACGATCCAGGGCTCAGTTTTTTTCTTTGCTACTTGGTCTTTTTCTATTTATAACCCCTTCTGTATAAAATGGACCTTCATTAATGATGTAGTCCGTCAATTCAACCACAAATATTTCTATATTACCTGCTAAAGCCTGGTATTTTTTTGGAGGGGGTTCACTTTGTAGGAAAATAAAGTCTTGGATATGTTCAGGCCATACTGTCTTTTACATCTCACTCACAGTGTGTGATAAACACCTCAATTTGCCCAATGTGATATGGTTTTGAAATTCGATATTTCTGGATTCAAATTCTAGGTCCTCACTTTTACTAGCTGTGTGATCTGAGGCATATTACATAATCTTTATGCTTCTATTTGCACAAAGGTAATAAGAATATCTGCCTTTCTCTGGCTGGTGTGGCTCAATTAGGCGAGTATCATCCTCAGAGAGAGAGGTGGCCAGTTCCATCCCCACTCAGGGCACATGCCTAGGTTCTAGGTCTAGCAGGGCATGTACAAGAGGCGGTAGGAATGCCACCAAGGAGATTCTGATTTTTGCATTTTACATTTCTTTTTGTCAAAAACAAAATATATCCTTCAACACTGGTGAAAGTGTTAACCACACAGAAACTTCATTTCTTTAGTCTGACCTTTTCTTCTTTCTTTCCTTTTGATTCAAACTGGCCTCATCCAGCACCCTGACTCACCTGCCACCTTCTCCCTTGCAGATCTACTCCATTAGTAACTAAGCCCTCAGAACAAGGAGGCCCTGATCAGCATTAAACAATCTTAGGAACCAAGCCCTGGGTCTACTGACCACAGAAGCAGAGTTTCAGTGAAATTAAAGACAACATCGAGGTCTCAGTTGAGTTTCAGCTCCAGACTCAGAAAAGTGGAATGACTCTACTAAACACATCCTTGTGTAACCAGACACAGTGACACTAGGGCTGACATCAGGACCGGATGCATGATCAACTACTCCCTGCCCTGGTAGAGACTATGAAACTGATCGTGACCCTAACTCAATTAGTCCCCTACATATTCTATCCCCTGGAAGCCATAAAAAAGCCAGGTATTTTAGCACTACCTTACCTGTGATTCTGGGCTTGGGGACATTTTCTCAGCCAATAAACACTTAACTTTCTTGGCTACAAACTCCTATTCCTCAGTGACTGGGCTTTGATGCATGTAGGCAAACAGATTCCTGTAATCTGGTAACAAAATGTGTATTTTTAAAAGAAACCACAAGCCCTCACCAGTGTGGCATAGATGGTTGGGCACTGTCCCACAACTGAAAGGTTACCAGTTTGATTTCAGGTCAGGGCACATGTCTAGGTTGTGGGTTCAGTCCCTGGTCAGAGTGAATGTGAGAAGCAACTGGTCAATGTTTTTCTCTCACATCAATGTTTCCCTTCCTCTCTTTCCCCCTCTTCCCTTTTCTCTAAAAAATAAAACATTTAAAAAATTAAAAAACCACAAAATTTACCTTTTAAATCCTTCATTATAATAACATATATAATAGACAAGTATATAAACTTATATACAGTTAAATGAATAGTTATTAAGCATATATATATATATATATATATATATATATATATATATATATGAAACCACCATCTAGGTTAAGAAATAAACTTGTCAGCACTCTAGAAGTAATCCTCTCCAATGCAAAATGCATGTAGTATTATTAATTCAATCCTTAATCTTTTAAATTCAACAGAACACAAATTACCAGTGATACTGGTTTTTTCCCCACAATTGCATTAGACACAAGACTTGAAAATGAATGTTGAATTTATTAGTAGCAAATGTAAAGTAGCAAGTTATTTGTTTTACATAACCTATTTCTACTTGTTAAGACATGCTATTCTTTCAAAAGAAGTGAACGTCATGTTGAAGATACTAATGTCCTCAAAAAGAGAAACTGGAGTTAGCTGTATTACTATGGGTACCTCCTTCATATTTGAATAACCTCATTAAATAGAGATGCCATGATTAGTCAAAGCTAAAGAACTTGAGCATAATATGGTGCATTCTCAAAAGAAGATAATTTCTTTCCATATTTGAATTAGGCTTAGCTACAAGTAAGGAAAAAAGTCCAAAATTACAGTGGTTAACAAAATAATGATTTTCTCTCTCATTAAAAAAATATCTGGAGGTAGTCTCTCCAGGGCTGATATGCCATTCCATTGTGGTAGAACACCAGCCTCTTATTTTTGGCTTCTACTTCATAGTCCAAGGTAGCTATTCAAACTCCAGCTATCACACTGACATTGTAGCCAGAGGAAAGAGAAAGGTAGAATAGCCCTTTCCCTTAATGGTATGTCCTGGAAGTTCCATGGATCACTTATTTTTATATCCTAATAGAAAGAACTTTATCACATGACCATATAATGAATGCTACAGAGAAGTGGGGAAATACAGTCTTCTTCTGGACGGAGATGGGCCCTCTTGAAAACCAAGGATTCTACTAAAAAAGAAAGGGGGAAAAGATATGGGAAGGAAGCCCTTTTGCTACAGAGGTCTTTTTCTGGTGTTTTGGGGTTTTTTTGCAGTGTTCCATAGGTAAATTTATTCACTATGTAAATAGGTCAATAGAGAAAGGTAATGTTTCGATAGGAAAACATAAAAAATCTATTTTAGAACTTTAGAAACTAAATTTAATTTTTCCACCCTGACTGGTGTGGACTGACAGCTGGTCTGAAAACCAGGTCACCAATTCAATTTCTGGTTGGGGCACATGCTTGGGCTGGGGGCCAGGTCCCTTGGTTGGGAGCGTACTAGAGGCAACTAATCCATGTTTCTCTCACATATTGATGTTTCTCTCTCCTTCTCCCTCTATTCACCTTTCACTGGAAATCTCGCACATGGATGTTTCTCTCTTCCTCCCTTCTCTTCTCTCTAAAAATAAATAAAATATTAAAAATTAATTTTTCTAAATGCTGATTTAAGATGGCCTATCTTATTTCACACAGCAGATGAATATTCCTTTATCTGGAAGTATACTTTGTGATGCAAGAAAGAATAAAAGCCAAATAGAAAAAACACTTTAAAAGGAAAGAATTCGAAACTACCATATAGTTGCATACCACCTGGCAAGCAGACAACTCTAAAACAAGTTTGGAGCCTTGCCGATGGAGTCATATGTCCCTACTGTGCTGGGCTGCAAAAACATGCACCTGCCTGTATGCGCCAAGGATGCTCCCTGCTGTGATCTACTTAATGCAGTGACACAAAAGCACACAAAAACCCAATAGTGAGCTTAAAAGATATTTGTACAGAAGTTCTGTTATTCCAAAATGATAGTGAGGCTTGATTAATTAAGAAATATTGGACATTTACATGAGTGAAATTATCATAAATTTTCTTCAAGAAACGCACAAACAACTGGGTACCTGGTAATTCTATTCTAAATTGGGTCAAACTACAGACCTCCCTTGAGCTATCTTCTAGGAATTTAAACTATGAACAAAGTATGTGAATATGCATGTTTGGAAGGCTTTACAGAATCGGATCCTATGATATACTGATGGAGCATTACAACCTGTAAAGAAAGTGTTGCCCAGGATAATGACTGCTAGCTGCAGGACCCAGAGAAATGCTACTTCAACAAGATATAATTGCAGAAAATATTAGAAACCTCTAGGGTTCTGCATCACACTCTACTTATATGCAAATTTCATTTTAGCAAAGCCCCTAAAATGGGTATAATATTTATAAAATTCCGGAGAATAAAAGTGCCCCCCAAAACCACTTATAGGGTTTTCCTCTGCTTTAATTCAAACACAGGTAGTAATATATTAACATTGATAATAATATTGAAGAATATGGAAACCCTTGAGGCTGTGATAGCTCTCTCTCTCTCTTTTGGAGAAATGCTCCCAGTTTATGTAGTTTGTATTATAAAAGACATAAAAACATTTATTTACAAAAAAGAGTAATTGTAGTAGCTTGGTAAAAAGTAGATAAAATTATGAACATTTTCCAAAAAACAAATCAGCTTTTGTATTTTTGGAAGTATCTTGTCATTTTATTTTTGTAATGTTTTATAAAAAATAAGTTTGCAGCAAAAAGTATGCATTGTAAAATGGTCTACAAAAACCAGGGATCTAAATAGGTAAAGCCCGAGTAACTGTTACTGTAGCACTTTAACTCCTTGGCCACGTGGAGGTGCCTCATGTATTATGATCAATAACTGGCCTTTCTGTTTTAGGGTACCTTCCTGGCAAACCAAAGGGTTTTCTTTTGAATCTGACCTGTTCTATTGTAATACTGCCAAGGTTGCAAAAGAAAAGCCTAAAATGGGGACCTAGAAACAATATCCCATCAGTCCAATATTTTAATTTGTGAGTAAATGAGCATATGTACAAGTAGACAATGCCATGAAGATTACATTGACGATTTTGGTTTTGTGGGCAGGAATCAGTTTTTGGAGCTCATCTAAATGTCCATTTCACATGAGACATATAGTAAGTATATGGTTCAGATTGTACTTTAAGTTACTTGGATAATTTCTTACATAGTGGAATTTACAAATTGTGGTGAAATATACACAATAAATTTTACAATTCAAACTATTTTAAGTGTACAGTTTTATGGTACTAAGTACATTCACATTGTGCAACCATCACTACCATCCACCTTGGTTTTTATCCTCCTATACTAAACATTGTATTAATTAAATAACTTCATTACCCACTCTCCTCAGACCCTAGTAATCTACTTTTTCTCTATGAATTTAACTATATAGGTAACTCATCTAAGTGGAATTATACAGTATTTGTCCTGGATTATTTTGCTTAGCATAAAATCTTTAAGGCTCATACATGTTGTAGCACAGCTTAATATTTCATTGTATGTACACAAGGTCTGTCCAGAAGCTATCCAGCCATGTGATATGAAGAACAGACATTAATTGAAGAAGATACAAGAAACATTGTAGATGTGATAATGATGCCTCAGTCTCCTTCAAAGTAGACACCTTGGGACCTCACACAGTTCTCCCAATCACTATCAGCTGCCCTGTCATTTTTTCCCTGAATCTTATCGATGGTCTGAGATCTGTCCTCTTACAGCCTTTCAAAGGTGATTTTAGTTTTGGGAAAAGCCAGAAGTTGCAGGGTGCCAAATCTGGGTTGTAAGGGGGCTGAGTCACCTGGGTGATTTGATGGTTCACTGAAAAACTCTGCCCAAGATGTGATGCATGAGCAGGTGCATTGCTGTCATGATGAAGCTGCCAGTTACCAGCTGCCCATAACTACAGCCTTCTAAATTATCTGGATAGTTTCTGTGGAAGAATGTTCAACTTTAATGCAAAATTTGATGCAGATTCATTGCTCTACTCAGTCATATTGAATGTGATGGCCACACAGTACTCATGTTCACTCAACAGTGTCTACCACCCCCACTGACTAGTAAAGTCGTCATTGTTCATGAATGCACACTCTAGGTCACTCTTCTTGGCTGCCAGGTTACCTCTATGTCATGCAAATGGTTCTTGTTATATTAACAATGGATGGATTTTTTCTGGACAGACCTCATATGCTGTATTTTGTTTATCCAGTTAATCTGTCAGTGGGTACTTGGATTGCTTCCACTTTTTGGCTACTGTGAATGCTTCTGTGGTTTTTGGTGTACAAATATCTGTCTGAGTCCCTGCTTTCTTTGGGATATATATCCAGAAGTTTTGGCCTTTCTGTTTTAGGGTACTTTCCTGGCAAACCATATAATTCTATTTTTAAGTTTTGAAGAATCTCCATAGTGTTTTCTCCATAGTAACTGCACCATTTTACATTTCCAGTAGTAATGCACAAGAATTCCAGTTTCTTTATATTCTCATCAACATTTGCTCCTTTCTTTCTTTTTTTTATGGTAATAGCCATCACAGTGAGTGAATATCTCATTGTGGTTTTTATTTGCATTTCCTTAATGATTAATGGTGTCAAGCACCTTTTCATGTGTTTATTGGACATTTGTATATAATTTTGGAGAAATGACTATTCAAATATTTGTCTATTTTAAATTTTTTTTGTTCTTATTGAGTTGTAGGGCATTTTTTATATATTCTGGATATCATTATCTTATCAGATATGTGATCTCACATGTTTTAAGGAGTAATTAAGTCCTCAGTGATGGCTGAGTAGCAGAAAACTCAAGGGGATGGACACAAGATTTGTGTAAGTGAATAAAATATACTGGTAAGCATAATTCATTGGAAGGAAAAGTAGTGAAAGGCTAGAAATTCCCCACAAATGCCAAAATAAAGGGGTTTGATCCATCACTCTTAGGCACAGTTTTGTTTTGTTTTTATGCCCCTTAATGAGGGGAAATGGAATTAACTCAAGTTTTGTCCCATTTTTCTCAGACACTAACAACCATATCAAGGACCCAACACAGACAGATCAATAATTTCCTTTAAGGAAGTTTCTCAACCTTCATTCACATAATTTTTCATATAATGTAATATTTTATAAATACTTTTAAGTCAACTCAACTTTAAAATTAAATTCATCCTAAAATGAAATTTTAAAATGAATATATTATTGTAGTAAATGGAAAGCCAGAATCACGTGCCCTTCCTGTACAGCAGATTACAAACATCAATTACTCCTTTCTCATCTAGGATAACCCTTGTTGGTGGCCCTAGATAACCATACCCTCTCTCTTAACAATGTGCCCAACTACATATGCCAGCATGCTTTTAGATGGGGCTATTTATTGGACAGAGTGTACTATTCATACTTATGCACAGGTTTGTGCCCAGGGAGTAGAAATAGGCTGATGGTGTCAAAATACCATCTCAATTGGCTTTCCATACTACACTTTGGGAAACACTCCTCTAGCCTGGAGAACAGTTCTTGAGAGAAAGAGCCAGAGATTCCTCCAGAGTATGTTCTGTGTATGTGAGGGAAATGGAAAAATGGGATGAAGTCCCAGAAGCCCTCTTTCTGCCTCAGCCTCAATCCCCACTGGTTTTTACAGCCAGAATTTATAGGGATTTCTCTTCCTGGCACAGAAACCCTGGGCTGCGGGACCTGGTATAGGACTGAGAGCCCTTGCTTCTCAGCAGGGGACCTCTGTAGCCAAGATATCCTTCCCAATGAAGAGCTGGGTTTGTGCTACCTGTTCCTATCAGAACCAGTAAGTAGAGACAAGGATTGAATCTATATGTGTGCTTTATCAAGATGCCAGTGATCTGAGAAGACAGCGGGTTATGTACCCTCAAAACTGTCTTAATATCTCAAGCTGACCTTTTTATAAGAAGGGTAGGTAAGGGGTTTGGGGAAAGGTTAAGTAGATAAGAGTTGCAGTCTGGGGCAATTTTCCTAGTACTTCTTTAATCTGTTGGTCAACAACTCAGACAGCATCTCCGGGGCTTGCACACTCCTTGGGAAACAAAGGTTGAATTACTTGTTGACTTTCTGGAGTCATGTAGGTCATGCATTCCTGTTCCTGCAATAACAACTTTCCATGTGCATTAATCACTTAAGCCTATCATCTAAGGCTAAAATATTTAACTCTTCAGTTACTCTATCATTCTCCTGTTGGTAATTATCTGATTTCTATCAGATTTGTTTCATAGGGAAGTAATCGTTTTGTTGTTGATTACAACTGTCCTTCTACTTAACTAGAAACCACTCTGAAGGCAATTTTACATGACTAAAGGCATGATAAGGTAGGTTAGTGTTGGTGTTGCAATTCATTTATAACAGTTTTTAGTACAGTTGACAAATGTTGCATTTTCTAGCTGGGGCTACATTACCGTTAAAAATATTTATTTTTTAGAGAGAGGGGAAGGGAGGGAGAAAGCAGGAAACATCAATGTGAGTGAAACATTGATGGGTTGCCTCTTGCACACCCCAAAATGGTGACCTGTCCTGGCACCAGGCATGTGCCCCGACTGGGAATTAAGCCAGTGACCATTTCGGTTTGCAGAACAATGCCCAACTCACTGAACCACACCAGTCAGGACTACATTAGCATTTTTTAAAGAAAACACTTCCCTGTCCTTTAGGGTTATCATAAATCCCCAATTATCTTTCCAGGCTGGTACAAACGCCTACAAAACATCAAAGTTCAAGTCCATTTTTCTTTTAGTTGGCTTTCTGGGGATCCTGTCTTCCAAGTCTTGAGTAGCACCTTATCTCCGGGCTCAAAGGAATGTACTGAACCTGTGGGGGAGAGATCTCATACAAGTGAAGTCACTAATTAGAGCTAAGGTCTGATTTCGATGTTATATGTGGTTCTTTACCTTCACTTCTTGATCTACATACATATCTCCCACCCCAATTGTTGCCTGAAATGGTTGCCTGTACACCATTTCATAAGGACTCAATTGACAACACTTCAAGGAGCCACCCTTATCCTGATCAGAGCAAAAGGTAAAACTCAATCCCAGGGGAGATGAACTTCTTGACACAATTTGGCAACATTTTTCTTCAAGTTGTGATTTATCTTCTTTACCTTCCCAGAAGCCTAATGTCTCCATGCTATGTAGTCTCCATTTGATTTCTAAAAATTTACTAACCTTCTGTGAAATTTCTGAAACAAAAGCAGGTCCATTATTGCTCTGGATGCTGCCAGATAGGCCAAAGCAAGGAATTATTTCCTTCAGTAGGGCTTTCGTTACCTCCGAGGATTTCTCAGTTCTAGTAGGCTAGGCCTCTACCCATCCAGAAAAGGCATTAACAAAGACGAACAAATATTTACATCCTGTGCTCAGTGTCTGGGTTTATTTGCCAGTCTTCAAACAGGCACTTCCCGGGGTATTGTTTCCCTTCTTCTGACAGGGATCTGTCCTAGGATTGTTCTGGCACACATGGCTCCAGAAATTCCAGGACCTGTGAGCCGTGGTTTAATATAGGTGGTTCAAAACCCCAGCTCTTAACTTTTTCTAAGTCTGCAGTTGAATATTCAGGGTCAAATTGACAAGTCTAGATATTCAGTGACAAGTCTAGAACAGGCACCAAAGGCATTATAAATGTTTCCTAGCAGCCTCTTTCACTGCTCAATTGGCCAGACTGTTTCCTTTAGCCACTTCAGTGTCCTCTTTCTGATGCCCAGGGTAGGGCATAACTATCACCTATAAAGGTACCTACCTGAACAGCCTCTAATAATTTCAAATTTCTCTTGCAAGCTTAATTTCCTTTTTATTGGAGTTAATAGTCCTCTTTCCTTAAATCAAGTCTAATTCTCTCTTAAATCAAGTCTATATTTCAGCACAGTCATGTATTAGTATAGCTGAGTCAGGCTCTGGAATAAGAGAGGCAGGATTAACTTAAAGTTTCGTTTTTGTTTTTTTAAAGATTATTTTACAGAGAGAAAGGGAGGGGAAAAAAGGGGAAGAGAAACATTCACATGTGAGAGACATATCAACTGGTTGCCTCTTGCATGCTCCCAACGGGACACAGATGGCCTGCAACCCAGGCATGTGTCCTGACTAGGAATTGAACCTGTGACCTTTTGATTCGCAGGCCAGCACTCGATTCACTGAGCCACAGCAGCCAGGGCCTTACTTAGTTTTAAATTGTTTGATACCTTCCCATTCTTCTAGCAGTGAGTCAAAAATTTCATTTTTGCTCAAGCAAGCTCAACACTTGGTGGGTTGCATAAATGGTGGTAGGCTGTCCTAAGAAAAACTCTTCATCTTCTTGTAAAAGCTCACAGAATGGAAGCTCACCACCCCATTTCTCTATAAGACAAAGTTCTGTAGTATCACACAAACCGGAAGGCACATTAATTCCTGACAACTATTCTAAATTGTAAGCTGGGACTACAATTCAACCAGACAGAGGTCTGTAATATCACACAAACCTTAATTCCTAATGACCAGTTCTGCATTGTAACCCAGGACTGCAGTTCTGAACCAGAAAGTGCAGCGATTCAATCAAAAGTGAAGGCAACAGAGTGCTGAGAATCGGAGTCCCCAAGTGAAATCGCTTGGCAGCTGCTAGGCAGTATCCTAATCCGTACTCTGGGGAACCTCAGTCCAGATAGTCAATGGGACTCCGTGCCAGAAACCTAGGCTTACTGAAGAGTTGGGAATGTGTCCCACTAAAGTTGCCAGAAAATGAAACAAAAAAAAAAATAGGCAATCACACTGCCTGTCACCACCAAAACCATTAAATAGACACAAGGACTGAATCTTTATGAGCACTTTATGCAGATGCTGACAATCTGAGAAGACATGGGCTTATGTCCCGTCAAAAACCATCTTAACGTCTCATCTCAAGTCAACATTTTGTAAGAAGAAAAGGTAGGTAAGGGGTTTGGAAAACAAGGTTAATTGGATAAGAGTTGCAATCCAGGAATGATTTTCCAAGTACTTTTTATTTATTTTTTAAAAGATTTTATTTATTTATCTTTAGAGGGGAAGGGAAGGAGAGGGGGAGAGATATATCAATATATGGTTGCCTTTCATACGTCCCCTGCTTAGAACGGGCTTGTAACCCAGGTATGTGCCCTGAATGGGAATCGAACCTTGATCCCTTAGTCCACAGGCCTGCGCTCAATCCACTGAGCTACACCAGCCAGGGCATTCCAAGTACTTTTTAAATCTGATCAACAACTCAGATACCATCTCCATCACCTGCAAACCTGGGGCACAAAAGTTGAAATGCTTGCTGACCTCTGGAGTCACACAGATCATGCATTCTAGTTCCTGGAATAACAGTTTTCCACATGCATTAATCACTTAAGCCTATCAACTAAGGCTAAAATCTTTTAATTCTTGAGTTCCCTTTTTATCTGCCACACTTGGGTATGAGACCAGCCTGTTTCATATGGCTTCTTCTTCAGTGTGGCTTCTTCTTTAATTCCAAAGTTGTAGAACTACCATTCAGCCAGATTTCAATCGATTCTGAATGATGGCTGTTCTATAGCATAGTTGTAATTCTGATGTGGTCGTGGGAGGAGGTGAGTTGTGCATTACCTATGCTGCAATCTTGACTGGAAGTTGACAGTTTATTTTGTCAGTATTTGAATATGTCATCTGATTGCCTCCTAGCTTCCATGTGTTCAGGTGAGAAAAAAAGCTGTTAATTTTATTAAGGATCTCTTGTATGTAAGGACTGCTTCTCTCTTGCTGCTTTCAGGATTCTTTGTCAATGACTTTCAACAGCTGGATTACAATGTGTCCTGGTGTAGGTTTCTTTGAATTTACCATACATTGATCTTAAACAACTACATATCTTTTATCAAATTTGGGAAGTTATTTGATAATTTTTTTTAAAGATTTTATTTATTTATCTTCAGAGGGGAAGGGAAGGAGAGAGGGAAAGAATTATCAATGTATGGTTGCCTCTCGTGCATCCCCTGCTGGGAACTGGCCTGCAACCCAGGCATGTGCCCTGACTGAGAACTGAATAGAAATCCTCTGGTTCATAGGCCCGAGCTCAATCCACTGAACTACACCAGCTGGGGCAATTAGTTCTCCAAATAGTCTTTTTCCCCCTCTCTTTCCCTTCTTTCTTGCATACCCATTATGCAAAAATTGGTATGCTTGATGTCCCAAAGGTCTCTTAAGCTGTTGATTTTTAATTTTTTCCATTTTGTTCTTCAGATTGGGTAATCTTAACTGACCTATCTTAAACTCTGCTGATTCTTTCTTCTCACTACTCATATCTGTTGCTGGAATCCTCCAGTGAATTCTTAGTTTCAGTTATTACACTTTTAACTCCAGAATTCCTATTTGGTTCCTTTTGATCATTTCAATCTCTATTGATTGATTCCCTTACTTGGTGAGACATTGTTTTTCCTGATATCCTTTAGTTTTCCATGATTTCCTTTAGCTCTTGCAATATTTTTAAAAGGGTTCACAGGAAATCTTTGTCTAATAAGTCCAATAGTTCTGTGTTCTTGGGGAGTTTCTATTAATTTTTTCCTGTTACGGGCCATGATTTCTTATATTTATGCCTACCTTGTAATTTTCTTTGTTGGAAACAGGACCTTCTAATTATTATATCATGTAATGTCTGCAAATAAGACTTCCCTGCCTCCCTAGCATTTGCTGTTGCTGCTTGTGATTGTTGTGGTCTGGTTGTTTAACGACTTTTCTAAACTAACTTTGTAAACTCAGTATGTATTTCTCTGTGTGGCCACTGGAGTTTGTTTTGTTGGCTTAGTGGTCAGCTAGTGATTCAACAGAGATTACCTTAAATGCCTATGACCAAAAAAAAAAAAAAAAAGATCAGGGTCACCTATAAACTATGGGCTAAAAGTTCTCCCCCTTTATTGGTTGGTATGTATTAATCTATAGATTGAAATATAGGTTTTTTGCAATCTTTTGCAAAAGTCTTTTGCACTTTTGAGTTCACTTATTAGAAAGAAATAAGCCCTGGCTGGTGTAGCTCAGTGGATTGAGCTCGGGCCTGTGAACCAGAGGATTTCGATTCAGCTCCCAGTCAGGGCACATGCCTGGGTTGCAGGCCAGTTCCCAGCAGGGGACACACAAGAGGCAACTATACATTGATATTTCTCTCCCTCTCTCCTTCCCTTCCCCTGTAAAGATAAATGAATAAAAAAGGTCTCCTTAAGATGTTATATGTGCAAATTTTATGTACTTTTAAAAATGTTATGTTAAAATATTTTATTTGTATTGGGAATAATCCAGCTTTCCCTCACTCTATTTGTGACAGCAGGACTGGATTTACAATTTCACTTTTAGAAGGAATAGAACCATACACCTTTTTCTCATTAGAACTATAATAGTTCGTTGTTTTCTTTGTATATATTTTTGCAGGCAAATATCCTTTCTTTCAACAAATATTTAAGTCATACATCACATAGAACTTTCATTCTAGAAAGAGATAACCAATAAACAAGATATATAACAAAATTATGTAGCAAACTGTGTAAGAAAAATAGAACAAGGAGGAGAGGGTGCTCGCATTCCATTTTTATACAGTTCTTAGAGGAAAGACCTTTGTGATAAAGTGAGATTTGAGCATAGACCTAAAGAAGTGACAGCGTGAGCCAAGTAAGTAAGTACCAAGACGAGCATTCTAGGCAGGATAGAGGTATAAACATCCTGAGACAGAAACATGCTCAACATACTGTTGAGAAGGGGAGGTTAGATTGGTGGGAAAAGAATGAGCAAGAACACAAAGCCAGAGGTAACATGGGTGGGGGCAGCTCACAAAGAGCCTCATAGACCATGTAAGAGCTTTGGCTTTTATTCTGAGTGAGACAGGAAGCTATTGGTGGGCTTTAAGATAGGAATGATACTGACTTAAAGGATCGCTGACTGTTGTGGAAGCCATGTGGAAGCAAGTGTAAAAGTGGGAAATCAGTTATGAGGCCTTTGCTATGGCCCATGTATAGGAAGATAGTAGCTTAGACTGGAGTGAATGTGATAAAGGTGGTGAACAGAGATCAGATTTGGGGTATATTTTGGAAATAATATTCACGGGATTTGCTGATGAAGTGAATGTGAGGTATAAAAGAATCAAGGATGATTCCCATATTTTTAGCCTTACCTGGAAGAATGGAGCTATTTCATAAAATAGGTAAGATCTGATCAGGACTGGGTTGGGGGTGGGGAGAAATTAAGTTTGGCTTTATATACAATAAGTGTGTGATGCCTGTTAGACATTTAAACAGTGCTGTAGAGTAGGCAGTTAACTGTGGGTCCAATGTTCAGGATAAAAGTGTAGGCTGGGCATTCAGATATAGATTTCATTTAGCTAAAGATCTGGATGGGATCTTTAGCTAAAGATTTTAGGGAAAGAGAACGGAAAGAGGAGAATCAGTACAAGTTGTGAGATTTGAATTGTGAGGCACTGCAGCTTTTAGAGACTGGAAAATAGGCGGAATCAGCAAGTAAACTACAGAACAGCCATTTAAGAAGAGAAGCAAGAGAGAAATACAGTGGAATCAAGGCAGGCAAGATAAGGCACTTCAAAAGGAAGAGAGTATGTTGTCAGCTGTTTCAAATGCTGCTGACAGGTGAAGTGAAATGAAGACCGAATAAGAAAAATTGGATTTGAGAACATGGAGGCTACTGTTGATCTTGTGCAGGTTCAGTGGAAGTGAAGTTTTTCAGTAGAGGAGAACAGATCATAGCAAAAGGGTAACATCTAGAGGGAGATACAAGTCAAGATGTGTCCTTTTTTTTTTTAAGGATGGTAATTATTAAAATATCTTTATAAGTTGATGGAGGTGATCCAGTTGAGAGAAAAAATTTTTTATAAGAACAGACAATTCCAAGAGTAAAATGGAACTCAGGGCAAAAGTGGCAAGTTTGGTCTCAGGAAATCTGAGTTACTGGAGTGTAGCAGTGTATTCAGATGTAGGAAGGTTGGTAGGTGCAATGGTGGGAGGAGGCAGGCACTGTTACTGATTTCTGATTTTCTTTTTTTTAAGATTTTATTTATTTATCTTTAGAGGGGAAGGAGAGAGGGAAACATCAATGTACGGTTGCCTCTAGTGCGCCCCCTGCTGGGAACTTGCCTGCAGGGAACTGGCCTGCAACCCAGGCATGTGCCCTGACTGGGAATTGAACCACCATCCTCTGGTTCGCAGGCCTGCGCTCAGTCCACTGAGCTACACCAGCCAGTTTTCTTCTATTTTTCTAAAGAGATAAGCAAGATAATGACTTCTGAGTGAGGAGAGGACATGTATAGTCAGGAAGAAAGATGCTAAACAGCTGCCGAAGAGCACAGGGTAGGTAAATGTATAAGGGAAATTAGACTGGGGGTGGGGTGAAAACACAAGGAGCTCACTTCAGAGTTAGCATGATTGTGTTTTTCTCCAGCCAACTTCAATCGCTGTGAAGCAAGCATACAGTGAAATGAGCAGGGTTGTGGTTATACAGGAAAATGAAGGAAGAGATAAGGAAAGAATCGAGGCATTTGCAAAGGAGGATTTAAAACAATGGATGATGGAATCTAAGGTAGACAATGAGATGACTTTAAAAAAATGGGCATAACATTTAAATGTGTCCTTTAGTAAACAGTTAATTCTCATTATTTGAGGTAATGTTCTGTAAAGTCACAATAAATAGTGAGCTGCCCCTAGGGGAAATATAGGGTGAGGTACCTGACTCTGGTCACATTTTTGTTAATCAAAATACATAATCTTGAATACAAAATACATAACCTCATGGCCAAGAAGGAAGTTTCTCTAGGACACGTTTTCTCCACAAGACACAGCACACACAGCCTTCCTGGACTTACAAATACAGGACAGCTTTCACTTTGCTGGGGGCAGCATTTAAAACAGCAAAACACCAATAAAAAGCATGCAAAATGTGGAAAAAAAACATGGCACTATTTACACTGTGAAAGGCACAGTTGTTTTCAGTAAAAGAGGTGAAACAATAAGGCTGTGTGTATCCTCGTTTAACTTCATCTGAATGTGTCAGGCAAGTTAATTTTTGCCACTCTGCATCACATGCCCATCAATGCTGCGCTACTGATTTTACAAATACATTTTAGTGAGTAGTCAGACTTGGAAACAGAGAATCTGTGAATAATGAGAACTGACTGTACATTGCCTGCAACAATTTCCTCCACAGCTCAGCCTAATTTTGCTGCTTTTGATCAAATGGTATATATCAATTTCGGCAGATTATCAAACACACACACTTTTGTCAATATCCAAAGTTTCTGCATAAGATTTATGTACTATTTTTTGTGCCCTGTGATCTGATGTCTATCTTCAACGTATTTGTTTGAAGTGTTAGAAATTACACATAAAACTCCAGTTTTTTCATCCCCATTTCAGTCTTTAGCAGTTATTTCAGTTGCTGACAGCTTAAGTGGGCATTAAGTAGGATTTACTAGTCCTCGTCTTATCGTTTGGCTGGTGGATGCGACAGAGTAATGTAATTACTTTTTAATTTTTTTTCAATCGTGATTTCAGAGCCCTTGCCTCACATCATTCCATGTGTTCATTGGGTCCTGCAACAATGTAACTTGTTGGCTACCAAACAAATCAGTTTTTCATAAGATTTTTGGAGGGGTCTTGTTTCTTCTGATTTGTTTACTTTTTTGCCTTTTTATGCTATTGAAATAGTTGTATATTTACCTCATGTGTATTACAATCCTTTTTGTTATTGTTGCAGGGGTTTAAGATTAGGAAAAAAAAATCACCTGAACACCGCCACCCTCAAATAAAACTTAATATTTTGGTGTAACTGACTTTCCTCCTCCCTATAAACCAATGTTTCCATTATGCCTGTAGTTTGTAAAATTTGTAGCAATTTCTTTTACCCCAACCTATGCTTTCAGTCACATCTCGAACCTCCAAATGAAGAAGTGGACTGGGACCCGCTGGAGGTGGAAAATCTTAAACCAAGATGAGGCTTTTCAACACTTTTCCCAAGTCTCCCATTCCCTTAAAACTCATCGACGTTTTAATTCAATGAGCGAGCAGCGCTTCCGGCTCAGTCTTGGCAAGCCCACCCGACAGCCGCGCAGGCACACACCCTAAACCCTTCATATTCGTCACTCCTCGTTGGGAAAGCTCGCTTCTGGGGATGTGACTTACTTCTAACCGGCCGTGCGCCAGCTTGAAGCAGCCCTGCTAGTCCCAGTACTGCGGCGCGTTAAGCGTCCGGTGTGAGGCTGGTGCCCAGGCCCAGTTCCGGATCCAGGGACAGGGCCCGAGAGGGCAGTCGCGCCCTCCCCACCTCGCTGACACGAGCTTCGATCGCTGCTCGCGGAGGAAGTCCCAGGATAACCGTTCTCCGGTCGCCTAACGAGGGGTTTGCGACCACCCCGCTGCAGCCCGGAGGGGCGGGCACCTGCAGACAGAGCGCTCTGGGAGGACAACCCCCCCCCCTCTTGTGCCCCCACCTCGGCGCAAGCGCAGTAGCCCAGCCTCCCTTATTTAGTCCGAGATGGCTTCTCCGGCGCCCCACCGTCCTCTTCCCGAAGGCGGCTCCTTCCCGGCGCACCCCGGGGCCCCTGGGACCAGCCTCGAGCTGGTCCCCAGGCAGGAGTCTCCTTAAACTGGAACGGCAGTGGCCGGCGTGAGCCTGAGAAAAAGCAGCGGCAACCGGAAAGCACTGACGGGTGTGGAGGCGTTGAGCCAGGCCTCAGAGGAAGAGGAAGAGGAAAAGGGGATCGAGCCGAGGTTTGCCGAAGACGGCGTGCCGGAGTTGCGCGCGGAAGGGGAGGAGGGCCGAGGGTGGCAGAGGAGGGGCGCGGCGGAAACTGCCGAGGTTTGCCGAAGGCCGCAGCCTCGGAGTTGCCCGGATGTAGTTGGTGGAGCGGCAGCGGCGGCACCGGCGGCGGCGGCGGCTGGCGGAGAAGGGCCAAGGGGCGGCTGGGGAAGAGGAGGGCAGGAGGCGGCGAAGGAGGAGAAGGCGGAGAAGGCAGTTGCTCTCCGCCGGGCTGAGCAGGACGCGTCTTATTGCCCCCCTCCCCCCCCCGTTGGCCGCTTCCGCCGTGTAGGTGGCGCCTCTCCCCGGGTTGAGAGTGAGCGTGGTGTGGACGGAGGGAGATGGCCCGGGAGCGCCGGCGCCAGTAACGGGGAGGTGCTGAGAGTCGCCGAGGGCGCGCCGGACCCTGGTGCCGGTGCTGCCGCCCGTCCGCTCGCCCGCCCCTCGCGGCTGCTCTCCCCCCTCCCCCGACACACACACACAGGTCGTGCATTGATGGTAATGTATGCGAGGAAACAGCAGAGACTCAGTGATGGGTAAATTGGCTTTTCGTTTCGGGCTGGGCCGCGGCGCGGGCGGGGGTGGCGGCGAGGTGGGGGGGGGGCTGTTCCTCCTTATCGGCTGCTGGTGGAGCCGCCATTTTTGTTGTTAACCCTGGTCCGGATCGGGCTGGGAGGAGGAGCGGTGGCGCGAGCAGGCGAGGCCAGAGTGAGTGTGGAAGAAGCGCAGGGCCATTTCGCGGTGTTTCGCCCCCGTCACCGCCTTTAAAGGCGGCAAGTGTGCGTGTGCTAGCTCTCCGCCGGCTCGTTTAGTGGGTCTCCCGCGGGGAGGGGCGCTGGGGGGGGCGTTTTCTTCCTTTCCCTCGAGATGTTTCAAGTCACCGTTTCTCTTCCTGTTTTTCAGCTGTCACGACCGGAGGGGGGACTCGCAGCCTTACCAGGTACCAGGCGATGCCGGGGTGGAGGGGTGGATGCGGGGACGGAGGGGGAAGGGAGGAAGGACCTAGTACTCGAGCGCAGGCTTCAGATGTCGCTACAGGCCTTTCGGTGTAACAAATCTTAAAGTAGCAGTGCTGGTCCCCTTAAAATGCTCTGTTTGAGTCCATTGGCACTCTCCCAAAAGGTTTAGTGACTTATTTTGCCATCAGAGTGGAGGAAGTTCAGTTTTTTAAGGAAAAAGTCATTGCTCAGCCAGAAAGGACTTGACTCGATTATTTGGGCGTGAAGGAGTTGTTGGGGTCAGGTGATAGGTTTCTATATTGTATTTTATTGTGAAGTAAAAGGTAACGTTAAGATATTAAAATCAGATGTAAGGTATGGAAAAGAACAATTGATTGCAACTCTTAAGTGTGTTGCAAACCACTGTCCCTTCTCAATTTAGGGTTTTGTTTTTTGTTGTTTTTTTTTTGCAAGTAGTTGCCTTACTAGTGAGAGATGGTGCTTTTGGCTCTGTAGGAATTAAGGTCTTTGGATATTTGGATAACTCATTCTAATATTGATGATTCTAGTTATGTAGGTCCCTTTTAGTTTTTGCAGTTGCAGCATGTAAAGTTTTTAAAAATTATACAGGTGGCGCCTGTTTTGGGAGGATCTCTTAAGGTTAACTATCAGATGGCGCTAGAAGTAAATATTTTTAGGTCCTATCATTGCAATTATAAGAGAGTAGGTTTCTAAGCTGATAGTTCTATAACTGGTTGGCATGCGTTAAAGCTCAAAGTTCTATAACTGGTTGGCATGCGTTAAAGCTCAAGTTAAAAACCCTGTCCCCTGATGTGTAAACCATTGTTCATTACATTTGGATATCAAAGAATAAACCCAATTGAGTCTGCCCCTTTAAAACATAATTACATTGTATCATGGTTGTTTTAACTATGTGTTAGGATAAAATTTAAGCATTATTGTGAAGACTCTCCATTACATTTCATTGTTTTCTTATACCTTGATTTCCCACACCGGTCAGAATAAGTAAGGCAGGTTTGAAATGCTATTTTTGAGTCAGTATTGGAGAAACCGATGCTTTCTTCTTTTGTAGGTTTTCAGAAACAGGCTTAAGCTCAATTTACTTGAGTCTTTGCATCAGCTGTAGAGAAGTAGATTACAATAGAACTCAGATCCTGCTTTTCTTTAGATTAAGCTTTTTAATTCCTAGAAAAATTTATAGAGGAATAAATGTACCGAGGTGTTTGATTTCACGTATGTACAAGATACTTTATGAATTGGAGTTTCTTTTTTTTTCCAACATAGGCGGTATGATTTGTCTGAGGAGCCTTATAAGTTAGGCATTTATTTAGTTCTTGTCTGAATAATTTAAGTCATAAGTGAAATGGAAATTTTAATTTTACTGATGTAAATTCATAAAATTTAATGACGTTAAAAAACTAAATTTTATGATAAAATGAATTTAGGAAGTTAGGTTTAAAGTTTAAAAATTTTCTCTCTTTTTTTGGGGGGGTGATGTTCTACAGGCACTTAAGTATTCATCGAAGAGTCACCCCAGTAGCGGTGATCACAGACATGAAAAAATGCGAGACGCCGCAGATCCTTCACCACCAAATAAAATGTTGCGGAGATCTGATAGTCCTGAGAACAAATACAGTGACAGCACAGGTCACAGTAAGGCCAAAAATGTGCATATTCACAGAGTTAGAGAGAGGGATGGTGGTGAGTAGCTTTCTGTTGGAACTTTCACATATATTTATTTTTTAACAGTTGCTCTATGTAAAATAATAGGTGGCGTTAATAACTATATGGCAGTGTTATATTATGAAAATTTTAAATTTCTATCAACTTATTTGATTCTTGAAAAAGCTACTGTAGAAATAAGCATCTAAAAATGGGCTCCAGCGGGGTATCCCATAAGAGAATGCATGTTGAATATAGTCTGCCAAATGCTTTATTCATGGTGACAGAATTTCAGGATGTTTTCCCAAGAAAGGAATTTTCACCTTTCCAAGTAAAGATTTTATTTTATTTGGCTTAGTTAATTTTGAGGTCCGTATTGCTGTTTGAATCTGTTTTTTAAGGGCCTCAAATGTGTTTTCTAATGATAAATTATGAATTTAAAACAGTAGGTGTTTGGAGACAGTTCACTGGTTAAAAAATAATTTGCGATTCTGAAAATTTCTTTTAGCTCTTTGTTGTAAACATTTAATATAATGTTTTCCATATTTTCCTGGGTCTTAACTCGTGTATCTTCTATATTGTGTTCATTCAGACATTCAGCTTTTTAAAATAGCCTCATTTCTTTTGTATAATGCTGGTACCCTTCAGTTATTGCCTTACCTCCAGCTCTCTGAGGCAGGATGTTGAGAAAAAAAATAAACTCAGTATCTATTTTCAGACTTAATTTTCCCAGATTCACCAGATATCTCATACTGTGTCTAAAGCATGCATTGAGGAACAAACTAATTTCAGTAAGATTAAGACATCTCTATTTTTTTTCACTGTAAGACCTTATATCACTTAATAGAAAATATGGTTGAGGTAAATATACAGTATTGATTGCGCTTTTATAAGCTTCTAAAAAACTCACTAGACTACCATGTGGCTTTCTGTCTCTGATCATCAAATATCTTCTCAATACTTTGTTCACTTTTAAAACATATTCTGTATCTTCTGGTTCTCTTTCTCCTTTTTTTTGCTTCCTAAAATAGACATCAGTTTTACTCAGTGTGATCAAGTACTGAGAAACAGTGGTCTTCTCTGTATGTAATTACTGGGTTGAGGAAATTAATAGAAGATTTCATTGAGATGGAACAGAAAGTATTCTCTGTTGACTAGAGCTATATAGCTTTGTGCTACCATATTTTTGTTTGCAAGTAATAGAAGGTAGGTTTGGTTGTTAAAGTATTAAAAGTTCTTTGATGGTAAAAACTACCTAAACTATTAGTATTTTCAGTTTTGTGGGTAAATTTTCCATAGTGTTTTGTGTAGTCTGAGATGGTGCTATTATCAGTCACTCTTCTATAGCGGTTTTCATTTCAAATTTTAGTTCTTGGCATGTACTATTTGCACTGTACTATGCTTTGTATTTAAAATTTGCTAATTGTGACAAAATATGATGTGATACCTCATCTCCTTACAGATAACTATCTTAGGTTCTCTCAGTGATTATGACCTGGTTAATGTGTCATCTATCTTCAAATTCAGGAAGAAATCTCTAGGGAACTTGATGTACATTTATGATGAATTGTGCCTGGTAAATTTTTTTACAGGTGAAATAATTCCAAGAACATTCTGTTGCTTATTTATTCAATAACCATGGGGCATCCGCTGTGTGCCAGTTATGGGAAGTAAAGATAAGATGTGATCCTGCCCTTGAAGCTATTAAATAAAGGCTTTGACTTTCAAGAGTTAGTGGTGTAGATAACTTACTTTTTCTTGACTCATATTTTCTTCATTTTGACTTTTAATTTTACTTCTGTGTGAACTCCAGATACTTCTTGTTGGATTTTAGTGTCCTCTTTATTTGCATTTGCTTGTTGATGTTTCCTTAGCTCCATTTGTAAGAAACTTCTTTCTTACTTTTCTGATCTAGTCATTGGCAGAGTTAGGCCTCACCTTCTAACTTGCTTTTTAGCCACTTGTCTGTCTTACTGTGGAGCCTGTTAATTAATACTGTAACTCAAATAAATTAATTAGTACAATCTCTACTAGTTCTGGTTGCCAAATTCCTTTACACTTTTAAGGAATAATGACTGCTGCAACATAGGAGATCTCTATTTTGGAGTTCAGAGTGCATCTTTGATGTCAATTCTGTCTTTTAAAGATGTAAAATGGTGATTCTCCCCTCATTTAATACTGAGATATTTAGTCATTGTACTTTTACTTCAGGGTTTTTTTAAATGCCAGTGTGTTTGAATCTAAGTTTTAAAAGTGCGTATGCATAATTTTTATTATAGGCATTTGTATTTTGTTAGGTTTTTATCTTTAACTGTGAATCCAAATATATATAAACATTCATATATATAAAGTCAAAGACATTATCCAAAGTCAGATGCAGGTGAGTTGAATTATCTGTGCTCTCACATGTGTAAGTCACAATGTTAAGAACAAGTTACTATTTTGTTTTCTGAACTAATTTCAAATTTTTTTTTTAGGAGCTTTAAAAAATCTGATGACATTAGTAAATTTAATAATGTAAGAACCTATGTGCTATGATTTGTAACTTTAATTTTACAAAGCAAGTTAAACAATGTAGAACTTGTAAGATGTGTTGTTTTTCACTAATTACTAGATTTATTTTGTGGCACCTTAAATTTCCTTGAACAGTGATAATTTAGAATTAATGTACGAAAATGACTTTAAGGTATACAATAAAAAGAAAGCAGAGATTGAGGATTGTCAGTACTAGAAATCTTTAAAGACTTAGTGCAACATAGCATGCAGTTAAAAGATTGGAGATTTGATCCCTTAGGATTCATTAAAGGGGATGTATTAGATTATCTGTTGTAAATTAAGGGGAAATAAGTTTTTGTGTATTTTGTGATCTATCTGCAAACTATACAGTCTTTGTTTAAAGATAACCAAAAGCAAGGATCTCAAGACATAGTGATTGGATTTGTTTTCATATAGCTGAGACAGGTTTTTAAAGGTGCAGCTGACATCCAAACTTTAGAAGAGTGAACATACAATGCAGGTGGAATTTGTACTTTTATTGCATTATAAAACATTTTCCATTTGATTTAAATACTTTTTTTTTCAAGAACTATCTCTTTTCATTAAGTAACTTGAAGAAATGATGGACCAAAAAAAGAAAAAATACAGAAAATGATAGTATAAATGAGTTTGGGAATGAAGGGTATCTTTGCAGCAAGACTATAAAGCTGTTCCACAAAACATCAGCCGCTTGAGGCTCGTTTCATTTTTCTCATCTTCCTTCTCAGCATTAACGGTAATAAACTTAAAATACATATTTGAATATTTTTTGGAAACATCGTTTTAGGAGAGATAGTTTAGCTCAGTTGGTTAATTGAAAAATACTCTTGCGACATCAGTGAATTTGCATTGCTTTTAGTTAGCATTCAGATATCTTTTGAGTTGAAGGAAAATTGTGTTTGGTTTGGTAAACATTTCTAAAGATTTTACAGTTTTTAGCTGCACAGTGAGGTTTTTATCTCATTTTGTCAGCCATATCTAGAAAATTTGGAAATATGTTTTCATCCAGTTTTCAAACAAACATTACTGTAAGTATCTTGTTCATTGGGACTATTGGGGATAATTGGTGTTCTTACAGCTTTTTAAATATAATTTAGTAAAGTTTGAATCTTTTCACGTTGGATAATAGGTTGTGGTACTTGTACAATGTGGTCTTATGGTTATTCTAACAACTAGATTTTGAATAAAATAAATATGCCCTGCATTTGTTTTTTGATGTATCTTTTTGTTTTTTGGTTTTTTTTAATATATTTTATTGATTATGCCATTACAGTTGTCCTATTTCCCCCCTTCATTCCCCTCCACACCCCTCCCCCACTATCCCCCCTTTAGTTTATGTCCATGTGTCACAAGTTCTTTAGATTCTATATTTCCCATATTATCTTTGCCCTGTCCCCTATTTTCTACTTACCGTTTATGCTACTTACTCTCTGTACCTTCTCCCCCTCTCCTCCCACTCCCCTGTTGCTAACCCTCCATGTGATCTTCATTTCTATGGTTTACTCCTGATCTAGCTGTCCTCTTAGTTTGCTTTTGTTTTAGGTCTGGTTGTTAATAACTATGAGTTTGCTGTCCTTTCACTGTTCATCTTTCTTATCTTCTTTTTCTTAGGTAAGTCCCTTTAACATTTCATATAATAAGGGTTTGGTGATGATTATCTCCTTGAATTTGATCTTATCTGAGAAGCACTTTATCTCTCCTTCCATTTTAAATGAAAGCTTTGCTGGATAGAGCAATCTTGGTTGTAGGTCTTTGGATTTCATGACTTGGAATAACCTCTTTCCAGCCCCTTCTTGCCTATAAGGTCTCTTTTGAGAAATCAGCTGACAGTCTGATGGGAGCTCCTTTGTAGGTGACTGTCCCCTTATCTTTTGCTGCTTCTAGGATTCTCTCCTTCATTTTAATCTTGGTTAATGTAATTATGATATGCCTTGGTGTGTTCCTTCTTGGGCCCAACTTCTTTGGGACTGTCTGAGCTTCCTGGATTTCCTGGAAGTCTATTTCTTTTTCCAGATTGGGGAAGTTCTACTTTAATATTTGTTCAAATAAGGTTTCCACTTGTCGCTCTTCCTTCCTCCCCTTCTGATACCCCTATAATTCGGATGTTGGAATGTTTAAAGATGTCCTGAAGGTTCCTAAGCCTCTCCTCATATTGTTGAATTCTTGTTTTTTCATTCTTTTCTTTTTGGTCATTTTTTTTCTTCCTTCTGGTCCACTCCCTTGATTTGAGTCCCAGTTTTCTTTCCATCACTATTGGTTTCCTGTGCATCTCCCTTCATTTCAATTAGTTTAGCTTCCATATGTTCCTTTAATTTGTGACTAAAATCAACCAGTTCTGTGAGCATCCTGATCACCGTTGTTTTGAACTGTGCATCTGAAAGTTTGGCTATTTCTTCATCACTTAGATTTATTAGCTCTGGGGCTCTGAGTTGTTCTTGAGCCATAATGTTTTGGTCTGTTCACACCTGCTACTTATGAGGGGCAGACAGAGCCTTAGGTGTTCACCAGGGCAGGGCGACCCAGTCACTGGGTTGTGACGCTGTATGTGGGGGCAGGGTCAGAGAGGGGCAATGGCGTTTGTTCCGCTCTCTCAGTTTTCAGTCCCCTCTGCTGCTCCCGGCAAGCAAACCTGGCCCCCCTGGTGCCTGCTCCTGGGTGTTTGGACCTGTGCACCCTCCAGGACCCTGTGGGTCTCTCCAACAAACTGAGCCCAGGAGTTTCTCCCGGCACCTCGGCCTAGAAAGTCTTTCCAATTTGTGTTTTCAGGGTCTAATTCTCGTCGCTGGGGGCCTAGCCTGAGCGGTCTGCCTCACTGCTCACTCCTTTGCTTGGCTTTTCTGCATGCAAATGTGTGACCAAGGTTAGCAGCCTCCTTGCGCCCTTACTGGGTCTGCCCGTTGCCACCCCACACCTGGGATCTGCCAACAGCTGCCTTCGCTCCTGGGCCGGCCAGTCTTTCCTGCCTGACCCTGCTCTGTGAGCCACTGACTCCGCCCCTCTTACCTGTCTGGCTGAATGGTTTGTTGTTGTTGGACTTCTGTACAGTTCAATTTTCTGTGTTTTGGCTGCGTTTTTGTTACTAAAACTTGGTTGTCTTTAAACTGAGTTGTGCAAGGAGGTACAGTGTTTCTACCTGCGCCTCCATCTTGGCCAGAAGTCCCCTGCCCTGCATTTGTAGTGTTAGAGCGTGCTATGAGAATGAAGTCTTACTCTGACTGGTGTTGCTCAGTTGACTGAGTGCTGCTGCGCAAATCATGAGGTTGCTGGTGTGATTCCCAGTCAATGTGGATGCTCATGCCTGGGTTGCAGGCCAGGTCCACAGTTGAGGGTGTGAGAGAGGCAACCATGAACACTTCAGTGTTTCTCTCCCTTTCTTTCTCCCTCCCTTCCCCACTCTCTAAAAATAAAAGAAAACTCATATGATCCTCATTTTGATCTTGGAAGGTAGATAGAACACATAATATCCCCGCTTTACAGTTTTACAAATAAGGGAAAATTTACTTAATGTAAAATTGAACAAATAGTGACAGTTGAGTCAGTTCCATCTGATAAATTGCATGTGCTGTTAGAGGTGAAACACTAGACATGTTGAAAGCTTATTTGGTGGGTGTTTACTGTAGCACAGTTAGTTTAAAGGTGATTTTGCTTGGATCCTGTTTAATGCTTTCACCTGACTTCCTCTAGTGGTTACATTTTACCTAATTATAGTACATATGGAAGCCAGGGCATTGACATTGATTGATCCATTGTATGTGTATAGTTGTAGGCTTATCATGTGTCAAGATTTTACTTTGTTTTAATGTGAAAACTTGCCAACATTTTTACTAGAAAGAAGCTCTCACATTTCAAGATATGTTTTCAAAGCAACTTGGAAATTTTATACAGACTTTAACATTTAGTAAAATTTGGATTTTAATACCATTGACAAGTGTTAAATATTTTTCTGTCTAAAGATCAGCGATAAATACTACCTATTTTTATTGATTGATGCTTTATAGGAAGATAGTAAACTAGGCAGATATGTTTGCATCAGATTTCCATAGGTTAGTTGAAAAAGAGCACAGGAAACAGGTATTCCATTTCAAGAGAAACAAAATAATTGGCACATGAGCAGTATTAATAATTTGCTCTTAATTTTAGAAGAAATATACTTTGATATTTGTGTATGCATTTGAAAATGTATGTCATTTATCTTAGTCATCACATTTTTAACATTATTTTTAAAGATATGATATATTTATGATGTGATGGTATTTCTGCTTCACAATCAGAATATTTTGGAATGGTTTACTTTGATCTTCAAGGCAGTCTTCATTTAACTTTTTAGTTGTGCAAGATATGTTAATATTCACAGTACTTGGTGCACTTAGGATTTTTTACCTATAACTCAGAAAATTTATTCTAGATTGTCTCAGTTAAAAATACCTGTTTTACTCTGTTGTGCATAATGGTTTTTGGGGTATGTAGTATATCATTTTGTTAGGGTGCTAGAAACAGCAAAGATAGCAATGAGCTGGGGCATCTTTATAGGGATTCTGTAAGTGGATTCTGTTTTGGGGACTTTATACCAAGCACTGGAGGTACTATTTTTCATCTCAGAAACAATTATTGGGGGCTTGAAAAAATATATATATATATCCTTTGAAAATATATATATATCCTTTTTATGATTTGTGTGATATTTCATAATTTTTAAAGCTTTTACATTGTTTCTCATCTGATTCCATACAACCCTTCGAAATGGGTTGATCAGATTATTCCTGTTCCACTGATGAAAGTATAATCCAATTTAAAGTATCCAGCCTATTGTTGAAATTGGAAAGCAAGTTTCTTTGCTATACTTAGTACCTTATCTCCACTTTCAAATTATACTCCCAAGTATGACTATTTCTTACTACTTAAAATACAACGAGTGTAGACCTGGCTACCACCTTCTCTTTACCAGGACTCTTCAAGAGCCTCCTGAACAGTGTCCCTGCATCTTTTTTGTTTCACACAGTTATTTCCCCATGCAGTAGCCAGTTAAACTGACAACTGACATCATTCTCATATTTAGAACCCTCCAGTGATAGTTATTTACCAAGACCTGTAAAAGACCCTGAGTTAACCCGGTGTCTGGGATTTGTGGGGGGAAATGTTTTAACAGGGGAACAATATTCAAAATCATCAGTGACATGTTAAAAAAATAATCTAGCATAATCATAGTATAACATTAAATGGTTAATGAGTACATGACATGAACAATATAATACATATAACACTGTACCTTGACAAAGACCTGAAGTAGGTTTGTATAGAAGGATTGAAGCTTGACAAAGACCTGAAATAGATTTGTAGAAGGATTGAAGCTTGTAAGTTACTGTGAGTGATGGAAGGAGGGTTATCTGAAATAACCCTCTGAAAGTTGTAACACCATTTGTGGTGGGTGTGACAATTTACAGAGTGGACTGAGGTAGCTGGCAGATGTTTGAGGTGTATGTGTCTTTGTGAATCTCTGTGTAGGGTCATTCAGCTGAGTATAGGCAGTATTTCTCACAGGTGAAGTCATTCAGAAGTAAGTGGAGAATTTGTTGTGCTTAGTTTTCTGGTGTATCAGTGGTACTTAAGCAAATTTGTGTTTTCAGAACACACGTGATAGCAGAACTGCCTGTATTTTTGTTTGTGTTTGCGTATCTTTGCTATATAAGCTCCATGAGAACAGTGTGCATTTGTTTTGTTAATGATTTTATCCCCGTGTATCACTGTTGCCTAGAATAGTATCTGACAGCTTGTTCAATATGTGGATAGACAAAAGAATATCATGAGTGTCATGATTTAGGGGAAGTTATTGCAGTTTCCTGGAACACTGGTTCTCATATTTGACCATTTTTATACTATAACCTGGATATCTTGCTAAAGTTCATATTCTAGTTCAGCAGTTCTGAGTTGGGGTGCAGGGCTCTGTCTTTTTTAAACAAGATCCCAAATGGTGCCTATGTTACTGGCTGCATGTGAGTGACAAGGTTCTAGAGCAAGGTTCAGCGGAAGTATAATAGTGGTTTTCTAGTAGCAATATTGAAGTAAAAGTGAAGTGAAGTGAATCTGAGTATATTTCAAATAACAATACATCTAAAATATTCAGCATGTACTTGATATTAAAAAAGTAAATTTCTCTATGGTCCTTTTGTTCTGCAAGGTCTTTGAAATCCAGTATGTTATAGTTAAATCACGTTTTAATTCATAATGGCCATATATCATGCCTACTTGCCACATGTATAGTCAGTGGCTACTGAATTGGACAGTACAGTTCTGGAAAATGATCACCTTGATCTGTCTAGCTTTTACACATATTCCTGTTTCTCTAAAGAAAAAATTTTATATGCCTTATTTTTGAAATACCATGTTTATGTAATGTTTATGTAAGGCAGGGGTGGAATTAGTAGGTTCTTAAACTGTAGGCATACTTTGGGCATTCGTTGGAGGAGGACCTTGCCTTTGATTTGTCCTTTTTTTTTTTTTTTTTAGCAACATATGGAAAATACAATAAAATGAGGTGTGCTTGTACATAGTGCTTCTTGTACTACAATTTTTCTGTTAGTACACATTTATTATAGGAAAATCAGGAAGTGGCAGAGGGGGAAAATACTCCCTCAAATACTGTGATTTTGGAGTTAAATTAGTAGTTTTCATAGAACACATTCTTATGCCATAAAATATCAGGAGGGTTATATAAATAGCCTGCCTAGGATTTTTATTGAAATACTTTCATATTATATCATTCTCTTTTTTTTTTTTTTTTGCCTTGTACTTAATATTTGCATAGTGGACTCAACAGACACTTGGTATTAAGAATATCAGTTTGAAAGGATCAACTATGAGTACTTTTTAGTAGAATATTAATTGGGTTAGCCAAAAAGTCCATTTAGTTTCTTCCTACAATAAAAGACACATTTTTCCATTTTCACCACTAACTTTATTGATTTGGATATTTAGAATATGTCTGCTATTGGCTTCTAAGAAGTGGGTAGAAGACGGGTGCTGCTAAGCATCTTCCAGTGCATAAGGCAGCCTCACAGCAAAGAATTTTTTTGGCCAGAATGTCCATAGTACCAAGAAACTTCACTAGCCACTTTTGACATATACTGCACAAATCTTTTGTTTTGCATTTCAGTTGAGTTTTTACCTTTCTTGCAATATAGTATGCCAAAAATGTTGTATCTCTTCTGCACAAAATTCACCAGTTTTGGTGAGTTTTTTATAAATGCATGCTGATATGACAGCTGTCACAATACAGTCTAACAAAATTGTTTTGAATGAAGTTAAAGACAACTAAGTACTACTACAGGCATTGTACAGAAAAAACAGAATGAACTTTTTGGCCAACCCAGTAATATGCCTTACCTTACCTCTTAGGCGTGACTGATTGCTGAAATCTTCTTTCAGTTAGATTTGTGTTTAAATTCAGAGACTCTGGTGCTTGTGGCTAGGTGACCTCAGACATTTATCTGAGTTTGTGTGTCCACTCCCCCAAGATTGTTGTGGGCTTAAATAAAATTGTGTATATAAAAGACTTGCAGAGCATTTAGCTAAATGCTTGGACTGTGACACAGTAAATTACTAGGTTTACTCTTATTTCTGTGATTAATGAAGAGCTACTGTCAGATCAGCACTTCTAGGTTTTAAGCCCCTGCTGCCTTTTTCCTGTAGAGTTAGGAAGGAAAATACCAGTAGTCGGGCTAGTGAGAGCTACGTGAAAGGGACCACAGGGCAAGTCTAACTTAGTACCTGCTCTTACCAGGACTTTGCAGTGCGAGGATTTTTAGGATAGATGTAAAGGGTTCAACAAACAAAATATATTTAGCTTAATTTCCTGAAATTTAGCAGCTTATTAGAATCACCTGAGATGCTGTTAAAGCTGCAAGTGCCCAATTTACTACCTCGAATCAGAGCAGTGGGGAATGGAGACTAGAAAACTGAACTTTTAAATAAACACTGGTTTAATTTAGATATTTCTAAACTGCAGATCTGTGGAGAATCCACACAGGAGAAGGAGGAACTCTGAATTGGACATTAAGGAAAGGAAGTTAAATTAAGCATTTAAATAGCTAACTTAGTATATTGTGGTATGGACATCAGAATAGAAGTAATGTCAGATAGTAGAGAAGGTTCTAGGCATATTAGCAACCGGACAGGTCAATAAGATATATTGGGGTAGTATCTGAAGCCATCGCTATTGTTAAAAGTCTTTGGCACTGCATATTCTCGCCTCCCCCACACAGCACTCCCAGTCCCTGTTTCATTAGGCTATCCTGAGACAGTTAAGTGGTGAACTTCATTTAGCTTTTTGTCTGTTTGAGAAGTAGCTTTCATCTGAATTGTGTTAGACTCAGACTGACATCAGGTGTTAGCAGTTTTCTTGAATGACCCTTAGGAGCAATTGCATTTTAAAAGAAATTTGTGATTAGTGTGATTGATATATTTAGTACTGATCTTTCGGTTTAATCTTTTATTACCTCTGAATTGTGTGACAGTACATCAGAGTAGCATGTCAAATATTGGCATCTACCAAAAAGTTCTGACCTGTACTGTACTCACAGGAGTAGTCCTATTTGTCAAAAAAGCAATGCTAGTAAAATAGGTTATTTTGGAATATCTTGACTTGGATGAGGAGAGTGTCACAATAAAGAATTTTGCGTTTAACACTTGAGTTGTGATGAAAAATTTTGTGGACTCTTCTAAATTCATAAAAGGGTGCTGATTGATCACAAAAACATTCATTGTAAATAGGGAAAACTTAGGGAAGTTAGAACATGGTATGATGGGCTGTTAGAAGTAGTTTTCTTGACTTCTTGCAGCCTTTGCTGTGATGATTTGGTCAAGTTTCTGTTCCTGCTACCTTAATGGCTCTTTATCAGGGTTTTACAGTATTTGTATTTAATGTTTTATGCATAAATATGTCTCATTTATCATGGGGCCTTTAAATTACAAAGAATATTAAGGGTTAAGTCATAAGACAGTACTTTATAAAACTGGAAACTAACCGCCCTGGCTGGTGTAGCTCAGTGGATTGAGCGCAGCCCTGTGAACTTGAGGATTGCAGTTTGATTCCCAGTTGGGGCACATGCCTGGGTTGCAGGCCAATTCCCAGCAGGGGACACACGAGAGGCAACCATACATTAATGTTTCTCTTCTTCTCTCCTTCCCTTCACCTCTAAAAAAAAGATAAATTAAAAAAAAAGAAATATTTAAAACTGGAAACTAACCTTCATTTTATATGTTTGTGTGATTATGTTCTTGCCTTGTTGGCTTTTCATTCTTCAGACTCTATCCTTTGATTTTTGGCCCCACACTTTTTCTTTTTGTTACTAGACATGTTTCATATGATGGTCCATGGATAGCTTCCTAAAATCTATTAATAATTCGAGTATTTCCTGTCCTTGTAGTATTTGGGAAGTTATCCTTAACTTTTTTCTTTTCTACTGTGTTTAGGGGCAATTCTAGACCTCATGGCTCTTAACTATTGCAGTATCCTTTTAATAGATCTGTTGTCTCATTCTTTGTGCATTGCTGAGTTTCAGGCTATACATTTAAACATTATTTCCTTCATTAACCTTTAAAGCCTGAATTATATAGGTCTTCGTTATGTTCTAGTGAGAAAGTAATTGTTCAGATACTATATGAATTTTCCTCTACTTCCTCGTGTATTTAATCTTGGAAATTTTCCTATTTTGTGTACATAGAAGACACTGAAATGAAAACACTATTACACTCATGCCGAAAAGCGAACATCTCAGAATAGATTTCTGCTTGTAAATATAGCTTGAAAAATTGAATAATTTAAAATCTCTGAGTCACCATTGCCAAGAAGTCTCAACAATTCTTTCTTCAACTACTCTCTTCTCTCCCTGTACTTCAGTCATATAAAACCACTTTAGCCAGTCTTAGAGCATCAAATGCTGTTGTCCCTCTGTTTTTACCCCTCTGTTTTTACATAGCCAAAACTGTCCTTTCCCCACTGTTGCCCTATCTTGGGGGCGAGGGCAAATCTCTTATCTTTTAAGATCCCAGTTCTTTATTGTAATGAAGCCTTCCTTGAACCTATTTCTGTCGTACCTCTTTTACAGTGAATTGCGACTTTTTACTTAAGTGTTTTGGCTACTCTCCTGTAAGCTCTTTGAAGACAGACTGTTTTAGTTTTTATTATATCAGGGCCTGTCATAAATGCAGGTGTTTCATAATGCTAAATTAATGTCTTACATGCCATTTGACATGTCTCTTACATGTGAGAAACGGGTGAGTGGTCTCCTTTGGAGAACTGATTGGCTTCAGTTGAAAGTTGATTATTTACTATTCTAGAATTCCTAAAGTGGTTGCACTGAGGTTGCTTTTATACTGTTCATGAAGGAAGCAAATAATTGAGACATTCAAGAAACTATATAAACTTTTAATTAGAAACATAAAAAAAAAGTACCTAATTGGTATGCTAATTCCAACACATTAAAAATCCCTTAGGTGGCCATGACTGTTAGACTAGTATTAATTACTTTATTATAATCCTATAAAGTGTTATGTGTAATTTGAAAAATAAAATAACATTTTGAACTGTATAGTGTTTTACTAATTTTGACTGCTCCTTTTCTACATCATTTTCTCTCAAATTCTCTTAAATCCATGTCTCACTAATTAGATTTTATAGTTTTATTTTCTATAGACTATTAGGCAAAATTATCCATTGGATTTTTGGGTTTAATTTTTTTTGGAGTCTGTTTTCTAAATATAATTCTGTATTTGAATAGCCTATCTGGTTTCTTAAGCTTATGGAAATTAAGCTATAATTATTTTTAGTTAATGATTCATTGTATTGATTTTATTCCTTAAAAAATGACTGAAATGTTATGTTAATTGAATTAGATCAATTGAAATGTTATGTTAATTGAATATTTTATGATCATTTATCAAGAAAAAATGCAGTGCTAACGCTGCATGATTTATATAGCTCTTGAATGTGTGCATTTTGATAGTAAAACTGTTACTTTATTTTCTTTAGAGTTTAAAATGAGAGTTTATTAGTGAAGCAGTGAGACATAGGAGTGGCCACTCTACAGAGAGTGTAGCCAAAACTGACTTTTAAAAGTAAAGTCATTTAAAGAATATAGGCTTGTTTCAATCCAGCAGTGGCTTACAGCAGAGCCTTTTGAAATTCAGTTCATATCTTGCTGAAAATTCAAAAGCAACAGTAACATCTTTTTTTTTTTTTTAAAATCCTCACCCAAGAATATGTTTATCGATTCTAGAGAGAGGAGGGGGAAGAGGGAAACATCAGTGTGACAAAGAAACATCGATTGATTGCCTTTTTGTATGTTCAGGGCTCCTTGACCCAGGATCAGACCTGCAGTCTTTTCTGGTGTGTGGGGTGATGCTCCAACCAACTAAACCACCCGGCCAGGTTGTAACAGAGCATTCTTAATTTCTCTTTAATCCCATTTTGTTTTTGCTCTGAAACAGTGTTAACCAGTTTTTCTCCTACCTTACTTACCAGTATTTTCATTGAATTACTCATTTTTTTAATAGTCAAACCCATCTTCAATTTAAAAATTAGCTTAAAATATTTGAGTAAATATAGGCTCTGAATTGTGTCTCAGAGAATAAATGCTTTGAGGATTAACATCATTTGGAGATTGCTTTAGGTGAATGCTTTGAAGGTTCTTTTTCATATGAATATTCTAATGTTTATTTTTTAAAAAATCATTACATCATCACCTTCCCAATTTTGTTTGTGTTTAGTCTTTTAGGACATGAGTTCTTCTGGCTTTAAAAAAGGACCAAGTTATTTCTATAGAAGTTGGAATGATAGGGGTTTTCCTTTTTCTAGGTTCAGAGTTGGTTAAACAGATAGAGAAATTCAGGTTTATTGGTCAGAATGATACTTACATTTTAGTTTGTTAGCCCTTTCTCTTCTTTATATGTGTGTTAACATGCCTTGAGTCAGCCCTGACTTTTGATGACTCTGTAAGTGATATACGCAATGTCTTGTCCTCATCGACCCTACGTAGCACCTATGGACTCAAGCTGATGACTTCTTTTATGGAGTCCATCCATCCTATTATTTGGTCTTCCTCCTTTTCTGTTGCCTTCTGTTTTTTCCCAGCATTGTTGCCTTTTCTAAAGAACCCTGTTTGCTGATGGTGTGCCTGAAATAGTCAGGACAGCTTTAGTTTTGTCATATTTATTTACAGTGATATTTCAGGATAAATTGCTCCAGGCCCCACTTGTTCATCTTTCTGGGGGTTCAGGGTATTCATAGAGCTCTCCTCCAGTACCATATTTGAAATCTATTTTTTTCCTATCAGCTTTCTTCACTTGGGCACCTGTACATAGTAATTGGAAATATGAGGATGTGGATGACCTTATTCTTGGTCTCTAATGACACGTCTTTGCTCTTAATGATCTTTCCTAATTTCTTCCTTTGCTGCCCTTTTGAGTCTCAGCCTTCTCTTCATTTTTTGGCTGCAGTCTCCCATTGGAATTGATGAGTGAACCAAGGTAAGCAAAATCTTTTTGTAATAATTTTGATATCTTCATTGTCTGTGTTAAAGTTGTGTATGCCTTCTGTAGGTCTTCATTGTCTTTGTTAGAGTTTTGTATGCCTTCTGTGGTGATGATTTTTGTCTTCTTGACGTTTAAATGCAGTCCTGCTGTGGTGCTTTCTTTAAGTTTCATCAGAAGTCATTTTAAATCATTGTTACTTTCCACCAGTAAGATGGTATCACTACATATCTTAAATTATTGCTAGTCTACCAGTTTTTACCTCTCTTTTCTCTGCGCTTTACCTATAATAGGTTCTGTGTACAGATTAAACACGTAGGAAGATAAAATATATCCTTGTCTGACACCTTTGCTTGTAGGAAATCATTTTGTCTCCATATTCTGTGACAGTGACTTCCTGTCCACAATACAGTTTACACATCAAGTGCACCCATTTCTTTCAGAGCAACTCATAACTTTTCATAATTTATGCAGAAGCTTACTGCAGTCAGACTAACCTTGTGAAATTCTGAGCGCTCCAGTATCTCTAATCTTTTCCATGTCGTTTACATTGGTGCCAGTGGAGAAAGAGAAGCGTATAGAAGGCTTCTGATTTATTTTGTGCAGTGTTACTTTAGAAGTCCCTTACTTGTTGTTTTCTGAGTTTTTAATAAACATGTCAGAGATCATATTAATGAACTACTACCACCTAAAATTTAAAATCTAACAAAAAGATTGTTGAGTCATAGAGCCAGAACTCTTTGTATATTGACTGCATTCTGACTGTAAGAAGGTTTCTATTTGGATTTGGATATATGTATCTTTAAATGTGGTATCCTGCTAGAGATAGATTGTTGTTAACTTGATAATAGGAATTACGATGAAATAAATGTAAAGTGGAAAGAGCACCAGTCTTAGCATCTCAATGTCATGATTTTCGTTTTGATGGTAGTTAGTTAGCTTTTTGACTCTTTGTAAGTATAACTCCTTGGCTGCTGCTTTTGTTTTCTTTCCCATTTTTTTGAACAAGGTTGAATTGATAATTTTCCAGTTTCAAATAAATGGCTTGAGAGATGTGTAGGAAAATCTGATTTTTGTGCTTTAATTCATGCTTTCATATATTTTCTGTGTGTCCTGCCATTTCATGGTAACTAAACTTTTCCTGCCATAAGTGTAATAGAGTATACTTGGCTTCTTGTGTTTACGTGGGAACTTCTGGAATATTAACCACCAGTGTTCATTTAGCATTTTTTTTCAGCTCATTATCTATATAGAGGAGAGTGGAACAGCATAATAGTTTTCTCTAGCTATTAATTTGAAAAACAAAAATGAAAATTTTCAAGACTATTGTAAGCAGAAGTCCTAAAGTTTTTACTGTATATACTGTAAAAATCAGTTTTGTTTATATAGAAAAAGTGGTTTAGTTTGTAATCTTGTCAATAAATACATCATCTAATTTTTTTGCCCACCAAATACAATATTTGTTGTTTCAAGCTGGGAAATACTCATTTTGACTCAAAATACTGAGTATTAAATATTTGAAACTCAAATCTACTGCTGAAATACCAGTTTTGGCTGGCTTACTTTAAAAATATGAAAGATACTAATTATATATTCCAGAAATTTTTGTGTATTTATATTTTAAATGTATAGCCTTTTCTGGTTTTTTACTCATCGATGAAATATATAGGGTATTACAAAACAAATGTATAATGCATGTATATAGTGCCATTTAAGATCGTCATTTAAACTGGTTTTAAGTTTATAGTATGTAAGTATAGTGTAAATGTTTTTGTTTTGGATGATATTTTAATCATTTTTGTTTACAACTGAAACTCGGGAAATGAAAATTAGCATCCTTGCCCCATGAGCTTCTCTTCTCATAGACACCAGAAAAGGTTTCAACTTTGTGTTCCATGTTGTTCTGGCCTTCTCCAAATTGAACCTTTATGAGTTGGCTACTGTCGAATTTTATGTGAATTTTCTTGCCCATGATTTCACTTAGGAAAACCAAGTCCATCCAGTCCCATTGTGCATGGCTATCAAGTTCAGCTCTTGGGACACTTTTGGTTTTTTTTTTGAACAACGTTTTCAAGTTATCTTGGGTAGAATTCTCTGAGTGATAATGACAGTGTGCTTCCTACTGAACTTTTTCTCCCAACCCCTGTTGCAGCTGGACTTGGATTTTCTGGAAAGATTTCGGTTGAAGAATAACTTTCCAACTGCCACCCACTTACTTGGTTGCTGTGATCTCCCATAGCTGGGTCTCAGGTCTGAGTTGGTATCTAGCTCCAGCAAAGCCTGGGAAATGCCGGACTCAAACCTCTCTGGGTTCTTGCCATTGGGCTTCACGATCTTGGCACTGAAACTGAACATGGCCTTCCTTGGTGAGCTCCCACCTGGGAAAATACAGTGTAAATATTAATACCTAAATTTGGCAATTTATTTTTGGTTAAAAATGGAATTTTCAAAATGTAGATAACTAGCATGAAGCAAATATTTGTCACATGTAGGTTTTTATGGCTGTGGAATGAGCACTGAGGTTTGGGTGAAACATGCTTGTAGTCCCTTAGATTTTTGCCTCTGAAATAGCTAGCTCTTCAATCTGTTCATTTTTTTTCTAGTTCAGTTCATTATCCTCTTTGCCTGAATTAAAGGAACAGCCTACCATAGCACCCCTTCCTTCCTTCCAATTTTATTCCTCGAATCAGAATTACCTTTTGAGAAAAGCATGTTTGCTCATTTTTGGTATAAAAATCTTCTTCTAACTGCCCTTAAGGTAAAGTCCAAATGTTTCAGTGAACAGCCTACTGCACCTTTTTGTATTTTTCTAGCCCTCCTGTATGCTTCAGTTCTTTGAAGATAATAAGTGTTTTGTCACATGTGAGAACTTCCACACTTGCTATTTCTTTTTAGAATACCATCTCTGCTTCAGCTACTTTTGCCTAGTTAATTCCTTCCTATTTTTCAGGCACTTATTTAGAAATTATTTGTAACCTTTTATGATGATTATCTTGTGGGGTCTGAAAGCTCATTTCCCCCTCTCAAACCTTTTCCCACTGTTCCTTCATTTTGTTAAATAGAAACTACTGCCTCCTAGTTGCTTAGGTCAGTAAGCTCGAATCTTCATTACTAGTCTTTCTGCTTTCCTACTTTCTAACTCTTCAATTTATTCTCAGTGCAGCAATCATATCAAGTCACTCCTGTGCTCAAAATTCTCTGAATAGTTCTTACAAAGGCCCACAGGCCCTATACAATTTATTACTCCCTCTATTATTATCTCTCTGACTTTATGCCTCTAGCATCTACTCCTGTGCTTGAGGCATATATACCTCCTTGTAGAGCATTTCAGGCACATTTTTGCCTCACAGTCTGTCTTTGTTCTTCCTTCTCACTGGATATCTCAGATATTTTCTTTCATTTAGGTAGTTTGCAAATTACATATAAAATGGGTGATTGAGAATAATTACTAGACAGTAATAACATTTGAATGAATTGAAATGGTATAAGCGAAGGGATTACAGTGTAATCTGTGGCAATATGATTCTTACTCAGGGCTGCAACAGATTGTTTAAAAGCTTGGTTTCTCATAAGTCTTTTTGCCTGCCAGAGGACTAAATACCTGATTTTCAAGACTAAATCCACTGCAGTTATTTAGGATCTATAGAGGGCTTTTTTGTTTTTGTTTTTTAAACAAAGTGAAAATGTACTGCCAGTAATATTTTGTACTATTTTTTATTATAGTTTACATTGACTGTTATTCTGTATTAGTTTCACGTGTACAGCAAACTGATTAGAAAATCATGTACTTTACATAGTGGCCCCCTTGCTGCTTCAAGTGCCCACCTGACCCCATACGTATTTATCAAGATATTATTGACTATATTCCCTATGCTGTAATCTACATCTCTGTGTATTTTGTAACTACCAGTTTGTACTGCTTAATTTATTCACCTTTTTCACCCAGCCCCCCAACTTCCCCTCTGACAACTGTTGGTCTGTTCTCTGTGAGTCTGTTTCTGTTTTATCTTGTTCATTAGATTTTGCACATAAGTGAAATCATAGGATATGTGTCTTGTTCTGTCTGACTTAATTTGCTTAGTATAGTATCCTCTAGGTCTGTCCACACTCTCTCAAAAGCTTTTTTTTTTTTTAAGGCCGAGTGGTAGTGTGTATATGTACCACAACTTTTTATCAACTCATCTTTCTATTCATGGGCACTTGGGTTGTTTCTATGTCTTGTTACTGCCAGTAATTTTAAGTGTTGTAAATTTTTCAGTATTATTCAGAGTATATACTTAAATATATTTCAGAGAACTCTGTTATGTTTTAGAGAAACATTGTAGCTTTTTTCCCATGGTCATAAATATGTACCATTATTTCTCAGACTGTGGTTTATGGACCACTTGTTCCAGAATCATTGGGGTGTTTAAAAGTATCACTCAGTCCCACTTAAGGGCAACTGAATCAGAACCTTTGATGTCAAGATAACCTGGAACCTTTAAATCTGCAGAGTGTCCTTTATTTTTTCTGGAAGCAATTGTGACATATTTTGGGTTTAAATAGGATCCTTTTGGAGTTGTCAGTACTCAAGCACCTTCTCATTCTCAGTGACATTTTATCACTGGGGATTATATGTACTAGAGAATGTTGGAATATCCTTTGATTCAAACCATAGAAACATACAATATTGTAAAGATTTTTACAAGCCCCTGTGTTACAAAGAAATGTGTCTTATACCTTAGTTTTTTGGTTGCATTAAAAATATAGGTATTTGTTAACAATAATTGTGCTGTTTTACATTAGCAGTGAATTTTTAGCGTGTATGTGAATGGATTATTTTGGGTCCAAGAAGGCTGTTTTTCCTTCCTACTAGTTAGAACATTGCCACTTTAATTCATTTAATGTGTGACAATTTTAAGATGAGATTGTCCTAAATATTTGGGACTACTACCATATTTTACTGTGTATAATATACACCCATGTTTTTGACCCCAACTTTAGGAAAAAATTCTATTTTAATTTTTCAGTTCAAATTTTTATTTATTTGTATTTAAAAACAAAACCGATTATCGTATTCCAGGGTATTTTGCATATGGATATCATTATTGCTTTCTAGAGTTACATTTTTAATGCATAAGCATAAATAAAAGATCAAAACATTTATATAGATATAGAATTAATACTACCCATGCATAATATGCATCTTATTTTTCCCTCAAAAATTTGGGCAAAATACGCATTGTAGACAGCAGAATACAGTAGGTTTCAAGTATAAATTTCTGGTACATGATATGTATGTTGTGTGCCCACCACCTAAATTCAAATCATCTTTCATCACTATATATTTGGCCCCCTTTTCTCTTTACTACCCCCTACCACCACTGTACTGTTGTCTGTGTCTATGATTTTGTTTTATATCCCACACATGAATAAAATCATATGGCTGTTACTTTTTTTGACTGACTTCTTTGCTTAGCATAATATTCTCAAGGCCCTTTCACGTGGTTGAAATGGCAGTACTTTATCTTATTGCTGAGTAGTACTCCATTGTCTGTATGTACCACATCTTTACCCAATCATCTATTGAAAGACACTTTGGTTATTTCCATATCTTGGCCACCATGAATAATGCTGCCCATTTTTTAATTGGGTTGTTTGGTGTTGAGTTTTTTATATACTTTGGATATTAATCCCTTGTTGGAACTGTTATGCAAATATCCTGTGTTTGGTTGGTTGCCTTTTTGCTGGTTTATTTTGCTGTGCAGAACCTTTTTTAGTTAGATATACTCCCTTTTATCCATTTATTTATTTTTGCCTTTACTTCCTTAGCCTTTGGGGTCAAATTCTTAAAATGTTCTCCATGAACAAGGTCTGTAAGTTTAGTGCCTTTTATGCAATTTGTTTCAGATCTTATATTTAGGTCTTTGATCAATTTTTAGTTATTTTTTTTACACGGGGGCAAACTAATCTAGTTTCATTCTGTGTGTGTGGCTTTCCAATTATCCCAGGAATTATCCCAATCCCAATTGGATAATTATCCAGTTATCCCAATCCCTTTATTGAAGAGGATTTCTTTTCTCCATTGTTTGATTTTGGCTCTTCAGTCAAAAGTTATTTTTCGGGTTTGTTCCATTGGCTCTCTATCTTTGTTTGTTTGTTTGCCAGTACCATGCTGTTTTGATTATTGTTTTGTAGTATAATTTGAAGTCAGGTAGTATGAGACTTCTGGCTTTGTCCTTTTTTTCTAAGGATTACTGTGGTTATTTGGGATCTTTTGTGGTTCCATACAAATCTGATTATTTTTTTCCTTCTATTTAAAAAAATGTCAATGGAATTTTAATGGGAATTGCACTCAGTGTATATATTGCTTTGAGTAATAGGGACATTTTAACTGTGTTTATTTTTCCAGTCTGAACACAGAATCTCTTTCCATTTCATTATGGCTTTTTCAATGCCTTTTAATAAGGCTTTTGAGTTTTCAGTATATAGATCCTTCTTATCCTTTTTTAGTTTATTTCTAGGTATTTTATTTGTTGAACCATGAAAGAAATTCTTTTCATTCTTTTTCTGAAATTTTATTAGTATATACAATGCAGTGGAATGTACATTAATTTTTATTCTGCAACTTTATTATTTCTGATAGGTTTTTGGTGGGAGTTTTTAGGGTTTTCTATATACAGAATCATGTTATCTGCAAAAAGGTGACAGTTTCACTTTTTTCTTCCCTATTTGGATTCCTTTTCTTTCTGTTGTTGGATCACTGTGGCTGGGACTTTGAGTACTATGTTGATTAAGAGTTGTAAAAGTGGATATTCCTGTCCTGTTCCTGATTTTAGAGGAAAAGTTTTCAGTTTCTAATCACTGAGTATGATATTAGCGTAAGTTTCTCATATATGGCCTGTATTATGTTGAGATACTTTCTATACCTGTTTTATTCAGTGTGTTTTAATCATAAATGGACATTATGTCTTAATCAAATGCTATTTTTCTACATCTACTGATAAGATCATTATGAAAATACTGTTTGTTTTATTAATGTGGTATATTGATGAGTTTGCATATTTTGAACCATCCTTGTACCCTTGGAATGGACCCCACCTGAATGTGATGTGTTTTTTTTTTTAATGTATCATATTTGTTTTCCTAGTCTTTTGCTTAGGAATTTTGCGTCTGTATATTGGTTGTACTTTTCTTCTTTTTTTCTGTATTATTTTTGGCAGCAGGGTTTTGTAGGCATCATAACATGTGTTAGAATAGTGCTTCAGGTTTTTTTTATTGATTATGCCATTATAGTTGTTCTATTCTCCCCCTTTCATTCCCCTCCACCCTGCACACCCCTCCCCCACCGTTTCCACCTTTAGTTTATGACCACGTGTTTCAAAGTTCTTTAGATTCTATATCTCCCCTACTATTCTTGCACTCCCCCCTACCTATTTTCTACCTACCATCTATGCTACTTATTTGCTGTACCTTCTCCCCCCTTCTCCTTCTCCCACTCCCCTGTTGCTAATCCTCCATGTGATCTTCATTTCTATGGTTCACTCCTGATCTAGCTGTCCTCTTAATTTGCTTTTGTTTTAGGTGTGGTTGTTGATAACTGTGAGTTTGCTGTTCTTTCACTGTTCATCTTTCTTATCTTCTTTTTCTTAGCTAAGTCCCTTTAACATTTCATATAATAAGAGCTTGGTGATGATGAACTCCTTGAATTTGATCTTATCTGAGAAGCACTTTATCTGCCCTTCCATTCTAAATGAAAGCTTTGCTGGATAGAGCAATCTTGGATGTAGGTCTTTGGATTTCATGACTTGGAATACTTCTTGTCAGCCCCTTCTTGCCTGTAAGGTCTCTTTTGAGAAATCAGCTGACAGTCTGATGGGAACTGCTTTGTAGGTGACTGTCCCCTTATCTCTTGCTGCTTCTAGAATTCTCTCCTTCATTTCAATCTTGGCTAATGTAATGATGATATGGCTTGGTGTGTTCCTTCTTGGGTCCAACTTCTTTGGGACTCTCTGAGCTTCCTGGATTTCCTGAAAGTCTATTTCCTTTTCCAGATTGGGGAAGTTCTCCTTTATTATTTGTTCAAATAAGTTTTCCACGTGTGGCTCTTCCTCTTCCCCTTCTGGCACCCCTATAATTCGGATGTTGGAACGTTTAAAGGTGTCCTGAAGGTTCCTAAGCCTCTCCTCATATTGTTGAATTCTTGTTTCTACATTCTTTTCTGTTTGGTCATTTTTTTCTTCTTTCTGGTCCACTCCTTTGATTTGAGTCTCAGTTTTCTTTCCATTACTATTGGTTTCCTGTGCATTTCCCTTCATTTCAGTTAGTTTAGCCTTCATATGTTCCTCTAATTTGTGACTAAAATCAACCAGTTCTGTGAGCACCCTGATCACCAGTGTTTTGAACTGTGCATCTGAAAGTTTGGCTATTTCTTCATCACTTAGGTTTATCGGCTCTGGGGCTCTTAAGTTCTTCTTGAGCCATGTTTTGATCTGTTTGTGCCTATTAGGTATGAGGAGCAGAGCCTTGGATGTTCACCAGGGCAGGGCCACCCAGGTTGCTGGGTTGTGACGCTGTAGGTGGGGGCGGGGTCAGAGGGACAATGGCGGTCCCCTCTGCAGCTTCCTGCCACTGGGGCCTGCACGGTATATCTCACCGCTCCCTCCTTTACCAGTTTATCTGTGGGCAAATGTGTGACTGTGGTCAGCCTTCAGTGAGTCTGCCGCCCCGCGCCTTCAGTGAGTCCACCGCCTTGCGCCCTCGGTGGGTCCGCCCACTTCTCCACCCCTGGGATCCACCTACAGCTGTCAGCGCGCCTGGTGGATCTTTCCTGCCAGACCCTGCTCTGCTGCTGGCTCTGCCCCTCTTACTGGTTTGGCTGAAGGGTTTGTTGTCAGACTTCCGTGAAGTTCAGTTTTCTTTGGTTTTGGCTGCATTTTTGTTGCTAAAACTTTGTTGTTTTTAAACTTGGTTGTGGGAGGAGGCACAGTGCTTTCACCTACGCCTCCATCTTGGCAGATGTTGTTTTTGTTTTGTTTTGTTTGGTGAGTGTTGTTTTAGTTTGATGGTATTCCATACCTTCTTTCTCTGTCCTCCCCCCCCCCCCCCCGCCCTTTAAGTTATGTGTCTCTGTTTTGGGTTTTTTTGTGTGTGTGGTTGCCATTAGATTTATGAAGAAGAAAGTTTTATGTATACAGTAGTTCTTTTCCTTTTTTATGTGTCTGATCTCTATTTGCAAATTCAGGCCTTTCCTTTCCTCCTCTTTCATGTTTTTGTTTCACAAATTGTCCGGGTTTATGCTGTTAAGTTTGTTGGTGATCTTTCTTGTAGTTTTATGACCTTTTGTTTTTTGGTTTTCAGAATAACCCTCTTGAGTACCTCCTGCAATAGAGTTTTCCTGGTGATAAATTCCCTCAGTTTCTGTATGTCTGGAAAAGTCTTCATTTCCCCTTCATAGTTAAAGGGTAGCTTTGGTGGCTATATTATTCCTGGCTGATAATTTCTCTCTTTCAGTGCTTTGACTATTTGGTTCCACTTGTAGAGTTTCTGATGATAACTTTTATAGGTTACTTCTTTTCCTTGAGCGCCTTGAGAATTCTTTCAGTATTTTTTTTACAATTTCAATACAGTGTGCCTTGTGGAAGGCCTTTTAAATTGTGGTTATTAAGTGTTTTGATTTTGCTTCTTGGATTCAAGGATCTAGTTCTTTGTATAGGTTTAGGGAGTTCTTATCAACTATTTGTTTGATTAGGCTGTCCCCTTCTCCCTCTCTTTTTTTATTACACCTTTTATTTTTAAATTACTCTTTCTGGTGGAGTTGGATAGTACTCATAGAGTTCTTTCATTTTTTTAAATTATGCTCAAGTCTCTCTCTTTTCTCTGTATTATTTCTAAATTTCTATCTTCAGTGTCACTAAGTGTTCCTCTTTCTGGCTCACTGTATTTTCTGTGCTCAGTACTTCATTCTCAATCTCTTTATTGAGTGTCTCATCTCCAGAATTTGTTTGGTTCTTTTTTAAAGTTTCAATCTCTTTGTTTTTTCCAGAACTTCAATCTTGAGTTCTGTCATTAAAATCACATATTTCCATATCTTAAAGTTTGTTTTTCTCTGGAGATTTTTTATTTACTTTGTGAGCTGCCTTGTTACCTTGGTTATTCATAGTAGTTGATGGATTCCTTTTCTGTCTAATCTGTGTGTGAGTGGCACTTCTGTAGTAGATTGATGAAAAGAAGTCTTTCTATTGTTTTACATCAGGTGGTACTGAGTCACAATTTTTTAGCCGTCCTGCACATCTCTGGCTTTTCAGATCATGGGATATTGGAAAATGGCCTATGTTCCCTGGGGAGGGAGAACCCTCCCTTGTGGTCCAGTTGCTTGGGTCCCAGGGGACCAGCCCTGCAGCAGAACACTGTGATGGGGCTCCAATTCCATGAAATACCAGTACTGTCCTCCACGGCCAGATGCCATCTGAAGTGTAGCCTCAATGTGTAGGTGTGGGGTGAGCTGGTGGAATCTTGCCACCTCCTTTGTTGCTTAGCCCTCCAAACAATGAAGACCAGCAGACCTCCGCATGTTCCTCCCCCCTCTCCTCTCCCCCTTTTCCACTCAACTAATTCTGACCCTAGGATTAGTCACAGTGGGTTCCCTTTGCTCAAAAGGTGTTTCTCTAGTACCAGTTTTTCAATTTGCAGATAATGAACTCTGCAATTCTACATGGAGGGTGAGGGTAGGTGAGCTCTGGGAGGTTAAGGGAAGGTGGCCAGGCCCCAAGGTTTTGTTTCTCTATCTAGAATGCTGATTGCCAGACTACTGTGGCCATACCTCTGTGTTTTGTCCCTGCCCAGGTCATTGAGCTCAGCCACAGCTTGCACTGCCCACTCCTGTAGCAATGCTAATTCTTTTCGCTTCTGCCCACCAAAGAAGGTGTTATCCACAACCTCCTTCCTCCTCTCTTAGTCCCATGGTGAGCTCTGGGCTGCACCCCTGAGTCTATGGCTCCTTTGAGCTCTTCTCCCTTCTCACCTCCCTCTTTTGCTCCCACTCGTCCACCTTTAGATGTTTCAATGCATGGATATCTCAGACATGTTTGTATATTGAGCAGGAAATCCTTTGTGGAATTGTGGCTATTCAAATTGTTGAAACTTTAAGAGACCGAGGGGATCCCTCACACCATCGTTCTTCTGAAGGCACTTCTCTGTATTCAATGCCAGTAAGAATTACATATTGAGGCAATATAATAAGAATATTATAAAGCTGTATTAATGTCATAAAGTATTGTTACCTATATAAATCATACATTTTGGAAGCTTGTTTCATAGAAATAAAAATTTACTTCTGTATTAATTATTTTTCTTTAGTTTTATGTAAGCAAACCAACTTGTGCTGAGTTCACTTTTCATTTTCTCCTTGGTCCTTAATTGTACTTCATTGTGTCAAAGATTATAGTAATTGATATTAAAGATGGTACATAAAATAATACTGAGTTTTCTTCTGAATTAATAAAGTGTGGTATACTCAGGAAGTTCAAGGAACCCCAAGGTGGGGACTGTCTTGGGGAATGAAAACATTTTGCAGTGAGTAGAACTTAATTTTCATATGCTGTAGATTTTTTATTTGCTATAACTGGCAGACACCTAAGATGTCAAAGGTAGATTAGAAATGAAAGGTAGAAAACATCAGAAATCCTAGAGTGAAGAAATCTGTAGTAGTGCATTGGTACAAATCAACCAAGATGACTGTGTCTCTATAACAGAATGTGTAAAGTAAGAAAACGTTACGGGGGGCGTGAGAGATTGGTATAGCATTCACAAATATATTGAGCATTACTGGTGCCAGGCTCTCAAACAGATACTTTCTTAGGAGGAGGTAGATAATTAAAAAAAACTAATAATACATAAGTTGGAGAAAAGTGCTGCTTTATGGAAAAATATGGCTAAATAAGAGCAAATAAGAGTAATCCTGGCAAGCAGTGGTTTGCTCAGCAGAAAGGAGTAGGTGTTGCTCTATGAAAATGAGGAAGACGGACATGAATGTGGGGTGAGGGAAGTATATTCCAGGCAGCAAACAGTAAATGTCAAGGCCTTGTGATAAGAGTGTGCTTAATGTGTTTGAGCAAGATAGCACCAGTGTAGCACCAGTGTTTTTAGAGTGGAGAGGTGATAAAAGATAATCTCAGAGAGGTAGCAAGGGCCAGATCCTGAAAAACCTTGTAGGCTTTGAAAAGGGTTTAGGCTTTTGCTTAGAGTAAGATGAAAAGCCATTGGAAAATACCGAGTGACCTAATTTACATGAATAAGAGAAGCAGGAGATCATTTAGGACAATATCACATTAGTTGAAGTGAGAGATTAGGATGATACAATAGAAGTGGTGTGATTCTGGAGGTATTTTGCGAGCATCAACTGGTGAACTACAAGTTCAGAATGCTGAAGCTGAAGTAAGCTGAAGTTGTTATGTATTGAGATGACCATGGAACAAAAGGTTTGAGGTGTGAGAATGTGGAGTTTTGTGTTTTGCTTGTGTTAGATCTGTAAGAATCCTGTTTATTGCACCAAAGGGTATGGAGTAGGTAGATGGCTTATGAGTCTGGAGTTTTAGGAAGAGATTGGGCTGGAATCATCAGTATATAGAGTGAGTTTAAAATCATGAGACTAAATTCCATTCTAACTATAGAAAATGAGTCAAGACCTGGGATTTGCAGACTTTCTCTTCAGGGCTAGATCGTAAATATTTTCGTCTTCACGGCAGTGGACATTATATAAAGGAATGGGTGTAGTCATATTTCACCAGCAGGAAGTTTGTCCCCCCATGCTATAGGCAGAAGGGGATGGCTTTGGTTTGGTCCTGTGTTGCTGTGATATTTAGAAATCAGGAACTTGAGAAGGGACTAACAAAGGGGATTGAAAGGTAGCAACTAGTGAAGTGAAAGAGAACGTAGAGTGAGTATATCTCCTGGAAGCCACGTGAAGAAGTGTATGCATTGACCTTACTGAGAGCAGTTTCAATGGACTTGGCAGTCAAGACCGGATTGGGTTGGATTTCTGAGAGTAGTAGGTGAAAAGAAAAAGACAGTGGCTGACAGATTGTTTATTAGAGAAATTTTGCTATAAAAGTGGGGTAGAGAATAAAACTGGCTGGAGTAGGATGTGGATTAAAGAAAAGGTTTTTCTTTTTAGGCAGTTGGTGCCAATGGAACTGATTCATTGGAGGGAAAAACTAGAAGGGTAAATTGCTGGACCACCATTGAGATTTAGTGGACAAATAAAAGGGTTGGCCTTAGGTTGGAGCTAACAGTTCACTGATACTAAAAAGGCAGCTTATTACTATTGTAGTGTATACACTGATTATTATCTGCTATTCAATTATTGCTGTAGAGATCACTGTAGCATCAATTTTTACATTAAACATGGCAGATTTTACTTATAGTTTCTCAAATAACAATGTTCGTTAAATGTAGCTTCATTATAAAGTTGATGAGATGCCATAGGAACTTTTGTTTGTATCAATTAGCCTGTCGTAAAATTGGTTTTGTTATTTGCTGTTTTACTAGTCTCGGAACCTGCCTGTGACACTGAGTGAGGACTTCTGTATTTGTTAAATGAGTCTCTTTAATGCTTTTAAAATACCACCTTTGTTACCATGTGTGTTCTGTAAAAGTGCCTTCACTGTTAGGAGAAAGAGAAGAGAGACCAAGTACATTTTTAATCTGTTTTATACTGTGTATCTCTTCTTGGTAAGACTTCATTTGGAGTTTCTTTTTCAAAGGTTTTGTTGAAAACCACTTTTCAGAATATTTTAATTTATATTCTAGAAATATGAAATGATAGATAGTAGAGTTAAAAGAATGGTAATGCAAGGTGGTGAAATGCTGTAGCTCTCCAGAATTGTGTACTCCCCACTCATTTAAGAAAGAAAACATCAGTTAAGGAAGCCCTTTGTGTACTACTTTTTCTCAGTCAGTTATCCTCTGTACAGCCACTCCACAGCTTCCCTTTTCCCAGAATTGTCCTAATAATAAGTGCACTCCTATAGATTTTTTGACAAAAATTTAACCAAAAACAAAAAGTTCACTTTTAAATGGTATCTTTAGAAAAGGATAGCTTACAGCTATTTATATTAGGGTTTGTGTATATGTGTTGTTTTAATGGGATTTGACTCTAAGGGTAGGGGAGGAGATTATAGAACTTTCTAAGTTTTTTAATTAGGTTGGATTGTTAGTGAAATATACGGCTTCTTTTAGACTATTGAATTACAATCTTTTGGGGGTAGGGGGAAGGCAGAGAGCCAGGAATTGATTGGTGATATACAATATGCTGTAGATATTTGAGATAAATTCTGTTTTCTAATAGTTTTTCTAAATTCCCAGTTCCTTAAACACAATTGAAAATCTGATTCAAATAGTGATCTAATCATTTACAGCATACTTAATGGTTTGGTACATGTTGTCTTAGCACATAGTAGATGTTGATAATGTGGTGACTTAATGAGCGAATAATGTTATGGTTAATAGTTCTGAATTTGAATATAACTTAAGAATATACTTTTAGGAGATAAGAAAAGTAACAAAAAATAATAAAATCAACAGTAGGTATTTTATTTTATTCTGTTCTTTACTTGAAGGGTTAAAACTAAATGTTGGCTATTCTGTAGTAGAGGTCAATCATGTAAATAGTGATACATTAACAGTGTAGTGGTACAGTGAAAATAAAATTAGCATTAGGGCAAGAACCCATATGTCTTCCACTTAATGGGTCATTGTAAAATGTCTTACCACTCCATCAGTTTGCTTGAGGATTAAATGGAATAAAGAACCTGAAATTTGTAACAGTCTCTACCATTTATAAGGTAATCAAAAAGTGTTTAGTGAGTTTTTTCCCTTCATACTACAGTTTGAATTTAAAAGTTTTTGAATGTAGGCACAAAGAAATATATTAATTCTTTCAGTATTACTCTGTTGAAGTAATCTGACTCTTCCTGTACTAGAAATGTTTAGTAATACCTATTATCTGTCTTTCCTTAATTTTGGCTCACAGCTAAGCCTAGTGGTTGTGTTTCCTAGTGGTTATCTGTCTTTCCTTAATTTTGGCTCACAGCTAAGCCTAGTGGTTGTGTTCCAGGAGATAAGAGTAAGTGAGATTTTGGAGTTAAAGACCAGGGGAAAGATTATAGGTGGCACTGCTTTTTCTTTTATAGAAAATATTTTTTGAAATTTAACTCAATATGCTATATTTTATAGCATGAATCAGTTTGGTTTGGGAATTTCACAGTGAGTCATGACATGAAGTATCTTAACTCTGGTTACATTCAGCTTTTTCAAATTTATGGCAATTTAATGATAGCAATACTAGAGAGACTACTATGTTTTTAAGGACAGTTACAGTAAAATAATATTTGAATAGAGACATTCTTTCTGAAATGGCATCAAATCCAAAAGTGTTTTTAAAAATCAAGGGACAAAAACAAATGGGAAGGCGAAGTGTAGTGTGAAGTTCATTGATATGATCAGCTAATGTTGTTGTTGTCTGTAGAAAGCAAAATTATTTCTTTGGAGAAAGTTTTGATGATAGAAAAGGCATGGAGGTTAGACTAGTGTGTGGGAGTGATTAAACATACATTAGTGGAGATAGGAAGTTCTTTGGCTATAGTGAGGAGGAATGATGAAAGCACCTTAGACAAAAAGGACTTCATGCTTGAGGGCAATGAGAATAAAACCACACCACTTATACTTGTTAATAGGCAGGAGAATAGATGGAGCAGTCACACTTCGGTTTAAACCCAGCTGTTTTTTGTTTTTGTTTTTGTTTTTTTTTAAGCTGGTTTACATTTTTAAAAACCTCTTTATTTTTGAGGTAATTACAGGTTTTTATGCAACTGTAACAAAAAATCTGTAGAGATCCAGTATACCCTTTTATTCAGTTTGCTGCAATGGCATCATCTTGCATGACTATAGTATATTATTAAAATGAGGAAATCAATATTGATACAATCCAGTAGCCCTTCTCAGATTTCACCAGTTTTACATGAACTTTTGTGTGTGTGTGTTTAGTTCCATGCAGTTTAGCACATGAGTAGATAAACGTGATTACCGCCACAGTCAAGATACAAGAACAGCTCCTCATGATTTCTTGTTCTACTCTTTTGTAGATAGCCACAACTACCTTCCTCCTTCCATTCGTTCCTAACCCCTAGCCACCACTGTTCTGTTCTCAGTCTCTAATTTTATCATGTCAAGAATGTTATATAAATGGCATCATAGTGTGTAACTTTTTAAGATTGATTTTTTAAACTTAAAAGTTCCCCTGAGAAACCAAGGGAACATGTATCAATAATGCATTTCTACCTCAGTTTGTTTAACCATTCATGGTTGAGGGACATTTTGGTTCTTTCCAGTTTTTGGCTATTACTAATGGAGTTGTATATTCATGCACAGATTTTTGTGTGAAGTCACTTCTCAATTTTTGTTACAAATACATAAGGTATGATTGCTGGATTATATAGTAGTAGGTTAGCTGTTTAACTTTTTAATGATAATTGCAAGCAGGAAAATCATCACTTAACTATTGTCAATCATCAGACTATATTATAAATCATTACTCTTGCCAGAATTTAATATTCATCTCTGGTCTTCTCTCTGATGACATTCTTCTGTAAGTTATTATAGAAGTACCTGAAGTTTTTAAAAAGGAAAGATGTTTCACTAGATGCTAATTTCACATTTTAATATTTGTATGTAATATGGCATGATAGTAAACGCACCAGATTTGCCTTTCATTTTCCTCAGAAAATAATATAAACAACTCGTCTGGATAACCAGAACAAATAAACAATTTTTTTAGTATATTATAGCAATTTATTTTTAACCTATCAAACTCTTGAGCTGTTACATATTTTCATAGAGGTAGTTTTTGCTGCTACTCTTATTTTTTTACATTTAAAAATTATTGAGTATTCAAAAAGCAGTGTCAATCTAGAATCTAACATTTTATAGCAATGTAGCATATGTATTATTCTGCCATTGTGAAAAACTTTACATTAGAATAAAATACAGTCAAATGGTAAATTACTGGATGTTATTTAATCTACCTTTGAAGATTTAGGAGACATGAACAGGTTGTAATATGTTGTAGCTATGGTAATTCTAAACCTATCAGGATTACCTGGGAAATTCAAACAAACTAGAAAATCCTTAAATAATTAAAAGTGATAGTAAGGGACTAGGAATCTTAACTGTTTATAAAGCATCTCAGTTTCTCTTGACACAAGTTTGGGAAACTAAACTAAGTTCCAGGGAAAAAATGATTTCTATCTTATTCTCATAGTGTCTTGCAGTATCTTTGGTATACAGTAAATGTTTAGTAAATTAAATACTTGTTAAATGATGAGTACTGTGTGGAGGGGGTACAGGTGGAGTGTTATTGACTGCTTTTACTAAATAAAATTACAATGAAGGAAAAGTTGATAGTTTTAACATTTGCTGTATAATATCAGTCACTTGGCACAAAACAAATAGTTCCCAAAATAAACATTTGGTAATTGTGCTTGTTGATTTCAGATATTAAGCAGATGCTTTTAGCTGCATTCAGTCTGAAAACACTGCCAGTTTGCCAGTTTTTTAATTTGTGAAATTACTTTGATTTTTCTTGTGATTGTGTAAGTCATGTTATTACTCACAAAAATAATTCTTTAGGTCACATCCATTTCTTTTTTCTCTTAGCACAAGACATCACTATATTGTCTTTTGGCATTTAGTGTTTCCATGGAAAAGTCTGATACTAGCCATCTCTTTGTTTTATAAGTGTCATGCTTCTGCTGCCTGGATTTTAGAATTCTTTATGTGTAAAATTCAGCAACTTCACTAGGATGTAAAGATGTGTCAGATTTTATTGATTTTTTTAAACGATCTTTTTTCTGGTACATGGTAAGCCCCTTTCATTCTCCATATTCACATCTTCCTTTATTTGAAGAAAGCTATCTTTTATTATATTTCTGAGTGTTTTCCTTGTGTTCTGTTTTCTTCAGAACCTCCAGTGTTACGTATGTTGGCCTCATCTTTCATATCGGGCACCTTCTCTGGTGCTGTCACCTCTGTTTTGTGCTGTATGCTTTGTGATATTTTTCATCCCTATGTTCCTTATAGTTGACCTTGCTTACAGCACTGTTGATTCTTCTATTATTTCAAATGTGGTTTTTGTGTTTATTGATTTCATTTCTTCTCCAGGTTCCTCCTCCTATTTATCCTAGCTCCCTCCCACCTTGTATCCTTTTGTTCTTTTTCATAGAATTTATTTTTTTCTCTACTATTTGACATAGAACAAACAGTATTTGTCTGAAAAGTTACTGGTTTTCTGAGATTTCTTTCAAAGTATTTTCTCTACCTGTTTGTCATATACTCCCACTTGGTGGGAGACTTTGCAGTGATTTTGGGTTACTGTTTAAGTGAAGTTATTCTATCGAGATATATACAGTAGTTGGCAAAGTAGTTTTACGGTTGTGGGTATGTAAAACACCGAGTTCATTCTTGTATTACTACTTGTTAATTGTATTATTGTACAACTGTAAACCTATTTTTATCTACCCCTGTGATTAGATTCTCTTTGATTTTGTTTCTTAATCTGTACACTGTTTTAATTGTATTTTTAGAAGTCGGTTCATAATCTTAGTGTAGATCAGGGAAAGAAGTGTGTGAGTTGTCTGTTTGGAGGAGAATGATAATTCAGAAAAGTAGCAGCTCATTTTTTTTTCTCTGAACTTCCTTTGTATTTGATAAGTGTTATCATCTGGAGTCCAGGGAAAGGTTTACAGTCATAGGGCTGTCCTGATTCAGATAGTTTTCTACTTAATTGGGCCCCAAAAAGTCAATTTACTGGGCCATTTGACACTTTTCCCCCACCTCTGCCTGCTATAGTTTTCAGAATATATATCCTAACATATTTTAGGGGAATTGAATGTTGGCCTTCAATATTATTCTGCACTTGAGTGTAGATTTAGTTGTCTCTTGAAACCATTTGTTAGAACCAGTTTGTTTGGTTGTCATGACTTCCCTTGTTGGATTTCATTAAATTTTGTTTTAGTAAATTTTGATATTCTTTTCCCCTCTGTACAACCTATTGTTATGCTATCTTTTGGGAAAAGTTGCCTTTAATGTAATTTTCATTATCAATTTTTTTGCTCTGATTTATTTGTTAAAGTTGTATGTACCATTCCAATCATCAAGTGGCTTTTAAAATCAATCCAAGAATAATCTGTTAAGATGACTATTGCATGGTTCTTTTCAGTGTTAAATATTGCTAATTTCATTGTTATGTGGGTTGTGAATTCCCAAATCTAGATAAGTGGTAAATAGAGAACACAAATGTTCTTCTGATTACATATTGTGATGTGTGCATGCTATGTGGAGTATAATATTGCCATGAAAAGTGATAATTATAAAGAACATGTATGTATGTCAAAGAGCATGTATAAAGGACACATGGACAAAGCCGGGGGTGGGTAGGATCGAGGTGGGGGTGGCTGGGGTGGGAGGGGAGTTGTAGGGGGGAAATGGAGACAACTGTACTTCAGCAGCAATTAGATAAACAATTCAAGATTTTCTTCTTTGCAACCAAAAATAAAATCAACTTTGACCGTTTTCTTGAATCTTAATAAGTACCAAGAAAAACTGTTCTCTGCATTGAAGTATGTGTGTGCTAGTCTGTCTCCCCCACTTGATTGTAATCTTTGTGATTATGCAGACCATATCTGATTTTTTTTTTTGTTTGTATTCTCAATCGTTGGCATGGGGTTTGGCACGCTTCTCAAGAAATATCTGTTGACTAAATCCTAAATAACATTAAATTGTAAACATTTTTACAGAAAACTATATGTATGGTTCTAGAAAGTCTGATGAATTGTATTACCAAGAATCATCTGACCATTTTGTCTGCTGTGGAGACATACTCTGTTGCTAAGTACATTTTATGTAGAAATTGTTTAGGCTCCTGAGAGTCCTGTAATGTTGCCTTCGTGATGTTAATGAGGAGACTGAACCCTGAAGAGGTTAAATAACTGATTTGAGATTCCATGTCCACTTAGTGAACTAGCCAGGATATGAGCCTGATGCTAGCCTATGTATGCATTTGTCTTGAAATGCATGTAAGAATGTCCTCACACAACAGTGTTCAGAAAAATCTGTATTTGTGAACAGTGACAGGATAGGATCCCTGTATAGTGCATATGATTTCATAAATGTGTACACTTAAAGCATTGTTTTAGTGTTTCAACAAATAACAGGAGTTGCGAGCATTGTGGAAAGAATGACATCTATATTTCTTTGCAATAAAAAAGGACTACTGGGAACTTGTCCAAAAAATGGTAATTAGAATCACATATGTTAATGAGTGAAGATGTTGCTGGATATGAAATGGAAAAATCTACATATAAAGTAGTATAATTTGTTTTGGGGTATTATACGTACATGTAGAAAGAAGCCAATGAGGAGAGAGTTATCTTTCCTAATGTTCTTCTGCAGCTTCTGAGTATAATAGTAATGCCTCTTCTTTATTTTAGAAAATCAGGTGACAGTTAATTGCTATTTCAAAAAATTAGTGAAGGCTCTTCACGAAAGTTCTGATAAAATATGAATTTTATCAGATGCTCTCTTAATATCTGTTAACATATATTTAAAAAATTAAATTTAAGCCCTGGTGTAGCTCAGTTGGTTGGAGCATTGTCTTGTAACCAGAGGGTCCCCCATCCTGAAGTATATGATTGCCAATTCCTGGGCACGTATGCAAGGCATCCAATTGATGCTTCTCTCTCTCATCCATGTTGCTCTCTCCCTTCCTCTCTCTAAAAAAGCAGTGAGAAAACTGTCCTCAGGTGAGGGTAAAAAAATGTTTTTTATTTTAAATTCAAGATTTATGTTCTTGCAAGTCTTGCATATTCAGCCATTGTGCATTCCTGGACTGAGGTGTGTATGTAATTGTGAATCCCCTTAGTTCTGTTATTGCTCTGTGGTTCTTATCATCTTTGTTAGGATTTTGCAGATGTAGGTAAAACATTAGCAAGTATGATCTGTTGGCACTTCTCCCCTAATCATTCTGAGCATGTTTTTATTTTTAAAGGTACTTTGCATCTGCCACTTAATGTCTATAAAATTGGTGTAGGCAATGTGGCAAATGTTTAGTTTTCCCTTCAGTAGACAACTATTCCACAGTTGTGGACACTGACATGTGACATGTAGATACATTGTCCAATGTTTGATTACTATTAGCTGTATCCAAAACTGAAGTCCTAACTATCTCAATACAAAAACAGGATGGCTAAGACACAGAAATACATGGATTTTGAGTAAATATTGTTTGTGTGTGTATTAAGAGACACTGAAGAACAATATTAAAAATGTCTTATATGTAAGAGGAAACAATGTTTTCCTTGCAGTAACTCTGCTGTAATATGCTGCCTTTTGTTTTGAATTCATAATTTTGGGAGAAGCACTTTTTCGATTTCTATGTTATACAGCTTATAGAACGGAAGATAGGGCAGTTTTTCTTAAGTATTGTGCATTTTCAGTGGGTGTTGGAGGTAATGAATGTCTTAAAACTTTTTTGCTGTGTTGTATTAGTTATTTAAACAGGTGAACTTTATATACTTGCATGTGATGCAGGGTTTCTTACTTCTGCTGGCCTTTTGATAACTGTGGCAATCTGTAGAGGTTATCTCTGTCATTTATTTTTAAATGATGCTATAGGGAGCCAAGAGGTTCCAAGTTGATGGCTAGTTGATCCTTAATCCCACAGGAGGAAACAGACAATATAAAGTAGATAAACAGATATGGGATGTAATTTGTGAATTGACACCTAAAGGATGAGTGGTCAACCATATAAAGAAAGAATTCTGTGGCTTAAAGTTGGGAAATACTAGACAACAATTTTTCTAGAAAGAATCCTCTTTTTAGTCTTTGTGCTATCCTTAAAGACACATACACCTTAACCTCCTTTTTCAAAGTATATTGGGTACTGTTCAAATGCATCAAAGAATACTCATAAGCAAAGTAGCTTCATAATGATTCATTTTCAGTTTCTTGTACAGAATTTTTAAAAAAATATTTTTTCCTTCCAAGACCCTTGAGGTAGTAATCAGTTTAACTTAGCTTTACATCCCTTTTCTCTCATATAGGAATCTCATGTTTCCATTAAACTGGTTTTACTCATTACCCTAAGAAACTTGTCATCCTCTGCTTTCTGACTTTTGTGCTATTGCTCATAGTTTCTCTTGACTGAAGTTTATTCTTAAGTACACAGTTAAATCTCTTATGTTAAGTCTTTGTAGTTTTTCTAAGTATCTTAATGTAATTGAGAGTTTAAGTGTATGCAACATGAAGGCATTGCATATTTACTCGAAGATTCCTTTATATTCATTTTTTGCCTGTTCTTAGATAGAGGAATGCTATGAGGCTTCCAAAATTGAAATCCACTACTTCTTGCTCCATTGATTAAAGTCAGAAAGTAAAAATTACTTGGAGAGACCTAGAGGCATGCCAGGACCTGTCTCTCTCTCTTTTTTGTGTACTGTGTCTCAAGAAGCCATTAGCTTGGAAAAGAATAATACTTGGGTTTTCAGCTACATTGTGTATTGCACACCCTTTGAAAATATGAGAATTTGATAACTTTTTCTAAAACTGTTTCTGTTATTTTTCACACTAAACTATATTCTTTTTCTCTTAAAGAAATGCTTCCATTAGAATAGCCACTTAACTAATTTATTGGGTTGGTCAAAAAAAGTCCATTCATTTTTTTCTATAAAATAAAAGACATTTTTTTCATTTTCAGCAGTAACTTTATTGATTTGGATATTTTGAGTATGTTGGCTGTCTTCCACTATTGGCTAGTGGGTAGAGGCCAGGGGAGCTGTTAAACATCTTCTAATACATAATACAGCCTCACAGCAAAGAAGAGCTTGGCCAGAATGTCCATAATACCAAGAAACTTTGCAGAAACACTTCTGACACATTTGATCAATTACAGTGACTTCTCTATACCCTGCACGTGTATGGAGTGGGAGATAGAGGTGAGGAGATAGAAGGATCTAGGGTAGGAAAGACTGCATGTGTACCCAAAGAACTCAAAGAGAACAGTTTAGCTAACTTGTGCAGTGAGCAAGGTGATGAGTGCTGCAGGTTGAGTCTGGAACGTTAAAGGGGGCTAGAGGAGCTTGAATAGCTTCCCTCTATACTCATTAAAAATTCAAAAGATGTCAGATCTGAGATACCAGTTTGAAAGATTACTTCAACTATTCTGTAGAGTGTTTTGAAGTGTAGGTGAGAATGAGTGGGAGAACAGTTAGAATACCAGGGTGAACCCAGTGAATTTACTGGAGTAAGAATGATGAGATCCTTATTCTGGAGGATTCATTCTACATATAGTCCTGTAATGCTAACTATTTGTTCTGAGTGATGCTGATACAAGTTCTTGCGATCACTAAAGCATGAAGAGCCATGTGTTGATAATTTTTCAAAGCAAATAGAAGGCACTGAGTCTGAAGGTATAGGCAATTAGAAGACTAGACATATGTTGTTACTTTGTTAATAAAGCCTCCACCAAGAGCTCAAATAGAAGGGGGTATAAAAGTCTTAGTGTAAAATACTCACTAATCCCTTAGTGAAGAGTCCAGTGGCAGAGGTCAAAAGAGGTTAATAACATTTCTAAGTGTAGCATTTCAGACTTAATTGTGATCTTTGCAGTTTTACATACCTCAACCAGTACCTTATTTGGCAAATAAAAATAACCATGGAAGTTTAGATGGCCTCATTTTTATTAAGGTGGGGGCAAAATACTGTATAACATGTAGCAGTACTTATTTTTGTTGTTGCTGAATAATATTCCATTATATAGATATATACCATGTTATATTTATCAGTTAATGGACTTGTGGACTGTTTTCATCTTTTGGTTAAGGATACTCTGAACATTTGTGGACATATGTTTTCATTATTCTTAGACATATCTAGAAGTATTCAGTAGATTGCTGGGTCACATGATACTTTATGTTTAACCTTTTCAGGAACTATTAAACTGTTTTTCACAGCAGCTGAGTATTTTACATTGACAGTAGCAAGTGTGTATGAGGGTTCCAGTTTCTCTTAATCCTCAGCAGGTTGTTATAGTCTGTTGGGTTTTTTTTTTTTTTAAGATTTTATTTATTTATCTTTAGAGGGGAAGGAGAAGAGGAGAGAAATATCAATGTATGGTTGCCTCTCATGTGTCCCCTGCTGGGACCTGGCCTGCAACCCAGGCATGTGCCCTGACTGGGAATGGAACTGCGATCATGTGGTTCGCAGGCCTGCGCTCAATCCACTGAGCTACACCAGCCAGGGCTGGTTTTTTGTTTGTTTGTTTGTTTATTTGTTTGGGGGGTTGACTATAGCTATTCTAATGGGGGTGAAGTGGTATCTCCTTGCAGGTTGATTTGCATTTCCATTATGGCTAGTGTTGACCATTTTTTCATGTCTTTTTGGCTTTGGAGAAATGTTTATTGGGGTCTTTTGCACAAGAGATTTTTCCCTCATTTTAAAATTGGTTTATTGATCTTTTTTATTGAGTTGCAGGAGTTTTTGCTAGTAGAACTAGATAAAAGTTCTTTGAATATGATTTGCAAATGTGTTCTTCCATTCTTTGGATTGTCTTTTTTTAAATGGTGTTCTTTAAACTACAAAAGTTTAATTTTCACAAATTTCAGTTTATCAATTCTTAAAATTTTTTTTGCTTGTACTTTTGTTAATTGTTTTACAGTTTTGGCTCTTACATTTAGGTTTGTGGTTCATTTTGAATTAGTTTTTGTATCTGGAGTGAGGAAAGGGGGTCCAACTCAACTTCATTCTTTTGCACGTGTACCTTCCCTTAAGAATTTTGTAAAATCTCCATTTCTAGCCTGTAGATAAATATAACTTAATAGATGCTACCTACATCTGTAAGAGTAGGAAAGATATGGATCGCTCCAAGGAAATGATGTAATAATGTACAATATAGAGAAGTTTTTATTGCTGTAAATATTTAGCATATATATTTGGGATGAACATAGAGTAGCAGTATTGTTTTTCAAGCAAGCTTTATTCATGAAATCCAATCAGAGCTGCATCTTTTATTTATCTTTGTTTGAAAACTTTTGGTCCTAGCTGTTAACAAAGGAGTTAACTTGATATCATTTGTTTATAATAAATACAAGTGCAGATGTATTGTATGGCATTGTTGGTGATGAGATTGTTTCAGGTGTTGAACATATTGGTAGAAGTTGGAAACAAATACTAAGTACTCTACAGTATAATTTGCACTGCAGTTAAATTCCTAGAATTCAGCATATTGTATTAATCCGAATTAGGTCCTAGGCTCAGCTAATTATAAGCTGATTTTTTTCAGACATGGGACAGTTCTTTGAGAAATGTCCTGCGTGCACACACTAGGCATCCTTGGCCCCCTTTCACTGTCAGTGGACACTCTGATGTAGAGCAGTACTGTCCAGTGAGCTGTGTATGCAATTTTAAATTTTCTAGTAGCCAACATCTGTAATTAATTTTAGTAATATACACTGCTTAACCCATTATGTCAAAAATAGTTCACTTTGTAATTAGTATAAAATATTAATGTGCTTGTTCAAATTCTTTTTGTACCTGCATGTATTTTGCAAATAGAGCAAATCTCAATTTAGAGTAGCCACATTTCCAGTGCTCAGTAGCTATGTATGCCTAGTACCTGTCATTTGGCTAGCACAGATCTAGAGGGAGTAACTCAACTACAGGGGACTGTGGACTGCAAGCCTGTTTTTGACACATCACCTTATCTATTTCCCTCTCCCCAAGATGTGTATTCTGGTTACCACAACATCTGCTTTTCACCGCCATTAGCTCATGTGTGGTTGATGGATTGAAGAATGACATCAATATAAACAAAAGTTGTGTTCATACATGAAATTTTTTGTAGGCATAGAGGTTCAGAATAGTAGGAGTAGGGTTAAACTGTCATATAGAAGTAAAAGCCTCAACCAGCTGCTGCGTAGGCAAGACACCTAAAGAAAATTTAAGCCTGCTCTTCAGCCCTGCATGGATGCCTCTCTGGCAAGCTACATTCATTTATCAGTTTTAGTGGTTTTTGGTGGAAACTTAAGAGTTTTCTGTATACATTTTCATGTTATCTTGCAAATAATGACAGTTTTAGTTTCTTCCATTTCAATTTGGATGCCTTTTATTCCTTCTTGTCTAATAGTTGTGGCGAGGACTTCCATTACTCTGTTGAATAGGAGTTGTGAAAGTGAACGTCTATGCTTGTATTTTGCAAATTGGGTATGATGTTTGGCTGTTGGTTTATCATGTGTAGCTTTTATTACATTGAGGTATGTTCCCCTATTCCCACTGTGCTGAGAGGTTTCTATCATAAATGGGTGCTAGATTTTATCAAATGCTTTTTTTGTCAGTAGGTTTTTATCCTTCATTTGTGGGTTTTAAAAACCATCATGTGGTTTTTATCTTTCATTTTGTTTATGTGGTGTATCACATTTATTGATCTGCATATTTTGTACCAATCATGCATCCTTGGAATAAATCACACTTGACCATGGTGTATGGTCTTTGTAATGTAGTGCTGGATCCGGTTCCCTAATATGTTGTTGAGGATTTTAGTGTCTATGTTTATGAGGGATATTGGCCTGTAGTTTTTTCTTTTACTATCTTTATCTGGTTTTGGAATTAGTATAATGTTGACCTCATAAAATGAGCCTGGGAGTCTTCCCTGCTCTTGAATATTTTGGAATAGTTTGAGCAAGATAGGTTTGGTTCTTCTCTGAATGTTTGGTAAAATCCACCTGTGAAGCCAACCAGTCCAGGTCTCTTGTTTGTTGGCGTTGTTTTTGATTACTGCTTCAGTTTCACTAGTCATAATCTGTTTATTCAAAATCTCTGATTCCTCCTGATTTAGTTTTGGAAGAAGAGTGTAAATTTCTGAGAATTTAACCATTTAGACCAGAATATCCAGTTTGTTGGCATATAGTTGTCCATAATATTTTCTTACAATCCTTTCTATTCTTTGGTGTTAGTTGTTATTTTTCCTCTTTCATTTCTGATTTTATTTGCTTGGGTCATCTCTTTTTTTCTTGATGAGTCTGGTTAAAGGATTATAAATCTTGTTTATCTTTTTAGAGAGCCACCTCTTGGTTTCATTAATCTTTTGTTAGCCTCTATTTCATTGATTTCTGTTCTTTATTCCCTCATTCTACTCAGTTTGGCCTTGTTTGTTCTTTTTCAAATTCCTTTCAGTGTAGAGTTAGATCGTTTATTTGAGCATTTTTTTGTTTCTTGAGTTAGGCCTATAATGTTACGAATTTCACTCTTAGGAATGCTTTTCCTGTGTCTCATAGATGTTGGGATTTTACTGTGTTCTCATTTTCATTTGTTTCAAGGTATCTTTTGATTTCTTCTTTGATCCCATGGTTAACCAATTAGATATTTTTGTGTGTGTTTTCACTTTTTTTGTGATTGATTTCCAGTTTCATGGAATTATGGTCAGAGAAGATGCTTGATATGATTTAAGTCTCTGTACATTTATTGAGACTCGTTTTGTGTGATAACATGAGATCTATCCTAGAAAATATTCCATGTGCACTTAAAAAGAATATATATATATGAGATCTGTCTGGAAAAAGTCTAGCTGTTGTTAACATAATGAGAAGGGTTTATGTAATATCATTGTAAGCTGGCCACCAAGGAAAGTAGACTGGAATTCCCATGTGTAAACAATGACCACTTCACTGTAGTAGCTGGTGGAGGTGATATTCACCATAGATTGAGCATGTGTACCATGTGGACATCACATTCAAAATGACTGAGCAAGTAGAGAAATGAATCTGCATCAGATTTGCACTAAGCTTGAACATTCCTCTATGGAAACCATTCAGGTGATTTACAAGGCTGCAGCTATGGGCAACTGGTGATTGGCAGTTTCATCACAAGGTGCCCACTCATGCATCATGCCTTGTGCAGAGGTGTGTGTGTGTGTGTGTGTGTGTGTGTGTGTGTGTGTGTGAGAGAGAAACATCAAATCACCCAGGTGGCTTAGCCACCTCCCCTCCCCCAGCCCAGATTTGGCCCACTGCAGCTTCTGGCTTTCTCCAAAACTAAAATCACCTTTGAAAGAGCAGAGATTTAAGGCCATCAGTGAAATTCAGGAAAATATGACAGGGTAGCCGATGGTGACTGGGAGAACTGTGAGGCCCCAAGGTACCTACTATGAAGGGGACTGGAGCATCATTGTCCTATGTACAATGTTTCTTGTATCTTCTTCAATAAATATCTCTATTTTTTTTTAAAAAATATATTACATGGCTGGGTACTTTCTCAACAGACCTCATTTGATGCTTTGGGTTGAAGTGCTCTGAAGATATCAATTAAATCCATCCAATCTAGTGTGTCCATTTGCATGAAAGGTCTTTTTTGATCCCTTTAAGTCTTTTCGCGTCTATTGTTCTGAGGTGGTTCTCTTATAGACAGCATATATACAGGTCTTATTTTCTTATCCATTCAGCAGCCCTGTGTCTTTTGATTAGACCATTTTATTTACTTTTAAAGTGATTATTAATATGTACTTACTGCCATTTTATTTTTTTCATAATGTTCTTCTGTTTTTCTTTTTCCCCTCCTTATCCCTCTCCCCTCCTTCCTTTTCCCTTTCTCTTTGTCCCTCTACTTGTTTTTTCCCACCCCCTCCTCTTCTTCAGATTCTAACAGACCCTTCAATATCTTTTGTAATATTGGCTTGGTGGTAATACTCCTTCACCTTTTTCTTGTCTGGGAAGCTCTTTATTTCTTCTATTTTTAAATGACAGCCATGCTGGTTAAAGTATTCTTGTAGGTTTTTGCTTTTTATCACTTTGAATATTTCATGCCAATCCCTTCTAGCCTGAAATATTTCTGTTGAGAAATCAGATGACAGTCTAATGGGAGCTCCCTTGTAGGTAACTAACTGCCTTTCTCTTGCTGCTTTTAAGATTTTCTCTTTGTCCTTAACCTTTGCCATTTTAATTATGTGTCCTTGTGTGCATCTCTTTGGTTTTGTCTTGTTTGGGACTCTGCTTGGGTGTCCTGACTTGTGAGTCTTTTCCCTTCGTCCAGGTTAGAGATGTTTATGGTCATTATTTCTTCATATAGGTTCTTGATCCCTTGCTCTCTCTTTTCTCATTCTGGTACCTTTATGATGAGGGTGTTGCTGTGCTTCATGTTGTCCCAAAGGTCCCTTAAGCTATCCACATTTTTAAAAATTCTTTTTTCTTATTGCTGCACCGATGGGGTGTTTGTTTCCTACCTTGTCTTCCAGATTGCTGATTTGATCCTCTGCTTTATCCATCCTGTTTATTGCTTCCACTGCATTTGTCATTTCAGATATTTTTATCTTCGTTCCTGACTGGTCATTTTCCATGCTTTCTATGTCCTTTTTCATTCTGTTGAGCATTCCTATAACCATTACTTTCAACACTATAATAAATTGCTTATCTCCATTTCATTTAGCTCTAGTTCTGTAGATTTCTCCTGTTCTTTCATTTGGGGCCTGTTTGTCTTCCCATTTTGGCTGCCTCTTTGTGTTTGTTTGTGTATATTAGGTAGTTCTGCTATGACTCCCAGTCTTAGTGGGGTGGCCTTACATAGTAGGTGTCCTGTAGGGTCCAGTGTTGCAGTGTCCTTGATCCCTTGAGCTGAGTGCTCCAGGAAAGTCCTTTGCGTACGTTATGTGAGTCCTCTTGTTGCAATTGAGTCTTGTTTGCTATTGGCCCATTTGTGTGTGGGATTGACCCTCAGTTTTGGCCAACTATGAGATTCAGTTCGCAAGACAATGTGCAAGCTGTTATTCAGGTGCTGATCACATGAAGCATAATTTGCCTCATCAGGGTTGGGTACCTGCTGTGATCTCCCTGTGGATATGCGGCTTGTGAAACTTCCTGGATCCTCCTCTGATGTTATGTGAAGCTGGCCACTAGTTGTGTTGGTTCTGGGCCTCTTGGGAGGTAGTCTGGTGCAGGGCTATGTCAGATGCTGCTTGTGACTGTCCCTGGGTAACCTGTTCGGAGCTATAAGTAATCACAGTTTGTGGCTGTCTCATGTGTGTGGGAAGGACCACACTGTACACCAAGGTCGGCTTTACTAGCACAGGTCCCAGAGGCAGATCAGCAAAAGTTCCAGGCATCTTAGATCTGCCGCTGCCTGCAGGCTGCCTGTTAAGACTCTGTCGCTGAAATTGCATCTGGTGGCACTCAAGTTCTATATGAGAGGTTTCACAGTGAGTCACCAGGAAGGGGTGAGTGGTGTTCAAGACTTAATTTCTAAGTCTGTGGATCTGGTAGTAAATTCTGATTTGATGTCATGTTTTGAGTAAGGACAGTTACTCAAATGCTATAATAATTTTACCCCTAGGAGATTGAAAACTATTGTTTCACCTTTTGAAAAGCTTAAAATTGTGTACACCTTTTACTTTCCCTCTGTTTTCCGAGATCCTTTTTCTAAATGGAAGGGAAGTCTAATCGATCAATTCCCATTTTTGCTGAGTCAGGTGTGTTTCATGCCCCCCCCCCACCCCCCATTTCCCAGGGTACTCACCCAGGGCTCCATTTTACTCAAACTGTGGATTCTATCCTTCTTAACCTCATAATCCAGCTTCTGAAAGTTTACAGGATGCCAAGTAGAAATTACTCTGCCTTTTAAATATTAAAGATCCTGTCAGGGAAAAGATCATAGTATTCCTTTTTTGAAAACCTCTACGACTTGCTTAAGCAATCCCAACTGTAATCTCTTAAGGTTGTTTTAAATGTGTATCAATTAAAACCAATTTTATTATACTTACATGCAAATACTACTTCTCTCAAGATTTTTTTTTCTTTAAAGTAGTGGCCTTGCCTTGGTCAGGTGGCTCAGTTGATTGGAGCATTGTCCCATACACCAGAAGGTTGCAGGTTTGATTCCCAGTCAGGCTAGAGTGTGGGTTCAGTTCCTGGTGGGGGAATGTATGGAAGGCAGCCGATTAATGTGTCTGCCTGTCTCCCTCCCCACCTCCCCCCCCCCAAAAAAAAATCAATAAACAATATTGTCAGGTGAGGATCTGGATCTTTTTTTTTTGGTCTATGGCCATACCACCCTGAACACGCCCGATCTCGTCTGGATCTGTTTTTTAAAATCTATGAAAAATAAAATAACAGACTTCTTTTTTTTTCTTTGTATAGTGTACAGAGAGTATAAAGGGTACTGGACCAAATGAACACCTTTTACTTCTGTTACTTTATTGGGTCAAACAGCTTCCATGAGACTCTCTCCCCTGCATATATACTCTCTTCATTTGTGCACTTCTGTAACACTGGACTTAAGTATAAAATTCCAAGTTGAAGTTTTTATGCATGGCCCTATTCTATGAACCGCTTGTTTCTCTCAGCCTTAGACTTTACATTATATGTTTAATACTGCTTACTTAAAAAACTTGTGTTCTTATCCTGGAACACAAATTCACCATGGGGTAGAGTGTAAAACATCATGTGAATTTTTAAGATAAAACAGGAGATTTCAAAAAAATTATGTTGTAGCACTTTATAGGTGTGGCTCTAGAAAATCATTACTATGAGTATCATTACTCTGTCCCGGGGAGAGGGTGTACATAATCACTTTGCTTGTATATTCCCTCAGTTTAGAACTACATGGAAAAATTTAAAAGCTCAGAAGAAATATCTCAAAAATGTTCTGGAAAATAGTATAAATTGTAGTTTGTATTATGGAGAATTAGCCTTGCTTAGCTAATTGAAGTCATGTTATTTAGGTACAGATCTACCTGCCTTTAGTTCATAACCACATTCATCTAATTGGAATCTAGAGGCAAAGTTCTATTGCCTCTGTTTTCATAACATACTTTCTATAAAACTTCTTTTACTTAGTTTTGGCATCTGTTTAAAGGTGTCACTTTATTATTTTTTACTAACAATATATGTATTTTAATTCTGTTTTTTCAAACTTCAGTTGTTAGCTTTGCGAAGTGGTTTAGATAAATCTATTTCATGGAGTGCAGAATCTACAGCCTCTTCAAAAAGCTTCTGTCTCTGAAAATGATTTCCCTTTGAACATATGATTCAGTTTTCTCTTGACTAAAGTGTTAGGCTAATGTGCCTTGATGCTGAATGTTTTTTGATTTGTTTATTGTAGTATGCTACAGCTAAAACACATACACTACAGCTAAAAACTGTCTAGTGAATGTCTGTTAGGCTGGTGGGACACATACCATTTCTTCAGAGGTAAGATCTTAATTGGGTGCTTGACAATTTTTAAATTTTCATAACACTAAAATGGAATGAATTCCTGGACCTTAACCTCTTGAAAGAACCTCATTCCTAAACATACCTCATGTTTATAGAGTATCTATCATGCCTTTTAACAAATCTAGAATGTGGTACTTTTACTTTGTAGATTTAAGTTACTTCATAGAACGTTTTACTCAAGAATGTATACAAGCAAATGTCAGAATCTAACCTAGGCTTCTAAGTGGATCACTCTGGGGTTCATTTAAGTAAATAAGATGGGCCTTTTTTCCTTCATTGTTGCTGACATATTTATTAACATTTTTGTGGTAACCTCAACTCTACTAATATTAAATGTGATATTTTAGTGGTCCGTATTACTAGTTCTCTCTTTTATTCACCTGTGGAATAAAAATGTATGAGTTACATCTGAAAAGTACAAATTTCCACATAGGTCCGAGGTTTCCTTTAAGACTTGGAGTATTAATTTTTCTTTGTAACTGAGTGTGCTGGGGTCCTCTGACTACCCCAGGATTTGGTGAGTGTCTAAGAGGACTCATAGGACCCAGTATGTAGTCATTATCATGGTTATGATTTATAACTGAAAGGATGCAAAGCATAATTAAGGAGAAAGGGTATGTGGGGCAAAATCTAGAGGAAACCAGATGCAAGCTTCCGAGAATCTTCTCCCACTAGAGTTACACGGGACATACTTCATTCCTCTAGCCATCACCTATGACAAGACTTGTAAAATGATGTGTACCAGGGAAGCTTGTTAGAAATTTAGTACCAGAGGCTTTTATTGGATTTGGCTTATTATGTAGGCACCTCTGCCTAGCCTATACCAAAAGTCTGGAGTCTCAGTGGGCAAGCAGGTGTTCGACATTAATTATATTTGTATGTACATTGAGAACTCTCATAGTTACTTTGGGGGAACACTCTTGAAATTTAGGTTCTCACATGCCAGCCAAGGGCATGTTGTGCAAGCAAGCCTTTCTGAGCCTGGCAGTCTTAAGCCTGCTATGTTAACTGTTCTTCCTACTACGCTTTTTAACATTTATTTATTTATTTATTTTTAGAGGATAAGGGAAAGAGATATCTAAAACCTTAATTATAATCAACTTCTCTCTGTCCCAGTTCACCTTTTTTATCCTTTTAGGGATTTTTTTGTTGATTAAAATAGTTAAAGGAGTTCTACTCATTTATACTCATAAAAAAACTGGTTCTGATTGCTAAGTAATTTCTGGACCATTTAAATTGTTCTCCCCTCTTCCACTTTGTGTTGATTATAGTGTATATAGCCTCCATATTATTGCCAGCTCAGATTTTAAAAAACAAAACAGTTGAAATCTGTTGCCTTGATGCTGAAAAATAGACATGTGGAATGAATTAAAATATAATTAGACTTGTGAATGTTTTTGCATCATTAATGAATGTTTTTGTAAGCCTGGATTTTTATACTTTGGCTTTTCTTGAGACAATAAAAACTGTCATCCACAATGATCTCTCTGATGTAGTAGTTTATTCATAAAACGTATGAGTGAGTTACATTTCAGCATTTTTTAGGTAGAGTTGGTCCTGTTATTAGAAAACGGATGATATTTGTATCATCTTGAAAGCAAATACCTTCCTTGAGATTTAACTTTTTGAAAACCTGATACTGTCTTAGTTGAAAAATTGGTGAAACTATTTAAGAAACTGAAAAGTAATTGCAAAAACGTACTGGATAATTGTGAATTTCAGATCTGTATCAGTTGGATTTTTGTGCCTTTTTATTCTACATATGTTGTGTTTCTTTCCTTAATAAAAGTTTTATTTTTAAAAAACCCACAAGTTGCCAGAAATTATATAGATGACGTTTTGCTCATCTAATTATACATAACATTGTTCAGTAGGATATTAGTTATGTACTATATGTACTCATTAAGTCACATCTTTAGTTGGCTCATGAATACCTTATTAATATATATGAATATGTATGTATTCCTCATGCTTATGTAAAATGATTCAGGATTTATGTAAGATATGTGATAAAACCAATTTAAATTAAACATTAAATAGAACTTAATAATTTACTTTTTATCTTTTTAAGGGACCAGTTACTCTCCACAAGAAAATTCACACAACCACAGTGGTCTTCATAGCTCAAATTCACATTCTTCTAATCCAAGCAATAATCCAAGCAAAACTTCAGATGCAGTAAGTATATAAACACAGCCAACTTTTAAACTTTTATTGCCCCCCAAAAACCCCTCACACCAAGTCTTGTTGAGTTTAATGTCTTTAAACTATTTTTTAATCTACGTTAACATTTTCTTCATGTTTTTGGAACTACTGAGCTAACCTTACTATAATTGAGGATAGTGTAAGACAACGTCATGGTATTATTTTGTCAGCATTCCTATATGGAGCTAAATTTTACCATTGAGATATGTGAGATATAAAAAGCCTCAGATTGTGAAACTTCTGTAAAGTGGTTTGACTTGAGCTGCTCTTCCTATAATATAGAAACTTTATATATTTCTTGAGGGTCTACTATGTATCGTATATACTGTTAGACACTAGTTATATGAAAGTCCCTGTCCTAATACATTTCTTCAGTAAAAATTTAATAAGGTTTCTATTTGCTAAGCATACACTAGGTTGTAAATACACAGAACTAAGAAAATGTGGCTCATCTTAAAGGAACTTTGGGGCCTGTGGTGGAGACTGAAAATAACTAATTAAAATAGTGCATATTAAAGTTGATTTGGGAGCACTCAAGATTGGGATGGAATCCCAGCTTAAATGAGGAGGGTGCTAAAGTACATGTAGTGCTACCCAACAGATTGAATATAATTTAGCCAATTAAGTGGCCTGGAATTTGTATAACATGCAAAGGAACAGTACCTATAAAGACATTAAAATGTGAAATAGTATAGCATGTTTGGAGAACTACAGGATTTTTGATAATGTGGCAGAATGAGAGCAGTTCATGTTACAGAGATAAGTGTGGGTCAGATCACAAAGAGTTATATATCCTTCTAAGGAATATGAATTTTATAAAGGCAGTGGAGACTTACTGATTTTGTCAGAAAAGTAACATATTTGCAGTTTAAAACAGCCCAGGCATGGTAATTCAGTTGGTTAGAGCATCATCTCAACATACCAAGGTGATGGGTTAGATCACCAGACAGGGCACATTCAAAAATCAACCAGTGAGTGCATAAATAAGTGGAATAACAAATTGACATTCCTCTTTTCTCTCTCTCTCTCTCTCTCTCTCTCTTTAAAGTCAATTTTTAAAAAGCATATTAGATAGCCGTATGGAAAATACATTATAGGAAGGAATGAACAAGAAGACTATAGAAGTAAAGATTGAATCCAATGGATTTTTGTCTTGGATATTTAGGCTATCATCATACCTTAATTGGCATTGTGAAAGACTCTTGGTTTATTATTTGTCTCTTGTCAAAATAGTGTGGTTTGTACATTTCCATAGAAAATTGAGACAGTGATAATTTTATAAAAATAAATGTAGAATAGGTTTAAATACGGTGTTCAGTTAGGGTGTAGTTGGGAAAACAAGTCATACTAGTTTTAACATAGATAATTTAATACAATTTCATACACAGTATTGCAGGTACTGTACAGATAGTGCATGTATTGAGAACAGAAAAAAAACAAAAAGGAAAACTGAGGGAACACACATGGTGAATCATCCCTTAGGGCTGAGGAACAATAGGAAGAGTTTGGGGTTATCAGAACTGATGTGCTTAAAGAAGGAGGAGCCCTGCCAAGCTGGTGATTATGGTACCTTTCTCTAAGTGGTATGAAGCTAGTTCTGGTTTGGGGCATATAACAGAGCTGGAAACTGGAACCTGACTCCTTAGCTTCTCAATTCTCCTGCCATTCAGCGTTCCTCTAATACCCATTATTGGCAGAATTTACCAGGAGACCAACTGGCTAAACAGAATTTAATTTGCTTTATTATTCAAGTCCTAGCATCACAGCTCAGAACTTAGAAGGGTAGTATTAAGGCAGGGACAGTAGCTTGATAAATCTTCACAGGTGCTACCATTGAACTGCTTATGATAAGTCATTTTCAAAGAGATATGCACAGGATTTTAAAACGAATGGCTTTTTCGGTGGAAAATAGCCTCATTAATTTACAAGTTAATGCTAATCTCTAAAGTTCCATTTATCATTGGTAACTCAGATTTGGTAGTTGTTCAGGACACAAGCAAGCCATGTAGACATTGTTTTGGTTAGAAATCCTTATTCAGGGAAAAAATTCTGATTATTTTAATTTTTAAGAAATGGGGTTAATGTGAAATCAGAAAGAATAAACAAATGGCATCATATAGGCTTGAAAGATCCAAATCATAAAGGGTGTCAGGGAATTTCATTATGAGTAGAAACTAAAAACTGTTACCAGAAGGAATTTAAATATTACATGTTTTCAGAATCAGGGTTCCTTCCCCCTTACTGTAGATTTCAATAATAGGTATGTAATTAATATCCATATAGTGGTCTTTTACCTTATAATACACTCAGTGGTTATGACACATACATCTGTTACAAACTATAAATTTAATTTTACCTGAGAAGTGGACTTCTGAATATTTCTGAAGGTTATTTAAAGACTGATTTTCATTGTCATAAAAATCTCTTCTGATAGAAGTTTTTGAGTAGTGAGTAAAACATAAAATTACCTTTTACCTAATATATTTGTAATGAAAATAAATGAAGAGGTGAACATTATTTTGACCTAAGTTAAAGTAAGGAATAGGGTTTTCTAAGAATGTTTTTATCCTCTGCAGTTTTAAAGTTGTACATCTATCTTTGAAATCAGTAACAATATTATTTAGATCACTGTAGACATTTGGTTGTATGGTGATTCATATTTATTAAGTTAACTGTTGAAAGTTAAGTAGAAATTACCTTATTTTTTTAGTGTTAGATTAAGATATTCACATGTAGTTCCCTGCTAAATCCTGTGATGAACATTTACTGTGGTGTGTTTAACACAGAGCCTACCTAGCCTTTGGTGAATATTTAGGAAAAGGTTGTGGAATGCCTTCTGCTTCCTAATCTAAATAATGATAGGATTTACAGATATCACATAGACTGTTTTAGATAAATGGTGTTTATTGGTAGCTCTTTTAAAGAGAGGCCTCTAGAGTTCTTTATTTAGAAAAATTGTTTAATTCCCATATAAAGACGTGATTGAATTCTTCCCTTCTAAGTATTTTTCACCAATTTTGATTTGTTGAGAAGTCAACATTATCTTCCAAATCTTATTGTTACCAAATATCTGCATATTTTGGAGCTTTTAGGTTTGGGGCTCTCAAGATCTATTCCCTGTAATGAATCTTGCTTTTAAAGATATTCTCCTTAATTAAAAAATAAAAATTTATTCCATGAAATTCTTTGTTACAGTGAGTGCTATCTTTGATGTTGTTATTTTATGAACTATTCTTTATTAACAATTCATGAAGCAATTCCAGGATTAACTTTCTTGTCCATAGTTTAACTTGGAAAGTAGTAGTAGGATGTGTTTCAGAGAGAGGAGAAAGGGAGATGCTTTTTTTTTTTTTTTTTAAGAGAAAAGCAACCTTGAAGTACTAAAAGGCTGTTTGAATTGAAGGAGAGCAGATGAGTGGATCAGTAACTGTTCAGTGCTAGTCTTTTAGAGCAGCCTTTTTTAAACTTTCAGTCTCAAGACCTCTTGACACTCATGAACATTGGGAGTTTTGTATAGGTGAACTCTGTTATATTTACCATGTTAAAAATTAACACTGATAAATTTGAAACATTCATATTGTCAATTATAAACCCATTACATGATAACATGTAATTTTTCTATGAGAAATATTTCTAAAACTGAAAGTAGACATCAAATACCTCCTTAATGCCTGTCTTAATAGAAGAAGATACTACTAGACTTTTGTATCTGCTCTGCATTCAGTTTTTTTAATCTCAAATCTGTATAGCTCTGTGAAAACATTGTTCTTAACGATAGAATGAGGAGAAAAAAACAGTCATCTTGATTTTATTATGAGATAGTTTTGATCTGGGAATTCCTCAAGGGTCCTGGACAACACTTACAAAACTACTGCTTTAGGGCACATGGGGTCTGTCCAGAAAAAAAGTCCATCCATCATTAATATAAAACGGTTTTTGCATGATATCAGTGTAACCTGACAGCCAAGGAGAGTGGACTAGAAAGTGCATGGGTGAACAATGACAACTTAGCTATACTAATCATCGGGGGGGCAGTAGTCGTGGTTGAGTGAGCATGTACCATATGGCCATCCCATTCAAAGTGACTGAGTGAAGAGAGTGAATTTGCATCAAATTTTGTGTTCAGCTTGAACATTCCTCCATGGAAACTATTTGGATAATTCAGAAGACTTTTGGGGACAATGCAATGAGTGCAGTGCAAATTAAAGTGTGGCACAAATGCTTCAAAGACGGTTGAGAATCTGTTCAAAGGGATCCGTGTTCTAGAAGGCCTGGGGCAAGCACAACATCTGAGAATGGTGAACGTGTTTGGGCTGCAATCACCAAATATTGGCAACTGACAACGCAAGAACTAGAAGTTGATCTGGGGATTCTAAAAACTACTATATCCAAGATTTTGACACAGGATCCTGGCATGAAACACATTGTGGCAAAATTCATTCTGTGGCTTCTCCTACTAGAGCAGAAGGAACATTGTCCTGCAAGTTGCTAATGACTTGATTCAAACAGCTACCGGTGAACCAGATTTCCTCAAGAAAGTCATAACCAGAGTTGAATTTTGGGTCTTGTGGCTACAAGTATGATCAGGCAATGAAGGTCTAGTTGTCCTGATGGAAGTTGCCTGGTTCTCTACGCCTGAAGAAGGCATGGTAAAATTGCAACAGTTTAAGATTGTGTGTTAACTATGGTTTTGATTGGGGAGGTATTGTCCATTATGAGTACACCCCTCCAGACCAAACAATAAAAAAGAAGTACTACCTCAGTGTTCTTTGTCAGTTGAGAGATGCAATATGATGAAAACAGCTACAGCTCTAGACAGCTGGTGGTTGGCAGCTTCATCACGACAAGGTGCCTGCTCTTTCATCACATCTTGTGCTGCCGTGTGTGTGTGTGTGTAAGTTCAAATCACCCAGGTGATTTTGTGCCCTGTGACTTCTGGCTTTTCCCAAAACTAAAATCATCTTTGAAAGGGAAGAGATTTCAGTCTGTCGATGAGATTCAGGAACATACAACGCGGCAGCTTGTGGCAAACCCAACAAAGGATTTTGCAGTGTTTTGAACAGTGGAAGACAAGCTGTGTGAGGCCCCAAAGGTGCCTACCTGAAGGGGACTGAGGCTTCATTGTGTACAATGTTTCCTGTATCTTCAATAAATGTGTCTATTTTTCATAGTACATGGCTAGATAATTTCTGGACGGACCACCAATTAGGCTTACAAGCTGTCAAGCCTAATTTAGAAAACTTGTAGTGTTTAAATTACGAGTTTGCTAGGTTACTCTTACGTACTCTGATGTCCCCTGTCCTCTTGCCTCAAACCTCATTCTGCTTCTTCAGACCAAACCAGTAATCCCACATAACCACTTGCCAAACAAACCAAAATCTTCCAAATATATCCATAGAAGGGCTCGGTTTGCCTAACAATTTAGGTAGAGGAAGCAGTTGGTGATTGAGAAGAACTTCTTGAATTTCGCCTTATGTAGTTCTGCAGCTTGATGTGGCCTGATTCTGGAATCTAGGGGGATTGAGCATTAACTCTCTCCACTAATTTTAGAGGTTTGGAGGCATGGGACTGATTTCTAATAGCTTTATTATTTTGAGTATCAATGTTTAGTAGAAGTAATGAAATTTGCAGACCTGAGTTTTGATCCTTTTTCTACCACTAGTTTGTTTTGGGACCTATGAACAACTCATGAGTCCTTTCAGCTTGTTTCCTACTTGGTAAAATTAAAGCTGAGTAAGACAGGGCATAAAAGTTCTTTTCTAAAAAGCTTTAAAATTGTGTCACTCTACACTGTGGTGAACCCAGGAAAAGGATAGGCTACCAAAGTGTAACATTATTTCATTTTAATCTCAAAGCTCTTTTGAAAAAAGTTAAATTCATCTGAAGTATACTTGGGATTCTGCCAGATTTCCTGCAGCCAGTTCGGGTACTTGAAACTTACACTTTTTGAAATCGGTTCCACGAACACTAGGCCTTTCAGATTTTTCTAATTTAATTCTAATTTTACAGTGCCTATAAAATAACTGCGAGAGACTGTATGTGGTAACTTGCAAAAGATAGACCAGTTTTAGTTACAAGAAAATGACTGATGCTGCTGATTATATTATATGGAAACATAGTACATACTTGACCCATCTCATGGATTTTGAAGGTGAAACAAATTCAGAGTCCTTAATTAGCTTTGTGTTTACATTTTAAATCTTGTACTCCCCGCCCGCCGCCCCCCACCCCGCTAACATTAAATATTGGCAGGTCATTCTCTGTTACACTATGTGATTACTATTGTGCCTTACAAGTTTAGAACTGATGTTCTCTTATGCTATTTTAAATCAATTAGTTGAGAGTGAGTTCTCTAACCTCCCCTCCCAATGTGACCAGATTTCAACAATTAAAATATGATAATGGAGAATTTTGCAGTGCTTTTTCTAAAGTTCAGATATTTTGAAATTAACATTTTTCTTGTTGCCTAATTAACTAGTATTTATTAGTCTACTTAATTTGGTATTTTCATAATGGTTTTCCATTTTTATCTTTGAAGGTTTCATAGACTTAGGTTTCCTAAGATATATGGTAATTACATCCTAGATCAGGTTACCTTTACCTTGTAAGTTTTTCCTATATGTATACTTTGAAAACCATTAACATTCTTGATATTTTATATCAAGTCGTTAAATAGTAGTATATTAACATTTTTTAACTTTTTAAAATGTTTTTTTTAGCCTTATGATTCTGCAGATGACTGGTCTGAACATATTAGCTCTTCTGGGAAAAAATACTACTACAACTGTCGAACAGAAGTTTCACAGTGGGAAAAACCAAAAGAGTGGCTTGAAAGGTATTTGCCCTAATCTAATTGAACCTTATTTCTCATTTTTGATTCTATAGGTTAACATCTTAGAATATTAAACATAAATTATAAGTTTAGGTTTCTTATGGTGATATTTACTCTCCTTTATAATTGCAGTGATTGGCCCATACCTGTTTTCCACAATTTCTCTTTACCTTAAAGAAAACAGGACAGATGAGCAACTGTCCACAAGGGCCTTGTGAGCAGTTGGTGTACTTAATTTAAAATTTTACATTAATTTATATTTATGCATCTTCCTTATAATTTATAATAGAAATCTTTGTAATTCTTGAAGGATAAGGTCCTTATATAGATAGAACTAACTTTGCAGAGTTTTGATTGTAGGATTAAGGGCATATAAATAAATGGTATAATATTGCCATAAGTGAGAAACATTAATGTTCTGTTTGTTGCATCCCTTCTGCCACACCAGTTAAATGTTATGGCCATGGTCTTTTATTTTGCATATACCATTTTGTTGAGCTTTTTTCAAAAAGTGTTATTTACATGTAGACTCATTGCACCTAATATAATTGTTATGGGTTTATTTTTTTATTTTTAGAGAACAGAGACAGAAAGAAGCAAACAAGATGGCAGTTAATAGCTTCCCAAAAGATAGGGATTACAGAAGAGAGGTGATGCAAGCAACAGCCACTAGTGCATTTGCAAGTGGAAGTAAGTTTTTTTTTTTTAAACAGTAATGATGTTTGATTCATTCCTGTAGTTCATATATGTATGATACAAATCTAAATATATAACCATTTACTTATGTAAGCTAAAATAAATAGAAACTGATAACGATTTTTTATGTTAGATTTGTTCCCTTTGTTTCAGGAAACAAAACCTCCACCGTTTTGCTTCCTGAAAAGGGAAAGTGTGCACAGTGAAATTATACGCACATTTATTCATTACCATCCTTACTGGCTATAATGCACCCCAAATTGTGTACTATTAAACTGGACATTAAAATCCCTTCAGAAACTCCCTTGGTTTCAACCTAATACTTGAATCAAAGCTACATGTAGACAGTGACATCAGAGTACTACCTATTGGTGTTTTATGTTATCAGTGAAAAAAATTTTATGCTTATATTTGGAAATTGATTTCAACATGATCATAGATGTGTGTAACATTTCCATATTGTGGGTACACCTTACTATTTTTTGGAGGTCATATTTTTGTCCATATGTTTTTAATTTGAGTTAAATTTGATTTGAATTTGAAGCTTTTACTAAACATATTATGTTCCCATTGGTTTCCCTTATCTAGAAAAACTTTAAATGCCACAGAAAGTTCATAGGCCCTTTATCAAATTGTGAAACTTCAAATTTTGAACTTTCGAGAAGAATTTTAAAGCTATGTTCTAGGAGTTCTTGGACTTAAGCATTTAAATCTTTCTCCTATAATTCAAAACAAAAGTAGGGGGTCTTTGTGGTCTCAGCAGAAGATATTAATATTTATGGGAAAAATTATTTAAGATGAAACAGCATGGTTCTGCAGGACTGAATGTTTAAGACATATCCCTTGGAGCATTTAATTTTTTATATTAGTGAAGTTGTACTTATTTTAAAATCATTGTTTTTTAAGAATTATTAAAGTTAAATTAATAATACTATATTTTGAGACAGAAGATTTGGGATCTAGTCCCATTTCACTTAATATTGTAAGTAACTGTGTTTTAGCAAACCATTAAAAATGAGATAAAGGCTTTCCTCTCTAGGTTAAAAAATATATAGCATCCAGCTTGTGGGCCTCCTGGGCAAAATTGTTGTGGGGAGGTGTTGGTGAGTATTGGTGAGTGGCCAGTAGGTGTAAAAGAATAACTTTTTAAACAGATCCTCACCTGAGAATCTGTTTATTGATTTGAGGGCGAGAGAGAGAAAGAGAAACATAGATGTGAGAGAGTAACATTGATCGGTTGCCTCCCTGCACACCTCAACCAGGGGCAATGCTCCAACCAACTGACCTACTCTGCCAGGGTAGAATAACTTCGTAAGTTATTGGGCTTGGCCCCTCCACTTAGTGACTGATGGTTTCCAGACAGGAAAAAGATGAAAGCCTAGTGTGTCTATTTTAGGTTTTCCAAAATAACCTATGTGGGTAGAGTAAATGAAGGTGGTAATTCGAGATCTAAAAGAAATAATGATGGAAGTGAAAAATATTTTTTCTCTTTTGAGTAAACTTTTTAAGAAAATCAGAGGTTAATCTGTTTTAAGGTTAATCATTTGTATTAACCTTGTGGCCCAGAGACATTTGGGGACATAACTTTTTTTTCTACCTGCATATAAATATGTACATATGTCTTTTTCATCAAAAATGAATGTTTCTATGTCAGTTTATAATTGTGTTTGTTACATTGACTGCATAGTATTCTAATTTTGGATGTGCCCTCATTTATTAATAATTTTCTGTCCATGGATATTTACCATATTTTTCAGACCATAAGATGCTAAGATGCACCTAGGTTTTAGAGGAGGAAAAAAGGGGGAAATTTTTTTAATGTAATATGGTAAAATATTTAGTAACATAAATAGCATAATATTTCACCAATGTACATGTAAACAGAACTCAACAGCAGCATTAACAACAATTATTTCTCCCAAATTTGGGGGGTGGGAAGGGTGGTGAGCGTGTCTTATAGTCTAAAAAAATACAGGTAGGTGGTTTTTAGTGTTTTTCTATTGTAAACAATGTGGTGAATCCTGTCTTGGTTCACTTAGCTGATTAGATTACTTCATTAGTTAATCTTGTAGACGTGCGAATGATGAGTCAATGGGTCTGTCTGTGTTTGTGTTGAAATGCAGCCATGTATCACACTACTCGAGTTTTAAGTGATGATTGAGAAAGGACCTTGGCTGTGTTGTTGCTTTTGGTGGGGAGGTGGGTAACTGAACTATATTTAGTGTGGTGTGGTTACTAAAGTCACTAAGCCATTTAAGTGCTTAACTTTGTCAGTTCAAAAAATGTTGACAGTTTTCCCATATGACCAGTACATTGGTGCTCATGTAGGATAAGGCTTAAAGCTTTGCAATTCCAACTACCTGTAAAAGAAGTACATGTGTATGTGTTGTGTGGAGAAATAAATTTTAGAGAAGTTTAGGGGTGTTTGCAATGTAGCAGATAATGTTACCCACAACTTGACACTGAATATTATATAGATAAAAATTTTAATTGGATGATCATTTTTGTCATCTTTCGTGTATATGCTTCATAGAGTGATGGCTTAGTGGTTAGAAAAACTTTAACTTGGCATCTCTCAACAGTAACACTGGTGACATTTGGAATTAGATAATTCTTTGTTGTGGAATATTTGTCCTGTTTGTGTTGTAGGATGTAGAGCACTATACTGGGCCTCTATGTATATACTAGATGTCAGTAGCACACCTTACTTCTCCACAGTGGTGACAACCAAAAATGTCCCTGTTGTGGGGGCTGTGCAGATAGTCACTGCTTTAACTGTTTACAGTTGTAATAGAAAGCTGTTGCAGTAATGCTGCTGCAGTTCCTCCTCTTCCCCCAAAGCTTAAAACTGTTAGATGAAATACCATCTTTATTTTTCATCTGAATACATGTATTTCATGTATTTTGGCTGTTGTACTCATACAAAACTAAAGGAATTTTCTTGACATAGGAAATAAAAGATCTAGGTAATCAAGTGACAGGATTAGTGGGAATTGGGCATGGTATTATTTCTGTTATGTCTGTTCCTAAAAGTTTCTGTTGTAGTAGTAATCTTTTCAGGAAGAAACTCTAGAATAAAACTTATTTAAGTTTTAAGTGCATGCAAGTTGAAAGCTTACTGACAATATACAACAAATAAATGTGTGTTGCAGTAGCTCAGTCTATTCATTTTTCTGATAAGGTAATAGTGTACTTTATAACACTGAACTTCATTAAGTCACATGACCTTGTGTTTTGATCTGATTGAAATTTTTTGGCAGTACCTTTTGTTTTGGTGTAGCATGTAGTTGTGCTTTGATGAGTTGAAAACTGATTTGTAGTTTCAACTTCCTTTTAGTGCTGGAAGTATACTTCCTTTTAGTGCTGTCTTGGTCTCTAGACTTGGAGGAATGTAAATTGGAAATAAAACAGTATTCAACATTGAGGGCATCCACTGGTAATACTGTCCTTATGTAGAATGTGCTTGAATTTTAAGATACTTCTCTACTTGGAAACATTAAAAACATACTGTTTTAGTTCTTTAGTCTTGATTAGACTATTGTAATTTTAGATTTTTCTGATAAATATAAATTTCATTACCATGATTGTTGAGTTTTTCTTTCTTTTGTATTCTTTTGGGAGGTAAAAGTAGTTTCTGAATTTAAATATATTTTTTGTGGCTTTAAATTGGAAGGGGATCTGTCTGTCTTTAAAGTAACTGATAATAGCAAATAGATTTCTCCCTTTACTATGCTGTGGAGTAGGACTTCTGTTACCAGATAGCATTATCTATAACTTGATTTTATAACTCACTTTAGTATTTGTTAGCGTTATGGAAATACCAGTTCATTTGCTTACTGAAAGCACAGTTCATTATCGATTTGATCTTCCCAAAGCGAGGTCCTTTAAGCCCTAGCACAAACTACTGTAGAGCCCACTGATTAGTTACTTTAGTATTCAAGAAAGATCAGGCTGAGAAAGCCAATATTCTTTTGCAGGTGAATTATTGTGATAATTCAGCTAACTTTTAGAATCTAAGATCTATATTTTAAAAGAATGGACCTTTTTTAATTTTTAAAATATTAAAATTATTTGAGTAAAATGTTATAACTCCACATATTGATTTTTTTTTAATGTTTTGTTTGAACAGTGATGTGGTTCTAAAGAATCCCCAGAAAGTACTAGCCCACTTGAAATCTGAGTGTAGATATTTATAGTGGAGCTAAAATATCTTCCAGTATTTAGATATTTATATGCTATTAACAAAACTGCAGACACTAACTAGGCTTGCAGTTTTATTGAAACTACTAGTATGTTGCTAAATTAGCTGATGTTCAAGACAGGATTCTAACGTAATCTTTTTTCTTCCCCCTTCTGTCATTCCAACATCTCTTTTTTCGAACTGTGAACTAAAGTGGAAGACAAGCATTCCAGTGATGCCAGTAGTTTGCTCCCACAGAATATTTTGTCTCAGACAAGCAGACACAATGACAGAGACTACAGACTGCCAAGAGCAGAGACTCACAGTAGTTCTACGCCAGTACAGCACCCCATCAAACCAGTGGTTCATCCAACTGCTACCCCAAGCACTGTTCCTTCTAGTCAATTTACGCTACAGTCTGATCACCAGCCAAAGAAATCATTTGATGCTAATGGAGCATCTACTTTATCAAAACTGCCTACACTTACATCTTCTGTCCCTGCACAGAAAACAGAAAGAAAAGGTATGCCATTATTACTAGATATACTGCACGTTGAACTATAGTTTCTGATTATATTAAATTATTTCCATTAGCTTAAAATAAGACTCTTAATTATAAAATCTTTTTTGAAGTCTCTTAGAATGTTACTGCCTAGATACAGGTCTAGACTTGGCTGTATTTGGCTTTTTCTTTTAACTTTTAATCATGAAGCCTCATAACTGTGTTTTACCTTTGACACTTTGAAGCTCAGTACTTAATTTATAACACTTAGTAATGGTTTGAATAACTTATCAAAGCCAAATGACTGTCCCTTCATATTTGTGTAATTTTTGTTTTTGTGATAATTGTCTTGATGGTTCAGTTTAGGAATTGTCTCAATTTTCTATTAATTGAAATTTAATATGAACAGAGACATTTTAAAAACTTGTCATTTTTCTATAATATCAACTATTGGTTTCAGTTTGTGAATTAGAAAACTGGGTCATGGGCCACAAGATAAGGACTCTTAATGTCTGAAGAATAGAAATTAAAAGTTTGCAACCCAAACTGGGTTTCCTTAACTGGTTGTAATAACCACATTGAAAAGATAGTAAGTACATAAACTATTTTGGGTAGATCCCATTAGCAGGCTAATCAGCAGCATTAGTAAGTGTCAAGAACTTTTAAAAGCCTTAAAGGTTTAGGGATGCTCTATGGACATAATGAGGTCTAGCCGCATCTGTATCTCAGGCCACATTTAGTTTTTATCTCCCTTTCCTCCACCCCATGCCGAATGTTTTCCTCTTCTTGGCCTTCCCCAACTTGAGGGCCAGGGGTAGGTGTGCAAGTCATATTTACACTAATGCAGAATTAACATTACAAAGGGAATTCTTGAGGGATGAAAACTGAATGCAGCACCCTTTTTTCGGACCATAAGACACACCCAGGTTTTAGAGGGAAATAGGAAAAAATTTTTTGAAGCAAAAGATGTAAAATATTTAATAACAAATAATATTTCACCATTGTTAATGTAAACAGAACTCAACAGCAGCATTAACAACTATTATTCCTCCCAAATTGGGTGGAGGGGTGTGTCTTATAGTCGGAAAAATACAGTGATTGTTAATGTGATAGTTACTTTCTAAAGGATATTATGGTTTTTCAGTTCTTAAAATTGTATCTGCTTTTACCTCTTGTTCATTTTTAACACTTTTTGAAATTCCTTCCTTCCCTGTCTTCTGAGATACTGCTACTGTTAATTTTCTAGTTCTGTTATCTTCTTGCCCCTTAAATATCTGTAGCATTCAGTCCTTTATAGTGTGTTGTGTGTTTTTTTTTTTTTTTTTTTTTTTTTTAACTTGCTCAACATGTTCTTTTTGCTGGGCAGTCATTCTAAATCACTGCAGGGCAGTGATTTACCTTGTCTACGTAAGTGACTCCCAGATCTTTATTTCTAACTCACATATATTCTTTCCTTCTATAAGCATTTTGTATTTGCTACATCTCAGAATATAGTATGTACCAAATTCCTCCCTTTCCCTACAGTTTATTCTGAGGTTCTCTCAGTAAGTGACAACACTATTCCCTGCAAATATTCTTTTCTTCAAAATTCTTGCCCACCACCCCCTACTCTACCCATTGACAAATCTTGGATTCATCTTCCTATGTCATACTTGAGTATATTCTCGTTTATGCAGTGCTATTATTGAAACTCACATAATCTCCTGCACTAATCTGATTACTGCTCCGCTGCCTTTTACCCAGTCTGTCTACTTATGGTGGTATCATTATAAAATTTAGTTTGGATATTGCTTGTTTGAATTTTCTAATGGCTTTCCATTATCCAGAGGATAAAGTTTATACTTCATAGTAAGGTTAAAGCAAGTATTTGGCAGTCTGGTTATAGTCTGGTTGCAGTCTGTCTTACTAGCTTGACCTCCAACATTCCATTCTTAGATTTTCTATAATTCATTTGTTGCAAATTTGCATGTTTCTTAGCACACATTATGTTCTTCCATATTTTGAGCCTTTGCTGAAAAGACATAATTCCTCAATTCCCATTCTATTGAACCTCAGGGCCCTTTATTTAAAAGCCAACTTTATTGTACTTGGGTTTTCCTCAGCATTAGTTAATCTCTCTGAATCTGTTTCTCAAATACTTTGTACATTTATTTGTTAATAAAAAATTTTACATTATAGTTTTAGTTCCTTCAGTTAGACAGTATAGTATTTAGGGTTAGATGTTATGTTTTATTGCCGTTGTACTTTGTTCTGTTTTCACCTTCTACCCTCCCAGTCTCCATGCTTCAAGCACCATTCCTGAAAAACTTAACAATTAAAACTTACCTATGTACCACATTTGGTAATAAGTGTTCTGTATACACTTTAATTTATTTCTTAAGATAACATCATGAGGGAGAAGGTATCCTCTTAGATATGAAGAGCCCGACCACTGCCACAGTCTAAACACATGCTGTTAGAGACAGCACTTCAAAGTCCATGTTCTTTTCATAACACCATAACGAAAGACCCAAAAATCTGTATTAACTTACACTCCAGTAGTTTCTGACAAATCATAGGTGATTTAAGTGTAAATTCTACAAAATACTTACTAAAAACTTCACATAAAAAATTTACATATAATAGTATTAAGCGTCTAGGAAGAAACTCAGTTACCTTAAAATTGCCAGTTTATATAGAGAAAATTTTATACAGTCAGTCAAAATATTTCTCCTTGCATGCAAAGTGCTCATTAATTTGAAATATATAATTTTTTTCTCAGTGGAAACATTAATGTTATTTAAATTAAGCTTTCTGTTGGCTGTTTCAATGTAGTGATTTCCTTGGTTGGATTTCCCTTAACAATTTAAATGATGAAGAGGTCGATGGTTCAAATAAATTGATCCTTTGGTCTTAATTGCTAATAGAGTGACTAAGTTATGTCTAAGGATGTCAATAATAGGCTGCTGTATTAAATAATACAACAACAGGATCTTTCTTAATCACTGATCTATGTATAGTGCTTGACAAGTAAAGACAATTGGTAAATACTTGCTGTAGATGGACAAATAACTGAATGAATGGTAATGAGTGTTGAAGCTTGTGGGAAACACCTGCATTGGTCATGATTTTTAAAATGTATTCGGGGAAAAAGAAGAGAATTATGTGTTGTGCATCTTAATGAAAGGATACCAACAATAGATTTAGATCTGTTCGATGCAAATGTTTCTTTTGAGAAAACCTATCCTTGCTTGAAGGAATACAGGTGTGAAGAAGCTGTAAAACTTTGATTTTGCAGAGAGGAGTTCTTGTGTCGGGTAGGATGAAACAAGGGAGGAATCAGAACTTAACTTTTAGATTTGAATCTGCTAGGGTAACATTTGAATATTTATTGGCAAGTTTAATTTCTTGGACAACCATATAATAAAGTAACAGACTGATATGCTAAAATATCTAAAACTGATTTATTTTTATTTCTTTTGGTCAGTTGACATCCCTTCTCTGTTCTGTCAACTGGTCCTAACTCCACCCTCCCTTCCAGATCTGTGAAATGATAAAATAGGCATGAGACATGGTTCTTTTTCTTTGCTTTGGCCAAATAAGTATCAGAGTTAGATGAGTTTAATGACCTTATATGACAACTTTCTTATGACTTATTACCATCGATAAGTTTGAAAAGTAAATAGAATGTCCACAGAAGCAGACCTATGCAGTGACCTCAAGATAGCTCGTGGAAGATGAGTGTGTCTAATATCCACTTAGTTACATGCTGCTTCATAATTTTTGTCTAATGGGAGGGATGATTATTCCTTCATTAATAAGAGATGTGTGAGTTAGTCACTGAAATAAACTTTCCTTTGTGTTTTGATGGTATTTGTAGACTGGGTAAAATTCTAAAGAACCTGAAGATTTTTCAAGTTGTGTCAGCAGTATCCCTATGTCAGCTGACATAGAAGGTTATTAACTGCCTGTAGTGGGTCACATTTAGCCTTCTGCTTCTTTGCTTTAAAATAATTTTTTTGTATTACTAAGTACTTGTAAAAAATGAGAAAGATTGGCCATAAAGTTACTCAAATATTATTGAATAAGTGAATATATTCAGTTTAGTCTGTTTTAGTCAATAACTTGAGGTTTAGGGAAGGTCTTTTTAACCAAGACCCAAAAAGGCATTTGTCTTAAAAGAAAAAGTTGACACATAAGTCATTTAAAAGTTCTCTATGACAGATAAACAAAGGTTGAAAGCTGAATGTCCTACTGGGATAAAATACTTGCAACGTATTTAACAGTAATCTGAGGGTACAATAGAATTAAAGCAGTATGGAGAAGATAATCCAGTAGAAAAATCACCAAAGGATATGAATAGGCAGTTACAGAAAAGGAATTTAAAATCGCCAGCCTTGTCTTATAATTTCAAATATTAACTCAAAATTGATTAGAGACCTGAACTAAAGGAGCTAAAACTGTAAAACTTTCAGAAGAAAATGGGAAAATCTTCATGATGTCAGTAGCGATGTGTTAGATGTGACAGCAAAGGCACAGGCAACAAAAGAAAAAAATACACAAATTGGACTTCATCAGAATTTAAAACTTTTGTCCATCAGAGGACACTCTCCAGTGAAAAGAAAATCCACAGGATGGAAGAAAGTATTTGTTAATCACATACCCCATCAGTGATTAATACCCAGAATATATAAAATCCTGTAACTCAATAACAAAATGAAACAAACATCTGAGTTCAAAACTGGCAAAAAGCTTGAATACACGTCTCTCAAAAAAGATATCCTGATGATCAGTAAGCAAATGAAAGGTCCTCAGCATCCTTAGTCATTGGGGAAAAGCAAATCAAGACCACAGTGCAATACCATTTCATATGTTATTAGGATGGCTATAGTAGAAACAGCCATAGAGAGTAACAAGTGTTTTTGAGGATATAGAGAAATTGGAGCCCTTATGCATGCAAGTAGGACTGCAAAATGACAACAGATGCTGTGGAATACAGTTTGGCAGTTCATCAAAAAGTGAAACATAGAATTTTATTACAGAATCCAGTGATTCTGTGCCTTGGTATTTAACCAAAAGAATTAAAAGCCAGGGAATCAAACAGGTATTTGTACATTGTGTTCATAGCAGCAGTAGTCACAATAACCAAAAAGTGGAAACGATCCAAGTTAAATGATCCAAGGTAAATGGATAGATAACCAATTTATGATACACACGGTATTACCCAGTTTTAAAAAGGAGTGAGATTCCAACTTCTGGCAAGACAGAGGTGTAGGTAGATAGATACACTTTGCCTTCTTGCACCAAAAGAAGGATAACAAATTTAAAAACAGCCAGAACTGATAGAAAAACCCAACTGTATGGAAGTCCAACAACTGAAGAGTTAAAGAAGACACATTAATCCAGACTGGTAGGAGGAGGTGTGGAGAGGGGCAGCCAGGGTGGAGAGGACTCACAGCAAGGCAGTGGCTGGAGAACTGGGTGTTCCACATTTGTGTGCAGGTGAAATGGGAGGAACAACTGGGGGGCAACACTGACTGTGCAACCCAAGTTTCCACTGCAGGGAAATAAGCCTCAAAACCTCTGAAAAAAACCTGTGGGGGTTGAGGTGGCAGGAGAAACTCCCAGCCTCACAAGAGAGTTCTTTTGGAGAGACCCACAGGGGTCCTAGAATGTACACCACCCGCCCAGGAACCAGCACTGGAACTTGTGGGTAGTGGAAAAAGCAACTGAAAGCTAGCCAAGAGCAGAGAGCATTGTTCCCACTTGACCTCTCCCCCACATGACGCACCACAGTGCAGCAACATGGGTGTCCCAGCCCTGGCGAATGCCTAAAGACTCCGCCCCTTGCTACCTAACAGGCACTCATAACACGTGCTCGAAGACAAAAAAAAATTGGCCCAAATGAAAGAACATATCCAAGGTCCAGAAAAAATTCAACTAAACAGTGAAGAAGATAGCTAACCTATCAGATGCAGAGTTCAATACACTGGTAATCAGAATGCTCACAGAAATGGCTGAATATGGTCAGAAAATAGAGGAAAAAGTGAAGGCCATGAAAAGTGATATAAAGGAAAATGTACAGGGAACCAACAGTGGAGGGAGGGAAACTGAGACTCAAACCAGCAGTTCGGAGTGGAAGGAAGAAATAAAGGTTCAACCAGAACAGGATGAAGAAACAAGAATTCAAAAAAGTGAGAGGCTTAGGAACTTCAGGGACAACTTTAAATGTTGCAACACCCACATAATAGGGGTGCCAGAAGGAGAAGAAGAGCAAGAAATTGAAAACGTACTTGAAAATATAATGGAGAACTTCCCTAATCTGGCTAAGAAAATAGACTTCCAGGAAGCTCACGGAGTCGCAAAGAAGGTGGACCCAAGGAAAAACACACCAAAGCACATCGTAGTTATATTTGCCAAGATTAAAATGAAGGAGAGAATCCTAGAAACAACAAGAGTTAAGGGGACCATCACCTACAAAGGAGTTTCCATAAGACCTTCAGCTGATTTTTTAAGAGACCTTGCAGCCAAGAAGGGGCTGGAAAGAAGTATTCCGACTCATGAAATCCAAAGACCTACTTCCAAGATTGCTCTTTCCAGCAAAGCTTTTATTTAGAATGGAAGGGCAGATAAAATGCTTCCCAGATAAGGTCAAGTTAAAGGAGTTTATCATCACTGAGCCCTTATTATATGAAATGTTAAAGGGACTTATCTAAGAAGTTATTTTGACAACAAAGTCACAACAACCGAACCCCCCCCCCGCCCCCAAAATGAGCTAAGCAAACAGGTACAACAGGAACAGATTCACAAAACTAGAGATCACATGGGGGATTGTCAGCAGGGGAATGGGGGAAAGGTACAGTGAATAAAAAGTGTAAATGGTTGGTGGAAAAAAATAGACGGGGAGGTTAAGAATAGTATAGGAAATGGAGAAGCCAGAGAACTTATATGTATGACCCATGGACATGAACTAAAGGGGGCGAACGTGGGTGGGAGGGGGGTACAAAGCGGATGGGAATTAAAGGGAGAAAAAATGGGACAACTGTAGTAGCATAATCAATAAAATACATTTTTAAAGTAAAATTCTGGTGCATACAACGTGGATGAAACTTGAAAACCTTACGCTAAGTAAAATAAGCCTCGCACAAAAGGACAAATGTGGTTTGATTTTATTTATATGAAGTACTTAGAATGGGCAAATTCAGGGAGAAAACAAAATAGTGGTTACTAGAAGTTGGAGTGATGGGGAGCTCTTGTTTAATTGAGTAGAAAGTGTCCAAAATGATGAATGCACTTATTTTTCAGACCATAAGACATACCTAGGTTTTAGAGTAACAAAACAGGAAAGTTTTTAAGCAAAAAAATGTAGTAAAATATTTAATAATATAAGTAACACAATATTTCACCAATGTAAATGTAAACAGAAGTCAACAGCAGCATTAGCAACCATTATTCCTCCCAAATTGGGGGGGGGTGCGTCTTAGAGTCTAAAAAAATATAATGATGCTACTAAATTGTAACCCTAGAAGTGGTTAAAATGATGAATTGTGTGTTATATATTTTATCAGTATATAAAATTTCAAGGGAGCAATTGCCAATATATATTGGAAAGTAAGATTAAAATAAGAAAAAATACAATGAAGATTTTCACCTTGAAAGTAAGTGTCAATTCAGTGTGAGGAACACAACTAGTATGTAAGTTGGCTGTTGCAAAGGTCACTTTAGTATAGCAACATCTGTTAAAAGTTTTAAAATATGCTCATCCTTTGTATTAGCAAGAAAGATTTTTCTCTTGAATGAAAAAATCGAGTTGTAAAAACATAGTATCTTTATAAGATATCAACACTATATTTATGTACATTTGTAACATAGAAAATATTGTGGACAGATATGTCCAGAATAAAATACTCATGAATTATAAAGTTAAAAATAAATTAAAATGAAAGCCACAGATTATAACAAATGTTGAAACCTAGCTATCTTGTTTTTTCCAGTAATAGACTTTGTTTTGTTTTATAACTTCCCCATATTGTACTCTTCTGTGTTAACATTGTGTAGAAAATACAGCCTGCCTTGGTGCACTAGTAGTTTGACTGTGGTTCACACGTCCTGTTGAGTATTGTTAAAACAGCTGTCAGAACATCATAGGAAATTAATAATCAGAGGTGTGATTAGTGCATTTTACTATTTCTGTGCAGTATCTTTTTAGTTCTAGTTGTAAATCTCAGTTATTTGACATAACTGAAAAATGTAGGTCAGAAATGAGTTTTGACTCAAAATACCCAAGAGCATAACCTTGGTTTATGCTCTTGGGTATTTTGAAGGGGTTCCTCTAATTTAAAACAAGTTAAATGATATTACTTCAAACCTTAAAAAGTTAGATTATAGTAACATTGTTTCTTTGGGAAGGTCTAGTCTTGTTGGGTTACTTCCCCTACTGGTAAAAAATGAAAATATAAATCAACAATTTTTAGTTACAAGCATAAGGGGGGAGAGAAAGGTTTTATCAAAGTAAATATCCACAATTTGAATTAAAAGTCAAAGGATAGCATACTTGGCTCATACTGAAGAATTGGTTAGAGATCTACAAGTCATAGAAATAATTAGGTGGCAAAGTGACTTAGTTCATTTAAATTTAAAATAGCTTAGGGAAGAGATCATTATCCTTAAAGGTATCATAGGCACACACACACAAAATGCTAGAGCTAAAACTAGGTGCCTTTCTATTGCCAAAGACTGAAACAAATATTTAAAGTAATCTAGGTTCCTTGAATGCTTGGCAAAGTTTATATTTAAGGAGTTAGACTAAAAGGCTAATACTCTTAAAAGGAAGAGTCTGTTGACTCGTATATCAGTTTATTTTTTGTCTTGAGGTAACTATTTCCAAATACCCACATTTTTTCTTTGTTTAGTTTGATGCAAATCTGCATGAACATGTTATTAAATATTAGCTTTACCCTAAAAGATTAGATTCCAGATATAAAAGTTTCAGGAAAATAAAAATGTTAGTTAAAATTAAATGTGTAGAAAAACATTCATTGACTGTTTACTTGTTCTGAAAAGTAGTTTTATTGTCTTTGTATATAATAAAGTGATTGTGTACTTTATATTTTATAAGATTATTTAAAATACGTCTAAATTAGTTAAAGTAGTCTCTTAAGACTCTGTAGTGTTAACTCAGCTTTATGAAAAGAGCATAAAATGACCTCTTCTCTGCTTGTTGGTTATTTATGGTAACGTTAGGCTTTTCTCCCTGTTATATGTTGTAGACACAGAGCACACATATATGTGCACCCAACCCTATCTTTATTGCAGATTCAGAGCATCCAAATACATGTTGATGTATCCAATCAAATACATGTTGATGCTACCTGGATACCAAGCCCCATCTTCTGCCAGGGCTACAGAGATAGAACAAAATTCCTTTTCTGAAGAACTTCATGTTCTAATAGATGCTAAATTATGTAGTAGAAGATGCTGGGTGATAACAATAGGTCTGTGCTAGAGCACACTGAGCAGAAACAAGGGCACACAACCAGTACCTTTCTTTTATATTTTAATGATAAAACTGAGGCTGCTTTTCAGGGTAGCTTTTTAAATCTATGTTAATTATGAAACCCAGTAAGTTACTCTCCGTCGTACTCTTTTTAAATAGTGTGAAAATGGCATGCTGAGGACCTGGTCAGAAAATTGGTGTAACTTTCCTGTCTTTGATTTTAATCCTTTCTACACGCAGTTCTCCAAGTTTGTGCTATGTTTTTTGGTTTTGGTTTTATTTCCTTTTGTTTTTAAAGTTAACCTTGGAAGTTCTCTGATCCTTTTTGTTGTTTATTTTTCATAACCAACAAGGTTATAGAACATTTATAGAACATTTACAAGTTTAACATATACTTGGGCCTCACCAATTTCATTATATCTTGAGGTGGAGCACTGGTATCATTTTCTTTTTTAATTTTGCAGGTGATTCTGAGAAGAACTCTGTTGATACAATAAAACTATTTAATTGAGACATTCTTGCCTTTAGAGATATCCCTGGCTTGAGGGCCCCATGAGTATTAAGTAATACCATCTGGTTTCCAAACTGTTCATCAATAATCTTTTCTCATAAAACTGTAAAGGTATATATCCTCAGGGTAAATAAACATTAAAGTTAAAAGTTAAGGGTGTTTAGTTTTTGTTTATTCTTTTTTATGGTGTGATATACATTAGTTTTTTATTTTCTTTACTTGGATTGAGGATAGCACTGAAGAATTTCCAAGCCTGTGTTAATTTTTCAAACCTGTGGATAGATTTAGCAGCACCAAAACAAATTTGAAAACAACTCACACCTTCTTCTCTGACTCCTGACATTAAAAGCAGAAGAAAACCACAGTAAAAGTAACAAATGAGTAAGGATCATTTCAGTGGGATGTGATTACTAATTCATGCAGGCAATAAAGGAAGTTCATGCAGGAAGTAAAAATACAGAACTTCTTTGTTCTAAACATTAATCAAGATGCCCCTGAGCTGCATTTCCTAAACTGAATCTTAAAAGATATGATTTGGAGAATACAATTACTGTGGTCTATAATTGTCCCATAAAACTATAATAATTGACAGCTGATTTTCAAAAGGAAAATTTTATTCAAGTTTCTTTATACTTCTCTACAGGCATTGGCAAAAGTCGGTTTACAGTTTTTCCTATGGAAAATAATACAATAATTAATAAATAATAATACAAGAATAAACTGTTTTACATTCCTACATCTGTAGATCTTCTTTTACCAATCCCTGTATTGAATCTGAAACAGCAAAGTTAAAATCATACGCAGTCTGCTAGACGTGTAGACCTTAAAATGTTTGCTTTAAAAAAATTAAAATGTCTTAGGCCTTCTGACTTGATCATAATTGATCAGTACATCCTGAGGTCTGCATTTTAAAAAGCTATTACCCTCTAGTTCTTTTGTCAGTTACAGTGGTGCCATAAAAAGGTTGATAGAGTAGTCCATATTCAGTAAGCTTGCTAGGAATACCTAGCTTTTCTGGGGGCATGGGGATGAATGAATTTAGTTAAAATTGGAAATGAACATTTACAGTTACTAGATAGCAGTGTAATATTCAAATGTAGTATGTCTTAAATGTACATCATAATAGCAGTCTTAAATCAGTTAGTACATATGAGCTTAAAATCTTCAAGAAATTTATACGTATAGGAAATCAAAGATGTTTTCAGCAGTTTTTTTTCCTAAAGAATTATTTTATTGCTTGAGTATGTAGGCATTTTTATGCAACCAGGGCAGAGGATGTGGATGAATCCTTTTCTAAGTGGGGGAGGACTCGTTTGGTCTTGTAATATCAAGTCAACCAGTGAATATGGCTCTCGGTCAGAATCAGACGTAATTTAGTAGTATCCTTATCCTTTCTCTTCCTCTCAAGATGCTTTTAAACAGCAACAGCTTTCTTAATTAAATGGTAGTGATTTTCAGGAAGATCAGGAGCCAAGTCCTTCTGACTTAAGAATTTTCAAGATTGCATTGTCAAAACATACACATGTGACACCATGTGAGTCTCTCAGGATCACACCAATTTGTGAGGAGTCATTCCCACTTGTCCAGACAGATGTGTTCCTTCACGTGTCAGACATCAGCTTCAATCAGGTGGGACCTTGTGGTAGGCGGAGGCCACTGGGACGGGACAGGCCCCTTCCTGGGAGCATGCGTGCAACCAGTGATGGCAGCAGACAGGCAACGAAAATGAGTACACATTGTCATATTTTGTCTTAAGACCAGTATGTAAGAGTATATATATGAACATCCTGAGTAGTCCAGTCTTAATGTTCTTACTCATAATAAGCTGTTTTTAAAACTTTTTCTCCCATGATAGTCACTGTATTAGTAAAATTCCATGCCACAAAAATACCAGTTTGTGTTTATTTTCCTGCTAGTAGACTTTTGCTTGTTTCTAGTTTCGTGCTAAAATAAAACAAATATAATAATCTGAAAAAAATGTTGAATCTTTCTCCTGATTTATTTACTTCAGAGTTTATTTAAGAGGAGTTACTGGGTCATCAAGTGTGTGCAGCTCAGTTTTTCTAGATAATGCCTATTTATTACTTTCCAATTTGGTTACATCAGTGTCTACCAGAAACACGAAGTGTTCCTGTTACTCCTTGTCAGCATTTGACATTGTCAGGCTTTTACATTTTTGTCAGTTTGGTGAATGTAAAAGGACACCCTGTTGCTTTTCATTTGCATTTTCCTGATTATCAGTGAAGTTGAGCATCTTTTGTAGTTTTTTAAGCCATTCAAGTTTCTGCTCTGAAATATTTTTTGTTTATTTTTCTATTTTGTAGTTTGTCTTTTATGATTTATAGGAATTCCTTAAAATATTTTGGTTACCAGTATGTTTGATGTAATTGTTTGCCTTTTCTAAATGTCTGCATCCTGATGTCAAAAGAGATCTTACTATATTTTCCTCTACTAGTTCTAAAGACTTACATATATATACAAAGTTTAAATTTACCTTAATTTGATTTTGTTTTGAATGTAATTTATTATATATATGTCAAGGCACTCCACTTGTGTTTTTTATCATGTTCTTAGCCTATTCTGGGGTTGCTCACCATGACGCCTGTACTGATTTATAGTAAGGACATTATTATATTTAGGTAAACTGTTACTGTGGTCATAAATATTTTTGCCTTGTTATTTTAACAGACATACAACATTAAGTACTGAAGAATTATATTCTTTTATTCTAATGAAAGCTTACTTGAATATGTGGTTAATACACAAGTGTGTTTGAAACTACATTACTAATAAATAGAATCAGGCATATGAGTTTGGTTGAATCACTGCTTCACTAGGTTTTGTGTCTTCAAGCTGTGTAATCTTTCAGCTTTCTCAGCAAGGAAAGTGAGACATAAAAATGCCTACCTCGTTTTTCTAATCAGTCATATTCACAGAGCCTCTTGTAAAGATTAAATGACATTACTTGAGTTAAGTGCGTGAAACAGTGAAAATTATTTGATTTTGGTTTCAGTTTCCTCAATTCAAGTAATTTTTTTGGCTTTATTATCTCCTGTTTATTTAGAATCCGCATCAGGAGAGAAATCTGTATCACATTCTTGCACAACTCCTTCCACATCTTCTTCCTCTGGACTGAATCCCACGTCTGCACCTCCAACATCTGCTTCAGCAATCCCTGTTTCTCCCGTCCCACAGTCACCAATACCTCCATTACTTCAGGATCCAAATCTTCTTAGACAGTTGCTTCCTGCTTTGCAAGCTACACTGCAACTTAATAATTCTAATGTGGACATATCCAAAATAAACGAAGGTAAATTTTTATACTAATAATTTTTAAAAACCCACTTGCATTGTGTAAAATTAGGTTATTTGTAAAATCTTTGTTTTAGGAATGGTCTTTGTTTCATTTTAAAATTCACATTTGCACTTCATTTTCTTGAATTTATAATCTCCTGTAGTTGAATGCCTTTGGTATTGTACTTGAGTTTGCAGTTGGATTTTCTGTGCATTTTTCAAGGCTGACCACCTACCTAGTAGCTGTTCTTTCTATTTAATGTGCATGGTAATTTTTTTTTTTTAAGTAAAAACAAAATAAAGAGCATTTGCTAAAATCAGTACAAAAACACTTGATTTCTTAGTTCTTTTTTAAACCTCCTGTACATTAATAATGATTTGGATTGTAAATATACTAATTATTTAAAAAGTAGGAGTTCAGGTAATTCCTTCTTATGAAAAAAAATGAGAAGGGAAGTAATGGATAACATTTTGCTCTTTTTTCCTAGTTACTTGCATTACTAATTCCAACTTTGCTTTCTAGTATGCTAAAGTTTCAGGCAGTGATCTCAAGTCTGAATAAAAGTACATGCAGTTTTAATTTGTAAACCATTCAGATTCAAACATTCAGTGCTAAAAACATTGCAAAATTTTGTATTTCTGTACAGTTTTACATAATACATATAACAGTAGTGTTAAGTGGTTAAGTTTTCCTTTTATCTTGAAAATGGAGCTACGACACTAGTTGATCATTAGTCTTGTGTCCTCATTGCCCTCAGCTTTTCTTTTGTGTCGTTCCCCCCCAGGTTAACCATGCCGTCCTCTTCTTGTTTAATTCTCTGGTTTTAAAAGATTGTTGGTGGGGGTGTTGACATAGAGTTTGAGTGGTCAGCTTGTCTAGGGAGGGAAACAGTCTCATTAAATAGCTACCATTTATCCAGTTAATTCTAAGTAGTGTACTGGGTAGTTTACATATATGTGGGTGGGTTTGCTGTATAATCAGAAGTTCCAGTGAATACTCTAAAATTTGATTGTTCTTTAAAAGTCTTACAGAGTTTTCTTAAACAGAATACCTGAATTTTAATATAAAGAAAACTACTCTTTTCCTTTATTATAAACCCATTAAATTTCTTGTCCTCTGCCTCATTTAGATTTTCACATCTCCAAACCCATTATATTATCCCAGTTTTCTAGACTTATGTTGAGAGTTCTAGTTTAAAACACTCCAGTTTTACGGGGATTCTTTTTGAATTTTCAAGTTGTTATTAATGCCACATATGCCTCTGTTTTATTTGAATTTAAAATAATGTGTGTTTTTAGTTCTTACAGCAGCTGTGACACAAGCTTCATTGCAATCTATAATTCATAAGTTTCTTACTGCTGGACCATCAGCTTTCAACATAACCTCTTTGATTTCTCAAGCTGCTCAGCTCTCTACACAAGGTATTCATATTCTTAGATATCTTTAGCATCATATCTTGATTTCAGGGGATTATTAGCAAATTTTTGTAGTCTTTGAGCTGATTTGCCACAATAATGGTTTTATTTTGTGCTTGATTTTTTTTACCCCCACTCACACAGTAGTATTTTTACTTGCTTTTTCTTTTTAGATGAAATAAGCTTTGACATCTTATAATATGCCATCAAATCTGTAACATAATAAATTTTTTCATGCTGTATTTAAGTTGTTGATGAGATACTTTGCTCCTTGCTCCAGAGCTAGAAGTAAATTATGATATGTTCTCAATCTTTGTGAACCACTGAGTATATTTTAAGAATTGAGTCATGGCTCAGATTGGTGTTAGATGGTTTTTTACTAGAGGATATGGATACAGAAATGCTCAAGTTCTGCCTTCAAATAGCTATTCCTCTTCCCTGTAAAGGTATTCAGTGGAAAGAGATAACATGCAAGAATAAGTGCAAGCCCCAATTTAGGAAGCTGGCAAATTGAGCAGGAATAACTGGTGTAAAATTGAAGTATAATAGTGAAAGTCTTTGACAACTCTCGAGTCATCCTCATGAGGCAGGAGACTAAGGGGGAAACTGGGTATGAATGTAGAAGAAATAAGGGTGGTGAGGATACCTTCCATATGAGAATAGGTCAGGCTTCCCCTCCTGCTGTAGCCTAGAGAGAGGCTACACAGGGTGTGTGCTTATCTGTAACACAGCTTTTTGAGTCAACATGGCCCCAGTGAGTATCCCACATTCTCACTTTTCAGATAAGTGTTTCCTTGAGGTGAAGGGATATGCATGGAGAGATGCAAAAAGATCTTCTCTACATATATTACAGAAGTTTTTTGTTTATTTGTAATTAACTTCTACATTTTTTTGCAGCCCAGCCATCTAATCAGTCTCCAATGTCTTTAACGTCTGATGCATCATCCCCAAGATCCTATGTGTCTCCGAGAATAAGCACACCTCAAACTAACACAGTCCCTATCAAACCTTTGATTAGTACTCCCCCTGTTTCATCACAACCAAAGGTATGTTGTCTTTGAGAGAAATTCAGAAAATAAACCACTTGCTTTAAAAAAAAAAGTTTAATGTTGTAAAATCTGTATTATATAGAAAAAGCCTTTCGAGAATAAAGTGGTGAAGTGTCAGGGACATGTAAGTGTGAATAGGTGCAGGTTAGAATCTCTCAAATTAATTGTAGGATAGAAGAGGGACTTGTATCTGTGCTACTTTTATGCACTGATTCTTCTCTTTGTTGCTATGAAGATATCTTGCACTATCTTGCTCATCTCACCCTGGACTTGAATTATTTCCCTGTCCCGTATATGTATGCTATATAAGCTACCTGCCTATTTCATCACTTAACAGCCATCTTGGTTACCAGAGAGAAAGTACAGTGATGTAACTTTGTTACAGTATATTGGTATAATTGTTCTATTTTATTGTTAGTTGTTAATCTCTTACCATGCCTAATTTATAAGTTAAACTTTTTTGAGGATATGAATGTATTAGGAAAAAAGAGTACAGTAACTAACTCTTTGCTTAGCACCATTGATTGGTTCCTATGACTTGAAGCAAAACAACATATACTGAAACCACTTATATTATAGGCTAATTGAGATAAAAAATGAGAGTTAATTTTATAATAAAACATTGTTGAACAAAATCACATGGAGAGCAAGATAAAGAAGGGTACACTAATTGAGTCTTAATATTTGTAGAATTTTCAAACTTGAGAAGATATGAGAAAACATGTTTTCCATGTTTTTTCCCCATATTTTCCATTTTAGTCATGAGTCAGTTTCTGTGCTAACAGTTGTGTATGTGTTGTGTTTAACTTTCACATCACAAGAGTCAACTGGTTGCCTGAATTAACAGTTAAGAAAATTAAACCTTTAGTTAAATCTAGTTTTTGTGGTAGAATCAGAATTTGAGACCCAGGTCTTTCTGAATACAGAACCCATACAGAACTTTCTGAATACTGAACAAAATGTTTCATGGGTGGCTACTCATGGCTATTTAGAGCAGTTAGAGAATCCTAGAAGCAGCAAGAGATAAGGGACAGTCACCTACATAGGAGTGCCCATCAGACTCTTAGCTGATTTCTCAAAAGAGACCTTACAGGCAAGAAGGGGTTGGAAAGAAGTATTTCAAGTCATGAAAGGCAAAGACCTACATCCAAAATTACTCTATCCAGCAAAGTTCGAGTTTAGAGTAGAAGGGCAGATAAAGTGCTTCTCAGATAAGGTCAGGTTAAAGTAGTTCATCATCCCCAAACCCTTATTATATGAAATGTTAAAGGGAGTTATCTAAGAAAAAGAAGATAAAAAAAAAGATGAACAGTGAAAGGACAGCAAACTCACAGTTATTAACAACCACACCTGAAACAAGCAAACTAAGCGGACAGCTAGATCAGGAGCAGAGCCACAGAAATGGAGATAAGTGTACAGCAAATGATTAAAAATGAAATAAGTGATAGTATTAGTTTTACAGTCAGTTATCAAAATTAGGATTTCAAATCCCTTTTTTGACATCCAAAAAACTTTTTGATGTAATACCTTCCATCCTGCACCCCACCCCCCACATTCCTCCGCTTTAGTTCATGTCCATGTGTCATAAGTTTTTTAGCTTCTACATTTCCCGCACTATTCTTGCCCTCCCCCTGTCTCTTTTCTCCCCATCATCTGTGCTACTTACTCTCTATACCTTCTCCCCCACTCTCCTTCTCCCACTCCCCTGTTGCTATCAGTTTTTACATACAAAAACTTTCCAAGTTGTTTTTTTTTTTTTTAATTTAATAGTGGACATTCTATCCACTGAACAAAAATAAGTGGACATTATAAAAGAACAGTTTCTTATATATTCAGAAGTAACAGGGCCATCCAGATTTGTTTGGGAGAATATTAATCATTAAAAAAATAAACTGCCAGAGGATGTGACTTATATTTTAAAAACTGCCTGTTTCTTTTTGGCATCCAAATATGAGTAATATGTGTATCTCCACTGGCAACAATGGACCTCTCAGTGTGTCCATTTAGGATAACATCTTTTTGATGAAGACTAAAGTTGACTTTTGTATGGGCTATAGCTTATTCTCTGATAGATTAATCTATGATTTGTCTCCATTTGTGTTTGAAATTTAAGCAACGTATTTATATGATGTAATATTTATTATTGATGTAGAAGTAATAGTATAGTCCTAAGGTGTTAGAAATGAGGGAAGTCAGTAAAGGGAGGTTACCAGAAAAAAACAGTAAAAGGGTAAGATTATGTAGATTTAACTTACTGTCTTTTGCATTGGTAACTTTCTGTAGATATGGTCATCCTCTTTTCCTAGTACACTGAAGGTGACAGCCTTGCAATGCAAGTATGTCTTTTACAAATCATAACTGTCTCTGTTCTTCTTGTTGGGTTAGTTTGTTTTTTAGATTCAGTTGTTGATCTGTGTTTTTTGCCATTTTATTCTTAATAGTTTTGACCTTTTTCTTAAGTAAGCCTGTTTAATAACATTTCATGTAATAATGGTTTGGTGATGATGAATTCCTTTAGTGTGTTCTTGTCTGGGAAGCTCTTCAGTTCTTAAACGGTACCTTTGCTGGGTAGAGCAGTCTTGGATGTAGGTCCCTACTCTTCATAACTTGAGAATTTTTGCCAAACCCTTCTAGCCTGCAAAGTTTCTTTTGAAAAATTGACTAACAGCCTTATGGGAGCTCCTCTTTAGGTAACTATCTTCTTTTTCTCTCGCTGCTTTTAAGATTCTCTCTTTATCTTTAAAGCTTTGACATTTTAATTATGATTGTCTTGGCATGGGCCTCTTTGCATCCATCTTGTTTGGGAAGCTCTGTGCTTCCTGGAATTGCATGTATAATTCCTTCACAAAATTAGAAGAGTGTTCTTTCATTAATTTTTCAAATAGATTTCCAATTTCTCACTCTTTCTCTCCTTCTGGCCTGCCTATGATGCGTATGTTGGACCTCTTGAAGTTGTCCCAGAGGCTCCTTTACATTATCCTCATTTTTTTTTTATGGATTCTTTTTTCTTCTTGCTGTTCTGATTCGTTGTTTTTTGTTTTTTGTTTTCTTCTTTATGTTCCAAATCATTGATTTGATTCTCAGCTTCATCCACTCCACTGCTGTTTCTCTTTGTAAATTGTTCTGTATTTCAATTAGTGTATCCTCCATTTCTGACTATCTCTCGTTGTGTAGTTGAAGTCCTCACTAAGTTCCTTGAGCATTTTTATTACCAGTGTTTTGAATGCTGCATCTGATAGATTCTTTATCTCCATTTCATTTAGCTCTTTTTCTGGAGTTTTGATCTCTTCTTTCATTGGGCCATGTTTCTTTGTCGTCTCATTTTGGTAGTCTCCCTGTATTTGTTTGTAAGGCATTGCTTTGACTCTGGTCTTGGTCACGTGGCTTAATGTAGTAGGTGTCCTGTAAGGTCCAGTGATACAACCTCCCTTCTCCCCAAAGCCAGGTACTCGACGTGTGCCCTTCATGTGGGCTGAGTACACTGTCCTCTTGTAGTTCATCCTTGATTGCTGTTGGCAGATTAATGGGAGGGATTTTACTCAGGTCTGTCAGTTGCAAGGATTGGCTATTACCACTGACCACCAACCCCCCCCCCCCCCCCCCCGAGGATTAGCTGTGCAGGAGCATGGTGGTGATACTCTGACCTGGTCTATAGCTGTTCACTGAGTGTGCTGGCCCTGTGGTTTCCCAGGTGGTGCAGGCCAAGGTGAGCCCCCACCTGTATTTTGCCTGGGGCCACTCCGCCAGAGTTATAAAGCAATATGAGATGGTTGCTTATGTGCTGGGCCTGGAGATTCCCAGATAAAGCCATGCTGTAAATCTAGGGTGGCTGCTGCTAAGGCCAGGCCTGGGGTTCACTGAGGCCAGCTGTTGCTTGTTTGAGAGGATTAAGGAATTTGTGAAGCATGAAGCAAGACCAACCATTCATATGGAAAAGCAGCTTGGGTGGGCCTGTAAGTTGTGTGAAGCAGAGTCTGAGGATCTCCAAAGCGAGTCAGTGTTAGGTCAGTGTTAGTCGTTTGATGGATCTCGGATGTTGCACCAGCCTGTGGGCTCTGAGGGGAGTGTTTAGAATAGGGACAATGGCCTCTGCTCACTTTGATGCCAGACATATCAGCCTCCTCCCTGCGTGCCACTGATACCCCTCAAGCTGCCACCTGTTGCCAGAGTCCAGAGGGAGTGAGTCTAAGTAGGTGAGCCTATGTGTATGTTCAAGAGGAACTGCTTGGGGCTTCAGCAGTTTCTTCCACTGACTCTATCCCCACTGGTTTTTGCAGCCAGAAGTTGTGGGGACTTAGTTCCTGGCACTTGAACTCTGTAGTGGAGGTCCTGGTGTGGGGCTGGGACTCCTCCCAAGGTATCCCTCCCAAATTTTTCACCACCACACATGGGTGAAGGACCAGCTCATTCTGTGTCTGCACTCCTCCTATCTATCTGGATGGATGTGGTTTCTTTAATTCTGTAGTTGTCAGATTTCCATTTAACTCAATTTCTGACAGTTCTCAGTGATGGTGGTTCTATATTTTAGTTGTAATTTTGATGTGGTTGTGCAAAGAGGTGAGCCATGTCTGCCTGTTCAGCCATCTTGCCTGGAAGTTATAAACTGTAACTTCTGCTTGGTTTTCAGACCTTCTCCTGTGTCTTCCGATTCTTAAAATTAATTTGTCTAAAATAAGGCTCATACCAGATAGGCATATTTTAGAGTGACAAATTCTTTTCCACTACAGCTCCTAAGCTACAAAACCAGTACAGCATGTTATAATACTAAATATTGCAGGCAGTTGTAACACAACAATAAATATTTATATAATGCATTATTCTATGACTTTAAGATGGCCAGTGCGTCAGCCAGGGGCTAAGATGTCGGTACACATTAGGAATTGTTCAGCTCTATTATAATCTTGTGGGACCTCTGTAGTATGTGTACCTTCTTTGACCAAAGGGTTATGTGACACATCACTGTAAAGCAGAAGAGGTAGTATATAGTGTGTTGGAAAGGAAAGTGGGCTTAATTCAGAACTCATTTCTTATGTTGATGTGCTAAGAAAGTAATTTTATGTCCTGTGCCATTTTATAAAGAAATTAGATCCAAGTTTCAAACCTTGACCCTCTTCTAACTACATGACCTGTGGACTGTCATTCTAACTTTTTTGAATCTCTAGACTTTATGGTATTTAAGATCTTTAACTAGATGAGAGGAGAGGTATGTGAATTTTGGCACCTAAATGACAATACTTCTATACAATTAAGTAATTAGTGCCCCTTCCTGTTTCAGTGGTTTCAATTATCTGTGGTCAACTGCTATTCAAAAATAACTAAATGGAAAATCCCAGGAATAAAAAAATTCATAAGTTAAATTGTATGCTGTTCTGTGTGCCATGCAGTCTCTCACTATGTCACTTCACCTGCCCTGAACTTGAATCATTTCTTTGTCTAGTATATCCATGCTGTATGAGCTGTGCCCATTCAGTCACTTAGTAGCTATCTTAGTTATCAGAGAGAGCACATTGACCTTTTATTACAGAATATTGTTATAATAGTTCCATTTTATTTTAGTTGTTGTTAATCTCTTACCATGCCTAATTTATAAATTAAACATTATTACAGATATTCATGTATAGGAGAAAATAATACAGTAACTAACCCCTTGCTTAATTAACACTGCCAATTGGTTATGTGACTTGAAGTAAAATAGTATATAATGAAACCACTAGTACTGTAACCTAAGTGATATGAACTAGAGTTAAGTTTCTACTAATTTTATAATGAAATGATCAAAATGACGTTGAGAACCTGCTATATATAGGATTTGGTACTATTTACAGTTTCAGGCCTCCATTGGGATGGGGGTGTATATTAATCTTATTATGAAGCAATTTAGAACAGAACAACTCTTTGTTATCTTAAAACTCACTGAAGAATAAAAGTAATCGGGAAGTCTTATTGTTAGAACTTTTACTTTCAGCTGCTTTGTATACCATTTGCCAATTTGCCAATGTGATAGAAGCCTTTCTCACCAGCTTTTGGCATTTCAGGTGACTACTCCAGTAGTTAAGCAAGGACCAGTTTCACAATCAGCCACACAGCAGCAGCCTGTAACTGCTGACAAACCACAAGGTCATGAACCTGTCTCTCCTCGAAGTCTTCAGCGCTCAAAGTAAGTTGATGTTATGTGTTGAGACATTATTTTTTTTCCTTAATGTGGCATAATGCATTGTTTGAATATTATAAATATGTATGAATAATAGAATTTGATCTCAGAAGAATCCATGGGTATCCTTAGTTTTATGTATTAAAAAATTTACAGAGGCAAATCCACGACAAGTAGATTGTTGTCTCTAGTAGTGAAGCCACGGTTATTTTGAGGGAAGTGGCTTCTTTAGAATTGTACTTAGTAAAATTTGATGGGACTAAGAGTATGTAATACTTGTACAAAGAGGGCACATGGTTATAGTACTTTGTTTGTAGGAGATGAGACATTTTTAACCTCCTCATAGCAGTCTAAAACTTGGGCCAGTGTTGCCATTTGGTATGTGGCAGGCTTTCCTATTAGCTTCAGCTCTACCCCTGTAAGGATTGCTTGTCATACAGAGCTCTGTCGTGTTGTCACTTTTCTTTGTTAATGAACAAGTACAACATTAAATATTTTCATTTTATTGATTTTCCTATTTTTATTTCTTGCTATGAGGTGGCAAAATAATTCAACTGTTGTTTTTATTGTTGTTTTCTAAACAAGCATTTCAGAACTTACACATCCAAATGAGAGTTGTTCCTTTCAAAATAATCACCTTGGGAAGCTGTCTACTTCAGCAATGTTGCCATTGCTCAGAACATTTTTGGGAAATTCTTCTTTTAAATTGTCTTTAGAGGCTGCAGTATTATTTTAAGTATCCTCAGTGATGAAAACTCTTCATCCTTTGGGAGATTTAGTTTTTGGAAATAACTGAAATTCATTCAGAGCCAAGTCTGGTGAAGCAGGTAGGAAATCAACTTGGGTGATTAAATTTTTGGTTTTCACACCATGTCCCCAAACCCTAGCCTAAACCATATACTTTTAAAAGAAGATAACCAGTCTCAGAGCGTTACTTATTTGGTCTTATTTTGCCACTAAATTCATTCATTGCTATCCAATAAAATGTCTGTACTTTGCTTCTTATTTCACCCTCTGATTCAGTACTTTGTTCTGATATTAAATGAGCAATATGTATTTTCCCCTCCTTCCCTACATGTATGTAAAATATAATTCAGATGTACTTTATATCTACTACAACTGTTAAAATATGACCATTTCTTAGTGACATTCTTAGTAGTTTGTAGTATATGAAGTCATCAGGTTCTGCTGTCAAATTTGAGGAGTACTGTTACTTTTAAATTTGATTCTGACATTAGTGTTAAAAAGACGTTTCCCCCCCACAAGTGTGTTGAGGAATACATGATATAAATAAATATACTTTGAAATTTAAATTCTGTTAATGTTAAAATAACATTTTTCTTAGGCATTTGAATATCTTTAATAGACGGTATTGACAGACAATATCTAGAATACCTAGAAACTACCTGTAGATACACTACACATTCAATTGTGTTTTCTCTTCCAGTAGCCAGAGAAGTCCATCACCTGGTCCAAATCATACTTCTGGTAGTAACGCATCAAATGCAACAGTTGTACCACAGAATTCATCTACCCGAACTACATGTTCATTAACACCTACATTAGCAGCACACTTCAATGAAAATCTCATAAAACATGTTCAAGGATGGCCTGCAGATCACGCAGAGAAGCAGGTACGTTACACGATTCACAGCAGATGTTTTACCTTTGGATGACTAAAAATAGATATCTTCGGTTCTGCTTTTAGAAAATCTAACCTGGTCCCCTAAATTTATATATTTAAAACAACTGTCTAATTAGGTTGTTTAGTAATTTTGTAAAATATTTATATATACATATATTTACCTGATGGAATATTTATGAGGTTACTTTTGTGGTTTCACAAAGAATATTTTTAGTATAATCATTATAGCTGCCATTATCAAATACTCAGCATTTAGCTCTGTGGTAAGTGCTTCATTTTCTCCAACTTAAAACTGCTAACCAGTGCTGATGAGTTTTTCTGTTTTATCAATGAGGTCCACCTTTAAAACCAAACAGATTATACCAAGGTCACCTCGTTAATATTGCCATGTGGTTCAAAGCCAGTGTACATTTTCCACTCAGCCAGCCATTCTGATAGTTTAAAACCTGTTAGTGCAATCTTATGACTCTACTTCTAGATTAAGCTACTAGAAGTTAAACACTTTTGTGTTGGGATTAGGGGCCTTAGGACATTGCAATTATTGCTGTTGACTTCTCCCTTTTATCTGATAACTGACAACCGGAAGTATTCCATAAATTCACAGAGCCAGGTTATGTATCTCATGATCAGGAATTCAGCAAAGCCCTTTTTATCAGTGTCATAACCTGAACTTCGCTTTGGCTAACCCAGCATCTTTTATTAATGACAAATCATAAGTTGTTCTATCCTAGTGCTGTACTGTTTGAGATTAGCAATACTATTTTCTCAAGAAGCCTGAGGTATGAATCCTAAAATGAGTGCCTTTCACTATATGAGAGGGGTTCTTTTTTGTTTAAGGTTTTATTTATTTTTAGACAGCAGGGAAGGGAGAAAGAAAGGGAGAGAAATAACATGTGGTTGCCTTTCACGCACCCCCAACCTGGGACCTGGCCTGCAATCCAGGCGTGTGCCTTAGACTGGGAATTAAACCAGCAACCCTTTGATTCACAGGCTGGCACTCTGCCACTGAGCCATACCAACCAGGGCTGCTGTTGTTTTTTTTGTTGTTTTGTTTTGGTTTTTGTTTGTTTTTTTTTTTAAGGAAGTTATTTTTCCCATAGACTGACCCGCATTTTTGTGGGTTTAAAGAAAAATGATTATTCCATAATCTCGGTATATAGTTCTACTCAAAAATTGAATGTTTTGTTTTTTATATGTAAATGTGTCTTATGTTGTATGTAATTTTCTTTAATTATAGGCATCAAGATTGCGAGAAGAAGCCCATAACATGGGGAGTGTTCACATGTCAGAAATTTGTACTGAATTAAAAAATTTAAGATCTCTAGTCCGGGTATGTGAAATTCAAGCAACTTTGAGAGAGCAAAGGTAAGTTTTGCACTGAAGTAATTTTTGTTTCTTAGCATTATAAATCTTAAGTCAGGACAAGAGCATAAAACTCTTAAATTTCAAAAATGAAATTTAATGTTTCTTTGATATATTGTATCATGTTCTATAACACTATAACTTGTGTTTTTATAATTTAATACTGGTGAATGATAATGGCATCTAGATTTTTATTTTTCTTAACCCATGATAAATGTTTCATTAGACTTTATTTCTTGCATTATAACTAAGGTGTACCAATATATTATTTAAAAAGTAAAATTAGCAACTAATTATAAAGGGTCACTTTTGAATCGAGGAGCCTATTGAATTGAGGTGACTTATCCATTGCCAAGGGTACTTATTTCATATTTCAGGTCACAATTTACATCATGCTTGTATCACCAATAGATAGTTGAAAATTACAGGAAAAGTTCAGTTCAGCCAGTTCAGTGATGTGTATTATTGTTTCCTTATTTTCACCTAGATTCTCATTGTCCCGTTTTTCTTAATCTGGTATCTAGTCAAGTTAGAGTATCAGCATCTGGTAAATAATATAGATTCACTTTAAATGGTTTCACATCCTGTCCATTTAAGGTAGTGTTAATTTTGTCGTGAAACCACAAATAGTAAAATACCAAAGTTGGGATTTGTGGTTAACTTGGAAAAATTGAGTTTTTATATAATGTCTTAATTACTAAAATACCTGGAGGTGTTTTTTTTTTATTATCAGCTGGGGTTGGGGTTTGTTGTTTGTTGTTGTTTTGTTTTTGTTTTTTACTCTAGGATTGTTCTCAGTGGAGTTTTAACATACATAACTTCATTTTGGCTGCCTAGATGATTTTGCTTTTAGGAAATTATACTATTTCTTATTGTTTGCTTTGTTGAAATATGCATGTCTGTGGGACTTTGACTTGGCTTTTATGAATCTATGTTTGTAGTGTGAAAACTGTTCTTCAGAAGAGTCTCTTGCACCTATGTAATTAAATCCAGGCATAACTAGACTTACTGTATTGTAGTTCAGAAAACATGCAATATACTTTTTTTTGATACATAATGTTTTCTTTAAATAATAATTAGATTTTTATAATTGATGTTGAAAAACATGCAATATACATTTATGTCATGTTTAATATCTACTGTCTTTGTGTGTGTGTGTGATGATGCAGTGAACATTACATTTTAAATCATCTTTATATTTAAATCAGTTGAGAAAATGCTAGAGAACATTTAACTTTTGTTATCCTGATGTAATGTACTAGTATATCATCTCTTCAGTGATTATTTTATCTTAACTGTAATCAGTATTTAATTTTTTTGTCTTAACTAATAATTACTCATTTTGTTTAAGGTATTTTTGTTAAAAGTTTGTTTTTTCCTCTAATATTTATATGACCACACATTTCTAATGTTTTCTTATTTTTTGCAGGATACTATTTTTGAGACAACAAATTAAGGAACTTGAAAAGCTAAAAAATCAGAATTCCTTCATGGTGTGAAAATGTGAATAATTGCACATGGTTTTGAGTACAGGAACTGTAAATCTATTGCCCAAGCTTAACATTTTTGAGCTGCATTAAAGTAGACTTTGGACCGTTAAGTTGGGCAGAGGAAATGACAAGGGGATGGGGGTCTGTGAGATTAATTCAGGGGAAAGAGACAAGATTGATTTGTAAAACCCTTGAAATGTAGATTTAATGTAGATGTATTCTTCACATTGTAAATATGTTTTGTAGAGTGAAGCCATGGGAAGCCATGTGTAACAGAGCTTAGACATCCAAAACTAATCAATGCTGAGGTGGCTAAATACCTAGCCTTTTACATGTAAACCTGTCTGCAAAATTAGCTTTTTTAAGGAAAAAAAATGTGGGAGGGGGGTTTAATTTATCATTCGGAAATCTTGCATTTTCAAAAATTCAGTGCAAGCGCCGGCGATCTGTGTCTAAGGAGATACAATTTTGAACCATATGGGCAGTGTACAAAATATCGTGAAACAACTATTTCTACACTTGCACCTGATCAAGAGCAGTGCTTCTCCATTTGTTTTGCAGAGAAATGTTTTTTCATTTCCCGTGTGTTCCATTTTCCTCTGAAATACTTGATCTGATTTTACTCATTTTTTAAAGCTCCTCTTTTTTCTCCTTTCTTAAGGCACTGTTGCTATGGCACTTTTCTATAACCTTTTCATTCCTGTGTACAGTAGCTTAAAATTGCAGTGATTGAGCATAACCCACTTGTTTGTATAAATTATTGAAATCCATTTGCACCCTGTAAGAATGGACCTAAAAGTACTGCTGGGCGTGTGCTAAAAGTACATTGATTGCTCAAATGTAAGGAAATGGCCCAATGAACATGGTTGTGGGAGGGTAAAGAGGAAACAAAGCTAGTCACATGTGAATTGTATCTGTTGTAATAAACATGTTAAAACAAATAAATTGTTATTTTTTTTTCCTTTGGTCAAATGCATATTAGAATTGGAACTGCCTGGGGATTCTTTACCAGAACTATTCTTGTTGAATATTTATACTTAATTGAAGTAAGTCCTTAAGGGAGGTTTTGTTTAAAGCACACTAACAGGAAATGTGTGTATAAGATATTTAATGAAATATGAAATTCAACAAGAATGATGAAGTCACTTCCCAAGTGGTTGTCATTTGTTAAACCCTGGTTTACCTGTCTTGCTATTATGACATTTCATTTTGAAGGATGTTTGTGTTGTAGCTAACTGTTCAAGTCTGGTGCTGACTGCTGTTCTTAGCCATCACAAAACGCTAAATTTGTGTAATGGGAGCTTCCTACTGTTAGATGGAAATGGTGGAGAAGCTCAGCTTTGTATATTGTTTTCCTAAAGTATATTAAAATAAAAAAAGAAACTATTGCTACTATAAAATTACCTTGGCTTTTTTTTTTCTTTGCTAAAATATTGGTCATCTGGCCTTAGCATGACACTGCCAGTATTATATCAAATCACAAGGGTTTCTTTATGCAGAAAAATCTTAATTTCAAAATCTTACCTAATTTAGAGCCATTTTTTCTGTCAAGGCAGATGTATTCAAGTGCTTACAGAGAACTGCCAGCACCAAGGGCTTATTTTGTGATGTTAGACATTAATGTTACTACATTCTGGGATACTAAAGTTTTGAAATTACTCTTGTGCTTTAAGCATATTTAAAGTATAGAATATAATGATCAGACTCTTCAATAAATTTTAGAAAGTAAACTGTAAGTGATAGTATGGATGATATTTCCTAAAATATAAAAGTATTCCAGTATAAAAAATAATTCCAGTATAAAAGACTGATTTTTTTATTGTACTTTAAGCATACTTATGCAATGTAAGAAGAAACAAATGTCATAAGTTACATCATCATGAAATGTTTATACCTGAGATTGTTAACACTTGCTGGACTTGATTAGTGCATGTAACTGAAACTCTAAAGAGCTATGTTAAGCTAGAACCCGTACCAATGCAGGCCTGTATATTTCCCAGGAAGAAAAAAGCAGTTTGTGATGTGGTAGGCAAAGGTTTCCTTATCAGTTGGTAACTTAACTTGTAATTTAAGGTAAATTTGAATTTGACTTGCTAATAGTTTATTATGGATTTATGTCACTTATTTTTTGCTTTAAAAAGTTTTCATCCCTAAATGAATTGCCCACATATTTATAGAAGATGCTTAATTTGAAATTTCCTGGTGAATTTTTAAACACAGAAAATTAAAATTTTTGTAGACTATTTTTACAGTACTTGAATCACTTATTCTATAGTAAATTATTTTAAATATTGCACTTTAATACAGACATGGTATCCAGCTACTAACCTTGAGGTAACCAGGGGACTATTTATTAAAATAGGCATAATATCAGAGAATATTCCTTATTTAGTTGGCCTATTGCCATGGCTTTGAGTATATATCTCATTTTGGTGGCACCTTGGTTCAAATAATTTGAAATACAAATATGAATAGCCCCTAGGAAACCTCAGGAGTTTTTAAAGGGACATATTCAAATTGTATTGTAATAAAATGTATTTGTGAAGGTGGGCCTGTTAGAAAGTCTTTACCCTGAAGAACCAGCTTTCCTACTATTTTTTCTTTTGGGTGTAACTATAGTTCAACTTTAGTTTTAAAACTTGGTTTATATCTCCAGATTTTTAGCACTGAAAATTCCATGCTTCAGCCCTTTTTAAACACATCATGCTTTTAATAGTGCAAATGAATGGTTTACCTTCTAATTTTATGTATGTTTCTCACACTTGTAAAATCTTCGAAAGGAGGTGCTTAAAACTTTGCTAAGAATGAATTTTTACCCCCCAATTCAAAAATAATCTATTATGTTGAAACAGCCTTAGCTTTAAGGAATTATTTCCCTGGGGTGGGGCTGGGGCATGAAGTAAGGTCACTGCAAATCAGAACCATTGTGGTTCTGAATTGGATTTCAATCAGGACTTAACGCTACTGTATTTAGATATGGGTTTGAATATATGGATTTCTTTTCAATACCTGTAAATATGGCTATATTCTTGTATTTGTACTGAAGTGTACAAAATGACACTAAAAAGTAATAAATATGTTTTGACTATATTGTGCAGTTATTTCAGAACAGTCTGTTTGAAAAGTTTTAGAATGAGTAATTTGCATTTAAGAAAACCAAATACCAGATTACTGCTAGCATTTTAACAGCAGTTGTCCTGTGTCAGTTGCAATATAATTTCTTAATTGCAGTATTTTAATAAAAAGTTTTGACTTAAAAGTTGGGATTCTTTAGATCCTGTTCTAATTTATTGTACCATTTTCCCCCCGATGTCTGAACTTGGGGGGGGGGGGTGCCGTAAAGTGCAGTCAGCCTAGGTGCTCTCATTTAGGCCCTTGGCTTTCGAAACCCTGCTTTAAGATCAGTTTCGTTTAAGTTAGCTTTAGTCTTGATCTCTTTGAGCTCTCAGCAACAGTTTGGATGCTTTATTTCACATTGTAATGTCTTTTAAAAGTTCTTGATTTGTGCTTCAGACTCTAATCTCAGTGATTGTCACCACGGTTCCTTCAGTTTCCTTTAGTTTTTTCCTCTTTAACACCCTCATTTTCTATTCAAACCATCAAGATCAATAGGCTCTGCCTTCAAAATGTATTTGGATCTGTAGCTTCTCACTACCTTCATGTTCACCACGCCAGTCCATTTCACAGTCCTCTTTGAACCAGGCTGCTGCCACGGCCTCCCTTCCCTTTCTTTGTCTTTGCTTCTACTGTTAATTCACCATCACCACACATACACAGTCTGCTCTCTGTAGCCAGCAGAGGGAAATATAAACCATACATTCTTTTCATAGTCCATGCTCAAAACTTCATGCTCAAAACAAAATTCAGAGATGCTGCTGTGGTTTATGTGTTTAGGCCCCTAAGTACTAAATCTCATCTACTAGTTTCTCCCTTGCTTCTTGCATGCATACCCCCCTTAGGACATTTGCATTTTCTCTGTGTTTTTGACTGACTGCCCTGCCTGTTCAGTCTCTTCTCAAAGGTCACCTCAAAATGAGGTCACCTCATTTTCCTAATCTCCCATCTAAAAGGACACCATCACTCTTCTTTCACTCTGGTTTTCTTCAAAACAACAGTGTGGTACTTAGCACACCATAAATACTTGCTGAATGAATTATGAATACTAAAGAGCTATGGACAACTTAAGAAAATTTACAGGTTACTAAAAAATGTATTCAGAGTTTGTCTGCTAACCTTAGGAGATAGGAACTGCAGCTAGCTTTTTATCCTTTCAAGAAATTGTCAGTTACCAGTAATTAGTTACCAAAAACCTAACTGTAAATCCATTTTGTTAGCATTATGAGATGTGGTCTCTCTGAACAAGATAATCAGCTGAACCAGTAATAATTAGAGCTTCCTGTGAACACATTTTAGGAGGAAATAAGCCAGCGAGAAGCAAGATGTCACTTCTGATGTGGTAAACTTGTGTTGAACTGGCCCTGCTTCTGAAGGGCACAGTTGAGTGAGTCACGGGGGTTGGGGACTATGTCCTGGTTTCACAAGGTAGAATGCTTTGGCAGTCCTGTATCTTTGGTTCAGATGATGCCTTGTTGTCCAGACAGACCCTTCTGACTAATTTTTAGGACAGAGGTATAGGCAGGAAGCTCTTAAATCGTACTAAGATGTGTCACTAACAGGACTTTTGTACTGCACATATCCACCATACGGAAAATGGCTGGGATTGAGAATTCTCTGCCTTCGTAAAAATTAAAGGTTTACAGCACTTGATGTCAGTATACTTCATAAACACATTTTTAAAAAGGTTTTAAGGTGCCTGTTAATTGCCAGTTTGATCAGTCTATATGGATATGTTGGGATCACAGTAAATTTTCTCATCCCATTAAGGTAATTTTGGGGTTATTACCTTAGACGAGAAAGACAAAATGTAAGGACAGTCTAGGTTTCTTGTGTACTGTGTATCCCTACCACCTAGAAAAATCACATAGTAGGTGCTCAAATATTTTTGCATAAAATTAGCATGCATTTTAAATATTTGTAAGATTGGTCAACTTTTGTATTTAATATCTAAGCTTAACATTTTCCAAAAAACATTTTTTAATTTTTTAATCTTCACTGAGGACATTTTTTGCATTACTTTTAGAGAAAGAGAAACCTTGATGTGAGAGCAGCATCCATCGTTGCCTTTCATACATGCTGGGACTGGGTCTTGTATGCACCTGGACCTGGGATCGAGCCTGCATCCCAGGCATGTGTCCCCACCAGGAATCAAACTGAAAACCCTTTGGTTACAGGGCAATGTTCTAACCAACTGAGCCACACGAGCCAGAACAACATCTTCCAAAACATTTTAATTTTAAAAATCCAGATGATTAAAGAGGAACTTGAGCAGTGGCTCTGAAATTTCAAGTCAACAGGCTCTGGCTTAAATTTGACTTCTTTCATTTTGATGATTGACATTTTACTGTCTCTGAACTAAAACTGTTAAAAGTTGATAAACAGGAAATACCAATTTTAATAAATTTAATTAGAGTTTTACTAATTAGAACTCTATTAAAATGCCAGTGCAGTCTCAGACTCTCTCTCTACTTGTTTCACAAGCACAAGAGTTCAAAGATGCTGTGTAAAATACTGAGCATGGATTGCAGAATGAAATAGCTGATGAAATACCCCCATGTTTAACAAGAGTATTTAAAGTGCTAAAGTATTTCTCCACAAACATTGAAATGAAACACAAGCCTGTTGTATAATCTTTGAAAGGTGGTGGCCAGAGAGAGAAAGGAAGGTAGAAAATTCTGGCATAGATTAGCACATCTAATCACCCCTGAATTAGTTAGGGTCCAGTCAGAAAATGGAAGTCACCCTAGGTATTTCAAAGGGAGGTAATTTCAAACTGGTGGGAGATAAAACTATGACAGACCTGACGAGAGGGGAGGACAGAGAAGAGCTGGGAGTACGGAGAGGCGGCGCAGCTCTTCTCCAGGGAGGTGGGTCCACGGGAAAGACAGCCCCTGCCCCAGATGCTTTGTGAATCAGCTGGCAAAACCCAAGGCCTTCCCCCTTCTAGTCCTGTCTCTGCCTACATTGGCAGAATTTAGCCAAAAGCAAAAGAATAAGAGTTTGTGACATTCTCTGCAGTGCTGAGAAAAGGAAGGAGAAAAATGAAAGCTAACAAGTATCCAGCATAACCTGCTCTCACTTGAAGGACAAGGCAAGAAAGTGCCAATTTGGGCAATATTTCCTAACAGATAATGGAGCAATGTCTGTGAAGTCCTACTAAGAACTGTCTAAGAAAAGATACTGTAATTTTAAGTATACTAAGTTGTTAAAATATAAAAGACAACAGAAGACTCTGATGACCTCAAAGAATATCTCAAAAAATCTAACAGATAAGAATGGTAGTGAAAGTACCACTGGCATTAGGGAAGCACTTTACACATGCAACTACAGAATGATGGAGAATGTGGCACGTGGGTGTAGGAAAATGTGGCAATGTTTAAATAATACGCAGAGGGTGGTGAGAGGACGGGAGGAAATACAAGTGCATTTGAATAACGTTTTCCAAAATAATTTTTTAATCCTCATCTGAGGACATTTTTTGCATTATTTTGAGAGGGAGAGAGAAACCTTGATGCAAGAGTGCAACATTGGTTGTCTCTCCTACATGCCAGGACTTTATTTTTTCATTCAATTTTTCATCTTTGGAGATCCCGTGTTCACTGATCAATAGAAAGGTACTATGCACTAGGCAAATCAATATCTTGCTTTAGTGAAGCTTACATTTAAACGAAGGCAAAAACAAAATTAAAAAATAAGTGTGCAGAATCTTTTGAATTCAATTCACAATAAATACAGAAATAACTGCTGTGGAAAGAAGGAAATCTTCCCTTTAGGAAAGCATGGATGGACCCGGAGAACATTATGCTAAGTGAAATAAGCCAGTCAGGAAGACAGGTACCACATGATTTCACTCACATGTGCAATCACATGAGCAAAATGAACTAACCAGCAGAATAGCCACAGACTCAGGCCAACAGCTGTTGGGGGAGGGGCGCTGGTGGGGGTTGAAGGGACTGGGCAAAAATGAAAAAAAACTCATGGGCACCAACAACTGGTGATTGCCAGGGGAAGGAGAGAGAGAAGGGATAAATGGTGATGGAAGGAGACTTGATTTGGGGTGATACACAATACAAAAAAAAATGTGTAGAGGAATAAACAGTGAAAAAGCCCATTTGACATACCTGATCTTCCATTAAACTTTTCTTGAACACAATGTATTACATTTTCTGTGGTTACTTTCCCCACGTGTTTTTATGTTTGTATAACCACATATGCATTTAACTATATGCACACACCCTCTTTTTTCACACAACTGAGAGCATAGAATGTATAATATACAGCTTGACTTTTTTACTTAGCAATATGTCTTGGAAATCATTGTGTGAAAAGCTTTTATATATTTTTTTAGCTACCTAGAATTTTAGTGCATTGATGCACCATAGAGAGTCTGTTTTAACCCAAATGTGAACATGATGTGTTCTCAAGCTTTTTAATTGTTGCCAGTATTAAGAGAGAAAATGGTTAAAAAATTAATAATTAAGAGACCTTACAAAGGTGTAAAGGTGAGGGATTTTAGATCATGTAGTTATGAAAAGCCTGCCTGAGGATATGAGCTTAGCTGAGACCTGAGAAATGAGACAGTTATATGAAGTTCAACATTATGTCAGAGTGAGTGACAAAACACTAGAAGCAGTACTACAAAATTCAGACTGTCACCTTTGTTATTTTCAGTACTGTGTGGGAGGTGCTGGCCAATGCAATTAGACAAAACTAAATATGAGATAAGGTAAATTACAATTATTTTCACTGATCTGTGTGTGGAAAGTAAAAGTATTCAGTAAGAGGGCTAATTACAACTTTAATATGCAAACATCAATAGCTTTGCTACCTAGAAAATAGAAGTGAAGGTTTAATATGGCAATTAAATCAAGACATATAGATTAGTCTCTTCAATAAATGGTGTTGGGGAATATGAACATTCATGTGCAAAGTAATGAAATTGAGCCCCTATTTTATACTAGTCACAAAAGTTGACTTGAACTAGATGAAAAACTCAAATGTAAGACCTGAGAATTGTAAAACTCCTAGGAAAAAGCACAGGGGAAATCTTGCCATAGTAGGTCTTGGCAATGACTTTTTTGGATGTGATACCAAAACCACAAAAAACAAAAATAAGTGAAACTACATCAAACTGAGAAGCTGCACAGCAAAAAATAACAAAAGGCAGTCAGTGGACTGAGGGAAAATATTTGCAAGTCATATCTGACAGGAGGTTAATACCAAAATACATGGGCAATGCAACAACTCAGCAAGAAATCTGATTAAAAAATGGGCAGAGGGCCGAGGCTGGTGTGGCTCAGTGGATTGAGCACTGGCCTGCAATCCGAAGGGTTGCTGGTTCGATTTCCTTCCCATCAGGGCACATGCCTGGGTTGCCCTGGCACACGCCTGGCTGTAGGCCTGTGAAGGATGGCTGATTGCTGTTTCTCACCCTCTCTTCCCCTCTCCCTTCCCCTCTCTCTAAAAATACAGTCTTTAAAAAATGGGAAGAGGACCTGAATAGATATTTTCCCGAAGAAAACATAAATGACCAACAAGCACATGAAAAGGTGCTCAATATCACCAATCATTCAGGAAATGCAAATTCAAGCCACGATAAGATTATCGCCTCACACTTTGATAATAGATTATTATCAAAAAGGTAAGAGGTAAGAGTTGGCAAGGATGTGGAGAAAACAGGGAACCCTGGTGCACTGTTGGCGGGAATGTAAATTGGTACAACCACTGGAGAGAACAGTATGGAGTTTTCTCAAAGAATTAAAAATAAAACTATATAATTCAGAGATCTCACTTTAGGTACATATCTGAAGGAATTTAAATCACTGTCTTAAAGATATATGTGCATCCTGTGTTCATGGCAGCATTACTCACAATAGCCAAAATATAGGCAGAACTTAACTGTCTGTCAATAGATCAGTGCGTAAAAAAAGATGTGGAATACATAAAACAATATTATTCAGCCATAAAAAGAAATCCTGCCATTTGTGACAAGGATGAATCTAGAATGCCTGCTAAGTGAAATAAATTAGTGAAAGGTGAACAATGTATGCTTTCATTTACATGTGCAAGCTGCAAAAGCTGAACTCGCCCTGACTGGTGTGGCTGAGTTGGTTGGGCATTGTTCTGCAAAGCAAAAGGTTTGCCAGTTTGATTCCTGGTCAGGGCACGTGGCTGGGCTGCGGATCTGGGGTATATGAGAGGCAACCTATCAACTTCTCTCTCTCCCTTTCTCTCTTTCTATAAGTGAAAAAGTAAAATCTTTAAAAATTTTTAGTTAAGAAAGCCATGGAAAAATCCTCAGGCCCCAATCTCCTATGTACTGGAGGAAGATGTGACTAAAAGGAAAGGCAGTAGCAGACAAGCTCTGGCAGACCCTTCTCGGGAGGAAGTGAAGAGGCTGTGACCTACACAATGTGACTTCCACTCTCCCTCACTCAGCTTAGAGAAACCTCAGCGTAGGCCTGGGGAAATAGGATGCAGGTCTGTGGGACTGGAGGCCTGCCTGCAGAATGCCCTTCCCTGGACTTTGTGTGGCTTGCTGGTGTTTCCAGTTTTGTGAAGGAATTGCAAAATTTTTAAACATTTATTTTAGTGAAATATACATCCTCAGGAATTTTTTAGGCAATTGAAGTGATTAACTTGAGAAACAATGAAGCTCCTTTTCCTTAGCAAAAAGGTACGACTTGACCACTCACGCAGCACAGTTCTTGGATGGGCATCTAGTCTTTCTGTCACTTGAGTTTCTCTCCGAAAAGGAATGTATGATGAAAAAGAATTATTACAAGGAAAATTGGGTCTTCTTGGTGATACCAACATGGTAGACTTTGCTATGGTGTATACAAAAACCTCTGTTCTGATGCTATTCCCCATGCTTTTGAGAGCAAAAAGAACTGCAGTTGCATAACTGAAACAGCTTCAGGCAGAGACAGAGCTAATTGTTAACACATTTGAAGATCCAGAGACTACGAGATGAACACAGCCAACCTGGGACAGTCAGGTGCTGTTTGACTACCTGGTGGACAAGCGTTTTAGGCCCCCGTATTCGGATATGCTCTACAGGTCTGCAGACTTCCAACATGAATGTGGGAATTACTCTGGAACAGCAGAGCGTCTTTACTTGTTTAGTGTGTTTGTCCCAGGAACAGGAAGAAATGCTCTGAGTTCACTATGGGGGGAAACTCCACAAGTTAATGCAGGATTGGGATGCAGCTGTGAAAGACCTGACACAGCTGAATGAGACCACAGATGATTCCGTGAGTGCTCCACTCTTGTCTCTTCAGCGGCAAACAGGCTCACTCACCCATCTCTGTTTTCTTTGACTGCCCAAAGGGCATGATGACATAAACGATCTTTTCCTTTACCACCCACAGTATCTTAATGCAGTTTGGATGAGGTGTCCACATATTCCTGGCTCTGTGACCACAGCAGTGACAACTAACAAAGATGTTCCAAAGTGCCAGCAGGTGCTAAATAAGGTCTAGTCAAAGTCACTCAATAGGAGTCTTACACGTACAAAGACCCAACTACAGAGTCTGTTGAATGCTTACATGTTAACTTTGACTTTGATGGAGCTTAGCGAAAGCTGAGGGAATATGAATCTCTGCTTTAAATGACTTCTTCCTGGTGGTTTGTCCTGGGGATTTCATTGAAAATGCCCATCTCTTCCTATTTGAGACTTTTTGTTGCATCGCCCGGTGTATCAGTTTTAACGTGTTGGCAGATGAACTGAACATGACTCCAGAAGAGCTGAAAGGCAGATTGTAAATTTGATTAGGAATGCAAGACTGGATGCCAAAAATGGTTCTAAATTAGGTCATGTGGTTACAGGTAACAGAGCAGTCTCACCCTATCAGCAAGGGATCGAAAAGACCACAAACCTTTCAGATGTTGGCCATGAGTATTGAGGAGAAACTTAATCAGAATAGTAGGTCAGATGTTCCTAACTGGGCAACTCAAGACTCTGGCTTCTACTGAGGAACTGTAAAAAAAAGATGAAAGAACTACAAAGGAAAGATGAAATGATAAAACCATTATACAAAGGGTGACATGCATTTTAGAAACAACATATTGAGCAAAAGTTTTGGGAAATTTGAGTAAAATTGGCTCTGTTTCATTAAAAGAAATGAGAAGGAAAGAGGGAGAGAAGTAGGTGGAAATTGAGTCCTCATGCTCTTGCCCCACCTTAGGTACTTGCTGACCTTCTGACAAACAAACCAATCATTCAACACAAACTTACCTGATATGAAATTTGGAAGCCAAGGAGTGCAGAAGACACTTCACAACAGGCAGTAAGTAGACTTTATAGGTTGAAAGGAAATACCCTGTGCTTGGCGCTTGTAGCCATGGAGAGCCTAGTCAGAAATCACAGCTTTGTGGCTCCCTCCCCCGACCCAGGCCTGGACTGACTTGGATACACAAACTCGGGGAGATCCAGGCTACACACACACACAGTAAACATCACACCCATAGATTCAGCAGCAAACGCCAACTTGGAGAGTGCCGGAGAGAGGGAGTCTGTCTGCACCTGGGTCGGGCAGAGGAGGCAGGCTGTGGCCAGACATCACCATGAGAGATTTTGGCTTTGAGGGGAGGTGGTGTGTGAGGAAAGCTGGATAGTGACTCCGTGCTGCAGTAGGAGTGGCCGGAGGGACTCTTAAAAAGGGGAGCAGAGGTGTGCTGGGCAGGGACCCCATGTGCATCTGCCCTGCCAGCACAGGGAAAGGATTGAGGGCATGGTTTGCTCCCACTGAGTGCAGCTGGTCAGAGAAATCAGAAAGGTGCAAAGAGAGGGGACTTCTTGGCCCTAGCCTGGCACAGCTGGCAGGCCAAAGGCTGCACAGAGTGGAGAGAGTCCAGAACTGGCCATGAGTATTGAGGAGAAACTTACTTAATCAGAATAGTAGGTCAGATGTTCCTAACTGGGCAACTCAAGACTCTGGCTTCTACTGAGGAACTGTAAAAAAAAGATGAAAGAACTACAAAGGAAAGATGAAATGATAAAACCATTATACAAAGGGTGACATGCATTTTAGAAATGCATGTCATTGTATGCAGTGAGGGCACTGGCTGGGAACTGGATGGGTGGGAGTGGAGCACCTGAGATTATTTACAGCCAGACAGAGCCACCTCCCCCAGCAAAGATGAAACCTCCGGAAGGGAAGGATGCACCCAACCCCCGCATCCTGCAGGATGAGAGCACCACCTATGGGGAGGCTCTGCAAAACAGGCAGGACAGGCTCAAGAACCCCCTGCAGGGTGCATATCCACAAGAGAAAGAAAAATATGTAAAGGGCTCATTTTGGACTTCTCTCGGGGAAATAAAATACACTGGTTCTAAGGGCCCTATTCCACTGAGGCCAGCAAAGCAGGGAATCAGAAATTGGTGCAGCAAAAGGGAGCTGGGACCCTGCCCAGCCTCAGCTTGCACACAGAGTTGACATCAGCACCAAGCAGGAAAGAGCTGACTCTCTTACACAGATTTGCTTCTCCTTCGAAATGGAGAGTGAATTCTTCAGAAACTGTACATTATTAGAAATAAGATGGCTGGCGCAGGGGCAGGGAGAACACAACCACGATTTCCCCAGAAGACTGAACAGTGCCTCCCAGGAGAGACTCAGGGGTCCCACTGTCCTGAGAGCAACTGAAGCCCCCTCTAGAGGCAGGTGAAGGTGATACATGTGTGCTACTAGAAGTTGATGATCCTCCCCAGGGCCCTGAGCTGATAAAAAGCCAGAGCTGAATTCAGAAAGAGAAGTGAGAAGGCAAACATCAAACTCTGCTGAGACAAATTTCACCTTGCTCTTCTTCAGAATGTGTGTTTTTCTTTCTTCCACATAGTCCTTCAATATTTTTCTTTTGCTTCAATTATGTTTCAACTAATTCACTATTTTTTGTCTTTTATTTTTGTGTTTTTAAAGACTTTAATATTATTTTTAGTTTTACTTCAATCTCACATTGTACCTCCCTTGTCTTACTCCTTTTTGCCTTCTTCTGGCCCTTTCTTATTTTCATTGTAAATTTTGTTTCTCCTCACACTATGCCTTGTTCCTATTCCTACTCTTACTATTTCTTCTCTTCCTATCATCTCAAAATCATTCTTTCTTCATTTAGCCAGCTCACATTCTTTTTTCCCCTTCTTATAATATTTTCATTTTCTTTCCACCTTTATAAATGGTGGCTTGATTTGTATGGACATTATCGTTATTGCTGGTCTTCTTCAACTGTGTTCCTATTTGTTCACTGTTTTCTTAAATTTCAAATCTTATACGGTACTCTCCCCTTGTATTACCCCATTTTGCCTCTCTGCTGTCCTTGCTTATTTGAGTTTGGAATTTTTTTCTCTTAGCCTGGATTCTATTTCTTAATCTTATTATTTTCTTCTCTCTATCCTTTTAAAATCATTTTTCTTTACTGTAGACATTTCATATTCTCTATTCTCTTTTGTATAACATTCTTATTTTCTTTACATTTTGATTAATATTTGCTCAATTGCTGTTGATATTGCTGATGTGGGTAATCATTTTCTGGGTAGTATTGCTTTGTTAACCAGCACCTGTACAGTAGCACACAAGACGTGGCAGGGGTTGTGATTCTCAGTCAGCCAGCTGGAGGGGAGAACCCACTGATAAATGAGCTATCAATAATCAAAGCCTATGTACAAGAGAGACCATATAAACTGAATAAAGGGCAACACTAGAGCATCCAGATCAGGAGATCAAACAGACTGTACCACTGAGTCCCCAGAACTACTACCACAGAAGTCCACTCCATGAAGACAAGCAGGCAAAGCGGAACAACTTGGGATGCAGAATCAAACAAAAAGAGTCACTTAAAATAACCCTCAATTGAAAGAAAAGGAGAAATGCCCAGAAAAAGAGTTAGATGAAATTGAGGCAAACAATCTATCAGACAGAGAATTCAAAATACCAGCTATAAGGATGCTCAAGGAACTCAGTAAGAACCATAAGGAACTTTATGGGCACTACAAGAAACTTAGTGGGAACTACAACAGCATAAAAAATGACAGAAACTATGAACAAGAACCAAGAAGAAATGAAGAATACAATATTTGAAATAAATAAACTAGAATGAATTAAAAGCAGGCTAGACGAAGTAGAGGATGGAATCAGTGACCTAGAAGACAAGACAGAAATACCTAGTCAGAGCAACAAAATGAAAAAAAGAATAAAGACAGTTTGAGGGAGCTTCGGGACAACATGAAATGTAACAGCATTCTCATAATAGGAATATCAGAAGGAGAAGAAATGGAGTAAGGCATAGAAAACCTGTTTGAAAAAACAATGACAGAAGATTTCCCTAACTTGGTGAGGGACAAAGTCACACAAGTTCAAAAAGCACAGAAATCCCAATAAAGATGAACCCAGAGAGTACTACTCCAAGACACATAATAATTAAAATGAGAAAATTTAAAGACAAAGAGAGAATCTTAAAGGAAGCAAGGGAAAAACAGCTAGTAACATACAAGAGAACTTCAATAAGACTATAAGCTGATTTCTAGTAACATACCAGAGAGCTTCAATAAGACTATAAGCTGATTTCTCACCAGAAACATGACAAGCCAGAAGAGATTGGCATGAAATATTCCAGGTAATGAAAAACAAGGACCTACAACCAAGACTACTCTATCCAAAAAGGCTCTCATTTAAAATAGAAGGTGAAGTAAAGAGCTTCCCAAATCAAAGGAGGCTAAAAGAGTACATCTCCACCAAGTCATCAATACAAAAGATGCTAAAGGCACTGCTATAAAAAGGAGAAGAGAGAGAGGGAGAGAGAAACACACATAAAAATGGCAATGAATATGTACCTATCAATAATAACCTTAAACATAAATAGATTAAATGCTCCAATCGAAAGACAGAGGGTAGCTGAACTGATAAGAAAACATGACCTGCATATATGTTGCCTACAAGAGACCCACCTCAGAACAAAAGGCCTACATAGGTTGAAAGCGAAGGGACGGAAAAAAGTATTCTAAGAAAATGAACACAAAAAGAAAGCTGGGGTAGCAATATGGATACCAGACAAATAGACTTCAAGACAAAAGCCATAAAAAGGGACAAAGAAGGTGACTACATAATACTTAAGGGAGTAATTCAACAAGACAATGTAACTTTTATAAACATATATGAACCCAATCAATAAAGGAGCAGCTAAATATATAAACAAAATCTTGGAGGTCTTCAAGAAATATATTGACAACAGCACAGTCATCATAGGGAATTTTAACACCCATTGTCAACAATGGATAGATCTTCCAAATATAAAATCAACAAGGATATTGTGACTCTGAACAATACTCTAGATCAAATGGACTTAATTTATATGTAGAGAACCTTTCACCCCAAAAGTCTATTTTTGCACACAGATATCTTGGGGTCTATAATACACCACATAAACAAAATGAAGGACAAAAATCACACGATCATATCAATAGATGTTGAAAAAGCATTTGATAAAATCCAGTACCCGTTTATGATAAAAAACACTCAGCAAAGTGCAAATGGAGAAAGCATACCTCAACATAATAAAAGCCATATATGAGAAACCTACAGCCAACATTATACTTAATGGGCAAAACCTAAAAGCTTTCCCCTTAAGATTAGGAACAAGATAAGGGTGTCTACTTTCACCACTCTTATTCAACATAGTACTGGAAGTTATAGGCATAGGAATTAGATAAGAAAAAAATAAATAAAAGTCATCCAAATTGGAAAGGAGAAAGTAAAAGTGTCATTATTCACAGACATGAAGTATCTGGCAAAGGACCTGAATAGACACTTTATCCAAACAGGACATACAGAGGGCCCATAGATATATGAAAAGGTGCTCAATGTCACAGGCCATCAGAGAGATGCAAATTAAAACCACAATGAGATATCACCTCACACCTCTCAGAATGGCCATCATTAATAAATCAAGAAACAACAAGTTGCTGGCAAGGTTACAGAGAAAAGGAAACCACAATGCACTGGTGGTGGGAATGCAGACTGGTGCAACCACTGTGGAAAATAACGTGGAATTTCCTCAAAAAACTAAAAATAGAACTGCCTTTTGACCCAGTGATTCCACTGCTGGGAATATACACTAAGAATCCCAAGACACCAATTCAAAAAAACCTATGCACCCAAATGTTCACAGCAGTACTATTTACAATAGCCAAGTGCTGGAAAAGGCCTATGTGCCCATCAGTAAATTAGTGGATTAAAAAACTGGTATATTTACATAATGGAATATCATGGAGCAGAAAGAAGGAACTCCTACCTTTTGCAATAGCATGGATAAAACTGGAGAATATGCTAAGTGAAATGAGCCAGTCGATGAAAGACAAATACCATATGATCTCACTGATAGGAGGAATCTAATGAACAAAATAAACTAATGAATAAAATAGAACCACCGCATGGAGACAGGGAACAGACTGAAAGTGACCAATGGTGGGACAGATAATGATGGAAAGAAGGGGAATGGACTAGACAAAGAACGTGTATGAAGGGCCCACAGACATGGCCAAGAGTATGGGAATCGACTGTGGCAGTGATGGAGGACGGGGTAGGGGTGGGGGGAGGAGAGTAAAATGGGAAAATTGGGACAACTGTAAGAGAATAACAATACCAATGATTAAAAAATGAAAAATGCAGATTTGTTAATTCAAGAAAAGAAAAGAAACATTGGTAATCTTCTGTTGATAGGGTTTCATTGGTTTGGTCAGGCTTTAAAAAATTTTTTTCCACATACATTCATTCCCTTTTCTACAAACCCCTTTCCCCTGAAGGCAAAGGTATCAACTTAAACTTTGTGGGCTTCACTTGAGTCTCTTAACCTACAGTTATTTTCCATTTTGTTTTTTATTCCTTTGCTAAAATCTGGCTTTCTCTGCTTTATAGAGTAAAAAAGAAAAGTATTAGCTGTTACTGAGGACTGAAGGTGTGGGCTGGGTCAACAGTGGACTTCTTTTCAGGGTGAGGCAGGTGGACAGCACTATGTGTTCAGAGGCTTCTGCATAAAAACAGAAAAGTGTCCGCTGCCACTGAGGACTGAAAACGAGAACCTGTGACAAAAAATGTGCCTAGCATTTAGAGGAGGGAATGGAGCTGCTCTTGTGTAACAACCAGGCAAGAGAGAAGCTGCACAAGAAACAAGCCAACTCGCCCCCCACGGCCGACTCCAGGCCACTGTGGAGGCCAGCGCTGACGCCGTGGCAGCCTGTACTCACCACGACCCCTCGTCTCATGCTTTCCCTTTCAAGTAACCATTTGTGTCGATTGTAGTATGAAGACTTCTGTTTAACACTGTGTATAATGCACTGTATTTTTGTTGGAGCCACTGAGCTAATCAAGCAGGGGACGATTACTTACCTCCAAGAAGGTCTAACTGTACCCTTATGACCTTGAGGTAGGTGACTGGAATCCAGTCCTATATCAGTCAACTTTTCCATAAGAAATCTATAGCTGCTAGTCCACATTTCTGAGTTTGGTATCTGATGTTTGGACTAGATCTAAACTCTTTGCTTACACATCCCAGTGATGCTTGTGACTTTTTATTTTGAAAAATATCAAACGTACAGAAGGTTGAAACACCTGTACAGTGAACACCGGTGCACTCATCCACTTTTAGTAATTAACAGGTGTCATATTCCTGTCACCCTCCCTCTCTTTGTTCCAAACCATTTGTAAGCCAGTTGCTGACCTTGTGAAATGTGTACTTCTACATACTTTAGTGTGACCCTCCTCAGAATAAAGTTATTGTTCTACAAAACCACGACCCATCACAAAAACAGGTACAATTTGATGGAATTGGGGGCTAGGGAAAATTAGATGAACATTTCTATGGCAGGCAGAGCAGGGCTGATTTGGCTTTCCGTTGTAAAAGTGGGCTTCTAGAATCATTTTTTACAAGTGTATTTAATGTTTTACAATGAGCATATTCTTTTGCAGTCAGAAAGACAAAACAAAAAAAGTGTTTGCAGCTGCATCAGGACCAGTAGATTCAGCAGCACGTGACCTCTGGGCTATTCATGGGTCTGGGACATTCCTCTGCTGACACCAAGTGGCAGTTTGGGGCTACATTGAGCCTGATCATTCAAATTGGCCAGAAGCTCCCCGAGAAAACTTAGAGACAGGGCAAAGAGAACGGTTACATTTTCAAAATAACAGAACTGTGAGCAGCCCCCAAAGAGATATGAAGGGGGAAATGACTCACTTTAACGAGAACACTTCCTTTGGGAGGCTTTGTAACTACACTGGCTGAGGAGTCTGACCTCCTGGATTCAAACTCAGGTTGTGTCCCTTCGGAGCTGACTTGCTGTAGACCAGGCACTTGCTCAGCGAGGCTTAGTTTTGTTTTATCACATGTCGGACTGCTGGGGGAGATGAAGGCGAGGAGGTAGGAAGCCTTTGGCATGGTGACTGATGTGATGCAAACGCGTGAGCCATGCTGGCTACAGTTATGATTATTCATTTGTCTTCAGGAGTGAGGCACTGTTGGCTTTATCCTTTTGAAAACTTTTTCTACCTGGACTCTACTTGGCCTGTTTTCCAGAGCTCCCTGCGTGTTGGGTGAGCAGCAGATTCCTTTGCAGGGTTAGGTGGGTGGACAGCGCTGTGTGTTCAAAGGCTTCTGCATCAACCTGGGCCTCGAAGAGCCTGCCCAGTAGTGCAAGTGACTTGATGGACAAAGTCCTGATTTTTTTGTTCAGCAAATAGTGGCTCAAAACCACACCGGAATGAACTGTGGCTGGAGATATTCCAGGCTGATAGTGTTGGTATAGACCTGCTTAGTTCTGATCTTTGGTGGTGTCAGCAGAGGGAGCAAGTGGTGGAATCTGTGAAGGGGCAAGGTCAGGTGAAGCAGCTAGCTTTGATTAGACCCACTCACCTTTAGCCCAGAGGGCAGGGTCCCAGAGGAAACCATGGCCACCCTCCCTGTCCTTCGTTGGGAAGATGAAGTTATTTCCAGGTTCTTTGTAATTGGTGCGTCTCCTATCCATGGTCCTTAAAGTGGAACCAGGTATAGACCTCAGGAGCCCTGAGGTGTCCTTTCCGAGGAAGCTACTGCCCTGGGTGGTGTGAAGGCTGGGATTCCTAGTTGCTCTTGTTTATGTGACCATAGAGTATTTTCCACAGGAGAAAGCCAAGCTCTGAGCAGAGGGAGCCTGCGATTAAAATCTAGTGTCAGGGAAAACAATCAATGAGAATTCCATAGGCAGGTTAGTTCTGGCAATGAAGGCCGAAATCCAAGAATTACCTAAAAAACTCATTCCCAGAAATCCTCACTTTGGTATCCTAAGAACTGAGAAAGCTTAGGGAGTGGCAGTGCATCAATCAATTCATAAACAGCCCTTATTCTCAGCAGTAAAAATTTTTTCTCTGTTCTCTCTTTTCTCCTCTTCTTTTTTCCCCTCAAATTATTCCATTTGTCAAGTGGTAATTATACCTTATAATATTGCCAAAATGGTTCTGTGGAATCTTAACTCAAAACACTTACAGTTTCTTTTAATACTGTTGTTCAAGGAGAAACCAACCTCTATTTAGCACTGAATGGGATGGCAAATAGGTCATAGCTTCCGCCTGTGAAACGGGTCAGCGGTGGTGCCTTGAGCCCAGAATCTCAGTGCAGCCGGTGTGACTCTGGGCATCTGTTCAACCTCCGCTTGGTTTCCTCGACTGTAAAGTCAGAGACGGTTGCGATCATTTCCATGATTTAATGCAAAGAGTGGCTGACATAACTCTTAGTACACAGAGGAACTGTTTGGTTAATTTGGTAAGTCTGGACTGGCAACTCCCGTGGAGAGATGGGGCTGGCTTATCCTGTTAGTCTCTCAGCTTTGACCTCTACTGAGAAAGAGTCAGATTTGCATGTCGCGTGGGGAGCGAGAGCCGCCCCAGGGCTGCCATGGGAAATGTCGGTGATGCGGCTCAGGAAAGGAGGGGATATTTGTTTAATTCACCTGTTTCGAGGTTTTCTGTTTGCTTTTCAAAGTTGGTTGAAACAGTCTGTAGATTTATAGAAACAATGCACACATTTAGAACTTAGAGATGGGGGGCAATCAATCAATTGCTGTGTGGTGGTTCTTTTCAGCGAACACGTTTCCAATGAAAAATGTTAAAAACTGAGAAGTGAATCAGGGTCACTCAGAATGTAAACCCTTCTTGGGAGGAGCCCTGGCCTGCTGGCCAGTGACACAGACACTCGCAGGCAAGGGTGTTCTACCGAGAGCAATGGTCGCCATTCTCTGCAGCGTACCCGTGCCCGCCCCACCATCTCTAGGCCTCACAAATGGAGCTTATTCATTATTGTCCAAAGACTTAAGAGGATTCTGGGACCAGGACTCACAGTCCTGTTACTGTGGTCTCTGCAAGACATTTAGACACGGTCATTAAAATACTGAGTCTAAATTTTCCTTAGAATGACCTCGTTTCCTGTACCGACAGCAAACAGCCTCTAGGTCCTGTTTTCTTCTTACCACCAGAGGGCGACAGAGACGTGCCACAGGCCCAGCTCCCTCTGGAAAGTGGCACCTACAACCAGAAAGTGGAGAAAGTGCTAGATGGCAAAGACGAATGCACCTTATTCCCTGGAAAATTCAAGTGACTGTAGATGTGAAAGTTTCAGTGTTGGCTTAAGAAAAATGGGTTACCCTGGTGAGGATTTTTTAAAAGATTTTATTTATTTATGTTTAGAGGGGAAGGGAAGGAGAGTGGGAGAGAAATATTAATGTATGGTTGCCTCTTGTGTGTCCCCTGCTGGGAACTGGCCTGCAACCCATGACTGGGAATTGAAGCGCGATCACCTGGTTCGCAGGCCCGCGCTCAATCCACTGAGCTACACCAGCCAGGGCTAGGATTTTTTTTAACCTAACTATTCTGTAGAGAATGAACACATTATCGAAGGTGTGATAAAGTAGGGTCTGATGATTTGGTCTTTTATGGATCTCAAAGGTGAAAAATCTCAGTCATCAGCTATCTTCATGTGCCCCATCTGCCCTTTGGAGCCCTAGGTCTGATTCCCAGGCAAAGAACTATTCCTGCTGTAACCCAGGATCTGGGTCATAAGACTGTGACTAGCCCATGCTAAGCTGTTTTTGTGAATGAGAGAAATGCACTCCTTCAAGTAGTCAAGGTCAACTTCAGCGCGCATAGCCTCTCCTGATAATGGGAGCTGAACTTCAGCCTTTAGTCTTCCTCAGTTGGACGCCCTTGGTCTTGAATAGATCAGGACACTCTGAATTGACTCTGAGGTCCTCACTCCTTAGATGTGTCCAGTGCCCAACATTTTTCCTAATTTTGGAAAATGACACAGCGTTGTCATCTACAGTAAGTAATAATTAGAAGCTGTGGCTGTAATTATACATCAGAGCATTGAAAATGACTTTAAAGAGTCACCTGCTCCAAAATTAGTTCATGTGTCCATCACTGGACTTCCTCTGGTGCTTGGGTACCAAGCCTCCCCAGATAGCATTAATGCTACAGAATTCTTCCTTATTTTAAGCCTGCTTGACAGATTTTAGCTGGCACCCCTGGTTCTTGTTATGCCCTCTGCAATTACACAAGCAATTCTCCTTTTTTTTTTGAATCATTAAAAATCCTTCCTTCACATCTGTTGTTGAAGGTGTCATTAAGTGCCTTTACTAACTTAACCACTGTATTTCATCACTTTTTTCAGATGCTACTCTGCATTGAGCTCACCATTCTAGAATGGTCTGATCATTGCAGTTTGCAGAACAGTCGTCATTTTCTTCTGGACTTTTGGACATATCTTGGCATCAAGCTGCCCTGCCTAATACTTGTTATTAGTCATGTCTGTTTTTGAAGGACTGAGTTCCTGAAAGATAAGATAGGGTCATATAGCTGCTTTGTAAAGGTTTCCTCCTCTTGAAAAGGAGCAATTCTATTTTGTTTGGCTTAATGGAGAAAGTAACGTCACTTGCTGTTTTGAACTATTTTATTTTTGAGGCTGTCTTGCAGGGGTCTTCAACCTCTAGGCTGCAGACTTGCACCCTCCGAGCCTGTTAGGAACCAGGCCGCACAGCAGAAGGTGAGCTTGAATGTAATGCACTTGAATCATCCTGAAACCACGCCCCATTCTTGGTTCATGGAAAAACTGTCTTCCACACAACTGGTCCCTGATGCCAAAAAGATTGGGGACCACTTGAATCTGGAAGTGCTCTTAGGGATCATTCTACTAGTCCAAACTTATAGATGACAAAACGGGTCTATCGAGGTTTTTTAAATTTTTTCAAATATTTATTTATTTATTTTGAGATAGAGAGAAAAACACCAATTTCTTGTTCCACTTATTTATGCATTCACTCATTGGTTCTGGTGTGTGTTGAGACTGGGGATTCAACCCCAAACCCTGGGGTGGTGTATGGGGACAACTGAGCTACCTGGCCAGGGCTGGTCTACAGAGGTTTACCCATGGTTGGCTAAAGACATACACTGTTACCCCAAGTTAATGCCTGGCCCTCGGCGGAGAGTAAGGAGGAAATCACCTCGCTGCCTCTTCTTTTTCGGTGCAGTGGGAGGAACTGGGTGCAGGGCAGTCTGTCCTGCCAGCTGCCCCTGCCAGCTGCCCCAGCCACAAAAGATTCACACTTCTTTCCTGTGTTTTCCAGGTTTTCTACACCATGCATCACTTTTCTAAGCAGAAAATTTCAGAGTGGGGCAAAAACAAGTTTGCAGTTGTAAGTACACAAAACAGAGTTATCCTTCTAGTATTGGTTATTAATTATTGTATTATTTTTCATCCAAACAACTGTAAGCCTGCGTTGGCCCCTCCCTGCATTGTCTATGGCCGTTCTCATGTGACAGTGGCCAGGCGGATTAGTTATGGCAGAGAATGTACTGACCTTAAGTCTTAACTGTTTACTACCTTTAGTAAAATAATAGTTTGAGAAAGTCTGACAACCTTTGGTTATGTGGGAAACCTGATAGAATGAACCAAAAAACTCCTAGAACTAATAAATGAGTTTAGCAAGGTTAGAGGATACAGAATATATACAAAATATAAACAGCATATATATTAGATTTTAAAAACACACCTCATTCACAGCCCCAATTTCCTTGGCTTTGTTTCTCCACCTGTAGGGTGCCAGGCAGGAAAGCTGCTATTCCTTCGCTCCTGACCTCTTAAAATTAAAATTCAGAGATCCCATTTTGGTCAGAAGTTAAATGACAATAAAGCCCTTTGGCAGGGGCGGGAGAAGCAAAAAAGGTGAAGGGGATTGATCAAGAGGTACAAATTTCTAGTTATAAAGTGAATAAGTCATTGGGATGTAATGTACAACAGGGAATATAGTATAATATTGTAATAACTACAGTGACAGATGGTTACTAGACTTACAGAGATCACTTTGCAAGGTATATAGGAGTCGAGTTACTGTGTTGGACTGTACACCAGAAGCTAATGTGATGTACGTGAAACATACTTTAGTCAAAACAAACCATAAAGCCCTTTGCTGTCCTGTGCACCTCTGTTCACTCCCTGCTCCCATGTGGATTATTTTTAAGACCTAAATTCAGTTCCGAGTTTAGAGGAAAAAGGAAAAACAGTTACTAAGAGGCAGACTGAGAAGCACAGCAGGAACACGGACCCAGCCACGCAAAGACGGGGACAGTGTCGCCTCCACCACCTACGGTCGCTGGCCTGGGGGAATTCGTTCAGGCCAGAAGGGCTTGCTCCCCTGTTTCACCTTCTGACGCGGCAGTGACGCTCAGCGAGTCACCAGTGCGGGCGGCGGCGGCGGGGCAGGCGGAGAACAGCCGGGACCAGCGGGCCAGTGGGCCGCCCACCTGGTGCGGCGGGGCGGGCGCGGGGAGCGCGGCGCGCGGGTTGGCGCGTGGAGGAGCCCAGCGCGGGGGCCTCCAGGTCGGGGCTGCTGACGCGTCACAGAGCGGAGCTCCTTGGCGCCTCGGCACCATTACCTTCAATTATAATAATTGGTACCTCTCTGCAGCGTTCGCTTTCCCCGGAGGGATCCCGCGCCGTCTCACTCTTTGCCGTGCTCCTTCTGTCTGGCCTCCTCGCCGTCCGTCCGCTCCAGACTCGGTCGCTTCTCCATCGATCTGTTCGTTTCTCACCTTCTCCCTCCTACTCCTTTCCTAGAACAGGCACTAATATCCCATTGATTGGTCCAAAATGGCAAGGTTGCTGCCAGTTTTTCTATTTTCATTGGCAACTTAGTAGCACCCCCATTAATATTTATTGTATACTTACATGGCTCTCTCCAAATACGTGTTAGCGTCCACTCCAATAAACCAGGAACCATTCAAAATGTGTGGAGCCTGGAGTGAACTTTCCTGAAACCTCCCGGATCTGTCAATATGGAAACTTTGCCCTTGGCCGCTGCCACCTGCGGCTCCCTCCCTCTCTGTCTCCTGTCTTTTGCTGGAGTCATGCTGTGTGATGGAAACAAAAAGATGTTAGACTTGAAGGGCTTCGACTGTACCTCCACACATTATGTCTTACAATAATAATAATAATAACAACAACAACAACAGTAATCATAGACTCCTTTCTCTGCACGTATGAGGGGCCCGAACTCACCTAGTTGCAGAAAAACTGCCCTGGTCTTCACAAGATGGCTTCAAGAATTAGTAAAAAAGGTGTCAGCACCTCTTCCCCACCCCATCCTCTACTTCCAAAACCTTTGTTGAAACGAGGCAGTCACTGAAAGCAAGAATGGCAGGACTGTAAGCATTTTGAGGGCAGGATCCTTCTCAGTCATCTTATCCGTCACCCACAAAAAGGAGTATGGCTCCTGAGTACGAAGGGTATGTCCAAAGTCAGTCAGAATTTTACTGGGAAATGCTTCCCCCTGACAGTGAATTAGCAACATCCGGCTTCTTTGAAAAGTGCTATGGAGTTGTATGGAGTGGGAGATGGGTCACCTGAAGGGGTCCAGTTACAGGGGAGGAGATACGGTTTGGGTCTCCAGAAGACTGGAGGCATGAATTATGGCTTCTTGTGAGCAGCTACATTTCTTGCATAATGATAAATTAGCTGGCCAATTTGTCTCGGCTGATTTTTGGACTATCACCAGTCAGGGGGGGTTAGCCTTTATTGACAAGATTTGCTCTGTGTTTAGAGATACATCACCCTGCTGAGGCAGGTTTGGCAGTGATTATTCGTGCTTCAAATCCTCTGCTTCCAGGGAGGTGAAAATCCTGAACCCACTTGGGGAGCCCTGAAGCTACCACGGATGTGATTTAAAAACGCATTAGAATGAACTTTTTGTTTCTATGGAAAATCATTGAACATTTCTATAGGGTTTCACAGTTAACAAAAGTACCTGAGGTTGATGGCCTCATGTTTCTCTCTCTCTCTCTTTTTTTAAAAAATATTTTATTTATTTATCTTTAGATGGGATGGGTAGGAGAGAGGGAGAGAAACATCAATGTATGGTTGCCTTTCGTCAGTCCCCTGCTGGGAACTGGCCAGCAGGGAACTGGTCTGCAACCCAGGCATGTGCCCTGACCGGGAATCGAACCGCGATTGTCTGGTTCACAGGCCCGTGCTCAATCCACTGAGCTACACCAGCCAGGGCTTCATGTTTCTCTCTTTATAGCAGCCTGGGAGTCCCCCAGGCCCCTGCCACCGGAACCCTCATTTATGGAAGAGGAAGCTGAGGTATGTAGGGCAGTTGATTTGCCCGTGATATCCACTGAATAATGGAGCATGGATATAAATTCAGGTGTTCAGTGTCCTCATTTAGTGCTGTTTCTTCATCTATAAAATCATATTGTTTCCATTCAAAGTTCACTCATCCACATTAATGCATCAAAAACTAAAACTCATCCAGGACTACGTTGGGAAAGATATTAATGGGAATAAAAATAATGTAGAGATGTTTTCTGGTCTTCGAGGGTTTGTGATTTCCTTGAGTAGCCAGAAAGAAAAGAAAAGATAAATAAGGAGTTGGATGGGGTGCAGAAAATAGTCACCCTACATTTCTGATTCTCTGGCTGGCCTAATCATCAAACCAGCATGAGACGGGTTCACAGGGGGAAAATGCCTTAAATGTAGTGTGAATGTACGTGAAGGAGCACCATATCAATATGGGACCTGAGGACGAATTGGTCTGTTAAGGCTGATACGCTGTTCTGGCCAAAGGGGAGGGAGCCAGGGGTCTGGGATTTCAAAGGGAGAGCAGGTACTTTACAGGTAGATGAGAAAAAGCCAACAGGCTGAGGTAAACAAATTCTTGCTGGCCCACCCAGAAACAATGGGACCCAGAGGGGAGGTTTAACAGACAGGCTTTGCTAGATTTCTCCCTGTCGGCCACAGTTAGTTCAAATTATGGTGATGCGGTGATGATGCTTCCTCCCTTGAGGCAGGTTTTTCTATCTGAATTCCTTTAGGTAGGTAAAGGGGAGGGTCAAAGGTTTCTTTCTGAATCTTTTGTTTTGCGCTAACCCCCTTAAAATCAGTATCCCAAAAGGCATATTTTTGTGTGGTGAGGCTGGTCCGTCTCACCAAGTAAACCATGCTGCTTCTCTAGGAACCGCTTTTTATACTTCTGTGACTTTATGCGGAATAGCTAACAAGTATGAGGTGCAGCAGAGAGGGTGGAACTCTAAGAAAGCAAATAACCACTTTGGCTTTTTGTTTGTAAAATGTATGAATTTTGCTCCTGTATGACATATGAGCTGGCAGGTCACAGAGGGACACGCAAGCACCTTGGCCTCCTATATCCAAACTATATGTTTGGAAAAAGCCAGGTGATTATTTGCCCCGAATTTCCATCTTTCTTAGGAAACTGATCCAAAGCTCTTCTAGTTGTTATGGCCAACTAAAAAGACAGTCTATTGAAGATTGTTGTCTATTAAAAATGACCCAGGAGTTCCAAGTGGTCCTGTGTCTTGGGTCAGGAAAAGTTCTGAGTCGTTAGTGTGAGTGGATGGGTCCTCTCCATTCAGACATGTTGTTTACTCTTGGTGACGGCACACACCCAAGTAATTCACTCACTCACACTAAGTTAATAATTTAAGGAATGATCTTCATTCTACTCATTAATACTTAATTTTTTTAAAAAATACTGATTTTAGAGAGAGAGGAAGGGAGGGAGAGAGAGACGGAGCTAAGTGGTTTGTTGTTCCAGTTATCCTGGCATTCATTGCTTGATTCTTGGATGTACCCTGACCAGGGATCGAACCCACAACCTTGGCGTGTCAAGGTGATGCTCTAACCAACTGAGCTACCCAGCCAGGGCCACTGATCCCTTTTTAAAAAATAAATGAGTTAAATAACTGTATGAATGTATCATATATGTCATATGTCACATATATGATATGCTTGATAGTGCTGGCCTGCCTATACCTCTTTCCAGCTGATCTTCCTGGCCCACACACTTGAGGACAGGCAGCAGCCATGTTTCAGGTCAGCCAGGACCCGCTCTGGCTGAAGGGACCATAGGCAGCGTCTGGAGACGGGCTGTCCGTGAGCTGAACCGAACCCATGGAACCTGCACGTCAGGCTCACCTGAGGAACTGGGAAATTGAAGGGCTGAGGTAGTTTGCAATAGTGTCAGTAGGCAAAACAGTCTCTTGAGCATTGCCTCTATATATAACTGGATAAAAGCAAGCAGAGGTTATGAGAGCAAAAACGAGAGATGGGGGGGGGGGGCAATACCAGCTCGCTGGGGAAGAGGTGAAAAGCAGAGACGTCCCTGAGAAAAGAGACCCAAGTCTAGTTTCTGGTTCCAGGGAGGCTGGCTTCCCAGGAAGATAAATAAAGCTTATAAACTACCAATTAGTTGTATCTTTACATTAAGCCTGTTATATTTGTATAAGAATCGCCTCCTAAGTTAATTAATCTTAAGTAGGTCTCTTCCTTTTAATTAAACAAGTCTGACTAAAGAATGTACTATAAATGTGTACATTTTAAATGACATCTCTGAAACGATAGGTTAAAAATATAGGTAAGTGACACTACACTATGAATGGGACAGTGGAGGGTCATTTATGTTTAAACAGATTCACAGCCAACTCGGAGCTTCTTAGATATGGAGGAAGATTACTGAATATGTGAAAATATGCACTGTAAATTCTTCCCTTAATATCAAGTGTAAGAACAAGAATTCTGTTAATTGATGATCTCACTTATGCAACCCGGCAGCTCTCTCCATAACCTCTGCTCATAAAATAAATTTCATGGAAGTGCATTAAATATTACAAGATCTGTTCATTTGATTGGCCTTTCATTTTGTGGGTTGAACCCATGCATCAAATTTAATGTGTATTTGGATACTTTGTAAATGATTAAACAAATATCATATAGGTGGTGTTTCCTCTCTTTCTTAATCCTCACCCGAGGACAGGTTTGTTGATTTTAGAGAGAGAGAAATGGAGAGAGAGGGAAGCATTGATGTGAGAGAGAAACATTGATAAGTTGCCTTCTGTTGGTGCCCCGACAGGGGATTGAACCTGCAGAACCTGCAACCTAGTTATGTGCCCTGACTGGGGATCAAACCTGCAACCTTTCTGGTGTACCTGCTAATGCTCCAACTAACTGAGCCACCCGGCCAGGGCAATAGCTAATTATTTCATTGTAAATTATTATGAAATAGTAACAACAGTAGTAACAAAAACAGGATGTAACAAATACAAGTCCTTTCGAAGTTCTGCAGAAGACCTCTTGTTCTGTAGATGAGATTTCAGTTTCTAAGATCAGATATGTGAAGAGAATGCCGGCAGTGGTGCCGTGGGGTGTTTTGGTGCTGGCAAGTCTCACCCCCAGGAATGTAGAGCTGGTGATGCCCAGTCCGATGGAGCTGGTTTGGGTGCAGAGTCGGGGATGGTAGTCTGGGTGGTGGGAGGAGAAGGTGGTAGTGAATCCGTATAAATGGCACAAAGCAGGGACTGAAGCCTAAATTTCGGGAGGATGAGCGAGTGCTGTGCTTTCATGGGCTTCTTCTTTATGAAGCAAGGTTTGTAAAAGCTGCCATAAAGGACAAACCAGTGAAATAGCTTATACCTTACAGTGGTTGGAATAAAAATTGGGATGAGTGGGTTCCAGAAAGCAGAGCACTCAAATACTTGGACACTAATTGGCAAAAACAGCTAGAACCTCAAAAAGCCAATCAGGAGCAAGGTGCAGAGGGAAGAAGATAAGAGGAGTTGCCCACAAAAGAATAAAAATGTTGAAATAGAAACAAAAAAGAACAAACAGAAAACACCCGGAAATGGAGATGGTGGCAATACCAGTGAGACACTTCAGCCGCCTCACGGAAAAGGGAATAAATGCTACTGTTGAAAATGAGGGAACATTCATGACCGGAATTGAAGTTCAAGTCAAGATTCCTGAAGAACTAAAACCATGGCTTGTTGATGACTGGGACTTAATTATGCAGCAGAAACACCTCTTTTATCTTCCTGCCAAGTAGAATGTGGATTCCATTCTGGAGGATTATGCAAATTGCAAGAAATCTCCAGGAAACACAGCTAATAAGGAGTATGCTTGTTAGTGAGGTTGTGGAAGGGATAAAGGAATACTTCAAGGAAATGTTGGGCACTCAGCTACTCTACAACTTTGAGAGACTGCAGTGTGCTGAAACCCTCACAGATCACCCTGATGCACCGCGTCCCAGGTGTACAGAGCGCTATACCTACTGAAGTTATCTGTACAGATCGGAGCAATGTTGGCCTGTACACCTCGATGAGAAGAGCCTTGCTTACTGAATAATCATCATGATTTCCTAACACACCAGACAAAGAATTCTGCAACTGCATTTTGTGCCAGTGATTATGAAGTGGCTCCTCTGAGTACCGCTGGGAAGCTGTGTGAGGCGCCCACTCACACATGGGCTTGGAGGCCTGCAAACACATTTCTGTTCTTAGTCCTTCTCTTGTACACATGATGTACCTCATAAGTGGTATTGTATAACAGAATTGGTGTTTATTTTGTTTTATTTTATTTTATTATTATTTTTAATTAGATGGCTCAATTTTTTAAAAAGATTTTTTTTATTTATCTTTAGAGGGGAAGGAAAGGAGAGAGGGAGAGAAACATCAATGTATGGTTGCCTCTCAGGCGTCCCCTGCTGGGAACTGGCCTGCAACCCAGGCATGTGCCCTGACTGGGAATCGATCCGCGATCATGTGGTTCGCAGGCCCGCACTCAATCCACTGAGCTCCACCAGCCAGGGCTATTTTGTTTTATTTTAAACAGAGAAAATAAGAAGGGTTATAACTCCTTTTTTCCTTTCTTCTTTCAATTCGAAATTGCTACCAGTGCATTGACGGATGATGGAGAGATATAAATATAGATTGTTCTATTGCCCAGTCGACAAAGCTGCTTTTGAACGCTGCAAGTTCTATTCCTTTAACACCACGCACTTGTATAATGTGTTAATGCTGTTCCACAAAATACTCTGATTCCTAGTGCCAAAGGTTCAATTCGGTGTATATAGCTAAACACACTCATCCATTGGTGCTCTTTTAAAAAAATTGGTACTTAAAGGGTCCATCCTTTGTACATCATCCATATTGTTCTTTAGTCATTTACTCAAATTGTTGAACAGTGGTGGCTTGTTTCATGGTTTTGTATTTGTGTATTGTGCGTGTTTTAACGTGATGGATACAATGCCTAGTGTGGCTATTGTTTTCTAGAAATGTTAATATTTTAGAAATTGTTTTTCAGATTTTTTTTTAAGGAGAATGGCTCTATGCAAAGTCATTGTGGGGCTACCAAGGGAGGAAGAGCAAAGAGAGGGAGAACACTGAAAAACAGGCGGATTTTGGGTGGTGGGAAAGGAGGCATGGTTGTGGCCAATTTCAAGGAAGACTTCAAATGTTTGGTTGTCTAATGAAAATATTAAAACTTCTGAATTTCTATGATTGGTTTGTATATGAACATTCAAAAAGAAAATCCTAAAAAATACAAGGGAAGTACTGTCAGCTAACAAAATACAATTTAAGAATACTGTTTATTGTATTACTAGCAGTCTGGGTCAAGAGTGTCCCTCTAGGTAGGAATTTGTTTAAGGTAATTTCCCTCCTTTACAAGCTTGATTTGACATTTTAATGAAAAGAACAAAAGGAATTTAACTGGTTATTTGACACCGAGTTGGTAAAACTAGCAGGCTACTGAATAATTTCTAAAAGTTCTACTGGCTTAGTGGGAGGTTACATGAACACAACTGAGTAGAACAAGGGCTAAGTCTTATGGTCAAGGATCATACAGACTGTATTCTGGTTATAAATACTACCCATTGTTAAGTTCATAAGGTGGTGTTCTTTAACTGAGGACGTTTCTTACTATATTCTAAACTTAGTTGCTTTCAAACTTCTTAAGAAAACCTCAACCCAACAGATAATCTATGGTTTATTTGTCAAACCCCCATTGCATTCTTGCTAGTATGTGGGAAGAAGGGCAGTTGGGGATGAGCTTCAGTCTTCTCTCTGTCTGGGACCATCGTACTACCTGCAGACTCTGTAGTCAGTCCTTTACCTCTTTTCATTTTGGAGGAGGACAAAGCCCAATTTCACCAGACAGCTAGATAGACAGCCATTCCTTTGGCTGTGCTGATCTCTCACCCTTCACCTTATTCCAATGAAAGTCAATTTTAGATCTAAACTCTAGTTCCCAGATCTTCTACCGAGAACAAATGACTTTGTAAAAAATGCTGCTACTGGGAATTCAAAGTGTTACCTAAACCCCATGAATTGTTAGTTGGTAAAAGAGTTGTATAACAGGCAAAAATGTTAGATTCTATCGCTAGACTGCAACAGTTGTTTGTATGCCGCCAGGAACTTGAACACAACTGCTTCTCTCTGAACAAAATACACTAAGAATTATTTTTCATCTGCATTGTGAGGAAAGAGAGAGGCATTGCTAAAAATGGGGGGTAACATATAACTTTGGGAAATAATGACATTATTTGGGTAAGCAGAGATTGCTATTTATAGCTCTGTTAATGAAGGGGCTTGGAACATAAAAACTCTTGTCTTTTTTTTTCTTTTGCTAAGAAAAATGGTGTTTAAAAATATTTTGTTGTTTAGGACAACCATAAAAATATAGCATAGTGACATGTTTTTATAATATAGACTATATATATCCATGGGTAAATCATATCTAGGACACTTTAAAATTAATAAAACTATTATAATGTTTAATTATTTCAGTGTGTTAGGTCTAGAATCAGCTTTCTGCTCTCAGGTTGTATTTTCAGAATTTCTTTCATAATAGTAAAGACAATATTGGATTTTGGTCATCAATTTCTTTTCTTGATTTAAATTTCCAAAGACACTAACTAGATTTTGCTATTTTCCCCTCTACTTATCAACCTATATGTAGGGAAATAAAAACTGAATTATGTACAGAACACAAGTAAAAGTCTGTAAAGAAGCAATTTTCCTTGAGTCTTGAATTAAATTGTTGCCTATTCTCTCAAGTATTCATACGGCTTTTTAACTGATATATTATCTCTAAACCAGTTTTGATTTTCCATACTCTCCTTCATTCAGTTGAAAAGTCCATGTCTCCTCCAGAACATTAAACAGCAGACATTTCTCTAAAAACTAATTTCTAGCCATTTTAAAAGTCTGCCCATTAAAGTAAGAATAAAAACAAAAGAGTTGAAATCATTGTCTGAAGAATGAATCACATATTCTTAATCTGAATTGTGTATGGAACAAAAAATAGGTATACATCCTGAAAGGATAAAAGTGAATTTAATTTAATTTAATATAAGGATCATAGTGCAGACCCTTCAAGTTGAAAGTAGAACAACCTTAACTAAAAAGAACTTTTAAGGAACCCAAGGACAGGATGTGAAGACAAGTGACAGGAAGCCCATTTGGATTTACATCTTTTCCACTCTGCACATCTTTGTCATGTTTTTTCCTCTTTGCAGAAAGGTGAACTCTGAATTTCTGTCTCCCATGGAGTGATCTCTGGAGATTGACCAGCTTCTCTGTCCAAAGACGGGGAAGAGAAACCTAATTGGCCCAACTGAGATCATGTGACTGACTAGGTATATCCAAAGGGCCAGTACCCTAGGTCTGCAGCTGATGCCCCACTCCAGAGAAAGGAGCTGAGAAGGCACTCAAGAACTGTTTAGTGCAAAACAGCTTTCATCAACATATCTCCCTAGACCCTTTCCATTAAACAAGCATTTATCTGCATCACAGGTAATTATAGTTATTTTCTAGTGCATCTCTGCCCATTACTTGCTTCATATTTTATACTCCAGAAACAAAGAATTGCTTGTAGTTTCCCCTCCCTATCCTCTAGTTAGCACCCCATATGCCCTAATGAAATCAATGCATTTCATGCCTAAATTCCTGGGGTACTGTTTGCTTGTATTGGTCCCCTTTCAATTCTCCTTCTTCTTTAGGACTCGTGCCCAATGTTACTGCTTCTCGACTTCTTTACCTTCCTGAGGTAGTTATTTTCTTTTTTCTTTATGCGTCATAACACTGTGCAGGTAAATCTGTACCATCATCAAGCTCCATTGCTTGTGATTTCCTACTTAGGTTTTGACATCTTTATAACCTGAGACATGGTGAGCCGGGCCTACAGCGGGTGCTCCGAGATAGCCGACTGAATGTACTCTCAAAGTTTCCATTTGGTTAATGATTTGACTCTCTGGAGTTAAGAGTGAGCCATTATATGAAAAGCATTGTCTACCTGAACCCCTTAGAATTGTTAACTTGTCAAAGAATTAGATGTCAGGAAGCCCTGATCAAACTCCTCTCCAAGGAAGGCAGTGAGTCTATCACTTGAGAGAGCCTACAGTTTACCTGGAGCCCTCACCAGTTTAATTTCCTCTTTAAACTTCTGCTGGGCTACCGTCCCTCCTTTGGGAGGCAATAGTGAGGTAGATCACTAGATGGTCAGAGCATCAGTTTATGAATTTTTTTCTGAATATAAATGTCGTTTTCAAAGGCAATGTTATTAACCACATCCTTCAGTTCCGTGGACTTTCAGTAATTTTAATTTACGAGGTTGGTCTTGATTTTCAGTCCTTGAGACATACATATTTTTCCTAGTCTTTAAAAAAATTATTTCTTTTCATTTTATTTTTTAGAGAGAGGGGAAGAGAAGGAGAAAGAGAGGTGTTTCTCACCAGTGTGTGGTTGCCTCTCACATTGCCCCCAAAAAGGACCTGGCCCACCACCCAGGCATATGCCCTGACTGGGAATTGAACCACAACCCTTTGGTTTACAGCCCACGCTCAATCTACTGAGCTACACCAGCCAGGGCTATTTTTCCTAGTTTTAAAGTCCATCCCTGCATTCTAGTCCTGAGTGGTTTGACCACATGTCCCACCATTGCATCAAATGCACGCTTCTGCACCGTCCCCCACCCATGGTGGTTAATCCTAGAAGGAAATTTTCCAAATGGTTGACTTTTGTTAGTCTCAGGTTTTGGTAGTAGAGAGTAAAAGAGCATTTCCTCAGAAAATAGTTTTAAGTTGCATTTTCCCTCCACATAAATTTAAAACGGCAAAACCTCCAGGACCGCTTTTGGGTACTTTGGGGTAGGCAGCCCCGCAAGTCCTAATAAATGAATTAGCATCTCCGGAAGGAGATCACTGAGGGACTGATATTGATCAAGGTCAGCCGGTATGTTTGCCTGCGATTGTTTGGGGGGTGGTTAATTGCGTGTCAGTCTCGGCCTGTGTCGTCTCGCTGGCGCCGGGTGCTTTTTGGATTTGCTAATTTTCGTTAAGTGTCTCTAGCCCGACTACTCGTCCCCTGTCTACCCAGGAGAACTTAGCGGCTCCTACAGATCAACAGTCTGTCTGTCTGGGCTTTATTGATCACAGGGCAGACGGCTGGAGGCGGATGCGCCAGGGGGTGGGGGGTTGTTGATGGTGGGAGGCTGGAAGCAGACCTCAGAGCCCCGCCACCCTTGTTCCTGTTTTCCTACTGGAACCCCCCCTTCATCGCCACACGCGAGCCAGCGGTGGCTCGGCAGGAGCGTCTCCGGCGACAGCGCACGCCGAGGACCACCACTAGTCTCCGGGGCTTCCAAAGAGCGCAGCGTGGAGGGGAAGGGCTTCCGAAGGCGGCCGCGCGGGTCCGGGCTTATTTCGGTAGGAACAAAAATGAAGCCACGGGCAGGGCAATGCTAGATCAAGGCTGAGTTATGAGGCTCTAGAGACAGACCGAGCGGCGGGCTCGACGCACGCCTCGGGAGGTCAGGGACACTCAGGCCTACGCTAGGGGGAGCGCTGGAGACAGCAGCCGCGGGAGCCCAGGGCCAGACGCCGGCGCCGCTAGGAGCCGCCGGCGGGTCCCTCCCTGCCCGCGTCTGTGCCCGCCCTTTGGGTGCCGGATGATTGACTTGAGCCCGGCGGCCAATCGGACAGCGCTGGTGCGAGCTCGGGGGCGGGGCGGCGCCGGGCTGGCTCCCCAGGCGGAGAGGTATTTATGGCGCGGAGGCTGGACGGAGGAGGCGGGCGCAGGCGGGAGCTCGCAGCTGGTAGTTTCTGCTCCCTCGTCTTGTTAGAGTGCCCGGCCGAGAGCGAGTGAAGCCGAGGGTTCATTCCAGCCTGCGGCACTGAGCGGAACGAAGGAGCTGGTGCCCGCAGAGTTGGTCGTCGAAGATCCTCTCTCCCTCGGCGTGCCCTGCAGTCGCGCTCCATGCTCCGGACGCTGCCCGGCCCGTCGCCCCGTCGCTGACGGCGCCCGCCTCTCTGGGCAGCATCCATGCACTGCGCGCTCCGGGAGTCGTAGGCTGCAGCTGCCCGCGGCTCCGGAACCGGCGGTGGCTCCGCGGCCGTGGGGGCGTCAATGGATCGCCATTCCAGCTACATCTTCATCTGGCTACAGCTCGAACTCTGTGCCATGGCGGTGCTGCTCACCAAAGGTGGGTGCCCGTCGGACGGCGGGGCGCGGCCCCTCGGGGAGGGGCACGTGGGGTCCCGGGGCGGCCGCCGCGGCGGCGAGCTTTTGAAGCCGGCCGCCTGGGCTTTGTTAGCGCCAGGCGAGGCTTCCTCCCGCGTTGGAGCCCGCAGGTCGCGACAAGTTGACTGTTAGTAGAAGTCGCGGCAGTGGCTTTGCGGCCGACCCTTCGGGTGTTACGGGTCTGGCGGACCTCAGAGCAAGTGGTTGTCAAAATGTTTGTGTAAGTCTTTCCGTAGTGAACTTATGAATGTTTGCGGCCGGGGAGCGGGGCGGTAGTGTGAGTTCGGACGCCGCCTCCCTCTCTCCGGGCAGGGAAGCCCTGGAGGAACCGCAGACCCTCGCCCCCGGTTGCCCTGTGTGTCCGTCCATACTGAGTCTCGGGTCTCTGTTGCGTGTCACTCTGTTTTAGTAGATTCTGTATTTGATTATGTTTTTATATTTGATTGTCTCTGCATTTGAATGTATCTATGTATTCGAGTGTGTCTCTGCCCGTCAATGTGTCTCTGTTGTGTGTATTTGCATACGTCTCTATTTCAGTGTGTCTACATTTGAATGTGCCTCTGCCGGTGAGTGTGTCTTTGTGTCTCTCAGTGTCTTCGTGAACCAGCGAGCTTGTGCCTCCCTGAGCGTAGGTGTCCCGGTGTGTATTCAGTGTGCATGAGTACACGTTCCGTTCCGAGTGACGCTGGACTCTGTCAGTGGTCCATTTCCATTCACCTCACATTTTACAAATACTACTACTACTACTGAAAAACAATAACAAAAACCAGCAGTCAGTTTCTTCCCCCACACCCCATCGGCAGGCTTTCACCTTTGAGTTTGAAATAAGCCAAACTCCATTTAGATTTCAAGGTTCCCCCCACCTACCCTGCCATGAACAACAGATAATTTTTTTTTAATACCAAGTGTTGTTTAGCTTTTGTACCCCCCACTTTTCTCTAATTGCCATGTAGCAGGCATGAGGTTAAAGGATAAGCTAGCCCAGCAAGGATGATGTGCTACAGTATTTATTTATTTTGGAAGTAAGGGTGTAATTAACCCTAAATAACAGCCCTTGCAGCCTTCAGAGGGGAGTCTCCTGGCCCTATCAAAGGCGGGCAGAACTGGGAGGGACTGAGGCTGACATGAAGTCACAGATACCGAAACTATGTGCCTGATAATGATATAATTAGGGGATCAGAGATTTGACTGCTGCTGACTTCAAAAGCTTTAAAAGAAGCCAGCAGTCTCTCCTGTAGCCATCTTGACTAAAGCAGACATTTTTGTTTAATCACTACATACAGTAACAAGAAAGGGGGGGAAAACAGAAGAGCATTGTTCACTGTTTCAAAATACCAGTCCCCTTTCTGGCCTTTTGCATGCCACAGGAAGAAACTTTATGAAACGACAGAAATATAGTTTTAATACAGTAATACAAAAGTTAATTCAACTTGCTCAAATATAACTCCGGTTTTTTTTTTAAGTTGTTAGAACTTTTCTAGTTACCTGTCAATGTTATTAGGCTTTTTCAGGTCATTGAAAATATATCATAATATATTAAAATAGGCTCCCCTAAACATTTAGGCAGTATTTCACTTGTATTTAAGTTGTTTTGTGCATGAGGTCTGAGGTGAATAGGATCAAAATGGACTTTTAATCTGTTTTACTTCTACCTGATGTCTGTATATGGAATGTGTCCGGCAGGGACATATAGTTATCACTACATAAGACCAGTGAGCTTTATGCAAAAAAATCAAATAAGCTTGAAAAGAAGAGAAATGAACCTCTACAAAGCAAACTTCTAACTTGAAGGTCTTAACTGGAGAAGGGTCTTGGGCTCAGACCCAGGATAGGGAATGCAGATTTAAAATAGAAGCAAGACCTCCAGCTTTGGACAGTTAAAAACTAGGCTTGCCAAAGATCTGTGTATAGTTGGCTGGTCTTTTTAGAACTGAAGCATTAGCAGCTTCTGCTGAAAACTGAGCATGCCATACGGTGGCCTGGAATTTGGACAGATAATTAAATGAGACACCTTACCTCAGGCATCACTAGAGGAGAAGGAAGAAAGGTAGGGGGTTGGGAAGAGGTGTTCAATTTCAGAGCGGAGGTTTCAGTAAGTAGACAAAACTTCAGATTGGGAAGCTGGAGAGAGGTGTGTGCACCAGTTCCATTTACAGTAGCATTAGCTGTGGCATGTTACAATGACCGGAGTCCACTGGGCTGAAAATCATATTACTGATAACTCTGAGACTGAGATGATTTCAACTAGAAATTGATGTTAAAAGTCTCAGATCTTGCATTGCAGCAAAATGTTAGTAGTGACTTGCAACTTGCAAAATAAGTTTTAAAGGAAACTTTAATCACTTCCTGTAGAAAAATTTGAGGTTTCCTTAAGGATTTTTCATTCAACCAGCAGAGGATTTTCAGATTCAGTGTTTCCCCTTTTAGATCCCATGTCGAATTACATGTAAAACTGGGGAGTGAGGGGAGGAGAAGTTAGCCTTGCAGTTTCACACTCTCCCCTCCGCCCCCAGTTTTATGACTTTCCATTTGGGCTGAAAGAAATTGACTTTGGCAAGCAAACCACTAATTGTAAACTGCCTAGTTCCTGTTTTACAATATACTAAAAGCTCCTCTGCATGAAAAGATCTTTATAGGCAAAGTTTGCCTTTTCTAGAGAGGTTGCAAATAACTGCCCAGTTTCATAGTTTTAAAACCTCCTGACTGGAGCAATTTCTAGATTGTTGTGTTTCTAGTTAATAACTTTATAAGGTGTTAGCTAAAGCTCTTAAATCTTGGCACAGCCCTTCGAGGTAGTAAACAATTCAGTAGTTCCGATCAAATATTTATACTTACAAAATCAAAAAGCCTAGTATTTTCATGTTCTATGGTCATGTAGGATTAAAATGAATAAATAATGTAATTTACATTTTGGTAGGAGAAATTATTGTGATTATTATTTTTTTCAAAAAGAAAAGTATTATTGTTAATGACTTAACTGATCAAAAACCTAAATTGAACTTTGATTCTTCACTACTGGGATTAATATATTTCAAAAATTGTATTTGATTAGATTGAAATTGAAGCACAGGCTTGCACAAAGGGCTTTTCCAGTCTGCATGACCTGCTGTTGTAAGGACTAGGCTGAGTGTTCTAAAAGTTAGTGCCTTTGAGGTTGGGACTTTGCAGTCTCTTAAGCAGATGCATTATCTTGCTTTTGAAGCAATTTGATGCATTTTTCTTATTGTTTTCAGGTGAAATCAGATGCTACTGTGATGCTGCCCACTGCGTGGCAACTGGCTATATGTGTAAGTCTGAGCTGAGTGCCTGCTTCTCTAGGCTTCTTGATCCTCAGAACACAAACTCCCCACTCACTCATGGCTGCCTAGACTCTCTCGCAAGCACAGCAGACATCTGCCAAGCCAAACAGGCACAAAACCACTCTGGCACGGCCATGCCCACATTGGAATGCTGTCATGAAGATATGTGCAATTACAGAGGGCTGCATGACGTTCTCTCTTCCCCCAAGGGGGAGGCCTCAGGTAGGTAGAAGCCTTTCTAACTAAAATGCTTACCTGATATCTATAGGTTTGTGACAGCCACAACTTGGTATGTCTGCCTTTGATTTTGTTGTTAATGTGGTTAGTTGGATGGCTGGATGCAAAGATGCATGCCCGTTGAGTAGCTTTTATGTTTGCCTGAGCATCAGATGTCTGCCTACATAATAGGTTTTGCCTAACTTTTCAACAGTTTGAAGACATTAAAAGACCATTGTTACTCTAGAATGACAGTCTGTAAACAAATGTTTTTGTAATCTTTTTTGCCTTGCTTTTGCAACATTTACCTCCTAAATATTGTTGACTTATTGGTAAGCTATTAAATGGGGTGCCTGGTTTAAAATTGATCGATGAGCATAAGTATCGATAAGTAGAGTTAACACAGTTTTGCTTGTGCTCCTTTAGGACAAGGAAACCGGTATCAGCATGACGGTAGCAGAAACCTCATCACCAAAGTGCAGGAGCTGACTTCTTCCAAAGAGTTGTGGTTCCGGGCAGCAGTGATTGCTGTTCCCATCGCTGGAGGGCTGATTTTAGTGTTGCTCATTATGTTGGCCTTGAGGATGCTGCGAAGTGAAAACAAGAGACTTCGGGATCAGCGGCAACAGATGCTCTCCCGTTTGCACTATAGCTTTCATGGACACCATTCCAAAAAGGGGCAGGTTGCAAAGTTGGACTTGGAATGCATGGTGCCAGTGAGTGGGCATGAGAACTGCTGTCTGACCTGTGATAAAATGAGACAAGCAGACCTCAGCAACGACAAGATCCTCTCACTTGTTCACTGGGGCATGTACAGTGGGCATGGGAAGCTGGAATTCGTATGACCGTGTCTTATCTGAACTGAGCTTCTTGGACGCTTGAAGGCCTTTGACTTCCGCTGGACAGGAGCACTTTATCTGAAGAAAAACAAACTCATGTAATCATCTTTAGAGACAAAGTGACCTCTGCAAACAGAATCTTGGGTGTTTTTTCTGAAGGATTATTTGCACAGACTTACATACAGTCAAATGTATTTTTTGCTTTGAAATTATAAAGGGCAAAGAGAAGACTATGTACACACTGTTACTAGGGTGATTTGCATCTGAGGGAGCTGGAATGAGTGCCTAAATAAACTAATGTGTGCTCTATGTAAGCTCCTACATCTTGATTTATTGTAAAGATTTAAATATATATATATTTTTTGTCTGAAATTGAGCAGTGTCTTGTCATAAATTAAAAACTGAGTGGGAATTGTAAGACACTACATGTTAATTACGCAAATGAAGATCTGTTGCTCATTGTAGGGTCTAACTATAGGATTTGGCTTGACCTTCCCCTTCCTCACTCCCCTCCCTCCACCCTTTATTTTTAAACAAGACCAAGATCTTGTTTATTCTTACATGCATATGTGTAATTTTCTTACAGCATGGAGAATTTATAAATAGACTGCCCATCATTTAGTGTGTCTTCACCACATTTTTCATTTGGATCATTCTGGTTTTTAACTTTCATCTAAGAGATCTCAAACATATCTATACCAGGTCAAATATGCTCGATCTGTTTCAGAAGCTGCCTTAGCAGATACGCTTATTTATCAACTTGATCCACTTGTTCTGGAATACTTTTAAATGTGCCTACCTCCAACCAGGAAGAAGAAAAACCTAAATGAGTTCTTTTTTGTAGTTAAAGTTAGTCACTGCTGACTTAATACTGTTTATTCTGCCTCAAACCAAATTAAATATTTTGGACTCCAAGTTAGCCCTTCATTGTACCATGCTCCCAGTTTTCAAAACTTTTCAACCTTCAATTTTTAGAAAGTTTTTCCATAGTGAACATTATATATCAATTGAGATTTAAATAACACACAGTGCTTCTAGTTTTCCTTCCCCCAAATGATCCTTTTATTAACATAACCAAATAAAACATTGAGTGTAGCCACTAACTTAATACACCAGTGTTTCACTCCTGTAGGGAGGGCATTGTCTGGCAACACGGCCCAGCCCGAATTAGACCCATTCCACATTTGTGTACTTTTCTCCCCATTTGTTATCTTAAATGAGAATAATTTGCCATGTAGGATTATTTTCCTTGATGCTTTGTGTATTTGAAACCTATGCTTAAACATTAACCTATAGCCTGCATATTTGAGTGTGGGGTTTTCTTTTATGAGTGTTCATGGATTTTTTAAAAAGTATTTTCTGGAATATTTTATGATGAGCATAATATGGGTCCCTGAAGACAGATGCAGTAGCCAAGTTCATGAAAGAATCTGAATTGAAAGGACTAGTCTACAAATGAGAACCTAGATTATTTAATAATAGGCCACAACCCCAAATTAGGTTATGGAATAAATATGCATTTAATAAATGACAGATTTGTTTTGTGCTTATTGAGATGACAGTTTGTACATTCATAATTTATAAAAGATTTTTTTAAAGAAGATTTTATTTATTTTTAGAGGAAAGGAGGGAGAAAGAAACATTGATATGTGGTTGCCTCCCGCATGCCCCCCACTGAGGTCGGGGCCCACAACCCGGATATGAGCTGACTGGGAATCGAACCAGTGACTCTCTGGTTCACAGTCCAGTGCTCAGTCCACTGAGCCACTGAGTCAGGGAAGGTGTTTTATGGGTTAATATTTGAGGGAGCCAAAAAATTGTTGGACCCAACTATCCAAACCTGTCTAGAGAATTGATCAAAATTGCCATTGGTGAAATTTGCACCTTCACCTTCTGCTTTCTAGCTCCAGATCAAATTATAGTTTTTCCATTGAAATTGAAAGACTTCATTTTCTCCTGCTTGCCCAGACACAATATTATTCTCTATTCATCCCATTTTCCCCAAGTACCAGTTCACTAAGAACTCGGCAGTTTGTTATAGGAAATGCAGCAATGAAGGATTTAAATTCATGTGCTTTGAAACGTGACAGTCAGTAAAAGAAAAGCTTGGGTCCAGGCTAGAGCTAAAATCACAAAACTTGAGGGTGAATGCAAAGTATCTTCACTTGGTTCTATATTCTTGTTCTTTTCTACTGTAAATTCATGAGGCTGTCTACACCTCCCTGTTCCGTGGGGTGGTGGCACTGTGCCCATGCTCTGCCAGAATGGGTGTTCTGGGGCTCAAGTTCTAGGGGCTGAAGTTCTGGGGCCACTTAATAGACTGGCCCTGTCTCTTTTGCTCATAACAATCCCCTTTTAAATCCTCTCATTCATTTAGCATTTGCACATATGTTAAAGTCAGATGTAGGCATACATAACTTGGCTTTTCAGTGAAAATACTGCCGGTTTCTCAACTTTGATTTTTACTAAGAACTAAATATAGATTCTACTTCTGCTTTCCTGTGAGAGTGTAGAAGCCGCCAACAGCGGAGATAAAGGACCCTTCATGAAATTGCTACCTACCTGATTCAGTGATGTAAGAATGGTAATGACTGGTTTATTTGTTTTTCCCTCACAGAGATGTTTACTGTTACTTTTAGGTGTCAGTACAAGGCCAAGCTAACCAGGAACAGCCCTTGTTTAATATTGACATAAAACTCCCCCCAAAAGTAATTTTCCTTTCTAAGCGGAAATTTGCCCAAACCAGAGACAAATGGGACCAAATTTGCCGTGTTTCTGTATCTATACCCTTTACACTCTACCTCATTTTTTAAAAAAGTGATCTGTACGTGGTTATGTCTTTTATGTTATTTTCCCCCTTATTTTGAAAAGCTCAGAGGCTTCCTAGAAATTGACTAATGCATCCAAATTTCTGCTGAGCTGATTTTATTAAAAACACTGCACCACAGGGGGTGTGACCTTCTAAAATACCAAACATGTCTGCTTTAGAAAATCACAAAACTCTCCCCTGAAGAGCTCGTAAATCTGGTTTCAATATGGGCTGATTATAGGCTACAAGCTTGAAAGCAGTGGCATCTAGTATCATGAGTCTGAAACGAGTCTTCTGGGGGCCAGGACAGCTTTTTTCCCTTATAACCTCTAATTGGACCTCTTTTCTGTCTCAGTTCAAATAACCTCAAGCCTCCAAAAGTTACCTGGTATGATGAGGCTGAACTCATACTGGGTAGGAGTCAAGCTCACTTTGCAATCTCATAGCCTGTGTTCAAAGCCCGTGTTTGCCCCTAACAGCTTCATGAACTTGGGCTAAGTTTTGTTACTTGGGAAATGGGTCGATGATAGTATACTTAATGAGATTATTATGAGGAGATAGTGGCACAACATCTCTCAAAATTTGAGAACGTACTTATTTGTACAGTGGATATTTTTACTTGACTTTTTCATATTTCAGATCTTTGCATGTCTGAGATTTGAGGGCCCTTTAGTCCTGCAGGCTGGATTTAGTATTTTTAATATTTGCTCTCAATTTACTGCTTTTAGCCTCTTATATCTCATTATGTTGGTTTGTAATTATTTCCTTTTGGAATAATCTAGATGGCTACTGATAAGAATATTTTAATTTCATGCACGTATTTTGTTTTTCGGTATTTGCAGAATGAAGTTCTCTGAGTTTCAGCTGTTCTGGATGATTAATCCATTGAGAAAACCAAGAGTCAGGTTAAGTGACAGATAATGTTTCAGAATTGCTTGAGTGGTTTACGTCTGATTGATGAGTTCTGGACAAGTGCAACCATCAATTTCAATTTGCTACACAGGCACAGGTGCTCCCAAGGGAATACAAATAGTTACACAACTAGTTCATGGACTTTGTGAATTGGGTGGGGCCGGGGACTAGAGAGTGAAAAATCCATTTAATTTCCCTGGATGAAGTTAATTTAGTTAGTTACTCTGTTGGTCACAGTTGTAAAGGGAGAAATATAACTGCTTCAGACACCAACTCACTCCCTTCCCCTTTGCCCAATTCTTTCTGTCAGTGTTGCTTTCGTTCTCCTGACTTAAAAAGGCAGACTGGCCATCTGAGAATTTGAGAGCCAATGAGATAATGAAATTAAATGCTATTTCAAATTTCTACAGCTCTTTTTCTGGGGTGGTGTTAGGCTTTAAACACACCCTTGGTAACTTGCTAACACTGCACCAGTCTACAGCCTAATGGTGTAATTCACTTGTCCACATTACAGAAATTTGGAGAGGGAAGTAGGAAGGTAACACACTGAGTTGAACCAGGTAAGGGTTTATTCTTGCAGCCAGGCAGCAGTTTTTTTAATGGATCTGCCTTGGGGAGTTTGAAAGTGTTGATTACTAGGTGAGGCCACCTAACCATCTTCTGCAAACTTCCTCCATTCTATGAATATGGAAAGCATCACCAGAAAGGCATCGACAAGCCATCTAGGGAAATACTTGGGGTAAGCAGTTAGATAATACCTCAAGGCAATTGTCATTCCTCAAGACTTAAGGGATTCATTCATCTGGTGGCCAGTGGCCAGATGCCTCTCAGAGGCAATCTCAGATTGTGTTTGGGACACAATCTTGTAGGATCTCCAGTAGAACTCTGGAAAGATGAGTTGGTAATTATCTATTGTATGCCACATGTATACGGATATGCCATGCTAGCCCAATAGTTTTTGTAATTCTGGAATAATTTTGCATTTAACAATTTTCAAGGCAGTGTGTAAGCAGAAGATAGAATTTGTGAGCAGTAAGCAATTTGTAGACATGGGAAGACCACGATAGTTGTGACGAATTAATAAAGTCAGAGGCTGTTGTGTAAATTTACTCTGAGAGATCTCACATTAGGAACCTAATGGAACGAAAATTGTTTTAGCAGTGAAAACCAAGAGAAATACAGAAAGCTCTTTATCCCTGGTCTCTCCCCCCTGGAATTTCCCCAGGGGACTGATGAAGACAGTGGAAAAATACCACACTTCTAGAAGCAGTTTCTTACTTTTTAAGTGTTCAAAGTCCACCTTGAAGAATTTTTTCCTGAATTTAGTAGATGTGATTTTCATACTATAGACTTCACAGTTGACTTGGTAAATGGGGTGTTTCTCATCTGGATTTAGGAGTTAAACTGTGAACTCCCTGTGGGGAGGGGGGAGGTAGGGAGAGGAGGTGCAGAGCTGGGATCAGTAACCTTTGAACAGTTCCATAATCCAAGCAGAGGACCAGACTGGGGCCTCTTGTCATCAGACACCTGCATTCAGATTGTCAGTAAAGACACGAACGCTTCTCTCTCTTTATTTACCCTAAACTATTGTTTTACAGACTTATATACATATATCTGTATGGGAGGCCTAAAGAAAAACAAATTGTGGGTAAGGAAGTTACCAAGAAGCTATTCAAATGGGCCTGAAAATTAATGAAGCAATGCATTACACACTGCCTTGAAAATTGTTAAATGCAAAGCACGGGTCAACATGATCAGCCCACCTTTCAAGTCTGGGGCAGTCTCCAAGCTCATCTGAGGATACTAGTCCTCACCAAGAAGTTTATCATCATTCCCCATTAAGCTAAGAGTTGTACTTTCATGTAAGTATTGCAAAATATTCAAAGCTTTCATCAAACATGGTTTCTCTAAGGAGGTAAGAACAAGTCACTAAGAGTTCCCTTGGTCTAAAAGGTGAATTACCTGAACTCAGCAGGTTGACTTAGTATCTCAACTCCTACGCCTTGTCCCATCTACGCTGGGGCAACTTTGGCAAATTCTCTTTTCTTCTCCTGAATGAACCTCTGATCAGAGGCTGTAATTAAAGCAACATATAATGTGCTGCATCTTTTATTTAAAGATGTAAGATACCAGAAGTTATAAATTCCCCTCTCCCCCCCACCACTTGGCATCTTCATTAAAAGATTATTTTTTACTTCAAAACTCAAAGGACTGTTACCCATACATTCACAATTTATAATTTAGAATTTTATGTATGTTTCTTTTATTATATTATTATAAAGTATAAGAAAATTACTTGTCTGTAGATAAAATATCAAAAGGTAAATTAAAAAAACACATGGGTGGTCGGTAATTGTCCATGCCTTTCCAATCTTTATATTGTTTCTAGTTCCCCATATTCCTTGTATTTATTTTAAAAATAGCCCTGGCTGGCTAGGCCTTGTAGCTCAGTGGATTGAGCATGGGCCTGTGAAGCAGAGGGTTGCCGGTTTGGTTCCCAGTCAGGCACATGCCTGGGTTGCAGGGCAGGTCCCCCCAGTAGAAGGTGCACAAGAAGGCAACTGATACAGGGTGCAGCCAGGGGGGCCCCCAAAAAAAAGATTTGGAAAGGTGTCCAGAATTCAAAGTGTATAGAAATATTGGAGAGACATATTAAGATGTCCTCACCGCGCCCCCCCCCCCCGGGGGGGAAGGGATGAATGGAGCCAGGCCATTGAGAGCTATTTTGCATAGCAACAGTTTTGGAGCTAACCTCGGGAGGAATGGTTATTTAACATATCTATAACCTTTAACTGGTTTCATAGATATGTTAAATAGCGGAAGAGAGAAGGAACTAGCTGGGACTCAAGATGGGATCTATGAGCTGTTCTCCTGAGTGAGAGGGCTTGGACTCAGGAAGATGTAACTAAGGTCTGCTCTCCGGAGTGAGAAGGGCTTGGACTCAGGATGTAACTAGGGGCTGTGCTCCTGAGGGAGAAGGTGGTGGCAGGGACTCAAGATGGGAACTAGGGGCTGCTCTGCTGAGTGGGAAGGGCTTGGACTCAGAATGTAACTAGGGGCTGCGCTCCAGAGTGAGAAGGCCTGTGTGGGAGCTTGGAAAAGACTAGCTCCGAGACATGAAGGGTCCCCGCTTGGCCAGATGAGAGAGAGCCACGCGGTTTCAGCAGAGTGAGGACCCCCTCTAGGTGAGGTGAAAGAGGGAGCCACGTGGTTTTGGCAGGGTGCAGACCCCCTCTTTCCCAGGTGAAAGGGAAAAACCATGCAGCTTTGCCAGAATGGAGATCCCTGCAGCCAGGTGAAGAAGAAAGCCACATAGTTTTGGTAGAGTGCGGACTCCTGCAGCTTTGGTAGAAGAGGCCCACGCGGCTTTGGGGTGCCCCCTTTGGCCACGGGGCCTGAAAAGCAACAGAGACTTTGACTGGAACTGGGTACAAAGGACTCTTGCCAGTGGACCATGAGAGGGTACCCCAGTAGTTTGGATTAACTCGAGATCTTGCACAGTGACACAGCTGACGGTGCCAGCGGTCTGCAACACAGACGTGTGCTCTTTTCCTGATTTACGGTACCCGGAGTTGGGACAGTGGGAGAAGGGAGCGCTGTGTGGGTATAGGTGTATACATAAAGGACTTTGATATTTTAGTGGTGGCATTAGGCCTGAATAGCATTAAATAAACATTTTGTTTCCTTTTCACTAATCTCTGGCTTTAAGAGATGTCTTTCCAATTGGCGGCGGACAGAAGGGCCCAGTAGATTTTAGTATTCTGGTTTTCGGGAGGGGCCCCTGTTGTATAGCAGTTTTGGGCATCCCTGGATGGGCCAAATATTGTATTGCCCCTCCCTCGGACAACCTCCTCTTGTTCGGTAACACAGCCACACATTGATGTTTCTTTCCCTTTTTTTCCCCCTCCCTCACCTTCTGTCTAAAAATAAATAAATAAAATAGAATAAATAAATGTACATTTATTTCTATTTCTTACCAGCCCTGGCTCAAAGCAACATCAACTTGCTTCCAGTACTGCTTGTTAAAAATATGAATAAAGTGTGGAAAAGAGAAACCCCATTTTTCACTTTGCAGGACGACGCCCAACCAACTGAGCTCCATCACTCAGGTTGAGAAACCCCATTTTAAAAAAAGCACTACTGTTGTCAACTTTTTCAAAGGCAAATTTATTTGCTGGAAGGAGGACAACTTATTTTCTCTTTAAAACCTGGTGGAGCAGTGATGTTGCTTGACTGGAAGCTCAGTGTCCTCTGGGATTCTTCTCATCTGGCTACCGATTTCACAGGCCCGCGAAGCTCGGAGTTGGCGCTGCTGTAGAAAAGGCTGTCGGAGGCAGATTTGTGTGTCCATCCGGGATCACTAAACGTCAAGGGTCATTTCCCTGGCCTGACACTTGATTGTGAAGCAGGTTAAGACGTAAATCTTTCAAGGGGCTGAATTGTGACAAACACTGTAGTCCGACAATAAAACCGACCTCCTCAGCCAGCTTGTTTAACAGTGGGAGGTTGTTTGCTGGCATTAGTATGCAAATTGCGGTGAGTAGCTAACAGGTTGCTTTGAAATGCTCAATTTGTTTATCCCGACCTTTTCTTCATGGGCTGAAGATTTATGGAGCTCCTTTTCATGGTTCTCAGCCATGAATGCGGTCCAGCAGGGTCTCCAGCGTGTCATTAACTCCAGGGATGCAGGAGCGGAAGTGCTCTGCTGGTGCGCGGAGGGACCCAGACGGAGGGGACCTGCTGGGGGGCCGCTGGCTCCCGGAGAGCTGGGGCTCTCCCAGGCTGTCCTGGCTGGGGTTGAGCCTCTGAAAAGAAACAAATAACAGGGAGAAAAAAAAAAACCCCTCCTGTCTTCAAATACCTATCACCGGGAGAAAAAAAAATCAGCCATTTTTTTTGGTTTCATCTTTCTACCTCTTCTGGGTAAATGGCCTTCCCTCCTAGGCCCAAAGGAGGACCTACCATTGAGGGTCTCACTGGGCTGAGTCTTCGTACCAATCTGGTTTGGTCAAAGGCATCCGTTCAAAGTACTCTTCCTGACGTTTGTTTTTATCCTTTATAGTGGCTCTGCCTTCAGAGGGACCTGGGTTCAGTGTGGACTTGGTTTGTTACTAGAGGTGTGACTTTGGGGTAATCAACCCCTTCATTGCCTCACTGACCTAATGTGGGTAATAATATTTATTATCAGCACTTTGCCTTGTTCGGAGGATTAAATGAGATGATGCAAATAAAGCCTTAGCTCAATTCCTTGCCAAATTGTAAAAGTTAGCCATTACCAATAGGTATTGTTCTCTTCCAGTCAGTCAATCCGTCCCAAAGCGTGGAACAGAAACACCTCATGTACTTACAGACCAGAGGAGGGCCAGACGGGGTGGATTCAAAGATCCAGTGACGTTTATTCCTTTTCCTTTGTAAGTATCTTAAATCTGCCCAATTTACCCTTCTGTGTTTATATTTTGCTCAGGACAGTAGGGAAGAACTTAATTTTAATGTAAAAATATTGAAAGTACCATATCCCTTGCAGAAAAAAGTTTCTTACTAGGAACAATGAGTGTGTTTGATATCAGTGCAAAGCAGATGGTGTTAACATTCTCCAAAATCAGAAAGGGCATGCTGTCTGCTCCCCGTTACAACGAATACCCATTTTGCACATCCTGTTAATGAATACACACCTGTCGAGTGTGTTAGTTTGCTCTGCCGACTGAGTTGACAGAGGGCCAAGCCACGGTTCGCTGCACTTGGTGCTGCCCACTGTCTTGTGCTTGGGGGTCCGGGAGAAGGGCTGGTGAAGGCCACTCCTACAGGAAGGCAAGAGACGTATTAAAATTTTGTTCCAGACCACACCTATAAGCCATAAACTGTGTGAGGATGTTCTCATGAGAATCTGTGCTTCCAAGAAATCTTCTGGACTGAAACCACAACACAGCTTTGATAATAGGAACAGTAATCACGTATCTACCATTTCCTCATTTATTGGTTCTTGGTAAGAGCATTGTGACATATATGACTTACATGTTTAATGTTCCTGTAAGTCAGCCTGATGTTCATGTTACTTAAGAAACTGACAAATCAATGAGACTTCCCCAAGCCCAGAGATTTTCTTGGTCCCACATCTTCACAGCACCTTTAAGTAGCCACCTGCCACTTCCGGGAGGCATGTCCTGAGTGAGACAGGTATTTCCAAAGCACATTTCTCATTAGCTGACGAGCTACTTAGCGTCTTGAACCTTCCTACCCAGTCCGAGTCTTACTCCTTACCCTGTTTGTTTTGATGCCCGTGGACATCGTTTTATTGCTGAGGGTGGCATTTTCCTCCTCTTCTCCCTTAGATTTGAGATTTCTTGCCTGTCTATGACTCCCTACTGCTCAGGTCATCTCTCTGGGCTCTTCCTCGGGCTGGTTCTGCCTCCCTGTGCTCTGACTTAATGTAATTTCTCTCTTTCAGTCATGTATTTGGGTTTTCCTCTTCTGCCCAACGTTTATTTATCATCCAGTGACTTGACTGGACACAGAACTTTGACTTTGGCTTCTGTTTCCCAGGAAGCTTCTGTTGGGAAGCTCTCTTGTGTCACCCCTGGAGCCGTGATGTGACCCTGGCAGACCAGCTGTGGACCAGGCCTGAGTCATCTGGGCTGAGAGCACTGGGCACTTGCTTGGGTAGATAAAAACTTGGCTGTGACTCAACAGTCACATTTTAACTTGCCCCACTGAGCTCTCAAGACACTTATAACCCTGCATTTCCTCATCCAATGTGTTTCTCACCCAATAATAATTTAGGATTGGAACCTATGAACTTAGAAGGTCTGAGGCAAGTTTGAGTGCTCCTGGCCAAGCTGGTGGTTGAAGGAAGAGGCCACCATCCTTGGGACAGAGAACACACTGGCAATTTCTCTGGTGTCCTGTGGCCCCTGTGCTGTGACTCATTGTCACTCTAGAAAGCTGTGCCCATTCCTCCAAGACCCTCGTCTGACCATTTTTAGTGAAATCTGATAGAGTTGCCCCATTATTCCTGTAGGCAGAATAGTCTATGACCATCTACACTATGGTTTTCTGATGAAAATGAGCAGGTGACAAGGTGGGGTTCATGGTAGAGCTGGGAGTAAGTATGGACACATGAGCCTTTTGTACTGTCTGGGATGAGAGAGAGCTCATCAGAACTACCCCAAGAGCACACACGCCCACTTGGCCAAGTGGTACTCTGAGTCGATGGGCCCTGGAAGGATGGCCTAGGTGCTGGCTGGTTGACATGTTGCAGCTATTCTGGCCACATTGGTGGCCCATGGCAGGTGGTAGGCAGGCTGGCATCCACATGCTAACTGGGCTGAGGACTCAGCACAAGCTACCCCTCGCTGGTCACTCCTAGGGGGAATGTGCACTCCCAGAGGGCCCACTGGGCGTCTGTTGCAGCAGCCTTGCTCCCCTGTGCCAGTGGGACCCACAGAGCACTGGTCTCAGGTTGGGTGAAGACAGCACTGCAGCTCTGGCAGTGCTTGGAAAGGAGGGGCAGGTCTCCCTGCGGGTTCTGGTCAGTTCCTGGTGCGGCCTGCAGCACCGTGCCTGGCGCAGTGCGGATGGTCAATACGAGCTATCACAGCTATCGGCGTTCCTCTGCTAACGTGGTTGCTGGTGGCTACTCGCAGCTATGATGAAGTCAGTTTTCAGTGTTTGAAAAAGAAACAATTTGTTCAAAAATTTTATACTGACTAGTGAGATTTAGTAAAGTATGCCATCTCCCGGCTTCATCTTTTTTTCATTTGTAAAATGAGAGTCACAAAAACACTGCTTCCTCCCTACCTCACATGTGTGCTGTGGGAATTCGGCAGGGCTGGTGAGGCCCAGAGTCCCTGCGGGGAGGCACTATCAAATAGGAATTGGTGGTAACATCCCGTTTGAAATGAAGGTAACCTCTTTACATGTGTTTTTTACGTGTTCCTTTCTTCTACAATTTTATTTCTATTGCTCTTTCAATATAGGCTTTGATTCCTTTCTCTTTCCTCTCATAGTTATAATTAAACCATAAATTTTGCTTGAAGGAGACAGAAAGATGGCATATACAAAAGTTACATGCTTAAGGCCATCTTTGCTTCTTTGCAGCGACAAAAGCACTACCCATTTGGAACATTGTTTGTAATTGAATTTACATTTATAATAAACCTCAGGCTTAGATCATGGGCTGGGGTGGGGAGAAAGAGAAGAGAGAAAAGTCCAAACAGTATAATTAACAGAAGCGGGAGCAGCATTGTCGTGTACAGTTTGAAGCAAACATGCCGACTTTTCTTAGAGTCCTGAATAAAAATGAAACAAAACAAAGCAGAGAGCTCAACAAAAAACAAAAAAAGAGAGAGAGAAAAACCAAACCTTAGAGACAATTTTGCTTAAAAATAACTTTAACCTTTGAACTTTTCCTGCACTTAAATATTGTATAGCAATTGAGTTGTCTTTTGTTCTTGAAAAATTTCTACAATTAGCTGAACTGTTAAGATTTAGCAGACTGTGTCTTGGTTAGGAACAACAAGAAGGGATATTTATGTTTCTTGTCGACCTACACCTATGTGTTTAATACTGAGATGGTGCTTAAGTACTGCGGATTAGGAAGTTCTCAGGCCTGCCCGGCAGCTGAGAAAACCAGCTGACTTGCTCACAGCAATGCTGGGAGCAGGGTTTTTGCCCAGGGCGCTGTTACTGGGACTTAGTCTCTGAAATGCATGTTGAAAACTGGTGAGAAAAATAAAATCAAGTTCACAAAGTTTTATTTCTTTTCTTTTTTTGAGTTTATTTGAGCCAAACCGATGACATATGCTAGGGGAACAAGATCTCAAATTCTTCCCACAAAGTTTTATTTCCGAATGGAAGCCTTACAATGGCACTTTGTCTGACTTAGGGCTCTAGGTCTCCACCTTTAGGAAGGCAAAACCACGCTAAACCCAAACCCTAGGGTTTCTGCCAAGTCTCACCCCGTCCCTCCCAGTGAAACCAGGAAAGAATTCTTTGCCTAGCTTATTTTGGGGGTCTTGGGGCTGAGAAGAAATTCCTTCTCTTCTTTCTAAGTTTAATTCCTCAGGGAAAAAGAGCCCATTTTTTTTTTTTATATATACATTGCTCTGGTAGGAAGGGATTTTTATTCTCTCCAATGACTTCCTTTGGTGATAAGGTGAAGACAGTGTTAACTTTCCTCTTCTTGGCGCTTGGGAGAAAGGGAGTTATAATGCAATTTCATACTCTCTGTAATTTTTAGCTGCTTCATACTTTTGTATAAACCACCCTCTAACCAAAAGGAGCAGAAATCAGTTAATTCTGATGACCCTTTGTGGTTTATATTAGTGAATCTTCCTGAAAGACTTTTTGTGAGACAGTAATTTTTCTCTTGGAAACACAGAAGTACTTGTAGAAAAAAATGTGTCTTGAATTCATGCTTTTAATAGCCTCAATTTTTAATTCTTATCTAAGAAGAGAGAAATCCTGGTGTGATTTCAATGAATAGCTTTTGGATATGTTTTGTAAGGTCATAAAATGTCAAACTTCATGTAAATTGTATTTCTAAAGCCTCAAGAGCACTCAGAAACTTTCATTATATTCCAGTGTCTCTTCCAGCAAAGGGGACTTAATTTTCTTCACGCCCATGCTTTGACAGCTTCATTCATTTTATTCATAACACTATCCTAAAAGAATTTCCTCTTAGAAAACAGTCAAGAACCCAACATGTTGGGAATTTTCTAGTGATTGAATTCATGGAAGAAAAGCATTATATTTCCAGAATCATATTTTAGAGACATTCAGCCTCTCATTGACAACAAATATTTGGTGCTTCAGAACTAAAGACAGCAGCATAATGGGAATTGTTGGGCACTGATAAAATGCTGGAGTCAGAGAATTAAGACATCAGGTTACACAAATAGCTCCAGCTGAGTCTAGCATGCAAAGGGTCACCAGCATGGGTAGCACATAAAAAGTCAATGTTTAACTTTTCCAGGTTTTGCTTAAATGAAATTTATCAGAGAGGGAGAGAGAGAGAGGAAAAATTCTTGGTTGCTTGTATCAGTGCGCTAAAATGTGCTCTGGATAAGGAACAAGAAGGAGATTTTAACCATTTTCAAGAGGTCTTCTTGTGCTACTTACATCTGACTTGTCTTGATTTTCTGTATTTTAGTTTGCATGAGAGAGAGAGGAGGAGGGGGAGATGAAATAAAACAAAGGAACAGAAGGAATAAGGGGAGAGAAAGAAAACAAAGGAATATTAGAAGATTAGGAGGAAATAAAATTCTTTCTTGGGCGTGGAAGAGGGAAACAAAGGGAACAGGTTAACATATAATAAAACAAGCCCTAGGGTCACACATGGGCTTCCAAGCAGCAGTTAATTCTGGTATCAGAGCCTTGAGACTTCAGACCATGATGTAAAGAAATTCAGGGTTGCCAGCAAAGGCTTTCTTTCCTCCAGAAGTTGGTGCTGATTTGCAGCAAAGCTAGGCCTGGCCTCTCTTAGACTATGCATTCTTTATCATTTTTCACAGTTCCCTTCATTTTCCTTGGCCCTGCTGATAAAACTCTAGGACAGGTGATTTGAAGGGTGTTCCACTATTGGGGCTGATCCACACACTGTTTTGCACTGGTTCATGATGAGATTAGCAAAAAAAAAAAAAAAAAAAAAAAATTGAGAGTAAGCATTTAGAAACTTTTATAGAAATTTGATAGAGAAATTGTACGTCTAGTGAATCTAATTAAAAATGGAACTCCATTTGTATATCTTTGATATTAATTTCATTTTGGTTATTTATTTATTTTTATTGTATTTTTTTGACTTTTTAAAAAAATTGATTATGGACTTCCGCCAAGATGGAGACGTAGGTGGAGGGTCCACCTCGCCTCTGTGCACAACCAAATCTAAGAACAACTATTTTTAACAGCAGTCACAACCAAGCCACACGGAAAATCGACAATACGGAGTCCAAAGGACAACTAGATACTCGGATGGACCGGTACCAGGAGCCAGGCCAGCAGCGGAGCAGGTTAGCAAGAAAAAATTCCCGGGGCGGTGCGCGGTTCGCGCAGGGAACGGAGGGCGCGATTGCGAGCGAGCTGGCTGCCGGAGCGCACAAAGAAGGGGCGCGGTGGGTCGCTCAGTCGCGCGCATTTACGTGCGGAGAAGCCAGTGAGAAGGGAAGCCGGCGCAGGGCAGCAGGCTCGCGCAATACCGATCGGATAAATCCCATGCGTGCGGAGTGACTGGAAACGCTGGGCTAGCGGAGAGGAACGCCATTGCTCCCTCTCTGACCCCGCCCCCACACACAGCGTCACAAACCAGCGACCTGGGTCGCCCCGTCCTGGTAAACAACTAAGGCCTCGCTCCGCTCACTTAACAGCGCGAACAGACCAAAAATGGCTCTAGGACAACTCAGAGCCCCAGAACCGATAGATCTAAGCGATGAAGAAATAGCCAGTCTTTCAGATGCACAGTTCAAAACACTGGTTATAAAGATCCTTACAGAACTGGTTGACTTTAGCCACAAATTAGAGAAACATATGGAAGCTAAATTAATTGAAATGAATGGGGATACAAAAGATTCCAATAGTAATGGAAAGAAAATTGGGACTCAAATCAAGGGAGAGAACCAGAAGGAAGAAAAAAATGGTCAAACAGAAAGGAATGAAGAAATAAGAATTCAGAAAAATGAGGAGAAGATTAGGAACCTCCAGGACATCTTTAAACGTTCCAACATCCGAATTATAGGGGTACCAGAAGGGGGAAAGGCACAACCACCAGTTGAAAAATTATTTGAACAAATAATAAAGGAGAATTTCCCCAAGATGGCAAAGGAAATAGACTTCCGAGAAATCCAGGAAGCTCAGAGAGTCCCAAAGAAGTTGGACCCAAGAAGGAACACACCAAGGCACATCATAATTACATTAGCCAAGATTAAAATGAAGGAGAGAATCCTAGAAGCAGCAAGAGCTAAGGGGACAGTCACCTACAAAGGAGTTCCCATCAGACTGTCAGCTGATTTCTCAAAAGAGACCTTACAGGCAGAAGGGGCTGGAAAGAGGTATTCCAAGTTATGAAATCCAAAGACCTACATCCAAGATTACTCTATCCAGCAAAACTTTCATTTAGAATGGAAGGACAGATAAAGTGCTTCTCAGATAAGACCAAATTCAAGGAGTTCATCATCACCAAGCCCTTATTATATGAAATGTTAAAGGGACTTACCTAAGAAAAAGAAGATAAAAAAGACGAACAGTGAAAGGACAGCAAACTCACAGTTATTAAGAACCACACCTAAAACAAAAGCAAACTAAGAGGATAGCTAGATCAGGAGCAGAACCAGAGAAATGAAGATCTCAGGGAGGGTTAGCAATAGGGGAGTGGGAGGAGGGGAAGGGGGGAGAAGGTACAGAAAATAAGTAGCATAGATAGTAGATAGAAAATACATAGGGGGAGGGTAAGAATAGTAGGGGAAATACAGAATCTAAAGAAATTGAGACACATGTTCATGAACTAAAGGGGGGGAAATGGTGGGGGAGGGGTATGCAGGGTGGAGGGGAAGGGAGGGGGAATAGAGCAAATGTAATGGCATAATCAATAAAAAAAATTATATATAAAAAAAAATTGATTATGCCATTACAGTTGTTCTATTCCCCCCCCCTTCATTCCCCTCCACCCTACCCCCATCCCCACCATTACCCCCCTTTAGTTTATGACCATGTGTCTCAAGTTCTTTAGATTCTATATTTCCCATACTATTCTTGCCCCCCATCTATTTTCTATCTACCATCTATGCTACTTATTTTCTGTACCTTCTTTCCCCTTCCCCTCCTCCCACTCCCCTGTTGCTAACCCTCCATGAGATCTTCATTTCTATGTTTCCACTCCTGATCTAGCTGTCCTTTTAGTTTGCTTTTGTTTTAGGTGTGGTTGTTAATAATTATGAGTTTGCCGTCCTTTCACTATTCATGTTTTTTTAACTTCTTTTTCTTAGGTAAGTCCCTTTAACATTTCATATAATAAGGGCTTGGGGATGATGAACTCCTTGAATTTGATCTTATCTGAGAAGCACTTTATCTGCCCTTCCATTCTAAATGAAAGTTTTGCTGGATAGAGTAATCTTGGTTGTAGGTCTTTGGATTTCATGACTTGGAATACTTCTTTCCAGCCCCTTCTTGCCTGTAAGGTCTCTTTTGAGAAATCTGCTGACAGTCTGATGGGAACTCCTTTGTAGGTGACTGTCCCCTTATCTCTTGCTGCTTCTAGAATTCTCTCCTTCATTTTAATCTTGGCTAATGTAATTATGATGTGCCTTGGTGTGTTCCTTCTTGGGTCCAACTTCTTTGGGACTCTCTGAGCTTCCTGGATATCCTGGAAGTCTATTTCCTTTGCCAGATTGGGGAAATTCTCCTTTATTATTTGTTCAAATAAGTTTTCCACTGGTGGCTGTTCCTTTCCTCCTGGTACCCCTATAATTTGGATGTTGGAGTGTTTAAAGATGTCCTGGAGGTTCCTAAGACTCTCCTCATTTTTTTTGAATTCTTGCTTCTTCATTCTTTTCTGTTTGGCCATTATTTGCTTTCTTCTGGTCCACTCCATTGATTTGAGTCCCAGTTTCCTTTTCATTGCTATTGGTTTCCTGTGCAATTCCATTCATTTCAATTAGTTTCACCTTCATATGTTTGTCTAATTTGTGGCTATAATCAACCAGATCTGTGAGCATCCTGATCACCAGTGTTTTAAACTGTGCATCTGAGGGTTTTGCTATTTCTTCATCACTTAGATTTATAGGCTCTGGAATTTTGAGATCTTCTTGAGCCATTTTTGGTCTGTTCGCACCCATTAAGTATGAGGAGCGGAGCCTTGGACTCCCTGGTCGTTGGGTTGTGACGCTGTATGTGGGGGCGTGGTCAGAGCGGGGAAATGGCGGCCCCCTCTGCTGTTTCCTGCCGCTGGGTGAGGAGCAGAGCCTTAGGTGGTTCACCGTGGTAGGGACACTCAGGTCGCTGGGTTATTACGCTGTATGTGGGGGTGGGGTCAGAGTGGGGAAATGGCTGCGCCTTCTGCTGCCGCTTGCCGCTGGGGTCTGCTAGGTCCCATCTAACTGCTGGTCTATCTGCGCACACATGCGCGACCACAGTCAAATCTCCACCCTGCTCCCTCGCTGGTTCCCCACCGTTGCTCGCTGGGTCGCTCACTAGGTCCACCCGTTGCAGCCCTGCGCGTGGGTTCCGCGCGCTTGAGTCCGTCTGACCGAGTTTTCCTGTGCAACCCTGCTCCGCCAGCTGCTGATTTCGCCCCTCTTACTGGTGAGGCTGAAGAATTTGTTGTTATCATGCTTCTGAAAAGTTCAATTTTCTGTGTTCTGGCCGTGTTTCCTGTTGCTAATATTTAGTTGACTCTAAACTTAGTTGTGTGAGAAAGCAAGGCGTCTCCACCTATGCCTCCATCTTGGTGGAAGTCCTATTTTTATTGTATTTTATAAGGTATCAGTCTGTGATAAGTTGGGAAAAATTGGTCTAATATCACAGAGAGTTTGAGAAGCACTGGTTTGGGGAAGCAGGAGAATGTTCTGAGAAAGAAGGTCTCACTCTCTCCCAAAAGGGAAGGAAATTCATGCAGTGGAGGAGGGCCAAGCATTTCTTACCCTGAAGAAGGTGGTCAGAAATAGTGACCCCTACTTAGTGACATTATTTAGAGCAATGGCTCTTAAAAATTTTTGTCTTAGGAGTCTCCATCCATTAAAATAATTCAGTTTCCAACTGTTTATTGCAAATGCATAGAAATATGATTGGTTTATTAACTATTTTTTTTTGTGTTCTGTGACCATGTTTATCTCACATATTTGGTCTAGTAATGTTTTGTTTGTTGGTTGGTTTTAGATTCTTTGTAATTTTCTACATAGATGGTCACATTATCCGAGAGTAGAGGTGGTTTAATTTATATATCTTTATTTTGTTTATTTATTTATAATCCATTGCCTTTTTTTTTCTTGCCTAATTTTCCTGCAGCCTCCATTATAACATTAGATGGGAGTGGTAGAAGCAGACGTCCTTGTCTTATTCCCAATCTTAGAGGGAAAGCTTTAAATTTTTCACCATTAAGTATGGATGGTACTTTTGGTTTTTGAAGAAAGCACTATGAGATTGAGGAATATCCCTTCATGTCCTAATATGCAGACTTTTTATTCTGAATGGATGTTGAATTCTGTAAAAGTCTTTCTCTAAATCTCTAGAGATGATAATTTTAGAAAATATATTTTATTTAGTTTTTTTATATTGTGTGGCTGCAACTTTATTTTTTATGATCTGTATACTTTTTAAAAATATATTTTATTAATTATGCTATTACAGTTGTTCTATTTCCCCCCTTCATTCCCCTCTACCCTGCACTCCTCCCCCACCATTCCCCCCTTTAGTTTATGACCATGTGTCTCAAGTTCTTTAGATTCTATATTTCCCATACTATTCTTGCCCTCCCCCCTATCTATTTTCTACCTACCATCTATGCTACTTATTTTCTGTACCTTCTCCCCCCTTCTCCTCCTCCCACTCCCCTGTTGCTAACCCTCCATGAGATCTTCATTTCTATGGTTCTGCTCCTGATCTAGCTGTCCTCTTAGTTTGCTTTTGTTTTAGGTGTGGTTGTTAATAACTGTGAGTTTGCTATCCTTTCACTGTTCATCTTTTTTATCTTCTTTCTTAGGTAAGTCCCTTTAACATTTCATATAATAAGGGCTTGGGGATGATGAACTCCTTGAATTTGATCTTATCTGAGAAGCACTTTATCTGCCCTTCCATTCTAAATGAAAGTTTTGCTGGATAGAGTAATCTTGGTTGTAGGTGTTTGGATTTCATGACTTGGAATACTTCTGTCCAGCCCCTTCTTGCCTGTAAGGTCTCTTTTGAGAAATCTGCTGACAGTCTGATGGGAACTCCTTTGTAGGTGACTGTCCCCTTATCTCTTGCTGCTTCTAGAATTCTCTCCTTCATTTTAATCTTGGCTAATGTAATTATGATGTGCCTTGGTGTGTTCCTTCTTGGGTCCAACTTCTTTGGGACTCTCTGAGCTTCCTGGATATCCTGGAAGTCTATTTCCTTTGCCAGATTGGGGAAATTCTCCTTTATTATTTGTTCAAATAAGGTTTCCACTTGTGGCTGTTCCTCTCCCCCATCTGGTACCCCTATAATTTGGATGTTGGAATGTTTAAAGATGTCCTGAAGGTTCCTAAGCCTCTCTTTAGTTTTTTGAATTCTTGTTTCTTCATCCTTTTCTGTTTGGTCATTTTTTTTCTCTTTCTGGTCCACTCCATTGATTTGAGTCCCAGTTTCCTTTTCATTACTATTGGTTTCCTGTGCATTTCCATTCATTTCAATTAGTTTAGTCTTCATATGTTCTTCTAATTTGTGACTAAAATCAACCAGATCTGTGAGCATCCTGATCACCAGTGTTTTGAACTGTGCATCTGAAAGTTTGGCTATTTCTTCATCACTTAGATTTATTGGCTCTGGGGCTCTGAGTTGTTCTTGAGCCAAGTTTTGATCTGTTCATGCCTGTTACATATGAGGAGCAGAGCCTTAGTTGTTTACCAGGGCGGGGCCACCCGGGTCACTGGTTTGTGACGCTGTATGTGAGGGCATGTTCAGAGAAAAACAATGGTGGTTCCCTCTGCCACTTCCTGCCACTGTGGTCTGTCAGGTCCGTCTCACTGCTAGCTCCTTCACCGGTTTATCTATGCGCAAATGTGTGACCATGATCAGCCCTCAGTGGGTCCAATGCCTTTTGCCCTCAGTGGGTCCGCCCACTTCTACACACCTGGGATCCGCCCACGGCTCCTGGCGTACCTGGGTCTCACGCCCGGGTTGGTCCGGTGGATCTTTCCTGCCTGACCCTGCCCTGCTGCTGGCTCTGCCCCTCTTACCGGTTTGGCTGAAGGGTTCATTGTTGTCAGACTTCCGTGTAGTTCAATTTTCTGTGGTTTGGCTGTGTTTTTGTTGCTAAAACTTTGTTGTTTTTAAACTTGGTTGTGCGAGAAGGCGCAGTGCTTCCACCTATGCTTCCATCTTGGTAGAAGTCCTTTTATTTAGTTTTTAAAGAGAGGGAACGTAGGAAGAAAGAGAGGGAGAGAAACATCATATGAAAGGGAAACATTGATTGGTTGCCTCTAGCACCTGCCTGAACTGGGGAGCACCAGAAACCTAGTCATGCAGTGGGATCATCTTGCCTCCAGGACAACAATCAACCAAGTGAGCCCCACTAGCCATGTGGTTTTTTCTCTTCAGTCTGTTGATATAGTAAACTACATTGATATTTGAATTCCGAATGTCTTACAGGCTCAGGATAAACCCCACTTATTCAAATGTATTTTTATTTTAATATGTTACTGAATGAAATTTGCTAGTATTTGGCTGAGGATTTTAAGTTTATGTTCATAATGTATGTTGGACTGTGGCGATCTTTCTTTATAACATATTTTTTTTAACATTAAGTACGACCTTATTTTCACATCACATTTAGAACAGAGCATTCATGGCATATTGCCTCTTAGTCCCTAAATATGCACTTTAGAGATGTTTTCAGAAATTATTATGAAACTGATGAGAAAGTTAAGATAATTTTTGAAGGTAAATAACTATAAACCTGGACAGGAGTTTTCTAGCCTCTTACCATCTAGAAACAGCTTCACAAATCAGTTGGAAAGTCATCCTAGAGGTAAACATAACAAACCACATTTCCTGTCCATCCCTGAAGTCAATCTTTCTCAAGAAATGATCAAACGGCACCTGTTTTTGAAGTTGGCAGTAAGGCTTGACGGTGATGTTCAGCTCTGGTTCTGGATCAGTTTTCTGGCTTGGACTGGTCAGGAGTCACTTCCTTCAGCATCTCCATCAATGAATTTGAGTATGCATTAACATTATCTCCTCTTTTAGTTCTGCAGCCTTTTCTGGTAGAGGCATGTTTTGAATATCCATCTCAGGTGGATAGCTTTTGTTTTTGCAGAGCTAGCACACCATTTTAGCACTGGAAGGGCAGATGTGACCTCTTAAGGCAGCCAGGGCCACATTGGGGGAATACTGTTGGAAACCAATGGGAATCCCACAGACTACAGGATAAAAGGTTGTAAGAGCTGCGTTTGATGGAACCTTCAATGTCAACTAAGAAGGAAGCTTCCAAAATCATGTTATTTGTAACCTGGAGAAGACTAGGGCCCTGAGGGACCATGAGGGGGCCCAGGTGAGGTGTACCGAGTCACAGTGCACCTCTTGGGCTGCAGCCATGACAACGCCATGGCTGAGCAGCAAGGACCCCTGCACCATCTGGATACCCCAGTCCATGGAAGTCGTAAAAGAAAGTTCGTCCATTGTCTTAGTGCCATCAAGGGTCCCCCTTATACAGCTTTGCATATCACCAGCCATGCTGCCTGGCATAGCTGCCATCTCCCTGCAGCCACTGCCTGGTCCTTCTAATATTTTTGTCTGGTTTTGGGATCTAGGCAATGCTAGGAAGGTAAAGAATTTGTGTAGAATTGGTATTATATCTTGCTTAAAAATGTTCTGTAACATTTTCTAGTAAAATAATTTGAGCTTGGAGTTTTCCTTATGGGTAGGCTTAAAATTAGAAATTCAATTATTTAAATAGATATAGGACTATTCATATTACCTATTTCTTCATGAGTGAACTTTAGCAGTTTATATATAGCTTTCTAGAAATTTTTCCATTTCTTCCAAATTGTTGAATTTATGGGTACATAGTTATTTATATTATTGCCTATTATCCCTTTGAATTTTATAGGATTTGTAGTAAAGTCCCCTGTTTCCTTCCTCACATTAGTAGTTTGTGTCTTCCCTCCTTTTTCTATTTCATTTGGTCTGATTAGAGGTTTGTCAATTTTATTGATTTAAAAATGTCTTTGGCTTCTTTTATTTTTCTATTTTTAATTTTATTAAATCTTCTCTCTTTACTATTTCCTTCCTTCTGCTTGTGTTGGATTTAATTTGTTCTTTTTCTAGCTTCTTAAGGTAGAAGTTTATATACTTGATTTAAGACCTTTCTCCTTTTCTAATGTAAGCACTTAGTGCTATAATTTCTCTGTAGGCACAGCTTTAGCTGATCCCAAATTATATAGATTGTTTTTATTTTCACTTAACTGAAAACATTTACTAATTTTCCTTTTGATTTTTTCATTGATTCATGGGTCATATATAGAAGTATGTTATTTAATTTCCAAACATTTGATGATTTTTACTAATATTTTCCTTTCACCAATATCTTATTTAAGTTCATTGTGGTCTGAGAGCATACTTTATACAATTTCAACTTTAAAATATGGTTAAACTTTGCTTGATGGCCAAGAATGTATTCTATCTTAATGAATGTTGGATGACAGACTCAGAAAATGTGTATTAGACCAAAGATGGGAGTTCTAATCCAAAGATGGTAGTATAGGGTCCTGAATTTACTTCTTCCCGTGGACACACCGATTCTACACCTAGGCATGGAGCAATTTCCTATGAAAGAAACCTAGAAATTAGTTAAGCAATTCCTACACATCAGCTGAGCGAGAAAATACCCACATTGAAATGGGTCTAGACACATTCTCAACTACTTGGAATCAGTAAGAACAAGGCAGGCAGTTGGGATAATCACAGAGGTTTGAGAGACAGCCAAGAACTCAGAAGAGGATCAATGATGAGGCTTATCTCCTACATCAGACCACTCTGTCAAGACAGGGAGAGGAGGCTGTTTTATCTAATGCACAGAACACATAGCGAGTCAAGGAAACGAAAAAAGAAAAAAGATAAGAATATGTTATAAACAAAAGGACACGGTAAAACTCCAAAAACAGACTTAATGAAATGGAGACAAATGGTTTACCTGAAAAAGCGTTCAAAATAATGTTCATAAAAATGCTCATGGAGGATAAGAGAACAATGCAGAACCAAAGTGAGAATTTCAAAAAAGAGATAGAAAATATAAGAAAGTACCAATCAAATTACAGAGCTGAAGATTACTATAACTTAGCTAAAAAAAAAAATCAGTACGGGGGTTTAATAGTTGACTAGACAAAGCAGAAAAGGATCAGTGGACTTAAAGACAGGGCAGTACAATTCATCCAATCAGAGGGGCAGAAAGAAGAGACAGAGATGCAAGGATGGTTCAACATTTGAAAATCAATAAATGTGATATACTACATTAGTAAAATTAAGGATGCAAATATATGATTATCTCAATAGGTACAGAAAAAAAGTATTTTACAGAATTCAATATGAAGTTCTGATAAAAACTCTCAACACACTGGGTATAGAAGGACCATATCTCAACATAACAAAGGCCATAAATGACAAGCCCCAGCTAACATCATACTCAATGGTAAAAAGCTGAAATATTTCCTCTAAGATCAGGAACAAGACAAGGATGCCTACTCTTGCCACTTTTATTCAACATAGTACTAAAATCTCTAGCTAGAAGAGTTAGGCAAGAAAAACAAAAGGCATTCACACTGAAAAGGAAGAAGTAAAACTGTCTCTATTTGAAGATGACATAATATATGTAGAAAGCCCTGAAGACTCCACCAAAAAAAACCTGTAGGAACTAACAAATGAATTTAGTAAAGTGGCAGGATAGTACATCAACATACAAAAAACAGTTGCATTTCTGTGCAACACCAGAAACGAACTCAGAAAAAGAAATCAATCCCATTCACATTATCATCAAAAAGAACCCTGGCTGGTGTGGCTCAGTTGGTTGGAGAGTCATCCCATAAACTGAAAGTCTGTGGATTTGATTCCCAGCCAGGGCATGTGACTAGGTTGTAGGTTTGGTCCCTGGTTGGGGTATGTATGGGAGGCCACCCATCAATGTTTCTCACATCAATGTTTCTCTCCTCTTTTTCTTTCTTTCCCACCTCTGTCTTAAAAAAAAAAATCAATAACCATTTCCTAGGGTTAGGATTTTAAAAAATTTAAAAAAAGAATAAAATACCTGATATAAATTTAACCACAGAAGTCAAAGATCTGTACATTGAAAACTATAAGACATGTATGAAAGAAATTGAAGAGTATGCACCAGCTCCTAATTTGGAGACCATTGCTTTGAACAAGAAGCAAGAGACACTGAAGCCTTTTGTCCCCAGGGCTTGGTGAGCCTTGTTCCTAATGTGGTCAGTGAAGAACAAGATCAAGGGATAGTAAGTGCAATAGTCTACTAGGAGGTGGAGCCCAGGAGTCAGGTGTGGCACCAATGGCACATACAGGAAACCACATGGAAGTAGCATGCCCTGGAAATGAAGGAGACTCTAGGGGCCTACACCTAGCAGTGTGGGAAATGTCACTGGGTATGAACCTTCGTCTCATGTAAGAGACCTTGAAACATCATTTCAAGGACTTTTATTCTGTGATGGAATTCTGTATGAGAGTAATCAGAATTCCAAGTTTCACAAGTAATAGCACTAAATTCATTGTGCCTCAGTCAGGGTCCTTCAAGATAAGGGTATTACTGGTGCGTTTGCTTTGCTCCTTCCTGGTCCTGGAGTAGAGCACTGGGTACTGGATTCATGGGGAGACTAGACTACTCCTTGGCTACTTCTGTGTGGTTCTAATTTTTCCTTAACTCAAACAAAAACAGTTTATTTTTACCCAGTTTTCAAGGGTGATTATCAGAGTCCTATAGTTTATGAGTATCAGGAGTGCATTAGTTATTGTTTGCTGAGTAACAAATTATGCCCAGACTGAGCAGCTTAAAAGAATAAACATGGATGATCTCCCATTTTCTACAGGTCAGGAATAATGAGTGCAGCTTAACTGGGCTCAGTCTCTTACAAGTCCGCAGTCCGGGTGTTGGCCCGGGCTGCCATCAGCTCAAGGCTCAAGTTGGAGAGGATCTGCTTTCAGCTCACTTGTGTGGCTGTTGATAAAAGACAGCAGGTCCTTGCCACATGGGCCTCTTCATCAGGTAGCTCAAAACAATCAGTTGACTTCCCTTGGAGAGAGCGATGGAGAGAACAAGATAGCATGCTCATAACAGCTGACTGTGAGTTATCTTCCTTCTCTTTATAAAGCCTAGGATGGAAAAAAGTCATCATAGGAATACATTATCCATCACTGGAGCTGATAGGGTGAAGGTAATTTAGGGAGGGGAGAGAGAACAAAGCCAGATGCCTAACACAAATAATAAAATGCTTTCCCTTGCTATCATCTGTACATGGTGAATGAAAAAGGGTCTAGGGGAAATTAGCCCTGACATTTCCCATTAAAGTAGTAGTAATAACAATAACAACTGAACATTTATAGAATGCATTTCATGCCTGAGATTCCACTGGGCTTTAAATCAGGAGGGTCTCATTCATACCTACTACCCACAGAATGAATTACTTTCCAGCTTCAGGCCTGCTGTGAGGGACTACTCACAGGAGCAACATCTATCAGATTGCAGAGCTAAGTATGGCCAGAAGTAAACTAGTCCAATCCTTTTTCTGATAGGCCCACAAAAGTCAAAATGACTGGCCCAAAGTTACCCAGCTACTTACTGGAGACTAGAACTCAATTCTATTTCCTTTGAATCTTAGCTTTCACTTTCTAACTAGGTATTTTTGGAAAAGTCACCTAACCTCTTGAATATCAGTTCATTATCTATAAAATATGGATAATAATAGCACCTATATTAAACATGTGTTGTAAGGATTAACACATGCTTAGAAAAATTCCTGACACAGTAAATATTAAATACATGCCAACTCTTATGAACTATTATTTTTTAAGGTAACATTCATTTTTAAAAAGGCTAACGTGACCTGTTCTCACTTGCCACATATATAAAACAATCAATTGGGAGGCAAATGGCAGGTAGCTGCTGGTGGCCTGAGTCCCTTTTTGCCCCAAATCCTGGTTAACAGGGGTGTTAGATTACAGCTAGCTTGACGCAGTCCTGGCTCCGTGGGCCTCCTCAGTTTCAGGACAGTTTCAGAGACTCGGACAAAGCACCTGGACTGGCTCCTGGCTGTGTCTTCAGTGCAGGTTCTGTGTGGCTGCCAGGTAGAGTCTGGGAGGAAGGTGAAGTATAGTCACTCTGGTTTGGTACGGGACCGCCTGACCTAATTAGAGGCAAATTACTGGAAAGTACTAGAAAGCACAGTTAGGGGCTGTCTGTTTTGTAGTTTCAGAAGCTCTGCCTCTCTTTCTCCTTTTTTTCTTTTACCCTATTAGTTAATGTCTGAAACTATTTCTTTTTATAAGCCATAAGACCCCTATTAATAAAAATTCTGAGATAAGCGCTAACATTTGGGTCTATTACCAGTTATACTTTAGTGTGAATAGGTTCTATTTGTTCTTGAAAGGAAGTTTTGTTGGGAAGTAAGGGTAGAGGAAGGAGTTACAGTGGGATGGGAGAAAAAAACTCAGAATTCACGGTCAGATGTCTTGGAAGGTGGTGGCTGCTTTACAGTTCAGCCTAAGATAGGAGCTGCTGGAGACCAAAATACTCTTCGCTCAAGTGACAGTCACCAGTTGCCATTTTGCTTTCCCAACAGTGGCTTATGCCTTGTGGGCTTGGGTATTCTCTATAAATGCTACTTTTTCAAACCATGTCTGCATTTGAATAGTTGAGCTCCCTCTTTCCACCCTCTGCTCCAGTAATTTGTCAAATGGAATGATTTGTGGAAAGGGTCCTTTGGCATATAAAACATTGTAAAAATGTTTTGATAATACTATGGTGGTAACTGATATTTTTCACATTGGGTGTGTCGCTTGCTGGGTAACTGAGGTACCTACTCAAGGGATGAGGAATAAAATAGTTGTGTGTTTTAGTGTTTGGAGCAAGGAGGTTGAAGTGGAGGGAGAAAAGTTGCTTTTAGCCATGTTGCTTTCGGAAGGAGCTCTTAAAAAGGAGGTCACCTGCTTCCTTCACCAAAGAATCAGTGGGTGAATAGAGAGGATGACTTCTTCAAGTAGCTGCAAAAAAGCAGGGATGCGAAGCTCACCAAGGTGGGTGGAGTCTGCACAGTGAAACAGGCGAACTCTGAAGGAGCAGGTGACCTCGTGTGTCAGGAAAGCCTGGGCTTGCTCCTTGAACAAGTTGCTTATCCTCTCTGAGGCTCATATCAGCTGTCCCAGAAGGTTAAGTGAGAAAACACATGCAGGGTGCTTCACACAATCCTTGCACAGAGCAGCTACCCAACAAGTGGTTGTTACCATTACTCCCAAGGCAGAGTTCACGTGTCTTTTCAAAATACTTGAGATTTCAAGCCATCACATACAAACACTGTCAGCCAACATGCTTCTTTAGGCTTTCGTGAAGAAATCTCAGCTTCTGAGTTAGTCTACTTTTTTTTTCACTTAAGTGTGGATGCCCTGACTGGTAGAAATTTGGGTGAGTAAATAATTTTGGGTCCCTTGGGCACAGGAAAGTTCTGACCATGTCTTTGAATCCTGTTCTGCATGAATCCACAGTGGCAGCGATGTGCTCCCATGATAAAAGCCGAGAAACATGTTGCCTTCCATTGAAGGAGACTGGCATTAACTTTCTTCCCCAACTTGGTTACTCGGGACATTAATCAGCCCATAAAAATGGGATTGAGTCAACTCTAAATTTGGTTTTGTAGTTCACAATTAAAATGTAACTGCTCTTTGTGTTTTGACATCAGGTGATCACATCTGAGAGGCAATGAGAAAACAAGGATATTTTCCCACCAATTTTCATGGGGATCTGTGTGACTACAGATGGGCTCCTCCCTGAAGATGTGACGAAAGTTATTCAGTCTGTGGAATGACTCAGGAGGAGCCAGGTCAGCTGAGGGTATATAACGCCAACTTCATAAGAGCTCTATAGTGAGAGACTGGAGCACCCCAAACATAGAGCCACCATTCTATCATTTATTGCCTTATTAGTATGCTATGATATGATTAGCCCCTCAGTTTGAAACTTTGCTCTTCCTCTGAGTCCCCAAAGGCAAACAGATGGATTTTTAAATTCTTCCTTGTAAAGTCTTACTGGATTGCAAAGCTTTTGCTGGAATGTGGAGCCTGAACTTTCCCCGAGTTCTAAAGCACCCTCCTTGTCTTAGAAGGATCTCCCCTGACTCTGCCCTAAAGGTTTGCTTTTTATCTTTTTCAACTTTCCTTCTCTAGGATACTGTGGTAGAAGGGACCTCAGAGGTCATTCAGGCCAGAGTTGTCCATCTCTCCCAACTGAAGAGAAAAATTAAGCCCTGGCTGGGTAGCTCAGCTGGTTGAAGTGTTGTCCCGATGCCCTGTGGCTGCAGGTTTGATCCCTGGTCAGGGCTGCATTCAGAAGGCAACCAATGAATGCATGAATGAGTGGAGAAGCATATAGATATTTCCTTCTTTCTCTCTCTCAAAATCGATAAATTAAAAAAAATAATAAAGAGGCTGTAGTGAGTTTTCCCCAAGAGACCATATTTATTCCACTTAAAGGACCAATTCTTACTCTGTAATTTTGTTCTTTTTCCCTTTTGGTGTAAAAGATCTTCATATATTAGATTATTTTTTTCAAAGTATGTTTTTGAGATAAAACATTTTACCAAAAAAAAAGCTTTCCTTTTAAAAATTTGTTGTAAAATCCAACAGTCTGGGAACCAGTGGTTTAGCGGAGCCCTTCCATTTTGCAATTAAGAGTCTAAGCACAAGGCCATGGCACTTCTCCAAGGTTGCTGAGTGAGTCGGTGGCAGAGCTGGCCAGCTTCTGCCTTCTAGTCTGGTGGCTTTTTGTCTGTTTGGAAGCTGACAGAGAAGGGCTTACTAAGAGGACAAGGGAAACCATGGCTATAGCTCTTGGCAATGAAAAAGGTCATTAGAGCACTCTGAAGGGTCTGTCTCAGTAATGTGATTCTCACAGTGGTCATGCTGAAACAGAGAGAACCTCACATGCAGATGAGGCCACAGCTACGGCTTATGTTTGAGGGTCTGGAATGTGCAGGCAGGCAAACGTTCCCCTGTCGGCCATGATGCCCACAGCCCAACCTCAGCCACTTCTGTCTTTGGATTAGGCTTTGCCATCTCTAGTTGCCTATTTTTTCTCCTTCTAAGAGCAAGTTTTCTCAGAATGTGTACCCAGAAATCTGTGTTGGTCATGAACAATTTCAGAATGAGTACTTTTTTTCTCTTCCATTGGAAGTCAGCTAAGAGCTGAAATTCTAATGGGAAGGGGGTGAGGAGAGATAATTTTAGACTCAGGAGAGTTCAGAATGGGAAATAAAAAGCGTATCTAGATTGGATGGTCAGAGCAGGGAGGGGAGGCTAGAGTGGATAGAGGTGGTGTAAAGGTTCCAGTACTCATGAGCGAAGATGTCCAGAGGGGAAGAGGTTCACCAGAATGGTGGCTGCATGGGCAAAGTGGACGAACTTGGCTATCTTGTTGACTTGTTTATCCGGGAGGAAGGAATGAACTGGGAATGTAAACTCTCTGAGAGCCGTGCTTGAGCCAGAGGCTTTCAGAATGCTTGATTCTATCCCCACAGAGACACCTGCATCCATCAGCTAAGACCAGGCTCAGGACACATCTCTGCTGATATTGCAAATGTTCTGTTTCTTGAAAGACATCCTGAAGGCAATCTCAAAGCCTCTGATGAGTAAATCCTTGTGGAAGAAGCCAAGGCCCACACATGGAATCCTGAGTCAAGCATCTGATTTTGTCCTTGGGAATGGAAATAGAAGTGAGAGGGAGGGCAACACCATGTTATGGCAAGGCTTTTTTAACGCTTGGTGATTGCACAAAGAAACTGGTTAGTAAAGCTTCCCCGTGAGAAATGAGAGGGCTCCCCCTGAGAACTCAAAACATTTATCCGGAAGTAGATCTTCCTGGAAGTCTAAAACAGGGATTTTTAAGACTACCTACCAGGTGCCTCATACTAGGTCTCTGTAAGTATCAGAGGATAGGACTTTAGTTGGTGTCAAAAGTGAAGCTTTTGCAAACTCTACAGTGTCTAGGTGCCTATAAAGAGCTCCCGTGCCCCTTTGCACCATGGGAGGTGACAGTCAAAAGACAACAATCCAGGAATGGGCTCTCATCAGACACCGAAACTGTTGACACCGTAATCTGGGAGCTACAGCCTCTAGACCTGCAAGAAATGAATATTTGTTATTTATAAACTATGCAGTCTATTGGGCTTTATTATAGCAAGCAGAATTGATTAAGACACCAATGTAGTGAACAAATGTATTTTACAGAAGCTAAGTCCCCAGTATCAAGGTAGTTTAAAGTTAGCTGACAGTGCTGACCTGAGCAGAATGCAATACTGCTGTTCACATCCACAGCCTCTCTCAGAAGGGCCTGCATTTGAAGGGTAAGGCCCTTTGGTCATAGAAGACCTAAGCTGGAGTCCCAGCTCCACCAGTTTCCAGCTCTGTGACCTTGGCATTGGTCCCTATCATCACAGTAGTTGCCATTTGTTACCACTTATTACCGATACGTGCTGGGCACCTGGCTGGGCTCTTTTTTCCTTTAATCCCACTTCTTATGGTAGCCACACATTTAGAAATAAGGAAACAGAGCTACTGGCCACGATTTCCTGGGGTGTAAGTGGCAAGTCTATGTGAGGCCCGTCTGGGGCCGAAGTGCGTGGGCCCACCGCCGTGTCGTGCTGCTGCCTTGGGAGTGCCACCATTTTCTTATTTGAACACTGACAACAATAAGGAAAGCAGCTGACTTGTAGAGCTGTAGTCAGTATCACAGGAAATAATGCATATGAAAACATCTTGTCAGTCAGCCAGCAGATTATCAACAGCACTAGCTGTCACCAAGAAAGAGGAAACGGGGACAGATATTGAGAGCTGTGATTCTCCTAGAAAATGCATCCAGCAAAAGTGAAGTGTGGCAGGCTAGGGCCCAATGAAGGCAGCCAGCTGATGGGTACATTTTGTTTGGCTTCTACTGTACTTAATACTTTTCAGTTGGCATTTGAAATCAGAAGATTTCATGTACATATTTGAATTTCTAGCATTTCTCTTAAGTAAGACCTGCTGTCGCTGGGTCCATCTTACTCGTGCTCTGCTCCCTGGAGCTGACAGCAGTCTCCCCTTCTCAGAGGGTCTGTCCATACCCATTGCAGCTGGCTTCACCCAGGTATCTGTGAGTGTGATCTCATTCTAGAGAATGAGGTGTGTGCATGCACCCTCACTCAGGGCGGAGGGGGGGGGATATGCTTTTAAGGTCCTGTGAGGGGCTCTGGCCACCTCTCACAAAGTATTGTGAGGTTAAACTTGAACAGAACTGAAATTCTGCTGAGTGGTTCACAGCCCAAGAAGAGATGATCCCATCTCAGATCAAACATGAAAGCGTCTTAGGTCTGAGCAGAATTTCTAAGAGGGCTCAAGCTTCCTGAAGAATCATTTGGTTCCCACTTAAATTCCCAAGATATAAGGAAAGGACTCTGAGGACAGGTACTGATATTGCTCTGCAAGCATGAATTAAAAGCCTTGCTGTGACTTCCCAGGGCTCCTTTCCCCCTTGTTTCCTCCCTCCACCCGTTCGTACTGCACACTACACAGCCCATCTTTATCCTGGGTTGATGGGAGCAGGGTCTGCATGTGTGCACAGCGGAACAGAGAAGCATGCTGCCCCCACAGGAGAGGACCTGCAGGGTCCCCACAGCACAGGGAGAGGTCGAGGGCCAGCGGCGATCCCAAGGGGTAAAGTGCCGGCCGCCCTTTGTGTGGCTGAGTGGACCCTGAAGTGACAGTTCAGACAGACCCAGAGTGGTGTTCAGTTAGCACCTTCTTAGAAGAGTAGAAAGGAACAAATTCTGATCTCATTTGATGTCTGCAATTTTTAATTTTTATTTTATTTTTAAATCCTCATCATTGACCAGAGAGAGAGAGAGAGAGAGAGAAACATTGACCAATTGCCTCCCATGTGTGCCCCAACCGGGAATTGAACTGGCAACATTTATAGTGTATAGAACGATTTGCTCCAACCAACTGAGACACATGGCCAGGGCCCATGTCTGCAGCTTGCACAGCATCGTTCCCTCAAGATACCACTGCTCTTATCATGCAGCCTGCTAGGCCAGTCGCCTCCCATGAGTTTATTCTAGATAGAAGGCTATTTTTTTGTTTTAAAGGAATGCTGCTTGAAAAGATCATCAAAAGGTCATCAAACCTCTTGTCTATTTACTGGTTTTGAAGATGAAGTTTACTGCTAATAAACGTGGAACTCTAAAAGAGAGAAAGACTCCCAGTCTAGTCTTCACCAGAAAGACTCAAGTTTACAAAGCGGGTTGAAGAAAAAGGGTGGTTTCTCCTTTAAGTGAAAGGAAGCATGTGGGAGCAAATTTAATCCCGTACGGTTCCCAAAGTTTTTAAAATTTTTATAGAGCTGAAAGCCTTCAGTAAAGATCTAAACAATGTTCTTATCTGCAGTTTTCTTTGGAGGCTGTTCAGCAGCAGACATAGATGTCCAAACAGGCATCCAGCCTGTCTTAGGGAGCGATATATGGGGCCCTGTCGCCAGAGGCTAACGCACACTGCCGCCCTGGCTCCCCTTCCACTCTCCAAGTGAAAACTATTTTTTATTCACACACTTGACCTGCAAAATGCCAAGTTCAAGGATGCCTATTTGAATTTTATTTATCTTGAACAAAGTACACCCAAGTTCTCTTTGATCATTCTTTATCTTTCCATTGAAGTTGGGGACTTCGTCGTGGAGCACCAACAATGGGAAGTCCTCAGGCCGCTGCAGCCCCTGTTCCGCACTCCGTGGCCCGGAGGGTCTGCTTTAGGAAGCCCACTTATCTGAGCAGGGTGCATCTAATTGAAGCATTTCGCCTTCGGTATGGGTTTGTCCTTAACAGCATCCAAATGGTTGTTCTTTCTAGTTTTATTAAAGGAGCCGGATCCTTCTCATAAGTTTTCCATTAATGGGATTATAAATTGATATAATTTTAAGTCCAAGAATGCAGAACTGGTATGTGGTCAACACAAACATGTGTTTGGTGTTAGACGTAAACTGGTGTAGCCAAAGTGGGCAAGTGTTGTAAACTTCAAACATAAAACAGATGTCAGGTAATTAGAGGCATGAAAGTGATGACAACAGCAGTGAACTGTAGCAATGAAATGAATTGTTAGTTTAGGCAGGCATCGCTGTGGCCCTGGTGGATTTATCACGTTTCTAGCTGCTGTGTGAACTTGATGTTACCCTTCTCTAGGAGAACACGAGAATTACTCTTCTTTTATTCCAAGACAGGAAGGACAGCTTGGTAACACGCGCACCACGGGACTTCTTTTCGGAGTCTGAAAAAAATGAAGTGGCATTGCCTGTTTCAAAGTGGAGTAACTCGTTATTGAGCGATTTTTAGTTTGTATTTCAACGGATCTCTCATCTTAGGAGAAAGCGTCTAGCCCACTTTGGGAGAAGTTCAGGGGGACCGCAGGTAAAGTCTGTACAGCGGGCCTCCTCCTAGCAACGCTGGGGGTCTATTTACTCTGTGTGGGGGTGACGATGGCATATTTTGAAGAATACTTTTAACTTGGGAGCAAGCTTCAAAGCCGAGTGAAACTAAAGTGAAAGAAACCCTTGCTGTAATTTTCTGATGCACGGAAATAAAAATTTTAAGCAAAAAATCTTGGATTTAGGGGGAAAGAGCTGCGGGGTTTTCCTCCCATGCTGAGAAGAACAACACCGTTGATCAGCTCTGTGTGATGAGGAGTCGCTGTGGTGCTGTTCGGTTGTCAGATCATCACTCTAACAAGTCACTTCTGATTCGGAGGGATCTGAACCAAACCAACTCTGAGGTCATCAGTGTGTACCGAAGTCAGGTTTCACAAACCACGCATCAGCGCAGCTGACACGGAGCTGATTGATGGAAAGTGTGCCCATTGTCTGTGTCCAGCTCTTGAAAGCAGTGGGGAAGGTGGCTCTTTGGTGATGAAGGTGAAGAGAGCCTGCAAATGCTATGGAGGAAGCGGATGTGGAGAACACCAACTTGTTATTGGCCGCACAGAGGCCCAAACCAAGAGGAGCGTGGAGTGAAAACGACCTTTTATTTCAAAGTGCATCCCTTCTGGGGATGATGAAAGCACTGTTGAGGACATGGGTCCTCTTTCCTTTGGTGACATCTGGATTTAGAGGTTAGGCAGCTGTCACATCCGACTAGGACACTTCAACCATCTACCTGCAGGCATAACATTATTAATCCCCATTAATTTATGAATGTTCACTGTCCCTTCCACCGTTGCCAGTTTCCAGCTTTGAAGCAATTGAGGGAGTGCTCTAAGGAACACTTCCTCCATTTTCTTCAGACGCTCGTGTCTGTCTAGGTGAAGGGGCACTGGACATGGAGTAACTCTGATCTCCATGCCTGCATGGAAGATTCTCGGCCACAGAGCCCCAGTGATGACACCCAGCTTTCTGTTTTGCCTACTGTGCCAGAAGATGGCCAGGGAGAAGAGCCTTCTCTGGTCACAGCCAGATCCAGGCTGCTGAAGGGGTAAATCTCTTTCAAGGCTTCCTTGGAACTAAAAGAGGAGAAACCCCTCCATGCTGTCATGTTTATGCTGCCCACCGAGAGACTCAGCTTTCGCTCCCTTGGACTTAGGAAATGTATGTGAAAGGGTTTGTATACTGCAAAGCACCAGACACACTGCAAGGCCTCATTCCATGTGTGCTTTTCACCAGTTCAGTAGTGAGTTTTTGAAGGTCTAGAATCATGACCTTAACCTTCTTTGTACCCTCTTCAATGCAGAAGACACGGTCAATGATCAATATTTATGTATTGATTAAATAGGTCCTTACTTTGACCATTACAACTTTTCTTTACTTCTAGCCACATTACATACAAGAGCTCTTCCCAAATACATATTGCTCATTGCTCACTCTTCTTTGTACTTTTCTCTATGTAAGTCAAAAATTATTAGAATTTCACTTATAGAGTATGGTTGTGGGTATAAGTTTAAGTGAATATTTGTAGTTGAAGCCATTGGAACCTTTCTATATCATACAAGCAGGGGACCCCCCCCACAAAATAGAATTATCCTCTGGAGGGAAGGCTCCTTGTGGTACATGCTTCCCCCGCTAGGTGAGTGTTCTAGGAACCCATCTGTATCAGTGTACCAGCTGGTGGTGTTGTGAGAGGCTGCATTCGGCTTCAGTGAAATTGTTTTGAAGATTCTTTCAACGTGTTTGCCTATTTCATGAAGGCTGATTTACAAGTGCACCTGCCCACACCACACAGGGTGTTCAGCAGTTTTGACTAAAAGAGGCATTACCTTCATGCCCCACCCACCCTATTCACCTGATGTCACCCCTAGTAACTTTTTTTCATTTCCATGGATGAAAATAGGGCTGAAAGGGAAACATTTTGTCAATGTGGAGGAGGTGAAACAAAAAACAGCAGAAACACTAAAAGGCATCAAAATTGATGAGATCAAAACTGTTTTTGAGAAGTGGGAGAAAAAGCCTTGACAGGTGTGTTGCATCAAATGGAGAGCACTTTGAAGGTGACTGAAGTTTAAACATGGAAGAAAAGTACACAATTTTTTATAAATAACATTTGTTTTTTGGGGTCTCCCTTCATATCTCCCTCTCCACATCAGTCTAAAATTTATCATAATGTAAATTTAAAATATTTTTTTAGAGAACTTCTGCCATTGGTTCCAAATGCCAAAAATGTTGGGAAGTAATCTTTATTTTTTATTCCTGTTATATTTTCTTGGGTGAAAAGAAAATAGTGAATAGTGCCTTCCATTGTTACTTGATATTCACTTACTGATTGGTTTCGAACTCAATTAAAGCACACTACTACCATACTATGACACTTCTACTGCACATAAAGTGCAAGCTGTGGGGACCATGAAAATATAGATGTGATATCGTTACAAAGAAGTTTAAGCTATGATTTTGGAGATGAGGTACAATAAAATAACTTGTGATAAAAATCTATGTATGGATTTCTCAAAAGAGACCTCACAGGCAAGAAGGGGCTGGAAAGAAGTATTCCAAGTCATGAAATCCAAAGACCTACAACCAAGATTGCTCTATCCAGCAAAGCTTTCATTTAGAGTGGAAGGGCAGCTAAAGTGCTTCTCAGATAAGATCAAATTCAAGGAGTTCATCATCACCAAGCCCTTATTATATGAAATGTTAAAGGGACTTACCTAAGAAAAAGAAGATAAAAAAGATGAACAGTGAGTGAAAGGACAGCAAACTCAGTTCTTAACAACCACACCTAAAACAAAAGCAAACTAAGAGGACAGCTAGATCAGGAGCAGAACCATAGAAAAGAAGATCACATGGAGGGTTAGCAACAGGGGAGTGGGAGGAGGAGAAGGGGGGAGAAGGTACAGAAAATAAGTAGCATAGACAGTAGGTAGAAAATAGATAGGGGGAAAAGAATAGCATGGGAAATATAGAATCTAAAGAACTTGAGACACATGGTCATAAACTAAAGGGGGGAATGGTGGGGGAGGGGGTATGCAGGGTGGAGGAGAATGAAGGGGGGAATAGAACAACTGTAATGGCATAATTAATAAAATATAAAAAAAATCTATGTATGATTTACAGACCTATCTATAAGGTGAGATAAATGCTCTGGAATTTCAGAAAAGGAAGTCTCTGAGGGAGAATAATAATCCTTCGGTTGTACTAACAATAGGGGTGTTTGTATGAGGCTTCTTAGCTAAAGATGATCAACATGGTACATGTGTTAATATGTGGAAGATAAGGAAAAGGTGGGTAAGAGGAAGGAGAGAGAGTGGTATTTTGGTCTAATAATAGGCTGCTGAGTCAAATTTCCTGAGTTTCAATCCCACTTCTAAGTGAACGTTGGCATATTTCTAAATCTCTTTAAATCTGTTTTCTTTTCTATGACATGTAAATAAGAATAGGATCTTCATAATATTGTTGTAAATATTAAATAAGATAACTGTCAAGTGCTGGACACATAACTCATACTCAGTGGCTTTTAAGTGTGACTATCCAATATTCACTATAGCACTTACGTGTTGGGCAGCATCTAGGTCTTCCCATACATGCTCCCATTCCGTCCTCCCGGCAATCCGTGAGGAGGTAACACATGCTCTGTGTATTTCCAGATGAGCTATCATAGGTGACTGCTTTGCAGAGTTGCCTGTGTGAGTAGGCGCTCAATAAATTATTCATTTGTTCGTTAACTGAACTGTGCAAATTAAATGTTGCACATCCCAAGTACTTAGCATAAAGTGAGTGCTGCATAAATGCTTGCCGCTCTGGTGCACACTTCCTTCCCAGTGCCGTACCCGCTGGGGAAGTGGGGCAGAGACCCAGGGAGCCATTTGGTGGGGAGAAGACTCGGAGTCTGGGGCAAGAGCCGCCATTGTGGTCTAATGACAGTTTTCCCGAGTCGGGGTGCAGATGCTGGGAAGAAGAGGCACAGCCCTTGTAATTAACTGTTTGGCTGCTGAGCTGGGGGTGGCTTTGAAGGACACCCAGGTGACAGTGGGGTGCCTGTGGTCCCAGACTATAAAATTACACTGACTCAAGAGTTAAATGGCCTTTCACATCTACTCATTTTCTCTTAAATTACATGTGATTAGGAATATAATTACCATTCCTTACTCTTTCCCCCCAAAACACTATTTTCCTTTGCGAGGGCAGTGCTTTGATAGAACACACTGAGTCTGAGCTCAGGGGTGTGGGAGGCAGAGGACCTGCGGGAGGGGAGAAGCCAGGCGGCAGCAGGGGGATGGAGCCCACCCTTTGCGGCACTGGCCAGCTTGGAAGTTGAAAAACAAAAATCCAGGGCGGGAGTGGTAATTAGAAAACGTATGCAAAATGCTTTGATTATTGAAATCATACCTGCCCAGGGTTCCTGGGAGAGCCTGAGATAATATGTGTGCTTACATTAGAATTATAAAGCTCAGCTGTTGATCTTTTTATTTTTGGAATGTCTATCCCTCTAATTACTTTACGGTCCAAATGATTAAAAAAAGGAGCAGAGAGCAACAGATGAGCCCAAATTGCTGTGTTTAAAGGAAGCAGGGCTGTCTGCGTGGGGCTCTCCCTGTAATGAGAGCCACTGCTGGGGGCTGTTTAGACAAACTGCTAGGACAGCCTCAGTGCTTCGAGCCATCTCGGCTTCCCAGTGAAGGGCGAGTTCGGCTTGGGGCAGCGTCTCTCGGAAAGGGGCGGCGGGAGGAAGCTCGTGGCTGCGTTTTGAATTAATGGGTTCAGCTTCATTTTGAGTACAAGGCTATTTTAGAAAAACCTTCCCAGGCCGGCTGTCCCTGATGTGGCCAGTGCAGCCTCGGAGCAGACAGTCTGGAAATAGCAATGTCTCAGTCTCAAAGGCACACGCGGGGGCGGCACATTCGGGGGCCTCGCTTCAAGGAGCACGGCCCTGCACCAGCCTTTGGCCCCCAACGCCCCGCAGCCCTTTGCGACTCGAAGCTTCACCACTACCCAAGGTGGTTAGAGGAGTCCCATCCGCACTAGCTGAAAGGGGGTGACCTTAGCCTCGAAATCGCTCTGAAATGTGTTAAATGGAATAATGCAAAGGCTGCCCTGCCCCACTACATGGCCAAGTGCCCCACATCCGGCGGTGTGTCTCTCCAAGGGCCTCTTAAGCGTTGCAGACTCTAGTGCCAGGTGCAAATATGACTTGGTAGAAGTGGCTTCACACCCCACCGGTGATGGCATCCCGGTGCCACAGACGACTCCTCTAGGCTACAGTCACGTGGGGGTCAACATTCATCTCCAAGGAGGACCTTTTGGAAGGTGGCAACAGGCAGGCCCACCGAGGAAGGGCTTTGCTGTAGAATTTGTGTCATTAAAGATAACTTAGTGTCTTAGTGATTCGAAGAGAAGTTAAACCGAAGGTATTTAGCTTTTGCATTGCTTTCTTAATTTAAAAATATCTTTCTTTTCCTTTGGCCCAGGCCAAATGACCTTTGAACATCTGGTCAAAATACTGTTGTTGTTTTTTTTTTTTTCAGAGTGTTGAGACTACTTTTCTCAGGTAACTTGAAAGAGACCCCCACTTCTTGATGACTAAAAGGATAGATGAGTCTCTTATTTGCAAACTCTTTAAAGTTTCTAACTTGTTCTGGAGAAGGAAGAACAGAGTAAGTCAATACAATCTGGCCACTACATTGATTTTCCAAGCTGATGAACTTGGACACATTTCTACAATTACAGGTTTCCCTTTGATGCTTGAAGAATTAATTTTTTTCCCATGTAAAGCAACTCCATATGCTATTTATTTATTTATTTATTTATTTATTAAGGGGGATGTTTTGACCTAGCAAGCTAAAATCCACATGAGTGATATGCTCTCTACACAGGTACAATGGACTATGAAATGATCCATGTTCCAAACTTTGATGAGGCAAGACATAAATCCTTTCATTTTCCCCATGTGAAGTAATGCTTTTGGGAGTTATATGGTATCATATTTTACAAAGGGCAGTCATATTGAATGTTTAGCCTCTTTCTCTTTTACCTTGAAAAGTTAGTATTTAATTCTAATTTACGGATGGGCAAGAGGTGGGCAAGATCATCTGGGTGCTGGGTTTATATTCACTTATGCTGATGGAAATGAGGTTTGAAACTGCTGATGGTGGCTAGTTTGGGGTTCATTTCTACCAGGTTGGGTTGCCAACCCTGACACAAGCCAGGACCTTATATGAGCAGCTCTTCACATAGGAGGTGTTCTCATCAGATTGCTAATCTGGCAACCACAGACACAGTGGCAGGCTGTAGGCTCTAGCCAGGAAAGAAGTTTGCAGCGCTCTATGTCAGCTCATTAAACATTTTGCATAGGAGGAAGTTGAACTTGTAAGATGGTAGGTAATATTATCTCCTGTGACTAGCTAGAAATTAATTGATGAATTTTGGTAGAATATCATCGAGTAGTAAATTTGAAGTTGAACTTGATCTACATATTTAATTTTAAAACTGAGGGTAAACTTTTTCTCTTCTTCCCCTATCCTTCCCCTAAGCCAAATCAGCAACAACAATAAGTGTTTTTTAATGATAGGAAGAAGAAAACTGATTAAGACATTAGGTTGGGAGGTTTGGACTTTGGACATTTGAGAATCCTATGAAATGGGTCAAAAGATACTCCATCTGATTCACTTCAGACTTGGCCCGACGTGGAGAAGCATGTTCCTTCTGTGTTATCATAGATTTTGAATTAAAAAAATTCTCGATTACCAAACCATTTCTCACTTTCTGCGGACAGCTTTTATCCTCATTTGCATATTTTGGAAGGATGAAACTAACCCCTTCCCAGTTCCTTCCTACTCACACTTCCAAACAGCAAGTTCCTCTTAACCCTGGCCACCAGGGGCCTTCCCTCAGGATTTGGAGACTTTTTTTTATAACGGAACAGAATATATTTGGTAAAATGGTCTCAGGTAAATCATTCATTAAAAGCAGTTCAGAAGAAACACCTGTAAACTGTAACCGTTTGCAGGATTTTAGCACTCAAGTAAAGAAACTGCCAGCACAGAGGACTAGGAGTGGAGTGGTAGTCAAACTCTGCAGTCAAAACCAGGCATCGGTGGAGAACTGGTGCAGGGGCTAACTCTGTAGAAAATGATTTTTCTTGGGCCGTATACTGTAGTTGGAGGACAATTTCACCCCCCCCCGTGGCACATTAATATGAAGATATTTAGAAACCTTCACTACAGAGCATGATTTCAGAAATGATGAAACAATAAACTAGAATCTGGTATTAATAATTTGTGGGTTTTAAATTTGATGCCATTAAAAGATTTAAGGGTTGGTAATTTCATGTGTCCTACAAAGTAAAACATGCCTCGGGACACACAGATAAATGACTCATGTGGGGCTTGAACATCTGCCATTAACCACGCAGGTTGAGGCCCTGGTGCTCATTGCTCTGCTGCGATAATACTACCTCATTAATTCAAACCTCACAAAGCCAGAGTTGGGGATGAATCAGGTTGAAAAGACATAGAGCTGAAGTTAATATTTGTGTATTTGACAGGCTTTGCTTAAAAAAAGACAAAAGACCTAAGAGTTGCCCATAGTTGAGGCAAAGGTGATCAAAGAGAACACCGAGACCAGAGGAGCACCAAACACAGATAAACCATTGAGAAGCTAAATATAACTGATGTCACCTCAACCTCAGAACAGGTTTCCTACAGGCCTCAACAGAGCAGTAGTTTATTAACCAAAGTATGCTCCAGGAAGAATACGAGAGCAGTCTTTCTTGTGAAACATCTCTCGAGAGGGTCTGAATTAACAAAGGGTTTTCTTTACCCATTCATCTTTTATAAAGAACACAACTGACATAAAATTATAAGAAGAGCTATTTTAATAAAGGCGATCAAGGAAAGTGGTTCCATTGTGTTGGTTCAGGAGAGGAGGTTTTCTTTCCTCACACAGACCAGCCACTTTTGCCAGAGACATTTCAGGCATCAGCTCTGCAGCTTGTCATTAGTGGGATTTGCAAACCCTTCTTACCAGCAGCATTTGCTTTTGCAAGTGCCTCTCTGATTGAGGAGGATGAAGATGATGAATGTGGCTGGGACATTCTGGGTCTTGTACTTTTATAGATTTACCCATCCGCGTTAGCCAGGATGTTCTCTGATCCAACCAAAGGGAGGAGGGACACTCCAGGACACACTGCCTGGTGGCCAGACAGGCTGGGCTTCCCCTGGCCTCCTCCCCAGAAGTAATTTGTCATGGTGTCTGTTCTTACATGACATATGAGTGCCTTTGTGGAAAGCTGCTGCAAGCACGCACACAGGTCTGTGCACTATTGGCTTGAGGCTGGTACACACCAGAGCCACCGGGTATTCTGGGGAATCCGAGAGTGTTTGGAATAGCAGAGAGAAGCCAGGAACTCAGTTTTTAGACACATTTCTGAAAATCACAACAAATTTCTCTTCCCTCCCTCTGCAGAAAAGAAACTCCAACATGCTTCTCAGTTGACAAGGGTCAATGTTGCTCTTTTACTTTGCAATGGCAGTGTTTTATGAGTTAGAATCCTGTCATATCATGTTTTATGTGGCTCTTTCCACTGAATTAATTGCACAAAGTCCTGTTCTGCTATAGAAACAAATACTTCTGCAAAATATTTATCTTCTCTAATAGTCTAATCCTATGCCAACATAACAATAACACCTGCCAAAGAGCAAACCCTTGATAATCTAGGATTAAATAACATTACTATTATTTTTTGTAGGCCAGCAGGATTGTCCAAAGGATCAGTGATAATGAAGATTTATGCAGTGCAGTAGACTGCAGAAGATAACACTAGAATAACACTCTGCCTTTATATCAAGCAAAGGGGGCACTACACAATTTAAACAAGAGAAAGTTCAGAGTAGAAAAATAATACCTTGTGTTTTGTAGCATGCATTGCGGCATATGAGATGTTTTCTTATATGTTTGTCTTTCCCATTTGTGAAGACTCCTGGTTGGGCATTATTAACTCTCTCTAATGGATGAGAAAACTAGGTTCAGAAATATTAATGACTCAGCTAGTAGGTAGGAGAACTGGGCTGAAAACCTAGGTATTTAAGTTCTGACTTCACTATTTTTTATTACATTTCCACTAATAGGGAATATGTTAGAATGAGTCAGTGTTACTTTATGAGTTTCTGCATAAGATTTTTCAAAATAAAACTTGTATCATGGAATGAAACACTGAAGTAGCTCACAGGGATGCTCCTCCAAGACCTTTCCCTTTAGAGATCTCCAGGAAGTTATTTCAAAAAAGAGCATCTCAGATGTGTATAGATTAAAAAGAAAAATGAAACAAAGAAAGAAAAAGGAAGAAGGAAGGAAGGAAGGAAGGAAGGAAGGAAGGAAGGAAGGAAGGAAGGAAGGAAAGGAAGGAAGGAAGGAAAGAAAAGGTCAAGGTCAGGTAAGTAAAAACAAAGCAGAACCAGACTGAGGGAGAAGTGGCCTTTGTGAATGAACCCCATCCATCCACCTGGGCCTCCAATTGGAGAGTCTTGTGGGGCTGCCCTATTCAGCACGGAGGGCCTGAAGCATGCAAGGGTGTGGGGACCTCCAAGAATGTGAGTTTTGAGTCAAAATAGAAATTTTCCTTACATTGACTCACAGAGGATTAGAAAGTAGTGGATGGATTAGAAGAAAATGCTTCAGTTAAAGATTTAATCCTATTAGGCAATAGTAAGTCGTTTTTCTTAAAGGCTCTCTTGCCAAAAAGTAAAAAGAAAAAGAAAAGGTGCATCTACAGTTTGTGAGATAATTGTTTCTGAAGAGCTGCTTGCCTAAGGCCTCTTGAATGCTACATTTTCTTACATTTTGCATGACTTTCTCTTCCAAAGAAAACAATGAATTTTATGTTGGGTGTGAGCTGGGACATTAGCATAAGGCTACCCGGCCTGGCTCTCCCAGCCTGTTGTCTGCACCGGGAAGGGCGCTGACAGGAGCAGCAGCAACTGGGGAACTCCACTTCCACTCCCATTGTCAAGTCCAATTATGCAGCAGAGTGAAAAGGAAAATGAAACCAAATGGTTAACCTGATTTTTACTTTGTAGACTTGAAAGCCAAGCTCCTCCAACCCCTTCTTGCTTCACAAGACTCTCCTTCAAGGGTGAAGACTTTAAGATGTTTTGTTCTGTCATTTTTGTTGTATTTAAATTTTCCCTTAGTGAATACAGATTGGTACAGCCACTATGGAAAACAGCATGGAGGTCCCTCAAAAAAAAAAAAAAAAAAAAAAGAAACTGCCTTATGACTCGATACTTCTATTGTACTTCTGAGTGTATATCCTATGAAATCTAAAACATTAATTTGAAAGAATATATGCACCCCTCTATGTTCATTGCCACATTATTTACAAGAGTCAAGATATGAAAGTAACCCAAGTGTCCATCAGTAGATGAGTGGATAAAAAAGCTGTGGTACATGTATACAATAAAATATTGGCCATAAAAATGAATGAAATGTTACTATTTGTAAGAGTATGGATAGACCTAGAAGAAATTATGCTTAGTGAAATAAGTCAGACAGAGTAAAACAAGTTCCATATGGTTTTACTTACATGTGGAATCTAAAGAGCAAAATAAAAAAAGAAACAAACAAAGTAGAAACAGACTCATAGATGCAGAAAATAGACTGATGGTTGATGGTGGGGAAAGGGCTTGGAGGGCTGGGTGGAAAAGGTGAAGGAAATAAGAAGTACAAATTGGTAGTCACATAATAGTACTGAGATGTAAAGGACAGCATAAGGAATGTAATCTATAAAATTGTAATAACTATGTATGGTGTCAAGTGGCTACTTGAAATATTGGGGGTGCCACTTTGTAAAGTATATGATTGTCTAACCACTATGTTGTACACCCAAAACTAATGCAAGATAATTGCATGCAAACTGTAATGGAAAATTATATTAATAAAATAAAATATGCCTTAGTGGGAGAGTGGTGGTGGGGGTGAGATAAATTTATTGACATAAAGGAGGCAGAGGAAAATGTATTATTTGCATGATTATTGATACCAGAAAACCCAAAAATTTATGTTAAAAATTCCATTTTATGGCTAGAACCCTTATATTGCTGGTAGGGCCATCTATAGCAGGAGGTCTAAAGTAAAGTGCTGGCTGGTGTGGCTCAGTTGGTTGGAGCATGAATTCAAGGGTTGTAGGTTTGATTTCCAGTTGGGACACATATGAGAATGCAGCCTATCAATATTTCTCTCTCACATTGATGTTTCTCTCTCTTTCTCCCCTCTCTTTAAGAGGGAATGAAAAAAATGTCCTTAGGTGAGGATTTAAAAAATGTCTATGGTAAAATTTCAGGGAAGAACCCAACAAACTTTAAATCTAAGGAAATGCGGGAGACCATTGGTTGACTGTCCTGTTATCTACTGAACTCGATGTCAAACCCAAGAGCTTCTCAAGATCTTAAATACAATGCCTCTTTCCGAGATCTTCAGAATCTAGTTGCAGACTCAAGACTTAAATTATTCTGTACCAACTGATCATGCCATATTTCATATCAAGGTATTTAAAGACAGTTCAAAGCTAATAACCAAAGGTACCATGTCAAAAGACATTGGTCCCTCTGTCATACTGTTTTATTATACATTAGACAATAGATTATGAGAGGTTTTACCTTAGATCTACTACCATGGGAAAATATATTTTGATTATTATTGACTTGGTGTAGTTAATTTTCTGTGTCAGTTTGACTGGGCTAAGGGATGCCCAAATAGTAGGTAAATCTATCTCTGGAAGTCTCTCTAATGGTGTTTGCAGAAGAGATGAGCATTTGAATTAGTAGATTAAATGAAGTTCTCCTCTCCAGGGTAGATGGGCATTATCCAATCCATTGAGGGCCAAAAAGGCAGAGGATGGATGAATTTCCTTTCTTGGCTTGAGATGAGACATTCATTTTCTCTTGGCTCCAGACATCAGTGCTCCTCAGGTTTTGAATGGAATTACACCACCAGCCTTCCTGGCACTCCGGGTTGCACATGGCAGGTTGTGGGACTTTTCAGTCTCTATAATCTTTTGAGCCAATTCCTCATAGTAAATCTCTTTCTATATATCACTATATTCCCTATTGGTTCTGTCTCTGGAGAACTGTGACTAATGTACTTAGTGAACAAAAGGCATATGTGTGTAGTGAGATGTGTGTGTGGTGGGGAGCACATACTCCAGGGTGGTGCTGGGTGTTTAGGGGTTAAAGAAAGAAGTAACTAACAATTAAGTTTTGACTAAGTTTTACCCTCTGGACACTAACAAGATATATTAAGAATATTCACAGTTTGAAGTAAAACTAATGTTTCCCATTCATTGTAAATCTGCACACAACTCTAGATCTTCATCTGACCAAATTAATAAGAAAACTAGTGTTTCCTTTATCATTTATTCAACAAATGTTTTTGCATGCATGTCAAGTCAGGCACATTGGGACTCCCAGCCCAATATGCCCAAGGATTTCCCAGGGATGCTCACTTACACTGGACCACCATCCTGGTCATATTTGGAGAGCAAACATTTACATACATACCTTGAGGCTGATAGACACCATAGCCATGTGTATAAGTGACTTTTTTCAGAGGCTGGCTATTAGAGATTGGCCGCCGATATAACACCATTGTTGCTGCTGTTGCTTTGGGCACCATGTGCCCTCATCTGGAAATCCCCACATCACTCAGATGCTGGGATCCAAGGATCACTCTTCCCATAAAGTGAGTAGGACATGGATACTTCTGAGTAGTCTTTGGTTAAATGGGGGGAGAAATAGAAAGGCCAGAGACAGCTTACATGGATGTACAAAGTGTCCAGATACTTATCACAGCGGTACTCTTACTTCAGTGCCACAATTTCATCTGTCCATCCAACCATTTGCTCATTTATCTGCCTAATCTGTCTATCTCCCTTTTTTATATTTGCTAAGCATCTTCAGTGTGCCAGGAATGGTTCTAGGCACTGGGGACACAATGAACAAGACAGACATGGTGTCTGCCCCTAGGAAATTACATAATGGAAGGAGATAGAGAACAAATAAGCAAATGCAGTAAGTGGTATGCCAAACACCTGGGAAGAGTACACTGGCTGAGACTGGCTCAGAGTGTGTATGTATGGAGTGGTGAAGTTGTTACTGGATTGGCCAAACAGTCTGTTTAGTTTTTTCCATTAAAAAAAGACACATTTTTCATTTTCACCAATAACTATAGATTTGAATATTTTGAATATGTTGGGTAGCTGCTGCTATTGGCTTGTAGTGGGTAGAAGCCAAAGTGCTGCTAAACATCTTCTAAAGCATAAGACAGCCCCACAGCAAAGAATTATTTGGCTAAAATGTCACTGATACCCACAATTTACTTCAATTTTTCTTGTTAGTTTTTAAGCTATATAATTTCCTCTGAACACTGCTTTGGATGTGTTTATGGATCTCATAGGGCTTCATAAAAGCTCTTTAGATTCACTCAGAAGGTCTTTTCTCTAGGCACAAGGCTGTCACAGGTTGGCTGAGTGAGGACAGTGCTGAAGACTCAGGGGCCTAGAGTGAATGCTCATCATTGTTCCTGGCCTTCATATGAGAGAGGCTTACTTTTGCATTTGCTCTTCTCCTATCCTCATGCAGAATTCTCAGAGACCTTAGTGTTCTTTACTTTTGTGTAATCAGGCGTTGGTTCATGCTTTGAAGCCCATCAGACGTATTTTAATGATCTTTGAAGTGTAAAGAGATCTCTTTCCCTTTAAGAAGTTTCCCTATGTCTAGGGGCAAACAGGCAGATGGGAAGAAGAATTGTGTCTGATTCCACCCAAGAGCACTCAATTTAAATCCCAGTGGACTGTAGGTGTTGCTTGTGGAGGAACTTTGCCCACAGAGCCCCCAGTCCATAGTGGATGAGAATAAGTCTACCAAGACAGGATCTGCTTGGGGAGAGATCTGCCGAACTCTCAAAGGAGAAGGGCCAGGAGCCTGTTCCTCAATGGGCTCTTATTGGGTTCAATTTGCACAGGAATACAGGTAGAGCTCATCAATCATTGTCAGGCAGTATGGATCAAACAATAGATAACATACCAAGAACTATGAGGGCTTATCCTGAGTGAGGTTCAGTTGGCTAAAAGGCTATAAAACCTTGGAAAACAAACTCATTTCATGCTCGGACCCTTGTCAGAAAATTGAGGGTATTCTTAGTAAAGCAGTTTTCATGGGATTTTATGCATTTTTTCTTAGACTTGATCGTCCAGGGGAGCCTCCTGTTCCTGCCCAGGGCTGCACTACCCTCCTGCGTTATTTCAGGCTTAAATCAGGCAGGGGAAGTAAGGCAGCCAAGAGATTAGGAGACTTCTCATAGACAGAATGAGGACTCAGGCTATATCAAAGCTGAGGGGTGAGAGTCCATCACCCCCTTTTTCTATATCCCCCCAAGTTCTTCCCCAAGGGCCCCTTTGTGACATACCTGTCTTAGGTCATCCTTCCATTGAGGAAACTTATCCATCATTGGCTAACCAGTCATCTACCTGGGGCCAAGCAGAGTGAACTAAAATAGGGTAGAGGTGGTGCCCCTGCCAGGGAGATAAGCTTTGTCTCCTTAGTGGCTTATGATCCCAAGGTCTCTTATTCAGTTTTAGCCATGGGGGGTTACAGCTTCTGAAACCAGGCAGGGCGGTTCCCAACAATTGCTGTTAAGAATCCTCCTCTGCTCAGAGTCAGTGCCCATGTGTCTTCTTGTGCCTCCATTATTTCATTTAAGCTTCATGACGTTTTGGGAGGGAGGTGATTTTTATCCCTACTTTCACGTGCAGACTCAGTTGCTTAGGTATGCAAAATATGCTACATGGATTTGCACACTAAGTGGCAGAGATGAGACTCAAAATCAGGTCTGCCTTTGAATTGAGATCGCCCACTCTTCCTATGTTGCCTCCCCCAAAGTTTCAATATTCACACTTAAATTAGACAGGGTGGGGAAAAAGTAGAGTTTACAGTTGTTTGTATGGAAAATAATATGATAATTCATAATACAAGAATAAACTCTGTGTTTTGCAAACTCACAACTGTAAACCTACTTTTCCCCACCCTGTGTAGTTGTGTCAGGAAGTGATTAATCTTCGTAAACTGTGTTCCAGGATGATTAAAACTTAGTTGTTTAAGCACCAACAATTTGAAAATCACTGTAGCTATAAATATTTCTAGTATGTGTTATATATTTTTCTACCTTCAACAGAGTACATGGAACAGATTTTAAATTAGCTTGATGATTCACAGGATTTTTATGAACATCACTTATTATGTAATACCATAATATAGGGATTTGAAGTATCTTGCCCCAGGCTAGACAGCTGTTAAGTGGGGAAGCCATTCAAATGCAGTCAGTCTGGCTTTAGAGCTCATGTGCTTAGCAACTATGCTGTGATGCCTCATCAAGGGCTCAGAAAAGTCAGAGAGTACTATGGGCCGGACATGACTTGTCCCAGTTGTGTTGATTATTCTGGTAAAGAGAAAGGAGGCAGGACCTGAAGTCTTCAAGCAATCATAGCAATGGTGGAGATGAAGGTCCATTTTGCTGACATTTCAACCAAAGAAATACCAGGCCATCGCTGAAGTCCAGAAAGAATTAGGTCAGAGGTACATGTGTGTTTCATAAAAGAAAACCAAAACCAAAAACAAAATGTAGCTATCAAGGAATTTATGAATAGAAGCCTGATACAAAAGTCATATGTCAGAGTTTCTTTTGGGGACTCATAAATATCACCCCTGTTTCCTGCTCAAATTCTGAAAAAAAAAAATAAAAAAAAAGAAAAAGAAAAAAGAAAAAAAAACCCTAGGAAATTCAGAGTAGTAGATGGAGCCATGATATTTTTGTGTTATTGTTGAAGGCTAAGTTAGAAGCCATAGCTCACTGTGAGAAAGAAATGGACCTGCAAAGTAATTCCACAACTGAACATGTTTACCCAACATTCATGGTGGCGTGGACCAGCTGAAGACTGAGAGTGTGAAGGAACAGAGAACTCTTGGTGCCTGCAGTCAAGTCCACTCCCAAGAGAGAAAAGGGTGGAGCTGAGCTAAGAATGCTCAGTATGTTCTTCTGAGAAGTTTTTTCATCTTCTCTTGGACAGAATAAGAGGTAGGGAAAGGTGAGAAATCACATTAAAGGAAGTTCTTTCACATGGAAGAAAACATCAGCTGTTCCTCTAACATTATAATGAGGAAATTTTAATGGTACATCCTGCAACTTCTCCCAGGGGTGTCCAAACTTTTGGTGTCTTCGGGCCACACTGGAAAAAGAAGAATTGTCTGGGTCACATATTTAATACACAAACATGAATGAAAACTGATGAACAAAAAAAAAGGTTTTAAGTAAATTTATGGTTTTGTGTTGGGCAGCAATTCATAGCCATCCTGGGCCACGTGCGGGCTGCAGGCTGCGGGCTGCGGGTTGGACACCCTGTAAGCCACGCCATGTTGATCTCGAGTTGGCAATACCCATTTACCCCGTCTTGGTCAGAAAATGCTGGTGCAAGAGACAGGAATAAAACTGGGATTTCAAAGATCAGTTGGATTTCAGTAAGTAGAGAGCACAAAAATGATTACTCCAGGCAGGAGAAAATGATTTGAGCCAAGAATATTCATTTCCTATTTAGAAGACAAATATGTTGACTAGTTTGGAGAAATGTGGGAAGGTAAGTTTGTCCAAACCATGCTTGCTGAAGTAGTTGCAGGTTTTCAGAAGTTTCATGGCTGAGCTTTCTATCTGAAAAGAAAACAAGCCCACAGATGTATAAAAGTTCTACACCTTGATGCCAGTCGTTTGCTGTTACATCTATGTCCTACCCTCCCCTTGCTCTGCTCTGTGCTGCAGGGAACTGAACTTTCCAGGATTGCTCAGCTGACCCCTGGTTGGGTTTGGCCAATAAGAGGCATTGGTATCAGATTGGAGGGTAAAAAGTTGGAAAAGCTAGAATATTTTTTGTTTTCTCTCTCTGTTCCAGGTGACATCTCCAGCAGTAACTAACACTTCTAGGCTCCTGCTCCTGACAGATGTTTCAGTTGTGGTTCCAGCTTCTCCTGGGTGGCCCCAGATTTGAGACTAGTCACACTGCCTCCTTTATGATAATCTCTTGATGGCCCCACTGTCTTCCAGAGCCCCAGACAGTCCATCATTAGTGTAACTAATTCTCTGTATATTGAATTCCTTATATTTGAAATATACAAACTAGTTTTTCATTTTCTTGGCTGGACCTTGACTGCTCCACCACTCCCACTCAAATAGAATAAAATTTATGACATTATGACAGAGTTTCATAGTCATAATGGGGACCCCAGACTTAGGAGGAGTGTCAAGATTTGCTCCTGAGGATTTGACTTTGATGATGAACACACAATACAATATGCAGATAACATGTTACAGGATTTCTGTTATATACAGAATAACATGAAGCCCTGGCTGTGTAGTTGAGCACTGACCTGTGAACTGGAGGGTTGCCAGTTTAAGTCTGGGCACATGCCTGGGTTGTGGGCCTGTCCTGGGTTGCGGGCATGTGAGAGGCAACTAATTTCTCTCACACACTGATATTTCTCTCTTTCTCTTCCTCCCTCCCTTCCCCTCACTCTAAAAAAAATAAAATATTTTTTAAAGAAGAATTGTACACTGGGAACCTATATAATTCTATTAACCAATGCCACCCCAATAAAATTAATAAAAATAAATAAATAACATTAAGCAAAATATTTCCTTATCAATGAAAGTTTAAAATTCTAAAAAAAAGATTTGCTCCTTAGTACAATAACTTTGGTAACATGTGGAGAAGGATGGTAGATGCCGAGACTAGAGGAGGGCGGCCTTGTTTGGAGGCAATGACAATAGTCTAGGAGAGAGACGTTGGGGCTCAGGTAGATGTAGCAAAGATGTGTGTGTGTGGTGGGAGGGAGTGCTGAATGGACACAGGAGATGCTAAAGAGCGTATAGAGGCAGTACCAAGTCCCTGACTGGATGTTGGGCTCTTAAGAAGATAGAGGAGACTGGAATGATCCCTCAGTTTCTCCCAGGTGACAGAGAGAAATGGCTTAAGTCATCAGTGTAGGAGATGTGTGAAGCCATGGTGTAGGTGAGGTTCCCTGGAGGTGTAGATAGAAAAGGGCTAGAGGTTGAGCACAAAGAGCATCAACAGAGAAGTGAAGGCAGAGGACTGTGTTGGAACAGCCAAAGAACTCAGAGGAGAACTGGGAGAGAGTGACGGAAGCCCAGGGAGAGCAGGTTTCTAAAAGGGACCATTCATTGCTGTCAGACACTGCACAGTTACCAGGGAGGACCAGTTAATATAATTGACAATTAGGAGGATGAGTGCAGATTTAGGTAAATGGCAAGGGTGGGGACTGAGATTTGAATAAGTTTATGCATGGTGGCTCAACACACGTGTACATACATATGCATACATGCACACTCACACTCATGAGAATATGCTTTTTGGTTTTACTTTTAGGCAGAAAAGGCAGTAGCTATTCTATTGGGTTGGCCAAAAGTTTGTTTAGTGTTTTCATACGATAGCTCTGGTAGCTCTTAGTTGTCTTTAACTTCATTCAAAACAATTTTGTTAGATTGTATTGTGACATCTGTCATATCAGTGTGCATTTAAAAAAACACCAAAATTGGTGAATTTTTATGTAGTCATTTTAATATTGAAGATGGAAGAAACCATGCAACGTTTTTGGCATATTATGTTTTATTATTTCAAGAAAGGTAACAATGCAACTGGAATGCAAAAAAAAAAAAAAAGATTCATGCAGTACGTAGAGAAGGTGCTGTGACTGATTGAAGGTGTCAAAAGTGGTTTGTGAAGTTTCATGCTGGAGAGTTCTTGCCAGACAATGTTCTATGGTTGGGTAGACCAGCCAACTGGGTCTACCCTTCAACTGGGTAGACCAGTTGAAGTTGGTAGCAATCAAATTGAGACATTAATTGAGAACGATCAATGTTATACCATGGGGAGGACAGCCAACATACTCAAAATATCCAACTCAATAAGGTTATTGGTGAAAATGAAAAATGTGTCTTTTATTTTATGGAAAAAAATCTAACAGGCTTTTTGGCCAAACCAATATACCTGACTGGTCTCAAGGAAAAAAATGAGCCAATCTTTCTTTTTGTTTTCTGCTCTCTGGTGTACTTTCCTGCCCAATATACACATAAGACACATGTCACACATCAAAAGACCAGGAGAGCCTCCAGGGCTTAGCCCCCATTCCAGTCTGCAGAAAATCCCAGTCTGCAGAGAGTCCCAATTGGTGGGGCCAAAGCTGTGTGGATGCAAAACACACTTTCCCTTTTATACTATAGGGCACTATGGCTACTTCTGTGGGTGATGTCCCTGGCTCTGAGAGTTCTGAGAGTTATTTTGACTTTAATTTTCAGTCCACTCTAGCACCACTGCTGGACATCAGGCCATCCAGATGACAGAACTTCCTGGTGCCACCTGAGAAGATGCTGCTGCCATCCAGACAGACACACTGAGGGGTTGACTGTGGTTTCAGTACCATTTTACAGCCATGACTATAGACTCACTTTCTCCTGCGTGAGGTGTGGTGTGGCGGGTCTCACGAAGTATGAGAAAGGCTAGTTAAGGAACCAACAATGAGTAAAGTCTCCTGGCTTTGGGTCATTGCAAATATCTGAAAGGATATTGTTTTGAGCCTTCTTCCCTCCCCTTGGTGCACCAAACAGAGTTGAGCCCATTTGCTTTGGGAAAGGGGGTGTCACTCTGGGGTCATGAACCGAATCACAGGTAGAGGTGGTTGTATCTCCAGAAAGCCCCACACACAGTTCTGGAGAGTGACATGCCAGCTGATTAATCAGAATCCTTCTGCTGTAATAAACTAGAACCATGAGGAGAACAGCCGCCAGTGAGTTCTGGGAGGTCTTTCAGACAAATCATTGATCTTGAGGGTGGTCTTGGGTGTCAGAAGTGAGGGAGGTCTGGGGTTTGCTCCCTCACCTAACAGGCCTGAGTGACATTTCATGGACTTTGGCTTTTGCTCCATATGAGTTAGGGTTCCTTATAGGCTTTTGAGCAGAGGAGTGACAAACTCCTACTTCTGTTTTAATGAGATTACATAAGATACTGTATTGAAAATAGGCTGAAGAAGGAGATAAAGGTAGAGGTGATGAGAATGTTTTTAGCTGGCTATTAAAATACAGTTCAGGGAAATGATGGTGGTGGTTTGGACTAGAGTGACAAGATTTATATTTGAGTCTATTTGCAAAGTAGAGCTAATAGGAGTCACTGATGGAATGAGTGTGTGAGAGCACGAGGAGTTGAGGATGACTCCAGGTTTTGGATCTAAGCGATTAAAAGAGAGAAGGCAACCTTCACACAGCAGGAGGCAGACAGGAAGGGAATGGGATGAATGTGATAATATCAATTACAGGTTTTTATAAAGTTCCCACTTGATGCTATTGTTTAATGTTTCCAGAGATAATTTAATCCACAGATACTGCCTTTACCCTAGGAGAGTGGGAGGGAATATATTCACACATGGGTACATACATATAGGCAATATATATGCATACATGTGTATACATCATGAAAATGTTTCCTGTAGTTTAAAAGTCAGAGTTGTGATTCCATCCTAGTAGGAACTATGCCATATATACAGGGGACAAGAGATGGATGTGGAGTCTTAGAAAAGTGGTCCAAAAGGGACCGGGCCCTAGTTTTTCCAGTGCCTGTCTGGTCTCAGATGTGAGTGGAGCTCCTCCATCACACCTCCTCAGTGTGATGGATGACTCCAGGTGTAGAGGGGAATGATCTGAGGCTGCAGGCATAAAAAAAGCAGGAGAAATAAAATCCTGCTTTGGTTGTGGATAGAAGTACAAGATAAATAGGAAAACGCCCCAAAAGCAAAAGCCACTTTCCCAAATCATATATAGGTATCAATACAAATGTGTATTACATGATAGCATCTAAATCCCTTTGTTATAACTGTCCCATTAGAGCAAAATAAAAGTTGGGTGTTTTCTCTGTAGGGGATTTAATCAGCAGTCTAGCTGGTACTCCACATCCACTCAGGGTGTAGCTGTTGGCAGGAGGTAGAATAATGGGGTGGTCAGTGGGATCCAAAGGAGTACCATGAGTTAGGGAAGGTCTGAAGTTGGAATGAGCACCTATGTAGTGTGACAACAGGGTAGCTTGGAGTCAGGGGAGATACATAGTTGGAGAAAGGCAGGGAAGGAGGAAGAAGATGGGAAGCCTTGAATATAACTCTCAGGGGACTCTCAAATGTTAATAAAAGCAGAAATGGGAAGGGAAAGGCTGAGGATGTAAAATGATAGCAGGGTCATTGTGCATCATTGTGTAGGCAAATGTAATGAAGTTGGTGTTTAAGAAAAATTCATTTAGTTTTAATTTTCATGATTTAAAATATGCAATAGTTGAGAAACCAATTTGCTTATCATCTCGTTAGGAATAAGCCTGTATTTATTAAGTGCACATGGCTTCTCTCAGTAATGGCAAGAAATTGAGTGCACTGTGCACTCTACAAGGTCTTGAAGTGAAGACAGTGAAATTACATGATAAACCAGGGCCCAGACCCTGCATAACGACATAGAAGAGACAGCTACTCAGAGGAGAAAGGGCAGCATGACGAGGAGGCAGCCCATCAGGGGAACCAGGCAGCTGCTCTTGAGTAAGGAAGAAGGAGAGGTGTAGGTTCTGCTCTTCTTTCATGCTCTATCCTTCTTCCCCCTGCTTTTCTTCTCACCCTCTGCCCTCCCTTAACCTTTCTCTACCTTCCTCTCCCTTCTCATGGCCCCTCTTCCTCTTTTCTCCCCTCTCTGCTTTCTTTACTCCTTCACTTTCTTCCTTCCATCCATAAAACGAGGGCTACTGTTTTATAGGATCTTGAGAACATAAACATTTTTTTGATCATAACTCTTTTCCCCCTTTTCTCTCTCTATTTTAGAACATGACAAAATGAAAATTCAAAGATACAGGAGACTGCAAGTAGGGTGGTATCTGCACCTGGGTTTTTCAGAAAGCAAATATGGAGACATACTCAAGGCTCAGGTGTACATGTTTTACTGAGGAGTATGATCGAGGAACAGAAGTGAAAAACAGGGATGTGAAGCAGGAAAAAAGAAGAGTGAATTACAAAGATGTGTTGCCAAAGCTGGGTGCAGATTCTGTGCCTGATCCCATATCTTAGGACCATCTGCCTAGGGGAAGAAAGCAGGGACATATTTATTCATCAGTTCCATTCCCCCCATGTCAAAGGTTTGCCCAACAGGATATTAAATATTATCTCTCCAAATCCTAGTTTGCACATGTGCAAATGTCAGGTTTGTTCCTCCACATGTCACCCGCCATGCCTGGGCTGGCAGTGGGGATCTTAGTCTGTCTGGGTGCTGTTGGGCTGCACCTGCTGGTCAGATCCTATACAGGACTAGTACCAACAACAGTGGTTGCAAAAAAAAAAAAAAAAAAAAAAAGGATGGGGAGTGGTGTCCAAGAGGCACCTTGACCAATGCAAGGTGTCTCATATAAGTAATGACTCCAGGAAGCCTCTTCTCTTAGAAATACTACTATGTTATTTATGGAAATCTAGTCTGTGGGTTCCCTCCAAGTCTGTTGGTAACATCTGTTGTCTACTACAAAGCAATACCTGTGACAGACACAGATGGCTTTTGTTTATCATGGGCCATTCATTGCAATAGACTTTGTCCAACAAGATGGGGGTCTTTGTATTTTTCTTCTGTCAGAGGGCCAGAGTGTGGCTGAGGTTTGGCTTTAGCTAAGGAAAACCAGTTATTCAATCACTGTGAGGGCTGACAGAGAATTACCGTGAACTAAAAGACTAAGTGAAGCATGAACTAGCATGCTTTGGGAATGGCAGATTCCTGTATGTCTCTTTTAGATTCTTGTGGGAAAACCTGGCTCTCGGTAACAAATCCTTCTGTTGAATCACTTTAGAGAAATAGATCTAGAGAAACAAGAAGTAAATAAACCTTTCTCAGTATTTTTCACCCATTTGATCTGCAACTGAATCACACAGTTCAAACAAAGCTAAAATGAAAATAAACATTGGAGGACAGAAAGAGAGATGTCAGACAAGTACAGAATGAGTTAGTGCCTTATAGCTCATATTTGAAAACCATTTGATATTGCTACTTCCTTCTTCACTTCTATTTAGTGCTCTTGAGACAAGGGCAGAAGTGGATGCCTATTCCTAAAAAACTTGGAGGGTCTTCCCCAGAGATTGCAGTGACATTTTATGTATGTCTGAGAAGGCTTATCCTCACCCTTTTGCAGGGGGCAGTTAGTGAGCTGTTTTTGTGATGAATTTTGCGCTCTGTATGTCTACACCCAGAAGGCTAACATCTTGTAAGTGCACATGGTTTTTGTTCAAATAAATACACAGTTGATGCATACTTGGCTAGAAGTTATAATGATAAACTTAACCCTACTGTCTGAATCATCATCTTTATTTGGGTTAAGTTTGCTAAATGTCTGTTGGAATTTTGTACTATAAGAACCTGCAGCTTAGTTCTAAAATCAGCCATGTTTGTTAATATATATAGGTAAATCCACTTGTCTATAGAGGCTCACATATTACATACTAATTAAGGAGATGTCTTTCATTATAATTGTTTACCCCCAAGTCTGATAACAACATCCCATTATTTCAATTTCTACAACTACTTTCCTGACTAGAAAACATGGAATGACCCAGAATGCTTCATATCTTTGGAAGATTCTTATTTTGCTTTCAAAAGAAAGCTGTATGTTTGGGATAATAACATGAAATGATGGGGATGGTAGAGATTCAAGGAATTACTTTTCAAAAAAAATTCTATAGACATAGTGCAGGAAAGCCAAAAGTTTCACATTGTCATGAAGAGGCTCTAGGAGAGATATCATTGTTTTGCTTTGTTTATAACTTTAGTAAACTATTATTTTAAAATTGTATGATATTTATGCACATGAAAAACTTTTTCAGAGCTGTGGAATCTAATAAGAAAAAAATTACAGCAACCAAAGGATTGTTTAATGAAGAAAAAAGCAGGTGACTTTTGGTAAGAAAGTATTGTATTGTTTTCACTCATCTGCCTAACAGTCTGCTTTCCAGCATGGTGACAGCTATGGGGACAGTGGCTATTGCTCCTGGTATGGCTTGGTTGTGCCAGAGACCTAATGCAGACCTTGTTCTTAAAATCTTATGATTGTGTGTTTGGACCTGTCTGGTAGTTCTCTGATGTACTGTCATAGAAGCTGACCTTTGCTTTACTAAACTTAGGTTGTAGTGATTTTCCAGGAAGCAGCATAATTTGTTGAAAAATTAAACTCTGGCTATAGGAAACAATGTGAATGAATTTCACAAACAATGGTTAGTAAAACAAAAGGGTTTAAAAGACATGTGCTACCTGTAACCATCTGAAGTAAGGGATAGTAAATGGGGAAAGCATCAGACAGACTGTAAAGCCTGGAAAACAGGAGACTGAAGAGGAAGTTTCTTGAGAGAATAAGGATTTGGAAGGGGTGTCATATATAACTGAGAAAACTAGAGTGAAATATGTATGCATAAGGCTGGGTGCATTCCCAGAACTGACCCGAGGGAACCCTTTGCTTGCACCTTGGCGGATCTGTATGCTCCTCACAAGCAGGAGGTGAGGCTAAGGCAAAGTTGTAGATAGCCTGTCTTGGTGTTGAAGCAATGCCCCACCCACCTCAGAGCCAGGATGAAAATGCCAGAGAAACAGGCTTTGCCTTTTGAGGTGCAAATATTTAAGGAAGTCTTTGTAATGTCACTGATTGTCCAATGAGTTAATTGGAATAGAGACTTTAATGACAACACATGACATGGAATACAGGCTTTACAAAAATAGTTTGGAAAAGTCACCAAACAAATGGATGACCACAGCCCTCAGCAATCAATAATAGCAAATCCAGGGGAGAAAGAGTATCTAATTTTAAGAGTTATTATATTCTACTATTCAAAATGTCTAGTTTTCATTTTTTCCCTCTCAAAATGTCTATTTTTCAAAAAAAATGACAAGGTATACAAATATACTGGAGCATATGACTTATTCATAGAAAAAAATGATGAAAAATATTGCTAAGGAAGTCCATATATTGGACTTGCTAGACAAGGACTCTAACTGTTTTTAACAGATGAAAGAGATAAAGAAAATCAGGAGAAAACATATGAACAAATTAAGATCATCAATAAAGGATGGGAATTATAAAATAAACAAAATAGAAATTCTGGAGCTGAAAAGTAAAATAGCTGAAATGAAAAATTCACTAGATGGATTCAATAGGATGTTTGAAATAATGAGATAATTTGAAAATAAGACAATTGAAATTATCTAGTCAAAAGAGAAGGAAAAAGAATAAAGAAAATTAAAGAGGTCAGCCAACATCTGGGACACCATTGAGTGTACCAACATACACATTATGATAGTCCCAATAAGAGCAAAGAGAGAGAAAGAGACAATGTTATTTGAAGAAATAATGGCCCAAAACTTCACACATTTAATGAAAGAAATGAACCTACAGGTTCAAGGAGCTTAATGACCTCCAAATAGGATAAGCTTAAAGAGGTCCACATCAAGATTGTGATAACCAAACTGTTAACTCCACAGTAAAAGAAAGAATATTGAAAGCAAGAGAGAAACAATTCATTTAATATTACAGGGGATTCTCTGTAATATTAACACCAAACTTCTCATCAGAAATCACAAGGCCAGAAGGCAGTGAGGTGACATATGTGAAAATCTGGAAGAAAAAGCATGTCAACCAAGAATTCTATTATGCCACAAAACTGTTCTTGAGAATGAAAACAAAATCAAGATATCCCTAGATAAAAGTTGAGAGATTTCACTGCTACCAGAGCTGGCCTATAAAAAATGTGACTTGAAGCCATTTAAATAAACTAATAACTATGGTAAGTAAATGTATAGGTAAATGTAAAGGGCAATATTATTGCAGTTTTGGTTTGTATATCCTATAGTTACTTCCTATATTATTATTATTTTTAATTATTTTATTGTTATTCAGTTACAGTTGTCTGCATTTATCCCCACCACTCCCTACTTCCTGTATTATTTAAAAGGCAAATCAATAAAGCAACACTTATAAATTGATATCAATGAACACACAATGTATAAATATGTAGTTTATGACAATAACAAATAAGAAAGAAGAACTGAGCTGTATAAGAGCAGAATTTGGGCATGCTATTGAAGATAAGGTGGTACAAATTCAACCTAGATTGTTATAAATTTAGGATGCTAAATATAGTAGCAACTAAGAAAATAAAATATACTGTATAGAAAAGGAAATGAGGAGGAATTAAAAAGGTGCACTAAAAATTTGATCAAATGCAAAAGAAGGCAATATTGGAGGAATTATAAAACAAAAAATAAATAAGACACACAGAAAACAAAAGTATGGTAGGCCTTCCCTATTAGTAATCACCTTAAATATAAATGCATTAAACTCACCAATTAAAAGATAGACCGGCAGAATGAATAAGTAAGCATAATTTAAGTATATGTTGTCTACAGGAGACTCACTTTATTTATTTAAAGGATGTTTTTAACTTTTTTCTCAATTACATTTTCCAGTCAATATTATTTTATATTAGTTTCAGGTGTACAGCATAGTGGTTGGACAATCACATACTTTACAAATTGTTCCCCCTGATATTTTCAGTATTCATGTGTATACACAGTCACTACAATATTATTGACTATATTTTCTGTGTTATACTTGATATCTATGACTATTTTGTAACTACCAAACTGTACTTCTCAATCCCTTTACCTTTTTCACCCAGCCCCCAACCCTCCTCCCCTCTGGCAACCATCATTATTTATTTATTTATAAATATATATTTTATTGATTATGCCATTACAGTTTCTCCATTTTTTCTCCCCTTTATTCCCCTCTGTCCTGCATCCTTTCTCCCACCATTATTCCACCCCCTCTTAGTTCATGTCCATGGTCATACAAATAAGTTCTTTGGCTTCTCCATTTCCTATCATATTCTTAAACTCCTCCTGCCTATTTTGTACCTATCATTTATGCTTCTTATTCCCTGTGCATTTTCCTCCATTTTCTCCCCAATTCCTCCCCACTGATAACCCTTTAGGTGATCTCCATTTCTGTGATTCTGTTCCTGTTCTAGTTGTTTGCTTAGTCTTTTTTTAAAGTTCAGTCATTGATAGTGGTAAGTTTGTTGTCAGTTTATTGTTCATATTTATTATCTTCTTTTTCTTAGATAAGTCCCTTTAACATTTCATATAATAAGGCCTTGGTGATGATGAACTCTTTTAACTTGACCCTATCTGGGAAGCACTTTATCTGCCCTTCCATTCTAGATGAAAGCTTTGCTAGATAGAGTCATCTTGGATGTAGGCCCTTGCCTTTCATGACTTTAAATACTTCTTTCCAGTCCCTTCTTACCTGCAAGGTTTCCTTTGAGAAATCAGCTGAAAATCTTAGAGGAACTCCTTTGTAGGTAACTGTGTGCTTTTCTCTTACTGCTTTTAAGATTCTCTCCTTATCTTTAATTTTGGGTAATATAATTATGATGTGCCCTGGTGGCTGCTTCCTTGGGTCCAACTTCTTTGGGACTCTCTTTGAGCATCCTGGATTTCCTGGAAGTCTGTTTCCTTTGTCAGATTAGGGAAGTTCTCCTTCATTCTTTGTTCAAATAAGTTGTCAGTTTCTTGCTCTTCCTCTTCTCCTTCTGGCACCCCTATGATTTGGATGTTGGAATGTTTAAAGCTGTCCCAGAGGTTCCTAAACCTCTCCTCATTTTTTTGAATTCTTGTTTCTTCATTCTGTTCTTGTTGAATGTTTATTTCTTCCTTTTTTTAAAAAATCATTTATTCAAGTCCCAGTTTCCTTCCCTTCAATGTTGGTTCCCTGTATATTTTTCTTTATTTCACTGTGCATAGCCTTTACTTCTTCCTCTATTTTGTGACCATACTCAACTATATCTTGAGCATCCTGATTACCAGTGTTTTTAAATTTCTGCATCTGATAGGTTGACTATCTCTTCATCGCTTAATTGTATATTTGGAGCTTTGATCTGTTTTTTCGTTGGGGCCATATTTTTTCTCTTGACACATCTGTTACATTGTAAGGGAAGAAACCTTAGGTATTTGCTAGGGCAGGGCAACCCAGGTCATTGCATTGTGGTGCTGTTTGTGAGGAGGGGTCCAAGAGGGAACAATGCCACTTGCTCAGCTCTTGGCCAGCTTTCAGTCACTTCCCTTGCTATCCAAAAGCAAATTGGACCCTTCTGGTGCTGATTCCTGGGTAGGCAGGTTTTTCTACATTCTAGGACCCAATGGGTCTCTCCCATAAACTCTCCTGTGACACTGGGAGTTTCTCTCACCACTGCAACACCCCCAGATTTTTGCAGCCAGAGGTTTTGAGGCTGTATTTTCCCATGCTGGAACCCTGGGTTGTGTGGTCTGTCTCACTATCCAGTTGTTCCTCCTGCTTTATCCGCACACAAAGGTGGGACCACCTGATCTGCCAGCTGCTGCCTTGTTTGCCTGGCCCTCCAGCCCCACCTTGCTGTGTGTCCTGTCCACCCCAGCTGCCAGTCTCTGACCTTTGTACCAGTCTGGATGGATGTTTCTTCTTTAATTCCTTGGTTTCTGGACTTCCATGCAGATTGATTTTCTGGCAGTTCTGATTATTATTATTATTATTATTTTTAACTTGTTGCCCTTCTTTCAGTTGTGTGAGGAGGAAAGTGTACTACCTATACCTCCATCTTGGCCAGAAGTGAGACTCTGTAGATTTAAAATTACAGATTGATTGAAAGTAGAAGGCTAGAAATAAGAAATTCCATGTAAATATTAACCAAAAAAGAGCAGGGGGAGCTATACTAATATCAAACAAAAATACCAATAGTTAACTAAAAATCTGTTTTAAGAGATAAATAGGCTATTATGTATTGCTACAAGTTTCAATTCAGCAATTATAAACATATAAGTACAAAACAACAAAACTCCCAAATATATGAAGCAAACTTTGACAAAAATCAATGGGAGAATAGATAGTTTTACAACAATAGTTGGGAACATCAATGTTTCACTTTCAAGTGAAATTAGTGAATAGAATATCTAGTCAGAAAATCAGTAAGAAAATAGAAGATTTCAACAACACTATACTCACCTAAACTTACCAACATATACAGAACACTGTATCCAACAACAGCAAAACACGTTCCTCTGAAAGAAGAACATTGGATATTCACCAGGATAGACCATGTTAAGCCACAAATAAGTTGAAAAAGATTGAAATCTTGTAAAGTACCTTTGGTGACCACAGTGGAGTAAAGCCAGGTATCTATAACAGAAGGAAAATTAGAAAATGCACAAATCTGTGGAAATTAACAACGCTCTTTTAAGAAACCCATGAGTCAAATAAATCACAAGGGAGATAAAAAGTACTTTGAGATCAATGAAAACAAAAATACAACATATGAATATTTTTGATATGCTGCAAAAGCAAAGTAGAAGGAAATTTATAACCGTTAAATCTACATTAAGAAAGAAGAAAGCTTGCCCTGACTGGTGTGGGCTCAGTTGGTTGGGCATTGTTCCTCAAAGCAAAAAGTTGCCAGTTCAATTCCTGGTCAGGGCACATGCCTAGGCTGCAGGTTTGGTCCCCAGTTGGGGTGCATACAAGAGGCAACTTATTAATATTTCTCTCTTGCATCAATGTTTTTCTCCCTCCCTCTCTCCCTCCCTTCTCCTCCCTCTAAAATAAATAAATAAACAAACAAATACCTTTTTTTTTAAAGAGAGAAGAAAATCTCAAACCAATAACCTAACTATACCCCAAAGAGCTAGAAGAAGAACAAACTAAACCCAAGATAAATAAAATTGACAAACCTTTGCCAAGTATTAGTAAAAAACAAGTGCTTGTCTAATCACTGGGGTAATACCTAAAACTAATATAATAATGTATGTCAACTGTAACTGAAAAATAAAAATGATTTTTAAAAGAATAAAAAAAGCCAGAAGATGCAGATAACTAAAATAAGAAATGAAAGAACATTATTATTAACCTCACAGAAATAAAAATATAATATAAGAGAATGCTATAAATAACTGTATGCCAACAGATCAGATAACCTAGATAAAATAGACAAGTACCTAGAAACACAAAATATACCAAAACTGATTCAAAAGAGAAAACTCAAAATTCATAAGAGTGAATTAGTAAGCATAAACCCATAAATCTCTCGACAGAGAAAATTCTAGGATCATATGGCTTCACTGATAAATTGTACCAAACATTTAAGAGAGCTAATGTCATTTTTTCAAATTCTTCAAAAAGTTTGGAAAGAAGAGTATGCCTCATCACTCATTATATGTAGCCAGCATTGTGCTGATACCAAATCCAAGCAAAAGCATCTCAAGAAAACTAAAGACTAATATCACTCATGAATGAATATAGATGTAAAAATGCTCAACAACATACTAGCAAACCAAATTTAGCAGCATTAAAGAGGATTATTTACCGTGACCAAGTTGGATTTATCTAGGAATGCACATTTATTTAACACAGAAAAATCAGTCAATGTAATATGCATTAGTAGAATGAAGAAAGAAAATGACACATGATCATTTTAATTGATTAAAAAAACATTTCATAAAATTCAACATCCTTTCAAGATAAAAACACTCAGAAACCTAGGTATAGGAGGAAACTTTTTTTTAGCATGACAAAGAGCATTTATAAAAAATCCATGGTTAACATCATATTCATAGTGAAAGACTGAAAGCTTTCCCTCTAAAATTGGAAACAAAGGAAGGATGCCTGTTTTCACCTCTCTAGTTTGAAATTGCACTGGAAGTTCTGACCCAAAAAATTAGGCAAGAAAAAGAAAGGCACCCACATCAGAAAGGAAGAAGTGAAACTATATCTACAGATGGCAATATAGAAAATCCCAAAGAATCTATGAAAAACTTCTAGAGCTAATAAATATTTCTATTTCAAAAACACATCTCTTTTCTGGCATATGATTTGCAAATATTTTCTCCCATTCTGTGGGTTATCTTTTCACTTTCTTCATAAAATCCTTTAATGCATAAAATTTTAAATTTTGTTGAAGTCCAATTTACCTGTTTTTTCTTTTGTTACTTGTGCTTTTGATGTCAAATCTTAGAATCTATTTCCAAATTAAAGTCAGGAAGATTTTCCTTTATGTTTTCTGCTAAGAGTTTTACAGTTTTGAATCTTATATTTAGATCATTTTGAGTTAATTTTTATATATGGTATAAGATGAAAGTCCAAATTAATTCTTTTGCATGTGCATATTCAGTTGTCTCAGCACCAGTTGGAGACTGAACAGATTGCTCTTTCCACATTATGTAGTCTTGGCACCCTTGTTGAAAATCAATGTGCCATGTATGTATGGGTTTGTTTCTGGACTCATGATTCTATTTCATTGGTTTGTACGTCTGTCTTTATGCTGGTACCATACTGTTTTAAGTACTATAGGTTTGTAGCAAAATTTGAAACAGGAAAAGTATGAGTCCTCCAAATTTCTTTTTCTTTCAAGATTGTTTTAGCTATTCAGGTCCTCTTAAAATTCCTATGAATTTTAGAATTGGATTTTCCATTTTTTTAAAAGAAAAGGCAATTCAAATTTTGATAGGGATTACACTAAATTACTAGATTGCTTTGGATAGTGTTTCCATCCTTACAGTATTAAGTCTTCCAACAATGAATATAGGAGGTCTTTCCATTTATTTAAGATGGAAATACTATTTTTAAGAAATGTTTTATATTTTTTCAGTGTTTGAATCTTTCTCCTCTTTGGATTCCTAAGCATTTTATTCTTTTGAATATTACTGTAACATAATTGCTTTTTCTTAAAAAATTTTTCTTCATTGCTGGTGTATAAAAACACAACTCACTTTTGTGTCGATCTTGTACCACATGATGTTGATAAATTTACAGGGTAGGGCAAAAGTAGGTTTACAGTTGTTTATGTGGAAGATAATACAATAATTAATAAATAGCAAATAAGAATTAGCTGCATTTTGCACACTCATGACTGTAAACCTACTTTTGCTCCCCGTCCAATACGGTACAACTACCATCTCTGTTGGTCCACAACCTTTTCATCATCCCAGAATCCATACCCATTAAGGAGTCTCTCTCCATTCATCTCTTCCTTTGATCCGTGGCCACCCCGTTCTGCTTTCTTTTTCTGTGGACTTAACTATTATAGATCATTACAATAAATGGAAACATAAGATGTGCAACCTTTTATGTCTGGCTTCTTTCACTTGGGATAATACTTTTGAGGTTCGGCCACGCTATAACATGTATTAGCACTTCATTCCTTTTTGTGGCTGAATTATATTTCATTGTATTCATATACCACAATTTGTCTATTCATTCATTGACAGGCATGTGTGTTTCTTCATCTTTGGCTATTGTGAATAATGCTGCTATAAACATGCTTGTACAAGAATTTGTTTGAGTCCCTGTTTTTAACTACTTTGAATACATACCAATGGGTGAAGAAACTGCTGGCCACACAATAATTCTACTAAGCTTTTTGGGCAATCACCAATGGTTTTTCATAGCAGCTGAACCATTTTACTTTTCCATCAACAATGTATGAGGACTTCAACTTTGTCACATTCTCACAAACACTTGTTATTTTTCATTTTTTAAATTATTGAGATCCTAGTGGGTATGAGGTGGTATCTCATGGATTTGATGTGCATTTCCCTAATAATTAATGATGTTGAAGAGCTTTTCATATGCATGCTGGTCATTTGCATATCTTCACTGGAAAAATGGCTATTCAAGTCTTCTGCTCATTTTTTAAATAAATTGCTTGTCTTTTTTCATGTTGAGTTGTAAAGAGTTCTTTCTAAAGGGTGGGACAAAAGTAAGTTCCCAGTTGTGAGTATGCAAAACACAAAGTTTATTCTTGTATTATTATTTATTGATTATTGTATTATTTTTCATTTGAACAATTCTAAACTTAATTTCCCCCCATCCTGTATTGTGAATACAGTTAATACCACTGAACTGTTCATTTTAAAATAGTTAATTTTATGCTATTTGTATTTTATCTCAATAAAAATATATACTGTATATTAGTACACATATCTAAAGTTCAAAAACGTATTTTTTGAAGTCAGATGTTAGGGTAGTGGTTTTGAGATGATGGAGAGAGTAGTTGTTGGGAAGAGATATGAAGAGAAGTGCAGATGTGCTCAAATCAGAGTGAACTCCTCCTATAATCTTGTACTTGTCCATTAGGTCTCAGCTGTTAGATGACCTGAAGCCTGCTTGAGCCTTAACCTGGAACTGTTCAAAACTAGGTGTGATGTAGTGCCTGCCCAGATGATGTCACACTGTGATAATGAATAATATTTTATTTAGGAGGGATTAATCAATCATATTCTGTCAATAATTTAAAAGTGCTTTGAGAAGCCTATGTTATCGAAAGGAACTTCTTTTTAGCCCTATATCTTCTACTTACACACACACACACTCAGAGAGACTAATGGTGTACCTTCAAAGGCAGGTGGTTCTCCCTCACTTTGTAAGTTTATGAATTCATCCTCAATATCGACTCTGTTATGATCTTTGGTTATTCTTTTAAACTGGGAATGTTCTATTTCTTGATCTGGATGGTGCTTTGATGAGGGGGGAACCAAAAAAAACCCATAATTTATTTGTAAAAAATTGTGTTTTTATTCTTACATGTTTAAACTTCAGTCGCCTTCAAAGTACTCTTCATTTGATGCAATATATACCTATCGAGACATTTTTTCAACTGCTTAAAACTGTTTTTGAACATGTCAATTTTGATGCCTCTTTGTGCTTCTGCTGTTTTTTGTTTCACCTCTTCCACATCAGCAAAAAGATTTCCCTTTGAGGACTTTTTTCATTTGGGAAAACAAAAAAAGTTGCTTGGGGCAACACTGAATGAATAGGGAGGGTGGGGCACAGGGTCATGCTATTTTTGGTAAAAAACTGCTGACCACCCCAGTGTGGTGTGGGCAGTCACCTTTGTTAGTTAGCCATCATGAAATGGGCAAATGTGTTGAAAAAGTTTTCAAAAAAATTTCATTGAAGCCAAATGCAGCCTCTTACAACAATACCAGCTGGTACACTGATACAGATGGGTTCCTAGAACACTCATCAAGTGCAGGAAACCTGTACTACAAGTGGCCTGCCCTCCAGAAGATTATTTCATTTTTAGGGTGCTTCCTCCTCATATAGGTATGTTCATTTTGTGACACATCACTGAGCTTTCTAAACTTAGAACTTGTGCACTTTTTTGTGTATGTGTTAGCTTTTAGCATATAGTTTTATTTGAAAAAGCAGAAATAGTAAAACACAAACTTCAGATCTTCTGGAAACCTGGGCAACCAGACTCCTAATTTATTAATTTATTAGCTATTTCTTTATGCCTCAAGTTTCAAGGTGGTTTCTTGCAAATCTTTAAGAAAAGACAACACAATGACCCATAGTCTGGTTCATGTCACTTTTTTCCTTGTCCACCTTATTGATTTTTCTTCTAATTGGTGAACATGCACTGTATTGGTTTATAGCAAAGTTGATTAATTGATTTAGTCATTCAACTAATTTTTTTTATCATGCACTTTTGTCCTAGGCCTTTATGTGGGACCAGAGATTCAAAGAATGTTAAGAATCATATAGTATGGTGATTGTATTAGCACTGATGCTTATTTGGAGTGAAGAAGAAAAATATCTAAGACACTTCTTTTTTTATAATTAATTAATTTATTTATCTTTAGGTGGGAAGGGAAGGAGAGAGGGAGAGAAACATCAATGTATGGTTGCTTCTTGTGCATCCCCTGCTGGGAACTGACCCCTGCTGGGAACTGGCCTGCAACCCAGGCATGTGCCCTGACTAGAAATCGAACCACGATCTTTTGGTTCGCAGGCCCACGCTCAATCCACTGAGCCACACCAGCCAGGGCCCTAAGACATTTCTTGCTATGAAATATTTTACTTCATGATAGGCAAATTGTATTTCCCTTCTGTTTGTCAATCTTAAGAGTTATATCTTTGATTTAGACAGTAAAAACAAGGGCATTGTCTCCAGAAGTTTACTTTTTTTTTAGATTTAAAAAATTTATTTATCTTTAGAGGGGAAGGGAAGAAGAGAGGGAGAGAGATATCAATGTATGGTTGCCTCTCGTGTGTCCCCTGCTGGGAACTGGCCTGCAACCCACGCATGTGCCCTGACTGGGAATTGAATCGTGATTTTTCTGGTTTGCAGGTCCATGCTCAATCCACTGAGCTATACCAGGCAGGGCGGAAGTTTACTTTTTAACGTAGTCTATGGTGAGAGGAAGGAGGAAAGAGAAAGAGTAGAAATTAGAAGATAAATTGTTACTTCTAGCTTTCATCTTTTAGAATACTTGATGAAGGTTATCACTTTGCTTGAGAAGATGAGGTAAGCCATAGTCATTTTAAAACAGGTAAAGAGTGGAAAGAAGTGTGGCAGGGACAAGTTCTGAGTGGCAGGGTGACAGGACAGCAACAAGGGCTGCCATTGAATGATGGATGTGGCCAATGTGATTTAAGAACTTAGTCCAGCCCTATCTGGTGTGGTTCAGTAGAATGAGTGCTGGCCTGTGAATCAAAGGGTCGCTGGTTTGATTCCCAGTCAGGGCACACGCCTGGGTTGCAGGTCAGGTCCCCAGTAGGGCACATGGGAGAGGCAACCACACATGTTTCTCTCCCTCTCTTTCTCCCTCCCTTCCCCTCTCTTTAAAAATAAATAAATAAACATCTTAAAAATAAAGAAGAACTTGGTCCAGATTGAGCCACTTATAGCTCTGAGTGAACTGAGCTCAGGAACCATTAAAAAGTTTAAAGTTTCTCAGGGCAGAATTCAAAAAGAGAGAGAAAAGGCACTAGGAGGAAAAAAAGTAAGAAAGGAAGAGAAAATAGACAGAATACAGAATTTACCTCTCTGTGCTACAGGCTTTTCTTATCTGAAGGAACATGGAGCGGAAGGGAAGTTACTGCCAACATGGTACATGATGAGGGTTCCGAGTGAGTCAGTTCCAGGCTCTGACAATAGCACAAGGGGATCATTTCAATGAGTCTGATTACAAATTGATGTTTTGTTTTTAATGACTGGAGTCTGTTGAAGAATTGGAGTTTTCCATTTGGGTGGGATCACTTGAATTATAGATTAATATGATGAATTGATTTACTTTTAGTTTGTACCACAAGGACACACATGCATAGATGACCACCAGCCAAACACCCCCAGGAACACACCCGAAGTTGAACAAATTGGGTTTGTTGACTCACGGCAATGCAGGAGAAATGGGAAACTGCAGGGTGTCTGTAGGAGGGTGTTAGAAAGAACATTATAGGATTTGGACTATGCTAAGGAATTTGGGAAAGGTAGGAGGAATGAAGCTATGCAAGAGCCATGACTGGTATAGAACAATGTGGAATTATGCTTTGTGCTCAAACATCTTACGGAATGGCCTAACCTCTGTTTTTATACTTTATGGTCATAGAAAGGCCTTATCTGATGTTGATGTTTTATGAAATTGCTTCTGTTCACCACCAAGACCTAACTGTGAATACCAGGCCAGCACTGAGAAACACCAGATTCTGGCTGACACCACCAGGCCTGCTTCTGGATGTCAAGGACTGCTTTTCTGTTTCTCAGTGAGCAGAATATAATTATAAATAGAGCCTTTTTAATCAGGTGATATACTAGTTAAGACTAGGTTTTGTCACATTAGACAAACATCCCCAAATAACAGTGGCTTAAACAATGAAGATGTTTTTCTCACTTTCATGTATGAAATAGTTCTGGAGGTAGGTGTGGCATAGCTGGAAAGGTAGCATCACAATTACCAGGGATCTGGGTTTCTGCTATCGTGGTGTTCTTTCTTAGCCTTCCTTACGTGGATTTATGGTCCAGGATGGCTACTTCAGTTCCAGCCATCACACTAAACTTCTGTTCAGCAGAAAAAGGAAGGAAAGAAGAATGTCCATCGGTTCTCTCTAAGGAAACTTGCTGGATGTACCATTCTACACACATACTAACATTTCATTTGCTAGCACTTGATTGTAGAGCAAAGATTTTTGTGAAGTGCGATCATTTAGTTAGGTAGCTGTGTGTTCACTAGGATTATTGGTGTTCTTTAATTAAAAGAAAAGTAATAATTGGCTATTGGGGGGGCTGCAAATATCTGGAATTGGGATAATACATCTGCCGTAATGGGTTCTATGAAAGGCTTTTGTTGTATGCAAATATCCCTCTCTTTGGTGAAATACTGAGCAGCTAATTATGTTTAAAGGATGACTCTTTTTTGCTCTTTCTTTTGTAATAATGTCAAGAGTTCAAGTTTCCAAAGTGAACTCTCTTTTCAGCCGTTTGAAGCTTTGCAGCTTGATTGAAAAGAATGCCGTGATTCAGCTGGCCAAGTTGCTAGGCTGCCTAATAATTTCCCTCTAGCAGCAGGGAAGAAATAGTAGTCTTGTTGGAAATATTTAACTTAAAATGGATAAAAATTATTCTTGCAAATTTATTTTTAAGAATAACGAAATTCCTTTGCTTAGAAGAGCTGTAAAATGACTGTGTTCAGTTTTTTTTTTATTAAGGGAGGTAATAAATAAGGTGAGTGAAATTGTAAACAAAAAGTTCAAGTTGGCACTATAACTACATGCAGACATCTGGGCTGGAAATGTGAGAAAATTGTAAAGAATTTGGAAAGGTTCAAAGGCTCAGGTTATTAAAGTTTTAATAATCTTCTTTTCTGCAGGGCTAACCCCCTGCTATTCTTTCAATGTAGTAGAAAAACAAAATATGGACAAAATTGTAGTTAATTAGAGCTGAATCTTCCTTGGAAAACCAATAGAAGTCGCTTGGGATTTTTATAAAAGCTGAGCTTCAGGAGCCGCGAGTCTGAAAAGGAGCAGCCTCATGTAAGCAATCTGGAGGACTTCTGTTGGATTTTAATGAAATAAGATGTATTTTTTTATATAAAGTACCCTATCAGTAAATTCATATACTTGATCGGAAAACACTATTTTGCAAGAATTATCTGTAAAAATAATCTCACTTAGCATTTTAACTTTTTCCCACTGACCAGAATAAAACAAAATATTTATTGCTCACAGCAATATGCTGATACACAAATGACGTATCTTTAGTTGATCACTGAATTTTCTTGTTTTTAAATATATTTTATTGATCATGCTATTACAGTTGTCTCATTTTTTTCTCCCCTTTATTCCTTTCTGCTCTGTACACCCCCAAATTTTCTTAATTAAAGAAAAATATTCCTCCCGGGCTGGTGTAGCTCTGTGGATCGAGCACGGGCCTGCGAACCAAAAGATCGCGGTTTGATTCCCAGTCAGGGCACATGCCTGGGTTGCAGGCTAGTTCCCAGCAGGGGACACACAAGAGGGAACCATGCATTGATGTTTCTCTCCTTCTCTCCTTCTCTTCCTCTCTAAAGATAAATAAGTAAAATCTTTAAAAAATATCCCATTATACTTGAAATATAGTAAAAATTGTAAAAATAATTTTTTATGCAGAAAATACATTTTATTTCTACCAGAAATTTGTTTTAATATCAGTGTCGCTATTTTCCTGTTTGAAATTAGTTTTCTCTTAAAGGCATCTTAAAAGTCTATAGTACATCAATATATAATGCAGCATGTATCTTAGTATGTGCTGCTTAAGCTTATATTTAGTGTATGAAACATTTAACATCGGTGTGTACACATATACCCATGAAAGTATGAAGTCACATGTATATATTTGAAATATGCAGACACAAGGAATACTTTAAATCGTGTTGCATCAAGGATGGTGAAAGAATTTTACTCATTAGGATCCAGCCGTGAGCACTGAAATATGATTTGCAAGAGATGAAGTTTGGAGTTGTTTTAATAGGCTAAGTGGTTCCAAATGCAAGTTCAGATCGCAGACTCCCAGGCTCTTTGTGAGACTAATTGACTTTGCTGTAGAGTTTTGGCAAAGCTCTTATTATTTTTACTACATTTTCCTTTTTAATAATGTAAAATTGAACTAACTTCTAAAATTCAAGTTCCGCTTTATGAGTTTGTTAGCCCTTCCTTCACCAAATTAATGACTGACTAGGCAAGACAGCCAAGAATGCTTACCGCTCTGGGCATTTGTTAATTGGTTGTTCGTTGGCCTATATATGAGGGAAAATTATTGCTACTATAAAGCAAAGAGTGTAAAGGAAAAGTAGTGATATAAATATGGAGCTGGAATAGGCAGGGAAATCTAGTGATGTAAAAGTTCTGCTTTTCTGCTAGATGGCTCCCCTAGGATGACTGCAAATATACTGAAAATAAAATGCAGCAGACCAGATTTTAACGTAGAAATTAATGTTTTGGTAACTCTTGGAAGAGAAGATTCATTGTCTTGGTTTGTTTGTAAAGCTTTAATAATAAACTTATTCTGTTTTATAAAGAAAAGGTGAGCTCACAGAACAAATAGTAAATAGTAAAATTTCACTTTGAAACTTGCTACAAAAGTCATTTGCCCCTCTGCACTGGGAGAGCGATTAGAAAGAAAGGAAGATTCCAAGACTCTGGAATTTTTAACCCTTCAATGATGTGAGGTGTGCATTCATCCCACTTCTCTAGGCCTGACAGTCCTTGGAAATTTTCTTTGGAATATCTTGGGGGAAAAGCCTCAGGCTTTAAGACATTCCTTCATTGTCCCCTTCCATCTCCATGCACGGTTCTCTCTCAATTCTCCTTACAAATGCCAATCGGACACTGTTGCATCTCCTGTTTTAGGCTAGCGGTCCAGGGGTCTGGCTCATGTCGCAAAGGTTTCCAACAGCATCAGGTAGTTCACTTTCAGCTGGGCTCTATTCGGAAGGCTAACACAGTCCTGAAAGGCTGCATGACTCATTACCAATTCCTAATTCCCTGGGCCATCCGGTCCCCCGGCAGAAAGGCTTCTCATGAATTTGCATTGCAAATTGAAAATATGCTGTCAACACCAACAAGTCCAAAAGATGTTTACCTTTAATTTTTACAAGGCAGGCATTGTGGATGTTTTTGTTCAGGAGCAGCCGTCTAGATGCTCTCCTGTTTCTGGGGTGGGTGGTGGTGTGACAAAGGGGTTGTCACAATCTCTTGATAGAGAGAAAAATTAGGTGGCTACTCATCGGAATTCTTACCCATGCTGTGCTCCCGACTTTTCAGTGGATCCTGCAATAAAACTCTGCATTGGCTCTCCGATGGCACATGTCCAGGCTGTTTCTAAGGTTCTAGGGACTTAGGAGGTCTCCCGGGGAAGGCCTTCTTTTGCAGATAAGTAAACTGATGTGCAGATTGGTTATGTCACTTCTCCAAAGACACTCAGGTAGTTAGAATGATGGTTGAATCTAGGAGTTAGGGTTCGGGATGCCCCATGCTTTCTCAGAGTTTATGGTCCTGGGATGAAGAGTTGTTAATGATTGATGTGTACAAAATAAAAGATTTAGACAGAAATTAATTGGTAAGTTTTCATTAAAATGGAGAACATTGGGACACAAACTTCAAAGGAAAAATATTTAATCTTTGAACCCTGTTTGAGTCTTGTTTGCCAGGGGATGCCCATCTACTTCCAAAAAGTACTATTGGAAGTAGTTCATCGGTGTAGCTAGAGTGAAAGTTTCTTTTCATCTTGTCATGATGCCGCCTGCTCCCTGGGAGGCTGGTCCATTTGGGGTTGAGCAGAGGCCAGGCTATAGAAGTGTGGATAACAGAGGCTGGCTGAGCCAAAACCATTAGGATATTAGAGAGCCTTTCTTTAAAGGCTTATTTTAAATTGTGAGTTTCCCCTTCACCCATAAATGAGTTGCATGTATAAACTAAGTTTGGTCATCAAGTCACAAGTCCTCCTTGGAGATCAGGCAAACATTCAAGCAAGTGTGAAAAAGAAACTTAACCCATTGTGAACTTTGAGTGAAGAAACACCAATTTTCCTATAGCAGCCAAGGGGAAGGGAACCTGATTTGGGCCAGAGCAGGAAGTGGGAGTCCCAATCAAGATAGGCTGATTTCGCAGAGGGCTTTCCATAGTCCATAAGCCGGAGGAGTTTTACTAAATAGTCCTTTCAGCCTAGTACATGTGTGAGGAAACTCAGTACTCTGAGAGAGTCCTATGCAGTCTATGAGAAACAAGCACCACACAAAATGTTCCCAACACGAGGAAATGAGAAAGTTCAGAAGCACACACCTGACTGGAGGCAAGTGACTCTCAGAGATAAAATAATGAGAGAGTAGAGACAAGACTGCAGAGAAAAAAAATTGAGGGACATAAATGATAGGGGACTCAGGACTTAGAAAACTTTAGCTTAAGGTAAAAAGTTATAAGTCTAGCAAGCAATGTGTATGTTAAAGCTTTTGTTTCAGAAACTACAGATAAGGCCTATCCTGGCTCCTGGGAAAACAGTGGACCTCCTGGGGCACTAATAGAAGATTACCACCTGGAGACAACTGGAGGCATCCTGGCCTTTGTGTTCCAAGGAGAAACAGATGACCACCATCCCCTGGGAACAGCTAACTGTCCAGGACAGGAATGTTGCAGCTTCTGAATCTCAAAGCCCTCACCGCGTCTTATTTATTCCCTGCCCCCCTGCCACCCCTTATAAAATGTCTGGCAGCAAGAGAACAGAGAGAGAGAGACCTCACTTAGGACTAACTTAGGTCTTATTCTTCTTGTAGGGACGTGATCCCAAACACTTTTATTGGAGGTGATACAATTGCATGAGCAAAAAATGTTGAGTTCTAGGTGATGTTCATTCCCAAGCAAGTCTGCATGTTGTAAAATTGGACCTGAGCTATTTGGTGAAATATGGCTCTTGGGAAAGAGGAGTTGCCTAGTTCCACCATCAAGAGGACGTGTGCTGTGTAGAATAAACATCAAAGGAAAGTGTATCACCTTAGAAAACTGAGTTTAAGTTTGACTTCTCCTTCACTCAAGGAGCTTTAACACATCAGTGCTACGTAGCTCAGGACTAACCAGGACTGGAAACCTTGGAAAAATTTTTTTTTTCAAAACTGATGGATTTGAAAGTCGAGGTATAGGCATTTGGTTGGAGTTCATCTCTGGGTTTTCAGAATTTTATTTCTTAGTTTTCATCTGCAAGTTGTACCTTGAGTCAGGGTCATGGGCCCTTGGTATTGTTTTCTTTGGGGTGTTAGTTGGACCAGTGTCAAAAGATGTCAGGAGTGAGTATTTGATTCTGAGATGAAGTCATTTAGACTGGTGATCTTCTTAAAAGAATTAATAGGAAAGAGGAAGTGGGAGGGTGAGTTAGGTTAAGGATGCCTTGAACAAGAGAATGAGAATAGAGTCCAATAAACACCAAGGGATAGCATAGGTTGTAAGGGTCCAAGACAACTTCTGCTTTGTCCAGGTCTTGCTACTCTTGTAGGCGTGCCTTTGCATAAATCAGGCGTCTAATACTCATTAATTCTCTGAAGGTACCTATTGGTGAACTTTTAAGACCCACACTCAGTAGTTAATTTCCTACCAACCTAAGTTATGAGGGCTAATTATTATGAAGTTGATGGAACTGAGATTTAAGACACCCTTTGGAGTCTGCTATTGCCTTATTTCTATTTTTAAGAATAGTTACACTAGTAGTTACTATCCAGAATGTCCTCTGGAAGTTTCTGTATCAAAGCTGGAAAGCTGTGTTCCAAGTAGTTCTTCCTTTTAACTGGGTGCAAAGACAGTGACTCATGGGGACTTAATTGAGCCTTTATATCTAGTCTCTTCTGAAAAGCTTTCAAAATGCTAGCAACATGACATAAAAGGGGCCACCTTGAGGACTGTTCCAGTTTTCTGAGGACACAGGAATTGGTGGTCTGTGGAGGTGAAAACTGGGGTGCTGAAAACAAACAAGACTCTAGGCTTGTTCCTTATGTTCCTGGCTGTGTCTGTCACAGATATGCTGGCATGCTTTCTTTTGGGGACAAAGAACAACACTGTTTAATCCTCCTGTCCATGCCAAACTCTAAAGGGGGTAATTACATTCTGTCTCCTGAAATTCCCTTTACAATTGCATGTGGGTGACATGCATTCAATGGCCCAGGGTATTCCTGTACGTTGAGAAAACAGCTGCCATGTTTTATCCCCAGCAAGGTGTCTCAATCATGGCCAGTTTTAGCAGCATACAGTTTGACTTTGTCCCCAGCTTAAAAATAAGAATGGGGTCTCTTGCTGTAAAATTCATTGAGCAGGGATCCAAACACCAGCTCACTGGAACATTATGTATCTGTGGCTGACCCTTAGACACACCTGGTTTAATTGTGCCTGAAGAGTACAGTCATGTGGATAATCATATTTTTAAGAAAAAAACTAATTTAGAGCAATTTTTGACTGGTTAATATAGTACAAGGTAAAGATTTTTGGTTCAGGTGAAAAATACAATTCAGAAGCAGAGTTTTGACCCCACTAAAATCATTAACTCAGTTTAGTTCCCTGACAAATAATTATTCTTTGCTATATAGCACTGATATTAATGTCATTGTAAGTGGGCTAAAAATTCTTAGAAAAAGATTATATGTTTGTTTAAATTCCTAGAACAGATCTTCATAACATAAGGAAAATTAACCAAGCTTGTTAGAATGAAATACATGTGAAATGTTATGTTACTTCTCTTAATTTTGGGAGAAATGGCAACTAAGATGATAATCCTATTCTTCATGGAAACTAGGAAAACCTGGACAAGATGTTGATTTTAATAATGATATCTCAAACTGTTCCTTTAATTGTATAGAGAATGGAACTGAACGGAGACTGCTGTGTTTAAAATCCACCAAGAGTTTTCATCATGAGAGTGGAACTAAAGAAAGGAGAGGAATTATTAACCACAGAAGTGACTGAAGTGGTTTAATAATTATGTTATTTCAAGGGAGAAAAAAGGATTTGCCCAAAGTAAAAGGGGAAGAGAAGGATTGATGAATAGAACTTATTTCCAACCTAGGTAGGCAGCTAGTGGGACTACTAGTGGAAAAGGTCTATTAACTAATTGATCTGCTAGACTCGATAGAGAACTCCAGCTGGAGATCAAAGAAAATTCTCTGCTACAAAGGCAAGTGGCGACCTTGGACCAGATGTTTTTCTTCCAGCTCTGTCATGCTTGATAACTGGAGAGTATGGCTGAATTTGGCCATAGGCCTTGTCCATCCAACCATTGATCTGAAAAGCAAGGAGGGTGTGTGTGTACACACACACACACACATGTTCATACACATGTTTGAAAAAGAGATGAGCAGCTTCAAAGTCAAAAGGCTCAGAATTTAAAATTAGTTTGGCAGCTAAAAAATTATTTTTATATTTATCTGCAAAGTGTCAACTGCCAACTGTTAAAAAGGTTTCTACACCTTAATTGTTCTGTCATTGCTATTTATAATAATGTACACAAATGCTATATAATACACATTTATTACAATGAAATCAATGATATTTTGAATAATGGATACAATTATAAAGATTCAAATATTACTGTTAGCTTATGTGTTTTCTTTTATGTTTAAAGTAAAAGTGAGATTTAAAGTAAAGTGAAAGTAAGAAAAAAATTCCAAACGTGATTTTTTTAAAGTCATTACCCTAGAATTGTTTGTTTACATATGTTACCACTTTTATTCTTTCCAATTTTAACCGTGTATTCTGGTGGTGTTTTTTTCACATAGGGATAGAATATTATTTGTGAAAAGGCGAAATATTTGGTTTAGAAGTTTCTTTGAAATGTATGTAGATTTATCAATAATTTTTCTATGTACTTTAAAAGATTTCCGCATTATTAGACACTTTGAAAAATGAGATGTCTGTAATTACGTTCATGTGGTCGGTTTGGTCTGGTCTATGACCTGTGGTCTGGTATATTTATATTCATAACAAGTTCCCACGTGCTCCTGATGCTGCTGGTGGGGGAACTTCCCTTTAAGTAGCAAGGATATAGACAAACCTGGATTTGCATTTTGACTTTAACTATTGCAGGTCTCTACAAGCTTGGGCAAGTTTCTTCATTTTTATTTCTCTGAGTTTGTTCATCTGTGACATTAGGGGTACTGCAGTTCCTGTCTTCCTGGACTGTTGTGGAGATTCAATGAGATGATGCATTTGGCATGGTACTAGCACATGGAACTGAGTAATTGAGCAGGGATGTTTGCTCTAATTGTGATAAAAGCATGCTTTGTTGGGAAACAATCAGGTTTGAGACACAAGAATAGAATGTCAGCCACTAGGAAAATGGAATTTCAATCAGTTTCCCAAGTCTTCTAGATTTCATTCTTTGTGCAACAATTTGGACCAGCAGAAAAATAATTGACTGCTTTTAAATCATATTCCTTGGAATGAAGTTCAAATTGAAAGGGATCACAAAGGGAAAGTTATAGAAGCACTTTTGTGTTTTATTGCTCTCTCGTTTGAAGTAATTTCAAAGTTTAAAAAGAAATGTTAAGTTTCCCACATATGATATCTGGGATTGTCTCTCTTTCAAGGCCCACACCTATCATCAATTCAGTTCAACAAGTTTTCACTATGTACTATCATTCCTTCCCACAGAAGGTATGTGCTAATTGATTGATGGGAAGCGGCAGTGGTGAGCAGGGACACACGTATTTGAGAGTTAGAAAATGGACACTTTTGTCCTCAAGGAATTTATAACCTAATTTTGAATAAGATAGAACCTCATGAAATAGTTACGTGAAATGCCAGGCAGGGTCCAGCTAGGAATGAAGATGAGAGGTACAGGTAATATGCACTGTCAGATTATCGCCTGTGGATAATTGTCGATGATTATCAATTATCGCCTGTCGATAATCTGACAGTGCTATTCTTCATCAAGGGGTTGGCGACTACTTGAACATAAGGTGATATTTTATGGGATCTCCCTCAAGCAGTGGGGGAAATAGCTTTAAAGGGATTCAGTTGAGCAAATGAACACAAAATGGGCTAAGTTTAACTAGGGGTGGGGAAGATTAGTCACTGTTGAAAATGATGCCTGCAAGTAGCTCTCCAAAGAGCAAATTCCATTTTTCAAGCATGCGTGTTGTGACACGTTTTTTTTAATTTTGCGGGAGACACCAAAAATGCTAAAGTAGTCTAAAGTTCAATAAGTTTGACCAGGGGGTCTGGTTCCAAACAATAACAACAACAACAAAAACAAACCTCACAGCATCCTGCTTACTTTGAAAACTGTCAACAGATTCAGTCTATTCTATGCAGGATGGAAAATCCTGCTGACCTTGGAATCATCAGAGGGATAAGCTGGAACTGGACAGGAATTTTCCTCATCTTTTCCTCTCAAGTCAGGAAGACTGAGACAGACCTTGCTTGCAGCCAGTGAGCAAGATATGTGGAGAAGCTTGGCTGCAGGTCTTGGGCCTTGGACAGGGCAATTATTCATCGCTTGGGCTGCAGTTAGAGACAGCTTTTTCTGAGGGTTTGAGAGGAGGACCAGTGAGAAGAGCATTCTGATCAGGCCATCCACCTCCTGTGCCTGGATCAGGTTATGATTCTCAGTGCTGTTCTGGTAGCATGGGGTGGGGAGCATTCGCCTGTCTGAAAGCTGGGTTCTGGGGTGAAGTCCAAGTTTGTTCAAGTTTAGTTTACCACCAAAAGGGTGGGGGTTGTCGTTCCGATGCAGAGTAAGCCCTGCCACACCTAATCTCTGCCTGTAACAGCACCACAATTATGTCAGATGATAATACTGAAGTGACTAATGATTGTGACCTCATTAAAAGAGGCAGGAGATGGCCTCCTGCTGCCGATAGGCATAGTAGTCACCACCATTGGTTCTGTCACTCACTTATCTCATTCTGGTTTTTAGATTGCTATAAGAGGAGATTTATGGAAAGTTTCTGTGATTTCTCCTTCTCCCTGGGAGCTAATCTGGCTCACAGCCCTCCCTTCCAAGCACCCACTCCTGGTTAATTGCCTTAGCAGTCAGACAGGATTAGTGCAGACCTTTATTTCTTGGAGCCGTCTTTCTTTATAAAAGAAAATACTGCATGTTTTTGGTGCACTTTGTTCTTCCTGTATTGTGTAAATTACTTTGATTTTAGACATGTTTGTAGGTTGGAGAACTGGGATGATTTAGAATAAAAACCACAGAAGCACTTCTGTGTCAACTCCTCAACTGTGTGTGACTTTCATGTGCAGAGACTGCTGGCGAGTCCCACGATGTCTGGCTGGGTCTGGGAGGTCCCTCCCTGACTCTGGGACTGGCTGATGTCCCTGCTGTCCCAGCCACAGCTCTCCTGGTCATCAACTTTGGTTGCTCTTAATTATTCTTACTGACATCTCTGCCAACAGAATGGCTAAGGAGGGATGTCTGTATATTCCTGTGTTCACCCACCTTGGGACTTTTATTTACCTTGTCCACGTGTCATTTAGGTTAAGGTCCTGAGAGACAGAACTAGTAGTCCCCTAGTAACGTTTTAATGGTGGGCATGCTAGAGAAAATAAAGCCATGCTTTTCTCTATGAATACAGCCTAGTATTGTGTGAATATTGCTTTGGGAGTTGAAAATATTTTATATGCATACATATATATTTGTAAAATACATATTTTATATATTATATATTTATGTGGAAAATATATTAACATATGATTGTGTGTATATATGTATTTACATATATATATACACATAATTTTCACCAATTTCATGGAAGATTTAGAATAAAAACTACGTAATATTTATGTTTATATATAAATAAATATATCAAAGCATAACTTTATATATAATATTTACATGTGTATGTGTAAATCTATTAAACACTTATATTTATATAAATATGTATGCACATTTGTATGTTTACAATACACTTTGTTATTAAATGACTATATGCCCTTCAACAAGTCACTTGGCCTCCCTCCCGAGCCCTACTTTCCTAGTCATGAAGCAGAGGGGGACTGATCTTTCTTAGATGCCTCCATCTACATTGTCCTATCCTTATAGATCCCAGAGTATTTTTAAAGAGAAATGCACAACTTAAAATTTCTATTTGTTTTGCAGTTAACTCTAGTATCTTAGTCAGCAAGAGCCAAGATTTATAAAACCAGTCCTTTTCCATTTTGAATTTATGGGGACTATTTTCTTCCTTTAGTGAAACCCTTGGGGAATATTTGTGAGAAGAGGGAGCTCAGCTGGTGCAGGGCTGGGGCTGAACTCTGAGGGGCTTCGACCTGGAAAGGGGGGCTGCCACAAAGAGCACACTGCCGGGACCCTTTCTGTAAGAAGGAAGAGGCCTGGCTAGAGGCATTGCCATGGACTTGTGTCCAATGCTTGATGCTTCTCTAGTTCAAGGATGGGGTTTCTGTAGAGGGCAGTGACAGGCTGAATGAAGATTTGAGGTGACTTTACTTGGGCATGTTACCAAATATGTCCCCAAACTGCTTTGTTTGATTGATGGTAAAACAAGATGGAACAAAATCTAGCCACTCTTTCCTGAGCTTTCATGTGAATGAAAATTGTATCCTACACAATTTTTTTGTATAGGCTAAACCTACACATCTCTGAGTTTTGAGCAAAATAAAATATACAGAAGGCAACTCCGAGCCGACTTGTGGGCTCCCATTCCTACCCCATCACACTGTGTGGCTCTATTAGTTTGCCACAGGCAGAAAGATTTAGCAGTTCAGAGGGGCTCACAAGCTTATATAACCTGAAGAATGGTCTCACCAAATGAGATTTTGCTAAACTAGATACAGAGTCAGAGTAGACTCTACATTAACTTTTGCTATTGAAATTAATACAGCGGAAGGTTTCAGAGTAATTGGTAAAAATTTTTTCAAAGTAATTTGCATCACTAGACTAAATGTAACTTTTTCTCAAGAATATTTTGAATAAGTCTAAACCATTTTTTAATGAAAGTTTTCAGTGGGAAACGTAGGTGAAGGTTGGCCTCTGTTTCATAACTTCTAGCAAAACTAGATGAACTAGACAGACTACACAGCCAGCAGTGTGGGAAGCTTCAGCAGGTAGGCCAGATCTGGATTACCACTGGATTTACACAGCCCCGAGCTAGGAATGATTTTTACATTTTTAAATAATTGAGAAAAGCCAAGAGAAGAATATTTTGTGACACGTGAATATTATATGGAATTCAAATTTCCACAAATAAAGTTTTATTGGAACACACAAATGTCATTTAAGGAAATTTGGCAATAATTATTAAAATTCGATCCAGCACTTTTAAACGTTTCCTACAAATGTTCTCACAGGTACGCACACACATTTATGTGCAGGGACATTCCCCGCAGCGTTATTTGAAATGGCAAAGCACAGAAAACCACCTAAAGGTTTACGATTGTGGTCCACTTACACAAATGAGCAGAAAGAATGGAATGGATCTGTATGTTCTATTATGGACCAAGTCCCTGGGTGTATGAGTTTCCTGGTGTTGCGGTAACAAATGACCACAAATTTTGTGGCTTACAACGGATTTATTATGTTATAAACCTGGTGGCCAGATGTCTAAAATCAGTTTCACGGGGCTCAAGCCTGGTGTGGGCAGTGCTGATTGCTGCTGAGGGGTCTAGGGAAGAACCCCTTTCTTTGCCCTTTCCGGCACCCGGAGTTCACTGGCACTCCTCATCGCTTAGCTCCTTTTCCATCTGCAAAGCCAGCAGCGCAGCATCTTGAACTCTGACTCTGACCTCTGCTATGAGGGCCCACCTGGATAATCCAGAATAATCTCTCCTCCAGATCCTTTATTTAATTACATCTACAAAGTCCCGTTTGCCATGTAAGGTTTATGGGTTCTGGGAATTAGCATGTGGACATCCTTAGGGGGATATTATTCAGCCTTTTAAACTAAATATACTTTTAGACAAACATAGCACCCAGGGATGCCAATAGAGTGTGACCATTTATGTAAACAAAGGGGATAAGTATGTCATCTACGTTCTTATATATGCATAGAGTATCTCAGGAACCTGGGAATTGTGCTTTTGGGGGCTGGATTGGGGTCACAGATTAGAAGAAAATTTGCCCTTTGATACTTTTATTTCTTAAATAGAGTAGGCATCTACCGCATAAAAGTTAAACCATGGTTTTGGCCTCTTTCTTACCCAACCTCCACAGACAGGAGTTTCAATTGCCAGGTCCCCGCCTCACTAACCTATGATGTTAGGAAGAGAGAAAAGAAAAATAGAGAAACCAGGTTTGATGAAAACTGGCGAAGTAGTTTTCAGCACCAAGGTAATTGAACATGAGCTTGCCCTTCATGGCCAAGCCCCCACATGGGGTCCCAGTTACTTCCTGCCATGTTTCCCTGGACAGTGAGCGCTCTCAGCCCCTCCACTCAGGTTCTCTTGGATTCACCAGAAGACAAAACTAACTCTTGAGCTCTGACACAGCACTGCTTTTTGAAATTCTCTGAGGAGACAGGGGCAACGACTTTTTTTCTAGTTCACACTCCATTTGAAAGTCTATTTCTCAGAGAATAATTTCCTTTTAGAGTTACAAGGGCTTCAAAATCATCGGGCTCAAAATTCTGTTAGAGATGAGGAAACTGAGATTGACATGGATGAGATGAACCCGCCTTTGGTCACAAAGGCAACAAACGAAATACAATAAATACTTATTGGCTGTTGGCCAGATGCCAGGCCTTGTGTGGGCTGCAAGGATGATAAGACGTGGCTGCTCTCGGGGAACTTCCAGGTGAACTGAAACTCCGAGGGGTGCACACGACGACCTGGTTCCAGACAGTGAATTTTGGAATAAAGAAACAGCAAGTCTCACAAGCACGGTCTGTGAATGAAGCTCGACAGGTGAGCCTGTCTGGAGCTGGCATCCTGGACAAGGGAATGAGCAGCAGGAAAAGGCTTGGTCTGTTCCAAGGGCTGTGTCTGGCTCTACAGCTGGAAGGTGAGGAGCAAGGAGAGAGGTGGGAGAGAAAGTTAAGGGCAGGTGAGTCGAGATCACGGAAGGTCTTATATATGTTTAGATTTGTTTCTTCTTTATCAGTTACAAGCAGTGACAAAACTTTCCAAAAGGGGTCAGACAATAAATATTTTAGGTTTTGCAGGCAACACACACCTCTGTCACATGTTCCTTTTTATTTTCTTACAATCCATTAAATATGCAAAACTATTCTTAACCTGCAGGCAGGATTTGGTCCACAGGTCACGGTTTACTGACCACGGCGGGCTAAGGGAAGCCGGAAGTGGCATGATCAGACTTGAGTGCTGGAAAGATCCCTCTGGTGGCTGGCAGTGTGGTGGAGCGATGGGGGGGCCGTGTAGGGAAAGTGAGGTGGGAGGGGTAGTTTCAAAGAATATCTCTAAAAAGTATGGTCACAACAGTCCAGGGAGAAATGATGAGAGCCAGGACCAGGGTGGTGGCAGTAACGACACTTCTGATAACTGGGCTGGATGCTCACAAGTAGGAATGAATGAGGGAGCTCCCCTGGACATTCTTGTCCTTAGGGGGAGGGTGACATGTGGTAGAAGGGTGCCATTAGCCTCAGCCACCTCAGGGCATGGCTTCACCCTGAGGGAACAACACAAATACCTGAGCAGGAGCCCCTTTTCTGAGGCCCCCCCTCCAGCTAGTGGCAGCCCCCTGGGCAGGGCCCAGCTCTCCTGCCTCCTGCTCAGGTTTCACCCTGGGACGTGGTGACTTTTTTCCTATGGGGTCAAAGAGTCTTATTTTCTCTTGAAAGGAAGCATTTCCCCAGAATATGCTGCTGCATCTGCCAGCTCTGAGCCTGGGTTTTTATTCCAACTTTATTCTAACTGCCTGGAGTGCCAGGCAGCTCAAGTGTTCTACATTTCACCCCATTTCTTTTGTTTACAACCAAGAGCCGTTTCCTGTTTCAGGTGTAAAAGATAGGGCCGGAGCGCAGGGCCTCTGGGTGGAGCGAAGTCCCAGGCTCGTCCGCAGCTCAGCAGCGATTACATCTTCCTTCTTGTGGGAACAGGGCTGTCTCCCAACAGACAATTTGAGTACACGCTCTTTGCATGTTTTTTGTCACTTAGATTACTTATGCTATTTATTGACCCATTTCCCTTTTATCCCAGGCCCATCTCTGCCTCCCTTATCTGTTAGTCCCCTTTCTCTGGAAGTGCCCCTTTCATCTCCTCAGGGTTATCTTTCTCCCCCCCAGGACATGAATACTTTTTTCAAGGTTTCCTTGCAGTTCCCAGGGTAGAATTCATGCCCTTTTTACTTGTGTTTCCTTCTCAAATACTTTATTGCCATTTCTTAAATTACATCTTTACAAGTGAGTTTCTCCTCCTGACTAGTGTATGTTTTTGCATACTTCAAATGTATAGGACAACAGACTAAGTTTTCTACATGCCTTTTCTCTGCTCTTTTACTTGATAGCCATTTGCTGTTTAATGTGGAGATTTGAGGCTCCCTTCTGCTGTGCACAGTAGGGGTGCAGGTCTCGTCACATTGCGCCGGGCCCTTGTTTCTGTGACTATGTAGGGTGCGTGTGCAGCCTCATTTATAGACCCCTGAGCATTGCTTTCCCAAAGAATCCTTCTCCTTGGGCTGTAGCTGCTTCAGTCAGTGGCTCTGTTGCTGGGGCTTTTCTTTATTTTCTTGATTGTTTTTTGTTATCACATCTGTCATCTATTGATTGCTTTATAAATCTTTCTGAACACAGGAGTCAGACATTTGTACTTAGACTTTAAACTCTTCATCTGAAATGGGGTAGGCACGGGGAACAGACCTGGGGGTGTTGGCTGGCTGTTCCAAATTAGAATATTGCCTTCTGTTGTCTTCGTGACTCGCAGCTGTGGAGGAACGGTCGTGGAGCAACGGTGACAATGACGACGGTGGTCATGATGGTTGTAGAAACATTTACCTGGTGTTGGCCACATGCCACATCCTCTGCTCGTGTTCCTGCATGGAGTCCTCAGGGCAGCCTTCTCAGCTAAAGTCTTATCACGTCATTTCACAAACAAGAAAACAGACAGAGCGATAATGAATTTTCCCAAGGCTGGGAGAAGGCACCAGCATTCCACACTACTTATCAGACCATTTGTCAACAATTTGGGTCGCCATATACACATATACATTTTATTCGGGCGCCATCAAAGGCTTTGGTAAGGCCATGAATATTAGCTTCAACATTTGACTTTGTTTCATTTTGTATTCTCACCACTCACTGCTCCCAAGGAGTGCAGTTTGGAGATCCCACTGTTTCTGGGCCCAAATGGTTCCTAACGTGCAACCGGCTGCCGAGGCTGACGTCTTTCTTCATCAGGAGATTCTCGGATCCACAACACTTTCAGGAGCCTGAAACAATGTTTTAATTTCTTTTAAAATCAGAAGAAAATAAATGAACTAACTGTTAGGTCAAGGAAGACATTAAAAAAAAATTTATTGTTGTTCAAGGACAGTTGTCTCCATTTCCCTCCCACCACTCCCCCTACCCCAGCCATCCCCACCTCCCACTCCCGATCCTACCCTGCTTTGAATATGCAATACTGACATATTTGTCTTTATATTACTGCAGGGGATACAAAGCCCTCCCAGCAAAGAGCTTCTGGAGAGCCAACACGGGGCTCTGGGCTGCCTTGCCCTCACAGCTACGCTCAGTCCTCTCCTCTGAGTGAGGAGGGAAGAGAAGGCTCTGGAGGCTGACTGTCTGACTGGAACACTCAAATTGGGCGAGTTCCTTATCTCTGCTGAACTTCAGCTGCCTCACTAGTGAGATGGGATTCCTGTCCATCAAGGAAGGAATAAGACATCGCAGGTGGGATAACCTGGAATAAGGATCCCAGAGGTGTTAACTAACTCATCTCTCCCCTCTTCTTCCCCGCCCGCAGCTGTCTGTATATGAAATTCAGAACACTGGGAAAGCGGCATATAAAAAAGGAGGGGGTAAATTACCAAACAAGACATTATTAGAGCCACCCAAATAGAAATGTACTTTATTTGCAGGCAGTATTGAACTCATGCCCATGAATTTTTGCCTATCATCTTTTGAAGGCTGTGGGAGGTAGTGGTTAGGATTGAGTAAATGGGTCTAGGATCCGACTGTCTGGGTTTGAATTTTGATTCACTTATAGGCTGTGGGACCTTGGGACGTGTGTGGCCCTCACAGGGCTTCAGTGTTCTCACCTGGTAGTGCAAGTATTCATTGTCACTGCTGCTATGGAGTGGTTTTAAGGATTAAGTTAAAGCAAGGGGACCTTTTGGAATAGAACCGAGCATGTGGTGACAGCCCCCAAAATATCAGTGACATTGTTCCTATTGTTATGATTAACCCTGAACACAGAGACTAGGCCCTCATACCTTTCCCTTGGTATTTATCTGTAGATTCTTTGCTTTCTACACCTGTTTGTTTACCCAGCACGTGTGAGACACCACCCTCTCTGATAGTTTGTTTTAAATTACTCCCGTTGGAGATCTGGAGTCTAAAAGGGAGTGCCTTTTACCCGGCAGAAGGCCAAGGCAACCCCAGGGGTCGTGTGCCTGCCTGGCTGGGAGTGGCAGCCACAGAACAGATGGACACAAGCAAGGAGGGGGCGTTAAATGAAAGATATGCTTAAAGAGGGTGGGGAGTGGGAAGCATCAGGGAACAGGGGTTACAGAAGCCACGGGGTTTGCTCCTTGGAATTGGCCAAGGTCCACAGGTGCTTCAGAGGACCAAGAAGCAGGAAGATGCATAACTACCTTATACCTAGCACAGCCTGCTCAGACTTTGCCCCCTTCTCCCTGGCTGTCCCTGCTGCAGTGACCTGGTAGCATTCCTTTATCCTTGCTCATGATTCACTCTCAGGAACAGGTTGGCCGAGCTTGGGTCATTGCCAGTCCTCTGCCTCTACTGGGAGTAGGAAAGAAGGAAAAACTGTATTCTTCCAGCTTTTGGCTCCAAAGTGGGAGGGCACACTCATGACCTCCTGTCTTAAGTCTGTGTGCCCTTAAGAATAGGAATGGAGGCTCAGGTTCCCCGAAAGACAAAGTGTCCCCACAGTCTGCCAACACCATCATGGTGTGGGGAGTTTGAATAGGAGGCACTGGTTGTGTCCTACTTGTTGTTCTGGGGGCAGAAGGCTTGTGTATCTTCTCGAGGTTGGTTGGTACCCTTATTTCATTAGCTGGGTTTGGATGGAAATATTAAGGAGCTATGTGTCCCATCCCAGGCCTTTGAATCCCTCCTGACACATGCCGACTTACCCCCAAACTCAAAAGAATTGTCCATGAGCATTGGGTTTCCAGTCAGGAAACACATCAATTATATTTAACATAAATGCCTCTGTTGGAGCTTAAGAATGTCCCCTTTTCAAGATTCAGTGAAGACCATTCCCCTCTCCTTTTTCAAAACTGATCTCCGTACAGAATACATTTTTTAGTTGCTACAGAGTGGGGACTAGATTTCAGGTACAGAACCAGAGGGACTGTGGTTTGTACAGGAAGAGAACGGAGGGGCCAGTTCCCTGTAGATGTGAAGCCAACCAGGCAGGAGGGTGCTGCCGGGGTCCTGTCTGTCTCCCCCAGTGTCCCCAGAGCAAGCCCTGATGGCGATGGGCTGTGGGCCCCGGGAAGTCACCTCAAGTTCTCTCTGAACCCACCTCAGTGCCACTAAGGTTTGGTCTGGATCTTGCTGCCCAGGTGCTGCGGTTTTGCAGGCTACTCTTCCAGGAAAGGACTCCAAGCTAAGGAGAAAGTGTGACTATTGGTTTGCTTTGGATATGGTAACTTTCAGGGAAAATCACAGTTTTTCACTTTAGTTTTGCACCCTTGGCTCCCTGAGCTCCAGAAGAGCCACTGCCTGAGTTTCCAGCTTTCCCCAGAACAGCGAGGCCTATGCACCGCAGCGTGAGAATCTGAGCCACAGCTCTGTGAACTCCATGTCTGAAGTCAGGGCCAAGGGTGTCCTTGAGCTGTGAGGCTTCACAGGGTCTTTGCAGGGCCACAGGGGTTTCCCTGAGGTTTAGATTTAAAATCTGTCTTTGTTTTTTACAGATCAGTATGACTTTTGAGCAGAAGGAGGGTTTCAGAGCTCATCAAGTCTAATGTCTATCTTATAAACGAGGAAACAAAAACTCAGAGGGATCAACTTACTCGGTCAAGGCCTTATATTGAATAACTTCCAGAGCAGGACTTGAAGCATTTATACGGTAACTGCCAACCCAGTACTTTTCACATGGAGACATTCATACAACCGTGGAGATCATCCCCTCTTCTTTTGTTCATTGGATAATTTATTTGTCTTTAAACTTTTTTTGGACTACCCCCCATGTGCCTATTGCTGTTTGAGAGCCAGGCAGCCTATTCTGTTTGAGATGTCACATGTTATTAGCTATATTTAGTGGTGTCTCTGATTTTATGGGTAATTTGAAGCACGAGAACCATAGTCTTTCCATAATGATAATGTTTTAAAATGAAACAATATAATTTGAAAAAAAGCTCCAGTCTTAAGTTCTAGTTCAGTTACAACCCGAGCAATTTTTGTTGCCTTTCCAGGGGAGTGGGTCTCCCCACTTGCAGAGACATGTGAGGTGTGCTGGGTGCTTGGTGGCACCTGAGTGGCCCAGGGGTTTGCTGCATACCCTCTAAAGGTCACACTGTCTCAGGGGCTCCAGGAAGTGGTCAAGGGTCAGACTGCCAACTGGTGACTCGCTCATCTGAGGCTACATGATCCCGAGAGCGTGGCAGCCACATGCCGGCCTCGTCCTCACCCGTTCTGAATTTAGGGAAACAGATCGCAGGCAGAAGCCTAGGGCCTGCAGACAAGGGCGATAACTTGGGTGGCGTCATAGTTAGGGGACTGGGTTTTACTGAGTTAAAAGTTGACACAAGTAGGGCTAGCTGATTACTTGCAATCAGGCAGACTTGGCCTAGAGGCGTGTTTCTGGCCTGGCTGCTGTATCCTAAAGCATCTGATTATGAAGCGGTCTGGGACTTGCCTTGGCTGGGGTTGGAGGTGTATGAGGGACTAGCTGAAAACCTAATGAATGAATTTCAGGAATTTCCAGGAATACATATTCAATATGCCACTTTTTGTTGAAAAATGAATAAATATAGCACGTGGGAATGAATGAAGCACTTAACAGAGCTTTTCTCCACTGGCAGAGAGCTAGCGGCGTGTGTGTGCTGGGGGCCTTTGGGAAACAGCGGGACAAAGCGAGCTTTGTCAGGAATGGAGGGCCGGCTGGGATGCTTTCTCTGTGTCAGCGAGCCTCAGCATCATCACTCTGAATGCAACACAAAAATTGTTTTATTTCCAGGACTTTTAAAAAAAATTTGACATAGGCCTTTGACTTGATGCTAGACTTTAGTTTCATGGCCAAAGCACACATCCTGGAGGAATAGTTACCTTTTCTTTACTTAAAACAAGGACAACAACAGCATTCTGGCTGAATCCTGTATTTATAAAGTGACATTTTTACATCTGCCCTGTGAATGTCTTTCTTAGTCAAGTGGTCATAAAAAAGGAAAGATAAAAAAGGAAAGAAATGGGAGTAATTTAAGTAAAGAATAACTTCCTTTTTATTAGGTTTCAGTTGAAACCAGGTATCATGTTTATATAAATACTGTGGAAAATATTTAACCTATTCATAAAGGTTAAGTAACTAACTGATAAGCTTTGTACGGAAAGAATGTTTAAATGCTCCCATTAAACTCAAACTGTGCCAGGCAATTTTTAAAATTTTCAAATGCATAACCATTAGGAAACTGAAAAGAAGTCTGAGGAACAGAAAGAATTTCTGGTGAACAAATACAGTTGTTCATTGTGGAAACTGTTGTTACTTTATATATCAGAGGGCGCAAAGTGAGTCAAAAAGTCAAAATAACAGGAATTAGATGAAAGCTTTAATGATACAATTTAGTCTTTGGTAGAGGCTAAGATAAATTCCCTCAGCAGCTGGCTGGGGGAAATCAAAGGGGCAAGACATTTTATCTGGGTCTCTTTCCCTATAAATAATACATGAAATGATTAGAGTAGCAAGGTCTAGAGGTGCAAACAGAACTTTTGGGAGACTGGAAAACCTGTTGATGAGGATAAAAATTAGGCAATGTTACAGTTTTAGATTTCTTCTTTGGGCAGAACGCCGTTATGACTTATCCTTCAACCAGGGCACCGTGAGAGTAGAAGTGGCCAGTGTTAGAATCTACGCCAGGACAACAGGCAACTCCCCAGGCCTGCCACGGGAAATCCTAGCACTGTGCTCACCCTTTCTTTGAACTGCTTTTAATGGCTACATTTTAAATACAAAGAATTAAATAGGCCATCATTTTTTGTTTGGTTGGGTTTTTTTGGTGGGTTGGGGGACCCTATGTACATGTTTAAGGATTTGTGCTCCTTCTGTTGCATTAGAAAATGCTTATAAAATCACCAGACAATAAAATGTACAACTAAAAAGTGAAAATCCTATGCACCTTTATGAAGAAGTGAAAGAACATGCCCAGAATCACCCAGAATTCAGTCAAACAGCCACCCTTAAGTGCAAGGGAGGCTGGGAAATATAGTCTAGCTGTGTGCTTAGGAGAAGGAACAGATTGTGGATTTTCATGATCACCTAGCACCCTGCCATGATTTAGCAGAATTCTGGCTATCCTTTAAGACCTAGCTCGAATGTCAATCCTAGAATTACAAATACTGACTTTCCCCCACTACGATCTCTCTTATGTACTTTGATCACACTGTGCACATTATGATAAGATTAGTATGGCATGGAATCATTTTTTCTTATTAATACCTAGGATAGTTCCTTGTACATGGTGGTTATATGTTTGTCAAAAAATGAATGGATAACATTTTATCATATATTATTTCATAGGAAAGCCTCAAGGACTCACTGAGGTTGTTTTTTTTTTTTTATTGTTGTTTTCTGGTCTCTGCTCTAGGAATCTGCAGTAATACACAGGGGAGACAGGTCATTTGAAATGTCTTGCAGGACAATCAGCCTCACACGAGGCCTAGGAAAAATGGAATGAAGGTCTTTTCTTTCCCTGTGTGCCCCCCTCTCAGTCTCCCCAAGTCTCAGCTACTCAGCAGCCCTAGTCCTTGTGACGTCAAGTAGGTCCTTCCCCAGGCTTCCCCACACTCTCTCCAGTCCCCGGCCCAGTCCAATTCCTTTGGGCTCAGTGACTTCATCTTCCCACTAGAGACTTGCATTTTAAAAGGAGTAACTGTTATTAATCCTGAGGAATCATTGACTGATGAGTTATATTGGGAAGGAACTTGGGATTCTGATTCTGAAAAGGGCTGCCATGTTGTATTTTTTTAAAGTCACATTTGAAATTTAATGTTTTCCCAGTTAACAAAAGTAATAGTTTAAATGAAGAAAAATGCACACCATGTGTAAATTCTAGAAAAAATTTTACGAAAGGGAATTTAGTACCTTAGAATGAACAATCTTTGTTTGAACCCTGGCTATGTAATTGCCAAGGTAAACAGGAGAAAATCCTATGTGCCTTTGATGCCTAGTGTTCTTATTAATGAAAATGGGGCAAGAATGAAAGCATTTCTGCAACAATCGTGCAGGGGATTTGAGCACCCATTTAAGGCTGTAACCAGGCCAGAATTTTCTTTCTGAGGCCAAGGAGAATCTGGTCCAAAAACATGAACACAACAGGAATGTTTCTGGTCATTTTTCTCCAATCCACCAGAGGGTTCTCAGTGAATTTTCTGACAAACTCAGCCTGTATTCTGCATCTATAAGACAAGAGAGCGTTTATGTAAAATGTTTTTTTTTTCCTGCAACTGCAACCCTCACTTTCTTGTCGACATCTGAGAAGCGAGACCACAACTGCATAACATTTTATAGATCTGCCTGATTAAAACCAGTTCTCTCTATAGGTCACATCATGTATGAGACACACGGTTTTTGTCAAGAGACCAGCTACTAGCAGAAAAGGTTTTGATGCTATTGCTAGTAAGAAATTAGTAACTAGATCCTTGGTCTGTTTTAAGACAACTTTATAATTATACTGTTTCAGTGGTAAACCAGACCCTTGAGCCAAGGGTAATTTGGAAATTCTAGATTTGTATTCTTTCCCCCCCTTTTCTTTAATGTTCATCTTTGCTGCCTCTCCATCTTCTTTCTTCAAACATATAATTTTCCTCCATTCCTTCCTCACTCCTGGCTCCTTGTTTCTGTGACCCTTTGTCACAAAGGACAAATGCATCTTGTTCCCTGTCATCCTGAGACATCCTGAGCAACAGTCAAGGCTGTGTATGCACGAATCTAATTCTGGAACGTTTGCCCTGTGAGGGCGTCACCGGTGCCGGCTCACTGCCGTGCCTCTGGGACTGGGGGCTCATGGGAGGCTTTATCTGGTGTTTAAGCTGCTGGTGCACCCAGGAGTCGATCTCCGCTTTCTCCTTCTAGGACCCCACTGGAGATGACTTTCTTGAACTCCTGAGTGCTTTCTGATTCTGTCAACTTTTTAGGCTCAGAACTCTTTTTGATAGGAGAAGATTTATTAAATGTTAAAACTAAAACCAGGGCTTCCCTAGGGGAAAAATGTTCTTGTCTCACTTGAGAAAGTGTTCTCCCCTCACAATTTTCTTCCTTCACCATTCCCGACTCTTTTTCTGGTGCAATTGTGCTTCTTCTCTTTTAAGCTATATTTTGGGATGGTTAAAAAAATCTTTTAAGTATATCTTGAAAGCCATAAATTTTCATTTGAGCTGAAAGTCATCCAAACCTTATGCATTTCAGTTGAGCGCTCCCTCCAGCCAGCCTCCCTCTGCCAAAGACCCTTCTTCATACCTGACCAACTTTCTTTAGAATATGGCTGGAGTTACGGTGATTAAAGATCCCTCCAAGATCTTTTAAGGGATCACAGTCACCAAATTCCAGGTTGTTCTTTCACACAGCGTGCTGGCTGGAGTTGTTTCACTCTTCTAAACTTCATACCATGTCTCCCTCAGATTTGCTGTTTCTTCTTTCGTTATGTTTTCTTCCTTTCGCCTTTCCCACTACACTTGTGCTCCCCTCCCCCGTAGCCGGGTCAGGCGCCTAGTCTGTCTCTTCGTCCCTCTGCCCCTCCACGGGCACTTCACCCTCTGCTGAGGGTTCAGGCTGGAGGGGTTGCTGCCACAGGGCCAGCCGCCGCCGCACGGACAGACTACCGAGAGACAGCCAGAGTTTCCTTCGGAGACAGCTGGTTTCCATTTCAGCAATCTCAACATTGCGGCTTTGTTGATTGTCTTTTCACCTCTAGGTTTGGTCTTATTCGTAGCTAAAACATAACGAAGTATTTTCACTAAGCCTTTCAGGGCCGCTGCTCGAGCCCTGTAGCCGCAAGCGCCCCCTGTGAGCTTTCTGCACAGACGCCAGTGGGGTCCCCGTCGGCCACCTCCCCTCTCACCCAGGGGAGAAATTAAGGCAATTCCAACAAGGCCACTGGTGAGGAAAATTGGTTGATCGAGTTAGGACTAAACGGCTTTTCAAATCGCCCCATAATTCTGAGAGAAGGGAGTTAGTTCTGCAGACTGTGGGAGCCTGGGCTCCTGCCCACAGATAAAGCCAAATCCACGGGGTGCCGGGGCTGCAGTGGCTGGGGGCTCTGCCTGGGAAACAGACGTGGCCCCACTCGGCAGGGCTGCCCCTTGGTGCCCATGCAACCGAGTCTTGCTTGTTTTAAGTGAAAACATCCCAGGGTGGGAAAGTGTATCCTGAGAATGGCATGCTTTGTACCTTTTTTACTTGGGGGGTTGGGGGGGCAGCATGGCATGCTAATAAACAAGAGCGCTGCTTAAAAGTCCACCTTTTCTGCTTCTAGGTCGATCTCCTCAGGGAGCCCGTGGTAAAGGTCGTTAATGTTTTCCCTGTAAGTAACCGAATCAGAGCAGCTTTGCTACCTCCACTGTCTGGATGACAATCAGGTTGTATACTTATTAACTCTCTGATAGCCTCAGTTACCATACAGCCGTGTGTTGTGTATATATACATATGTATTACACATATACCTATATGTGTATAGGTATATTACACATATACCTATAAGAGAAATATATAATCTCTTCATTTTATGGATAAGCACACAGTCTCTCTCACACACTCCCCTGGTATACGTGTACCTCCATCTGCCTGCATAGTTAACCTGGCTCTGCGGGACTGGTGTGATGGGGGACATGCCGGGTAATGTCTCTGCATCTCAGCTGGCGCATGTGTGAAGTAAAGGGATTGAACTAGCCGGTGTGCTTGGTGGGGCGGTGTGTCCACTCTACTTTATTCCCTCCGTCCGGCACAGTTCTGGGCATGTCACGGGCTCCCAGGGCACAGTGATGTGCTAGTGCGTGATGGGAGCCACCCAGCTCCTAAGGTAATGACGATTCCTAACATTCTACAGTACTAGTGTTTTAAGATAGTGATGTCAGGAAATCACTGGCAGTGGGGAGAGTGAAATATAGTCACGTACCGCATCTGAGAAATGTGTTGTTCGACGATTTCACCGTTGTGCGGACATCACAGAGTATGCTGCACAGACCTAGGCTGTACGGCCCGCTGCACACGGGGGCTGTGGCACAGCACCGCCGCATCCCATGTACACAGCGTGCGTGACCTGGCGCGTGACTGCAGTCGTCAGGTCAGCATGCCTGTGTCCTCTAAGGGACACAACGCTGAATAACAAGCTGCTTGGCTTCGTTAGAGATACTTAATCTCTTCCTTGGAGACTGGATTGGCCTGCTTAGTTACAGGCAAGTGACAGACTTTATCTAGCTTGACTTTAGGAAGATTTTTGACTCTGTCTTGGGTGACACAATTGTCAATAAACCTCAGTTGAAGCCCTTCCATTTCACACAGATTACAAATTTACCTCCGTTCAGCTACATCTTGCACATAGCTAGCGACTTAAACCTATTAAATATCACCCTTCTTTTAAAACCAGAAAGCCTCTCCATTGGCTTTCTGATGATTTCCAAGGCCCTCGGCTTGACATTCAAGCTTCACTGGGTTTTGGCCACCTTTTCCTTTCAACATTATTTCTAAGAGTTGCCAGGAGATGCATTTCTTGAGTGAAAAGTCTTCTAATTACTTTATTCCTTTCTGTGGCACTCCTATCCCACCCACATTCCTTATTGTCCTAGAGTTGCTGGGATAAACCTGGAATACTTGCTAATACAAAGCCAATGCCCACCCCCACCTCCGCTTGCAACCCTGAGCTTCTTAAGCCTTCCTTTACAGCCCAGATCGGGACCTGCCTCCCCCACTGAGGTTCCCTGGTAGGCCTGTGGTGGAGGGAACTCGCCTTCCTCTGTTTTTCTAAGTCACCTGTAGTCTGCATGACACTGTCTTGTCCTTGTTTCTGCAGCCCAGTCACTTCATAAAGTTCCTGGAAGGAATCGGATGGAACTCGAAGAATGTCTGAGGCCCTCAGGAAGGGATGAAAGGCTGGGAATCAAGATGGTTGGCAGAGTTTAGAAGAAGTAGAGACACATAAGAGGTAATTTCATATGAATCTAAATATATGATTCGGTGTCAAGCCTGCATGTCCACTGGCGGCAAGTGTGGGAGGACAGAAAGGGCGTGCCGGGCGGGGGGGCGGCAAAACTCCCTGACGTCGTGTGTCTTTAAGGTTGGTTAGGATGACTTGGGGAATCATTATGAAATACCCCATGGATGTTCTCTATGTTTCTCTCAATCAAACTAGGAGATGACAGTAATATTAAAAGTGGCTTGGTTAATGGATCCGCATGATCATATGGTTATTTATGGATTTGTTATAAAAACAGATAGGCTTGGAAAACTTTTGACCAAGAAGTTCCCTCAAATAGATTTTTATTATTAGTAATCACCTTATTTGACTTGGGTTTTCTGGAACTTAACCAACAGGTTAATGACAGTCTTCTTAAGTGGACAGTAGGTTGAGCCCAACGAGAAACTCACCCTTGATCTCCCTCTGCTTATCTTTCTAGTCAAGTAAGGGTCTCATCCCTGACAGGGGCCCCCTAACTCATCTTTTACTGGATTGTTGGGTAAAGTTTTTCTACATCTCAGTTACTTTACCTCCTCTTTATTGGGAGCTCTACTCTGAGATCAAAGATGATCTATAGCAGTTTATGAGAAGCAAAGGAAGTGGGAGAGGGATGCTAAGTTCTTTTAAGGTGGTGGGGGTATGTAGTCATGACTCTATCAGAACATCTGGCCTCTGCCGTAGGGTAAAAGCTGGGACAAGGCACAGCCCCTAGAGTGGGACGAGGGATGGGTGGGGAGAGGGATGGGTCGGGAGAGGGATGTGTGAGCCTGCTCTCTAGGACGCTAGTCTTCACCCAGAGTCTGATCAGCAGTCCTCAAAGCTGACTGAGTCTCAGGGTCACTTGGGTTTGTTTTGAGCAATCAAGATGTGTGGGTCTTACTTAATGATTTAACAGGTTCTTATTGGGTTCTGTGCCACCATATTTAAAAGCTTTACCTGTGTCCTGAGGATCAAAGAGCAAGAACCATTGACCTAGTCTCCTGACATTAGCAGTCTCCTAAATTTTTCACCCTCCCTACAAATACACTTATATTTTCCAAAGGGTTCCAGGACAAGAAGTTGGTTAATCCCAATGGCACTGCATTTGCTGTTGAAGAACAAGGAGAAACTCTACAAAAAAAAATGAGAAGGCTTCAGAAATAAGATTATAGATAGTAAGTTATTTTGGAAATGATTTTTCCCTCTTCTATGATTTTCACAGAGATTTTGGGAGACACACACGTATGTACAGAGTCAGGCTGATGAATAAACAGGAAGGAAAAGATTGACTTTTATTGCTTGCTGGTTTAAAGTTAAAAACAATTTTTTAAAAATATTTTGACTCTCCCCTTTTTCCCTTAGAACTGAATCAAGCTATTTTTAAGATGGAATAAGTGGTTGGTTTGAGGAGATGATGAAAAGTATGACATCACCAGGCTATTTCGGTAGAGTAAGAGGAATATGCCAGGTTAGGTCGGGTTAGGTTTGGTTCTCCGCATTTAGGAGCTGAATCGCGTCTTTTTCTAATTTGGCTTTACACGGGGGCTGCAGCCCTTCACTGGAGACGGGAAGGAAAATATTTATTCAAAGCTAATTTGTAAACTTCATTTTCAGTTCAAGGTCTGGAATCTAAACTGCTTTCTGTCCTTCCAGGCAGCAATCTGGAGACTCCCTGAGCATTTCAAAGGGGATCCGGGTTGCAGGCTTCTTCTCAGGGGCCCCGAGACCCCCTTTCCCCCTCCCCCAGTGCCTGCTCTATTTTAGGTCAACTGCAGGCTATTAGTTTGGAAAGCAAATTCTTAACCTGAACTTTCTGCTCCTGATAAGGGCTCTGTGGATAGCAAAGAGATAACTTATTCTTTTAGAATTTATTGTGGAATCTTTTTCTCCATGTGTGTTATTGTTAGCAACTCCTATTTCCCTGAGAAGTTTTGAAATGTTCCCTCTGAATGTTAATATGTTTATAACATTTCTCCAATGGAACGCCTCACTCCTAATAAACATTCAGCGTCCTGCGCGCAGTCACCCGCCACCCCTCCCCATTTGTTCCTTTGTCCCTGGGGACCAAAGCACACCTTTGGGTGGATTCTGTGAAAGGCTGTTGATCTCTGTTATGCTGTTTTCTAAACAAACTCGGATATCGTTTTATTGTTAAAAGAAGCCTTTTACTCTGAAGTTCCTAACCTATTTATGGGTCTCTGATAGATGGTTATTTTTTGGCAGGCTTGAGATAAGCCCGGGTCAAGGAAACAGCTTGCACTCGTCTTTTAAAGTCTAACTCGTCCTTGCCATATCATTTCATTATTTCCTTTCCTGTTATCTTCAAACATTTTCTCAAAGCAGAGCTTGACAAGAACAGGAAGGTTGGCAAAGGTCTGGCAAGGAGGTTGTTTTTCTTCGGGTTCTAAAATGGACGCCCCCCCCCCTCCCCCCGCCCTCTCCTCCATCCTTTCTTCTTTATTACCCACCCCCAGGCCTCTCCAAAGCTGATGGAAAAAAGTTAAGAACTCCTTTCCCTCTTTAAAGAAGGGTCTCTAAGAGGTTTCTAATCAGCTCACTGTCAGCCTGTTTCCTCTGATCAGCTTAAATAGGTCCACTTGAAGTTCACAGCTGCCAAAACCAGTGTGCAGACGGGAAGCATGGGGGCATTTGAGAAGCATTTATGAACTTCCACCCAAGATCATCCAGGAGGCTGAAACCCTTTCTTCTTGATTAAATTAGCGTTTCCCACTAACAGGAGGAGGCATTCCCATTCAGCAAGCTGATTCCCACCTCCCCTTCTCCCCAGTGAAAATGTAAACTTGAATCCTGTGTCCTTAGCAGGGGCCTGGCTTTTGTGACTGAGGCTACCAGTGACCCCGTCATAAACATCTTGGTACAAATGAGCCTTTCATTCTCTCATGGAAGTTTTCCATCTTTATGCCCGAGCAACAGCGATGAAACCAAAACAGAAGTAAGATGCGTTATGTCTGGCTGGTGCAGATGCCTGTTTGGGGGAAGTTGGTCCCTGCACTGTGGCTGCCAGGTCCTTCTCTGAGATTTTCCTGCCGTCTTCAGACTAGAATGACTTTGTTAACCATTAGCTACTGACAAGAGTGTGTCCGTTTCAGCAAAATTAATAAGAGATAGCATTTTTCTTCCTTCTAAATGGCCCACGCCGGTAATTAACATCCTTTCATTACTCAACTTGAAAGCCCCCTTCTCGGCCTCCTCAGACCTTGCCCTGCCTTTGTTAAATGGTGGCCTCCAGCCTCTGAGAGACCTGAATGTAGAAAAAGCACCTTGCTGAGGTGCCTTGAAAGACTCATTCCAGAAATATTTAGAGTGCCTACTGTGTGGGACTACCGTGTTGAATCAGGCACAACCCCTTGTGGAAAGGGAACAGGGAGAAAAGATAAAAAGAAGTTGTTTAAAATAGCCCTACCATAGCAGAAAGTGCTGATTACACAGGGTAGGACAGAGCCGGTGGGGCGGGGAGCACGCTGACACATGACCTATGTGCCAGTTTTATCGAGGAGAGGCGACGAGTCAGGGGACCAGGAACATGCTGGAGTTCATTGTAGAAAAAGGAATAGAAAGGTTCAAATGGACTTTCCTTTCTCTCTTTCTCTTTTTTAGAGAAAGGGGTAAATAAACAGCAATTTCATAAAGAAAATATAAGTAGGCTCAAGAGTCTTTTTCTTTTTGGTGGGTTGTTTCCATATATATTGAGCCAACAAGGTGTTAGCTGTTGACATTTTCACCGTGGTACTAGATTCTAGTGTAGCCAACTCCCCTGAAAATATTTTCTTGTCATTTTTTTTCCGATCATGTCTATGCTCCAGGAAGGTCCTTGGTCACAGAAGTGGAAGTGTCATTTGGGGCGACACTTAAACTTTACATTCATCATATCTTTAACCATGAACTCCATGTTTAAAAAACCCACCAAGAAAAACCCAAATGCCCAGTAAGAGAGGATGGATGGAAAAGATTGTGGGGCAGCACGTGAAGGGATCGAATTGCAACCATGATGGCCAGGATTTTTAATTGTTGTGATAAAACGAAGATAACATTCTCGTTTTTGTGAAGAATATAAATGCCATGCCATACACGGAAAAGTATAGGCTAGAAGACCAAACACAAAAATGTTACCAGTGGTTATTGACGAGTGCTGGATAAACAAAGGATTTGAATTTTTCTTTCCTGCGATTTTCGTTATTTTCCAAAATGTCTACAGTGTACATGTATTCCTTTGGTAGTCAGGTAAAATGCTCTTGAAGAATAAGGACATGGAGAGAAAGGACTTCTCTATTCAGGTAAGAGTTTTAACACAGATGATTATGAAAATGGCTGGCAGGACCGCATCTCCTCCCCATGCCACTTTGGACATCACCAGTCTTAAAAAAGAAAAAAAAAAAAAACCCCAAACCCCCACTACCCTGCAATCAGAACCAAACACAGGAGTCTGCTTCAGGTAGCAAGGACTGCCGGTCAATAACCTTGATGGGAAGTCCTCATTAGCTACTTTGGTTGAAAATTTGTCAGTTGATTCTTAAATTTGTGAAGTGAAAGAATAATTTCTCTCTCTGCTTTCGATGGAATTTAGCTCTAGTACGCTCTGGGTTCTGAGTTATTCAAGGGTCAAAAATGTGTTGCAGAGACTGTGCTGCTCCCTTTATACATGCGTATGTGTGAACTCTTTGTCACTGTTCTCTTGATCAAGCCTAGTGACACAAACACCTAAAGGCCAGTTACGCATCTAGCGATGGGCTTCAAGCACGCACAGCAACAGACCTCTTTTTTTTGTCTATTATTTTGTAGTTTTACTCAGCTTACATGAAACAGATAAGCTTGTTTATTTTACAATTGGTGGTAAGTGCGCAAAGTATCTCAGGCTGTGATGCAGTTGTCTGCAATTCGGGGAGCAGAGGAAATAGCTTCTGCTTTTATTCAAATCCCGTTCCTAAGCATTTGCAATAGAAAAGCTAAGTTGGGGGTCTGAGGGGATGTAGATGGGCAGGTGGAGGTGAGGAAAAGAATGCAGAGCAATGGGAAAAAATGCAAACCTGTAGTTCAGATTAAAATCGGTTCCCAGCCTCCTTTGGTGTTTTGTGTCATTAAACCGCACAATATGAAGATGCCCTAAATTAGAGCGACCCCTGTGGGTGCCCCTCCCTCAGACATGAACTGTTTTGTGATGTCTGAGTCACTCAGAATTGTGGGGTGGAAACTTGTAAACGGAATGAGAGAAGCTGTTTGCCACGAGCATGCGACTTCTAAAACTGTTTTTGGCCTTGAGGGAGGGTTCCTCCCCCTTTTGTCTTTACAAACACTCAGAAAGATTAAAAAAAGAAAAGAAAAGAAAAAGAAACTCAAGGAAATGCTGTCTCCGTGATGGGAGGATTCAGGGCCTGTCTGTTCCAAGCAGCTGCTGACCCAGAAAGCTGGAGATAACCTTGGGAAAGAGGGACAACCTCGGAGCAGAAAGGCTGGTACAGAACAGCTTGGTCTCTCTGAACCTGGGCTGGGGGCTGGGGAAGGCAGCTGGGGGTGGGGGGTGGCGCTGAAGGGGGCAGAGCTGACTGACTTTATCCTGAGAGTCAGGAGTTTGAAGAAAAGATCCCTCTCAAATCTGTTTTATACCAACTAGTGTCCTTGATGCTTAGAAATATTTTCTCCTCTTCCCTTGCCTTGCTTCCCATGGGTTCAAGAAATTTATAGCAAATACAAATTAAAAACAAAGAGCAAACACTGGATCAGGTAGGCGGGAAGGGAAGAATAAAGATGATACACCATTGCTGTAGTTGACCGAACAAGTGAACTCTCAGCTTCTCCGGGATCAAGCATAGAGAGAAGGTGGGCAGGGGAGTGATCTATGCAGTCGCTTATTCTTAGTTCTGTGTGAGAAAAAGAGTGTGTGGCTTCAGGGAAAGCAAAGCCTTTTCTACCACTTAGTAGTGAAGAAATTTCTCCTGGGTGCCTTTATATAGGAGACACTAGAAATATGGTTAAAAATGTGCTCAAAAATTTTGTCTAAGCATTTTACTTTTCCTTTAAACTATCCAGTTTATGTACCCATCAGCCTTGGTTATTAAAATGTATTCAGTGATATTTCATCTTGTACCTTCTCATATAGGTTTACAGTACCATTAAATTAATTAAACAAGGAGACCCATTATACTGAGGTGGCTCTAATGCCTTAGTAGCCTACAGAAGCAGATCCAAACCTAAGCCTGCGATTGCCTCAAGGTTAAGAAATGGAAACTTGAGGATAACCAACCACAAACAGCCAAGTAGACTCTTCCTAATAAGGCAAACAGTTAAGCTATACCCATTCAGACAATTTCTTGTGTAGTTTCTGCATCTTCTCCGTACAAGGCTTTCCTCCACTTCCTGTTGGTGGAGCACTCCTAACCACTTCCGGTTGGGCACTGCCCTGTTAGAATCAATCTTTGCTCAGTAAACTCTTAAGGATTGTGCAGCATGCCATACAGTGAGCACTTAACAAATACTGGCTAAATGAATACATGAAAATTTAGAAATTCAATATGCTGTGAACAATTAGAAAATGTCATAAATACTGTAATTACAATGGTAACATGTAGAAATAAACCTAATATGCAGGAAACCACAAAATTTTGTTGAGGGACAAAAGAAAACATGCCATAAATAAAAGACACATGCCATGTTGGATGGTTGAATCAAAATAGTCCAGGTGTCAGTTCTTCCCCAAATAATGTATTAATTCAATGAAACCCTAGGAAATGTTACAAGGGAATATCTTATGAAACTTAACCAGCAGATCTGAAAGTTTACATAGAACAGAAAATGCACAGATTAATCAAAAGATTGTTGAAAAGGAGTTAACAGTGATAGAAGAGTTATTCTACTTTATATCAAAACATACTTCAAAATAGTAGTAATTAAAACAGTGTGTTTTTTTACGTAAGAATAGAAAAATAGGTCAATGAAACAAAGGAGTCTGTCAATATGTCCATGTATGTTTATACAGGAATTTAGTACATAAAACAAAGATAATACTTCAGATTATGAAGTGATGACCTACTCAATAAGTAATGCAGATAATAAGAAGAAAATAATTTTTAAAAAGATTTACTTATTTATTTTTAATTTATTATTTATTTTTTTTTATTAGTTACAGTAATTTTTTATCCTTTTTATTTTTAGAGAGAGGGGGAGGGAGGGAGAAAGGGAGAAAAACAGCAATATGTTGCTGCCTCTCATACACCCCTTATTGGAGACCTGGCCCACAATCCAGGCATGTGCCCTGACTGCAAATCAAACTGGTGACCCTTTGTTTTGTAGTCCAGTGCTCAATCGATTGAGCCACCCAGTCAGGGTGAAGAAAAGAAAATTTTAATTTTACCGTAAATATGAAAAGGTATTTCATATAAAGAGCTAAATTTAGAGGAAAGCTATAGAAGTATTAGACAAAATAGCAAAACTACTTTAGTCATTTTTAGATGGGTAATGTCTTGTTAACCAGATAAAAAATACAAAAACCTTACGGGATAAAGTTTTTACTGAAGTTATATGAAAAATGTTAATCTGTAATACACTGAAATATATAAAACATGAGCTACAGTCTGAGGTAAAATATTTGCAAGACACATAGTAGATAAATGTTATTATCCACAATATATAAAGAGCTCATACAAATAAGTAAGAAAAATAAAAATGTAAAAAGATGGGCAAAAATGTAAATAGTCAAGTCACTGACTTAAATAAAACTGACCAATATGCATGTAAAAAGATGCTTAATCTAATTAGTAAACAGTAAACAAAAATCAAAGTAATAATGATAGGCCATGTTTCATTCATTAGATTGGAGATTGAAAAATTTTTTTTTGTTGCTTTCATTGTTGAGGCAGTATAAAATGGAATAGTCTTTTGGAGGTCAATTTGGCCATGTCTATTGAAGGTAAAAATGTCCATCTTTTTTAAACCATCACATCCAGTTCTATATTATGTCAGAGAGAATTCTTTGCACATGCGTACAAAGAAGTATCAATAAGGATTTTCAACTGCAGCATTGTTTAGAATAGCAAAAATAGAAACCCTTTTAATGTCCATCATCAGGGAAATAAATCATGATATATTTAACACCACATAACAATATGCAACAGTAAAAGAGAATAAGGTAGACTTACAGTGCTATCATGGAAAGATTTATAAGATATATTCCTGAGTGAAAAGTAAGGAGAAAACAGTATGTACAGTTTCATTTATGTATATATTTCTGCTGTGTGTGTGTGTGTGTGCACATGGATGCCCACGTACAACAGCATAGAGAGAAACTCTAGAAGTCACACACCAAACTGCAACTGTGGTTACTATGCAGGAGGTGTTGTGATTGGGTATGAAGAAGGGAGGATGCGAAGATGATTTTTTTGTACTCAGTATAATTCTGTATTGCATGATCACTTAAAAGAATTGGTCCATCCTTAGTTAATTAATGCATGTTAGCACTTGTTTTAAGAAGGTAACATATCAATAGCTGGTGTTTTTTTCATAAAAAAAACATTTTATCTCAACTTAAGTCATATAACGGGCTTTAGGATTTCATAGTCGTGGGATAAACGGAGTCCCTTTTGCCTTCTTTTTGGGAAGGATTTACTTCGTTTAAATGTTGCACCCTCTCATCCTCTGCTCCTTGCCCTGGAGCCTTCTCCTTTCCTAATAAAGGTAAGGACCCTGCCAAGGGCTGGATCCAGCCTCCCAAGTCATGGAAAGGTCAGTGAACCAAAGGCAGCTGAGATCCTCAGCTCTAACTCCCATTTTCGCTGGTGGATTCTCTTCCTCACTACCCAAGCTGATGTTTTAAAATTTTACGTTCTTTCCTCTTCCGTGCTCTCCTCTGGGTGACAAAATTGTATGAAGAGGTCAGCGAAGAAAAGGATTTGGGTAACTCATACCAAGACAGTTAGTTCCTGTGTGATTGAAAGCTGGCTAGTTGGATTTCATTCTCCTTCAAAGGTAATGACCGCATTTCCTGAGAGAAAAAAAAAGGTTACCTTTGGTGGCCTGGTGCGTAAATCAACATCCAACAACCCCCTCCCTTCCCCCAAATGTGTAATGTTCACGAAATGAGACACATTTGTAGGCCCCTTGGGTACTTTGTTTGAATGACCCTTCTTTTTTCTTTCTGACCTGTACTCTCCACACTGTATATCAAAATCTGGAGGCTCGTATTTTCCCCTCTTTAGGAAATTCATTTGTGTTTCCTTCATGCCATGCAAACCCTGCTTCTGTGTGCTAAGCAGAAGAAAGAGTTTAGTGTCTAAAAACTGGCTCCTTTGGTGAGACGGCACCAAAAGCAACTTCCATCTCTTCTTCCAGCCCAAGGAATGCTTCTCTTACATTTTATAGAAAGTTTTTAAAAAGCAAAGATTTAGCTAATCTGATGTTCAGTAAAATTACACTTTATTTATTCAATATATCCCTGTGAAAATGGTTGTCTGTCACCCTCTCAAGTGAATTTTGAAGTTAATGCTTTTGCTAGGATTTCTGTGTGTTTGTGCATGTATGTGTGTGAAACGGGGCAACTTCCTTTAGACACAGTGAAGTACCTGTCACAGTTTTGGGTGATTTGTGTATATGTGTATTATGATGCCAATTGCATACCATACAGAAAACCTATTTTCATTATATGAGAGTAAAGACCTGTGCAGTGATATCTCTTGCTCTTTTGCCTGGCTCAGATTATTCCTCCCTTTCAGGACTGACTACTCTCACCTTCTGCACCATTCTGCTGGTCTGTTAATTAAGCCCCTGCAACACCACTCCCACCACAGGGGGACATGGGAGCCATCAGGCCAGACAGAAACTTTTCCAAGACTAACTGACATGGATACTGAGATGTAGGAGACTGTTCTGCATGGTGTGAGCCCAGATCCCACTCAGAGATGCACAGAACCCACACCCATGGATAGGTTCTCCCATCAGGCCTGCAATGTGCCTAGGCTGCTTTGAGTCTTGCTTTTGCTAAAATTCCCCCACTCTGAATCGAGATAGCAAGTGCTTGCTGTAACTTCCTAAAATCCATGCTAAAACTCCCCAGTATGGAGTGCAACCAGTTCAACTACTTTTCCCTTTTCATTTGCAAATATCCTTTTTCTGTGATGTGATTAGCAGCTTTGGGTCCTTTGTTTTCTATAAAAGGTAACCACCTAAAACAACCAGTACATGGTAAATGAGGACCATAATGTAATGTGCAGAGAAACCCAATAAAGGTTGGTTATGGCAAGGGCTGAAGCTTTTTGCTTCCCTTGAGAAAAAAGCCATGCTGTCCCTTTTCCTCCACAGGACTTGGTAGTCCATGTGAATATCTCTCCCTCATCCACAATGTGGTGGACCCCATGAGCTGGGGTCCGCATCAGCTGCTGGTGCCCGACAGCTATGAGCTGTTGTCATTGTGGACAACACACCAACTTGGTTGGATACATGCTCATTAGCCCAGGTCCTATCTGGCTGCCAGCCAAAAGAGTAAAGCCTTATCATGAGCAGGACGGACACCAAGCTCTGCTACCTGGAGCTGAGAACCAATCAACTGACAGACCAGATGGACCAGCTGACCCTGAACGACCAACCAGAAGGAAAACAGACACCCACACTCTGGGTCTGCCAACAGAGAAGGATGGGGCCTGCAGCAATGACAGAGGCCGAGGCTCAAGCACTTCCTGTAGAGGGCAACAACCCCTCAGTGCCCCATAGTGTTCAATGGCTGAACCCTAAAAACTGCTTCAATGGACTGAATTTATGGGTTTGGGTCATGTTAGTTTTTGGATACCTCCTTGTCTTAATTGTTATTTGTGCTTTATAATATATATATGGAGGTTGTTTTCTTGAGATTGCATTGGGGAACAGCAAATAGTAGGTTTCACAGGCTTAACAGCTACAATTGTATTTACAAACGAAAAAGCGGGGAGATCAGATGTTGGGAGCCACCCTGCCTGGTTTCAGAAGCTGTAAGCCCCCCAGGGCTAAGGCTGAGTGAGCAACCTTGGGACCGACCATAAGCTACTAAGGAGATGAAACTTATCTCCTTGGCAGGGGTGGCGCCTCTGCCTCTTTTACTTCACCCTGCCTAGGCCCCAGTGCTTGGTTGGTTAGCCAATGATGGGTAAGATTACTCAAGGGAGGATGGACCTAAGACAGGCATGATCACATGGAGGCCCTCAGAGAAGGACTTGGGGGGCTATAGAGAAAGGGGGTGATGGACCCTCACCCATCAGCTTTGACATAGCCTGAGTCCTCATTCTGTCTGTGAGAAGTCTCCAAATCTCTTGGCTGACTTACTTCCCCTACTCAACCTAAGCCCAAAACAATGCCGGAGGTGGGTGCAGCCCTGTGCTGAAAAGGGTAGGTTCCCTGGGGCAATCAGGCCTGAGAGAGAAAGCATAAAATTCTATGAAACCTACTGTGCTGATACCCTCAATTTAAATGATAAGGGTCCAAGCCTGAAATGAGTTTGTTTCCCCAAAGTTTTATGGCCCTTTAGCTATCTGACCCTGGCTCAAAATGCCACAAGGGCATAATACCAGAGGGCATTGCATTCTGTTTCAGAGCTGATTCACACATGGTAGGTGCACAGAATATATAAAAGGTGGAACTGTGGAATAAGATGACCTACAATCAAGGAGTCCTATGTTGTTGTTGCTTTTTAATTTCTATTTTAGCAAACTAGTTCCAAGAAAGACACATTAAAATAAGTCAAAGGAAAAGGAGTTTATTGATCTTAAAGAATATTCTATAATTGGAAGTAGGGCTCTGGAACTGAGTATTGGACAGTCAGAAACTGAGGCTCCTCTACAAGGTCATATGAGCTCTCAGAGGCAACTCTCTTCTTCCAGTGTCTGTGGCCAAAACACCTAGTATATTTACATCCTCCTGGGGGTCCTTATTGGATCAAGTGTCACTTCGTATGGGCTATCTCCCTTTATTTCCAGTGTTGCAAATGTATTGGGTTGTGCAAAGTGTTCATTTAGTTTTTCCATAAAATAAAAGACACATTTTTTATTTTCACCAATAACTTTATTAATTTGGATATTTTTAGTATGTTTGCTATCTCCTGCTATTGGCTTCTAGTGGTTGGAGGTGAGGGGTGCTGCTAAACATCTTCCAATGCATAAGACAGCTACACAGCAAAGAATTACTTGGCCAAAATGGCCATAGTATCAAGAAAATTCACAAACCTCTTTTGACACATTTGACCAGTCATAGCAACTTTTCCATACACTGCACAAAATTTTTTTTGCCTTTCAGTTGCATTTTTAACTTTCTTGAAATAATAAAGCATAATATGCCAAAAACATCGAGTATCTTCTTCCACCTTCAATATTAAAATGGCTGCACAAAAATTCACCAATTTTGGCAAGATTTTTTTAAATGCACACTGATATGACAGCTGTCATAATATAATCTAAAAAAATGTTTTGAATGAGGTTAAAGACAACTAAGCACGACTAGAACCATTATGTGGAAAAAAACTAAATGAACTTTTTGGCCAACCCAATGCCAACTTTTATTGGAGAAAGGCTGGTGTCAGGCAAAAGGGAATGAACAATTGGTATCTGGAACTGGAACATCATTAAGGAATCTACCTAAAGATTTCCCCGATTTTCTGTGGGACCCTGATGGGTTCACAAGGGAATTTGACTGTTAGAACATGTAATCCTGACTACTCTGACCTATTTCAATTAATATAATTACTGGTTTCTGGAAGCAAAAGCAACAGGATCGCTAAATAGGTTTTGCTGGAAAACTCCAGTAGGGGAATCTGTTTGTGGTAGAAAGGCAAGTCACCTTAAGAAGGATTGTAGAAAACTGAAGTGGGATTTAGAAAGAAACAGAAGCCAGCACAGGACTGCCCCAGGGACTATGAGAAGGTGTCTCCTTACTAATAATTTAGGAGAAATTAAACTTAACATGAGTTAAGGGAAATTACTAATGCCCTTATAAATACTGGGGCTACTTTATCTGTTGTTCTTAACCACACCTAACTAAGTTGGAGTAAATGGTAGGGGTATCTAATTAACCAGTGACTGTTTTAAAGTCAGAACTTGTTCCTTTCCTACTAGGAAGTGTTGTGGGGAGATTATATATGTACACATTATATATATATACATATATTATATATATGTATATTCAAATCTGCCCAATTTACATGATAGGGTAAGATTTTTCTTGAAACCAAAGATGCCCACATGTCCTTTTTCCATAAGGGTGAAATGCATTTAGAGATATGTAAATCTGATACTGAACTAATTAGGAAAATATGATTTTAAAAGAACTTCCACAAGAGGGGAATTATCTTGAGACTGAATGTTTGTTGTAAGATGTTCCAATACAACTTCAAGCCTTTTCCAGTCTCCAATATCCTCTGTGCACAAACTGGGATTGAGCCCACTATACAGGGTTACTTATAAAAGGGACCTAAATTTCATGTGCAAGCCCCTGTAATTCTCCTATCCTTCCAGTAAAGAAACTCAGTGGGAAAGGATAGAGATCGGTACAGAATCTCATACATGTAAATAAAATTATTCCCAAACACCTTGTGGTTCCAAAGCCAAATAATTTATTATCAGCTCTTCTTGTGGACTGTCAATATTTTTCAGTGATAGATTTATGTAGTGCCTTTTTCAGCATTTTTAAAGAAGGAGAAGGAGGAGGAGCAGAAGAAGAAAAGACAGAAATACCTCTTTGCTTTCACTTGGGAAGATTACAAGTTTACCTGGACAGTAATGCCCCAGGGATATACAGAGCCCCACCTACTGTTTTAGATACTAAAAGCTGATTTAAATGATGTTCATTTCCTACACAATTTACTCTAATTCAATATGTGAATGATTTACTTTTTATGCTAGAGAACATTACTAGTCTCCCAAAAGGACACAATTTACCTATTACAACAGCAAGTTACAAAAGGACATAAATAAAGTCTCAAAGGATAGGCTTCAATTTTGCTTATCTCATGTCAAATATCTTGGCCATCTCATATCTAAGGATGGGTCACTAAGTAACCCTGAAAGACTCAGGAATGTTGTCTTTTCTTCTAAAAACAAACAAACAGACAACAAAAAGCAGCTTAGATGGTTCCTGGATTTGACTGGATATTGTCACAATTGGATTGCAAGTTTTTAATTGATGGCCCAGCTTCTATATGTCTTATTAAAATCAAATTGACCTGATCCAACTCAGTGGAACCTGGAAGGGAAACCAGTTGTAAAATCTCTAAAGAATTATCTAAAACTTCCACTCTGGGATGACTCAATGATAAACTTTCTACTTTATTATACATGAAAGTAGAGGAACTACTTTAGCAGAGATCTGTAGGATATCACAGTCAGCAACCAGGCTCAGAAGCCAAAGGGCTCCCTGCCTGTCTACATGACAGCCATCTCTGATACAGATATGCCACCCAAACACACAGAAAAGAACAGCCTCTCCTTTGCTTATGTTCCTTGTTCTGTTGACTCTTCACGAAATTCTCACCACATTCAACACTCTAGGTGTCAACTGGCTCTTGCCTTCTGCCCCTAATATTACTTGAACTCAATGTGACAGTCTTAACCCAGCAACTTTGCTACTTTCTTTGCAGGATGAAGACTTCCACAACTGTGTTTTGTTTACCACTTTCTTATTCCTAGGAATGGTTTATAGAAAACTCCTTTTGATAATGCTGACTTAATTTGGTTTACAGATGGATCTTTAAAAGATAAACAGGGATGTTACTGAGCTGGATATGCAATAACTTCCTTGGTGGACATAATTGAAGGTTTTTATTTACCTTAATAAGACCTGCCCAATAAGCCCAATTAATTGTTCTAACTCAGGCTTGTCAACTGGTCAAAGATCAAATAGCCAATATTTACACCGATTGTAGCTATGCCTTTGGTGTAGCTCACAACTTTGGAATATTGTTAAAGCAACAAGTCTTCTTAATCTTATCAGGGAAGCCCATAAAGAATGAAAAATAAGTTGCAGAATTATGAGATGTTTTCATACAGAAATTAAAAAAATGGCAATTATCAAAATTCCAGAGCTTTCTAAAACTGCCACCATGGAAACATAAATTACTTAGCTGATGCTGCAGCTAGACAGGCAGAATTAAACAGCCACATTATCCAGACCTGAGAATGCTTCTTGCTTCCTATTAAATCAATAAAAGACTCTTTTTTATAGTTCCAACAGACAGCTGCAGAAGAAAAGAGGATATGGCAACAACAAAGAGAACCTTTGTCCCAGGCCGACAGATATGGCTTGGACCCAATCAGAAAACAATCTCACCTTAGGGGGCTTAGTTACCTATACATTGGTATATGAGCTAAAATATTAGAGTTCTAAAATAAAATTCCATAGAGTAAACAATGTTACCACTACTATAGCTCATCAAGTATGTAGCAGATGTTCTATCTGTCCAAATATAACCTTGGAACATTATTCCATGGGTCCCAAGGACATTTCCTACTTCCCTGAGATCTGTTTGAAGTATGGCAATTGATTTTACCAAATGCCACCATTTCAAGAATACAAATATGTGTCAGTTATGATTTATATGGGTTAAGGCATTCCCTTGCAGGAGAGCAGTAGACTTAGTGGTAGGTAAATTATTAGAAAAAAATTAATTCCCAATTGGAGAATTCCCTCTGAGTTACAGGGATGGAGATACTCATTTTATGAGAAATAATGTAATCCATTTATAATATTTTGCCTATTCTACAGTATTTTCATTATGCCTATCAACTCCAGTTCTCTGGGTTGGTGAAACATATGGTACAAATAAAACAATTTTCAGAATCTTTTAATACTCCTTTGCCAGATGATCTCTCTATACTGGTCCTGAACCTGAAATCTACATCTTCTGGTAAACATAGTCTTTCTCCTCATGAAAGAATCATGAGCTGCCCTATGAATCCGGATGGAGGGGCATATGAATCAAGTTTACTAAAAGGAGACATTCTGCATTGTTATGAAGGGATTATTAACCAGTTTATAGGGACTGATAAATTAGTAATCCTAATGTCACAGTGTGCTCCTGGGAAACAAAACCTTCAGAGACCACAATTTACAACTAGGAGATTTCTGTTCATTGGAATAGACATTAGTTAGAGACTATCTCCAACACTGTTGGAAGAAACCTTACCAGGTACCTAAACATGAATGAACATCTCTCCCTGTCTCTGACACTTGCCTCCACCTGTGGCAGAGAGCAAAGGGACTTCTTGAGCATGAGGAGACACTGATGTTAGAGAGAGACAGCTATCCCAAGACAAGAACAAGGCCTGCACACATACAGATTGATGTTGAACTTTATTTGATTGTCTTTATTTGTCTGCTAATAATAATAATAATACTTGTTCTTTCAGGTTTTCTCAAACCTTGTGTATATAGTCCAACTGTTAATAATTGCTAAAGGTGTATAAGGTAACTTTTGTATTATCAAATAATATTCTTTTTATAGTTTGTTTCTCTTAAAATTTAATGCTATTACAAATGGAAGGAAGGAGATGTGCATATTTTTAAGAAAAGTTAAAAGAAAGTAGTTGGTCCTAATAAATTAGTTATTTCTGAATGAGTGAAAAGAGACAAACTAAGAAGCACAGGAAAGTTGTAGGAAGTTAGTGGAAAAGAAATATTAAGAATGGAATTTTATGTATAAACACTGGAACCTAATTATGGGGATGTGCTAACCCACCTTAACCCAACAAGAACAACAAACTATATTAATTCAAGCGTAAGCTAAAGGGCTATAAAAACATGACCCTCTATAACTTCTGCTGAGGCACAGGAAATTTACTTATGAAACTCTTACTATCCTCCTGGCCTCTAGACTTATAGATGGTAATTGTAATTTACAACTTTGTGTTCTTACCACCTTGGCCCCTGATAAACCTTAAAGTTACAGCTTTTAATTGCACAACTAATGGGAATCAAGTTAATAATGAATGGCAATTGGGTTCTTCCAATGGGAAGTAGATGGGCCATAATAAATAGGAACCCATCTCATGGTCAGATTATAAAAACTGAAAACAGGTATGGCATGACCTCAGACTCTAAGTAAATGTATACTATATGCAAAATACAGAGAAGTGAAACAGGCAGGAAAACCTGGATCATGACAGCTGGTAGGGTAGATAGGATCTAGAAAGGATCTAGAGTCTTCTAACCTATGTAGGATCTTTCTAAAAAAACAAAAAAAAACAAAAAAAAAACCCTCTAAGACCTGACTGTGTCCCGTTTAAATACTTTTCACTGTTAAGAAAAATCAGGCCTAGACTTCCATCCAAGATTATGTAGTCTTGCCCCATCCCCAATTGTACTTCTTAACCCTGCACCTTTTCCCCCATTTGCCTTCTTCCCCTTTCCAACTGATAATCCTCCAAATGATTGCCATGTCTACGATTCTGTTTCTGTTCTGTTTGTTTGTTTAGTTTGTTTTTTAGATTCAATTGTTGACAGTTATGAATGTATTGCCATTTTAATATTCATAGTTTTGATCTTCTTTTTCTTAAGTAAGTCCCTTTAACATTTCATTTAATAAGGGCTTGGTGATGATGCACTCCTTTAGCTTTATCTTGTCTGGGAAGCACTTTATCTACCCTTCCATTCTAAATGATAACTTTGCTGGATAGAGTAATCTAGGTTGTAGGTCCTTGCTTTTCATCACTTTGAATACTTCTTGCCAGTTCCATTTTGCCTGCAAAGTCTCTTTTGAGAAATCAGCTGACAGTCTTATGGGAACTTGTTGTAGGTAACTATCTGTTTTTCTCTTGCCGCTTTTAAGAATCTCTCTTTATCTTTGACCTTTGGCATTTTAATTATGACGTGTCTTGGTGTGGTCTTCTTTGGGTCCACCTTCTTTGGGTCTCTCTGTGCTTCCTCAACTTTTATGTTTATTTCTTTCACTATATCAGGGAAGTTTTCTTTCATTATTTTTTCAAATAAGTTTTCAATGTCTTGCTCTTTCTCTTCTCCTTCCAGCACCCCTGTGATTGGAATGTTGGTATGTTTGAGGTTGTCCCAGAGGCTCCTTAACCTATCTTTGTTTTTTGGATTCTTTTTTCTCCTTGCTGTTTTGATATAATCTTCTTGTTTTTTTCTTCCTTATGTTCCATATAATTCATTGATTGATTCCTGGCTTCATTTATTTCACTGTTGGTCCCCTGTAAATTTTTCTTTATTTCACTTGATGTAACCTTAATTTCTGCCTGGGTCTTTTTCGTGCTTTTGAAGTACCCAGTGAGTTCCTTGAGAATCCTAATAACCAGTGTTTTAAACTCTGCATCTGATGGATTGCTTATTTCCATTATGTTTAGTTCTTTTTCTGGAGTTTTGTTTTGTTATTTCATTTGGGCCATATTTTGTTGTCTTCTTATTTTGGCAGCCTCCCTGTGTTTGTTTTTATGTATTAGGTAGAGCTGTTTTGACTCCTTGTCTCAGTAGCATGGCCTATTGTAGAAAAGAGCACCAGTAGGTTGGATGGGGTAGAATCTTAGATAATCACCAGGGAGGGGCAATTCTGTGAACTAGATTAATGGAGTATCTAATATAGTGTCACTGCTCTGTGGCTCTGTGTGTGGGAGGGCTCAGAAAGGGGACAACACTCCTGCTTGGCTTCTGGAGTTTTATCTGGGAGGAAGCTGTCCTTTGGCATTCAGCCTGATGCCAGACACTTTAATTTTTTCCCCTATGCCACTGGTGCTCTTTCAGCTGCTGCCCTAGTGCTGGAGCCCAGAGGGAGTGAGTCTGCATAAGTCTAAGTCTGTTGCAGACCCTTTAAAAGGAGACTCCTGATAATCCCACAGTTTCTTCTGCCACCTCAAACCCTGCCAGTTTTTACAGTGGGAAGTTACAGGGACTTATTTTCCTGGCACTGGAACCCTGGGCTGCGTGGTCTTGGTCTTTGACTGTTACCCTCATTCCCAAGGTGTCTCTCCTGATTTTTATGTACCACATATGGGTGTGGGACCCCCTGACTTGCCTCTCCATGTCTCTGCATCTCCATGCCTCTCTGCACCTCCGTCCCTTCTACCTATCTTGATATCTTGATGAATGTGACTTCTTTAATTCCTTGGTTTTTGGACTTTTATATAGCTTGATTTTCTGACAATTCTGGGCGATAGTTGTTCTGTAGTCTAGTTGTAATTTTTGCTGTGGTTGTGGGAGGAGGCTAGCCATATTTACCTATGCCTCATCTTGACTGAAAGTCCCTGTTTCCCCCCTTTTGTATTCTTAAATGCAAGGCACATCACTAAAGAGGTGCTGTGTATCTCATCCTTGCCACCACAGAGAACAATTTGTTCAGGAGATAATTTTCTCTACATTTTATAAGTTTAATGATAGTATGTAGATATTGCAGAGTACATACTTGAAAGACCAGGGACATAGGATAACAGGGAGTCATATGAGTATGGATGGTTTTTGATCAAACACTAGTGAATACTTTTGCCTGAAATAAGTAGAGTCAGCTGAGTTTCTGAGTGAGAGAGGTGTGGTCAAGTTGAAAGAACAGTTGAATGGGATCCTAAAGTACCTAAGCTTTCCCATCAATGAGTTGTGTGACCTCTTGCTTAGCCCTATTTTTAATTTGATTCTAAGTTTATGGGTTCCATTCATGGACAAGATCCTGTTTTGTTAGGTTCTGGAGGATACAAAATCAGTCAGGCATTATCTTCTTCCTCATAAACCTGATAGAATGAGAGTCTGGGACGTCAAAGACAGGTGGTACCTTTGAGGGCAACTTTGCCTGCAAGTCCCCCTGTCCACCACGGATGAAAATGAAACTACCAAGACATAATCTGCTTGAGGAGTAGGGGTGGTCAATCTCTCTCCAATCTTTCTTGGAGAAAGACCAAGAATCTCTTCTTCAACGGCTTTTATTAAGTTGTAATACACAAGAATACAGGTAAAACTCATCAATTAATGTCAGGCAGCAAGGATCAAACAATAGATAACATTTCAAAGAAATCTGAGGGCTTAATCTGAGTCAGTGTCTGTCAGGTAAGGGTGTTGCAAAAACTTTGGGAGACACTCTTTTCCTGCTCGGACACTTATCATATGAATGAAAGCACTCTTAGCAAAGCAGGCTTCACAGGAGTTTGTGAATTCTGTCTTATGCCCGATCACTCTGGAATCCACTCTAGCCAGCAAAGGGCTGCACCGCCTTCCCCATCATAGGTTTTTAGGCTTAAGTGTATTAGAGCCAGGAAGCACTTCTCCCAGACGGAAATGGGGACTTAGGCTATGTCAGAATAACTGGGGGGCGAGGGTCCATCACTCCCTTTTTGTCGCAGCCCCCTGAGTCCTTCATTGAAGGCCTCCTAAGTGATTGTGTCTGGCTTAGGTTGCCCCTCCTCTGAGGGGGTCTTACTGGTCTTTGACTAACCGACCAAGTGCTGGGGGCAGGGGATGAAGCAGAAGCAGCTGGTGCCAGAGGTAAGCTTTGTCTCCTTAGTGGCTTGCAGTTGGGAGGTCGCTCACTCAGTCTTAGCCTTGGAGGGGAGTAACAACTCCTGGCAGAGCAGTTCCTAACAGGTACCCAACTAATTCTACCTCAAGTGGAGCAGGACTGGGATGCGTGCTCTGTTTGGATATAAATTAAGAGCGATGGAAGGCCTATGATGATTAGTAAGTCTTAAAGGGCCTTCTCAACTCCATGTGAATTTGCAGCTTATGCTTTTCTGTGCTTGAAGCAGGGTTATCTTCACCTGCTTCCTAATACTGTTGAGGAGGAAGGCCAACCAGGCAGAAGTCCCATGATTGGGAGTCTGTGATGTATGGCGAATATCTCTTTGCAGGTGGGCTAACAGAGGCAGTGACAGAGGTATAGGAGTTGTAGAAGGGAAAGGAGAAGATGTGGGCAGTGCTGACATCCCTTTACCTGGAGCTGGTCTTACTCAATGAAAAGAACTTCAGCAACAGTGCTGGAATCCTCCCTGAACTAAAGTATTTAAAATGCTTTACAACTTCCCTTTGCCCTCTTCTCTGCTAGTCTCCCTCTTAATTCCTTATCTATTCTTTTCAGACTTAAAGAGTAAGGCAAACAAACCTCAAAGGTATAGTGTTTCTTTCCCCTTTCCTCCCCTTGCCAAATGACAGCACATTTTTTTTTAGCATACTTGCTCCTTTGCAATCTCTCAGCATCTGCTTCTAGCTTTTTTGCTCTTTCTCTGTCTCCCTCCTTACCTTCCTCCATGTGTCTCTGACTCCCTCTATTTTTCTCTTTCTCTCCTCCCTCCGTCTTTGTCTCTATTTCCATTTTGCCCTTCCCTGTATACCTGTTACAATAAGACACAAGATCTGAAAACCTGCATTATTTTATCTGTGAAATCTGAGGATGAAAAATTGATCTGATGCAAGAGAAATGAAATGTTTTCCTGTCACTTCAATTCATTCCTCTGTATCTTCTCAGACACATTTTACAAAGCAAGAAAATGTTATATTCTAAGTTTGCTTTGATTTTCAACCATGGTCAGCATATACAACCTTTTTTCCCCTGAGGAGTCACAGACAGCTTTGTCTAATTATCAGCCAACCTAAAAAGGCCTTCCTTAAGCCAGAACTTTAAGGTTTCTCCTTTAAAATCATTATCTTTCAAGCAGAGGAGGATGCTCTTTTCATGGAATAGACTGATGAAATAGAGCTTATCAGTTTGGCTTTAAGTTACAGCATCATGGTTTTTGAGGTCAAAGGAAGCAAAACAAACAAACAACCCCCACTCCTGCAATAGTGAGAATATAGTTCCTTTCCTCAGCCTGAAGCTATTTTGACTGGGTGCCTGTTAGTTCAGGCAGTCAGTTGGGTATATTCATCCATTTATTCATTCAGTATTCAACAATAGTTTATTTATTGACTGTGGAGGGGCAGACTTTGGGATACAGAGAGGTCCCCATTCTCATGCAATGTCATCTTATTGGTGAGACAAATAATGAAATAAAAATATAAATAAATGAGAAGTTCTTAGATGTGCTATGAAGATAGCAAAAGAAGTTGACATAATCCAGAGTGGGGAGAGGCAGGGCAGAGGAGGTTTTTTTTAAATCGATTTTTAGAGAGAGGGGAAGGGATGGGGAGAGGGAGGGAGAGAAACATCAGTCATTTGCCTCTTGTACACACCTCAGCTAGGGATCAAACCCACAACCTAGGCATATGTCCCAACCAGGAATCGAACCTGTGATCTTTCAGTTCATGAGAGGACACTCCGAGAAGCTGAGTCACACCAGCCAGGGAGGCAGGAGGCCTCTTTACAGAGGAAAAAGTAAACCCTTAAAGCACTGAAAGAAAGATATGTGTGTTACACACACATATCTGGGTGAAGAATGGGTGGTAGACAAAACCAGAAGTCCTTGAAAAAATGTTCTAAAAAAAGCTAAAATAAGTTTCACTGAAATGTGTTTTACCAAATGTCTTTCTCCTTTACTTTCTATGTCATGTTTTCCCTTCTAATCACTGTGCTCTTTCTCCCACACTGAGTCTGGAGTCTGAGCCAATCTGAAAGAACTCAGTGCCAGAACCCATTTAACAGGCAGCCTGAGGGTGGTAGGGTCTCTGACTTCTGTGACCCTCCAGTCAATCAGCAGTTCTAAAACTTTCCAGTGCATCAGATTTACCTGGAGGGCTTGTTGCAGCACAGATTGCTGGCCCCACTCCCAGAGTGTCTGATTTGGTGAGTCTGGGTAGGGCCTGAGGCTTGGTTTTGCTGACAGGTTCCCAGGCAGTGCTGATCCTGCTGCTGTGGGACCACACTTTGAGAACTGCTGGGTTAGATGCTCCAGGTGATTGAGGAAGCAGGGCCAGCTGACTGAGGCCGGAGGACACATGTACAGTCCATTGGGTCCCTGTGCAGGAGAGGCACGGCAGGCCCTCTGTTCCCCAGCCAGCTGTCCCACCGAAGGGATTTCCTTAGCTCTGTTGGGACACCTCATGATGATCCTCCTTGTGTTAATTTTGACTTTAGGTCCAATTTTCCATCATTCTGATCTCCTCTGCTTTTTCTCTACCAGAAACTCCTCTAAGTTCCTGATAGGTTTTTTTGCACTCTTGTGTGTTTTTAAAAGTTGTTGAATTTGCTGTTATTCCGGAGAGAGGAGAGATAAATTGGTGAGTGTTGTCAGTCTTTTGAAGTGGAAGTTAATACACTGCCTTAAAACTAGGGATAAATAAAATGAAAGCCTAAAGAAGTACAAATAAAAATGAGTTTTCTAAAAAAAAGCATGTTTTCTCAGTGCTTTATGAAATTTCTTCCATGGTCAGTCAGATGGCCAATTTAGTAACTGCATTTTCTCTAGGCACCTGCATGTCTTTTTAAAATCCTTTGTACTCTAGGAGAATGGGGCTGGGGGGGGAAGGCAAAAAGTGGGAAAAGGTATAGACTATGCTGTAGTAGCCAACTAATCTTATTTTTTCCTATTTTAAGCCAAGAGAATTACTGTCAAGGTCTCCTACTGTGATCCTGTGCTCCTCAAATGATGGCACTGGCTTGGCTAAATTTTAAGGAAATTCTTTTTTGGAAAACTGTATAGGAAGGGCTCCCTTTGAAACTGGAGGTTCAGATGGAGTCTCAAGAAATGGAGACCAGAGAGGCTGGGAAAGAAGATTGAGGTGAGGCCTTGGTGTGGCCACACAGGCTGGTCCAAGGAGGCTACTGGCCTGAGCTGAGTGACTTGGGTCTCTTAGGAGGGGGTGACACAAGCTAACAGTAACCCTCAACTCGACCCCCAATACCAGATTTCTGTTGTGACATATGTGGCCAGAAAGTAAGTTTCTGTTTGGAGATCAGTTGTCTTGTTGTTTCTTCCCAGAAGCCTGAGAGCTTCGAAATATGGACTTTGAAGAAGAGATTGCCATGGGCTTATGTGGCCATTGAAACAAGTTTTCTTCTCCAGGTCAGATTGATGTGATTTTTAAGATTATGGAATAGAAAATACCCCACATCACCTGTCCTGTTTCCATTTTAGAGTTTTTACATTCCTGTGTTTTTATTGGCCCCAAAATATGCTGAGTGAAAAAGATTTTGGGTAAGTTTTAACTAAGATCAGAGAACTTCATGTGGGCTGGAGAAGTTCATCTTGGGTCTCAAGCTGGCCAGTGATTAGTTTATGCCTGAACATGTTAGTCTAAGAGGCATTTAAGTAGTGGACAGAGAATTAAAAAAAAAACAAAAACAAATTATGGAGCATGGAGCTAAGGGGAAAGCTGAAAATAAAAGTGGCATTTCACCCTTCAATGCTGATGGATAAGCTATAGTCAAGCTACAGACTATGTCTCCTGATAATGGCTTTGAGTTCATTCTAATACTTAACCAGCTCAGTGGACTGAAGTCCTCAGTGACTGGGTGAATATGATCATATCAAGACAAGCTAGATTTAAGGAAAAAAATAATTTATTAAAGAATTTCAACATATTGGTAGAAGTTTCAATTAAACAGGAAGTTATGGTTCTAAATTAGTAGGCACCTAATCAAATATAAAGCCAAAATTGACTGCTTTAAGATACTGACAATGTTTTAAAACATACCTCTCTCAGTAATTTATAGATCCAGTAAAAATATTATCAAGGACATAGATGATTTGAACAGCACAATTATAATATTTGTCTACTAAGAAATATACATACACATATGTTTATATGTATGTATGTGTTCATATGTGTGTGTATTTATAAACTGTGCCCAGCTAGGAAAATATACATTCTTCTTAAGCACATGTGGGGTAATTCAACAATTGATTACTTACTAGGTCACAAAACAAGCTTACAAATTTTAGAATCTCTAGCCACAATACAAACAAGCTAGAAACTAATAGCAAAAATATAAACTTAAAGTAAACCTCATATACTTGGAAATTAAAACAAAAGGATCTATGGCTCAAAGAAGAACTCAATATGTAAATTAAAAATAGTTAAAGCTGAATGACAACACACCCAGGAACATTCTGTATTAAAACTTGGCAGACATCCCTAAAGGAGCATCTTAAAAGTAAAATTTATAGTCTTAAATGCCTATATTCAAAAAGAAGAAAGGCTAAAACAAGAATTTAGCTATGTATCCATCTTAAGAAGATAGAAAAAAAGAAATGACCGAGTAAGTCCAAAAGTAGTAAAAGGAAAGAAAAAAAATAAGAGCAGAAATAAATGCAGTAGGAAACAAAAACACAAAATTATCAAAACCATAGCTGCTTAAAATGACAAACTTTTAACAAGATAGATTAAGAAAAAAAAGAGAAGCCACAAATACTATCAGGATGAATAAAAGTTGTACGTACAGATGCAGCAGAGATGAAATTTTTGAGGGAATATTCTGATCAAGTTGATGTCAAATGCTTAAAAACTTAGGTGAAACTTAAAAATTTCTGGAAAAGTATAAATTATTTGAGGTGATTTAAGAAGTAATAAACACCTGAAGGATACTATAATTTTTAAGGAATTTGAGTCAGGAGCTAAAATTCCACAAAATAAACACTAGTCCCAGATGTTTCTACAGGTAGTTTCAACTATATATTTAAAGAACAGATAGTTTCAAGCTTACACAAACTCTTTCAAAGAGTGGAAAAGGAAAGAACACTTTCTACCCATGTTATAAGACTAATAGAATCTTGATTACAAAGGTGACAAGGATGTTTAGTAGGAGGGAAAGTTACAGACCAATCTGGCCCATGAACCTAGAGGCAGGAATCCTGAATAGAAAGTATCAGCAAACTGGAGGCAGTGATGATTAAACAGAGTTTATTTCTGGAATGATGGACCTAACATCATAAAATATGTTATGTAAATCATCATATTTATAGTTGAAAAAAGAAAAATCTTGTGATCACAATAGATTCAGATAAACATTTGATGACATTCATCAACTATTTATGATAGAACTTTAGCAAGCTAGGTTTAGGATGGAACTTTATTTAGAGCAAACATCTTATTAGTAGAAAATTATGGAAAGAAGTTTCTTTACAATTAGGCATGAAAAAGGGTGTCTGCTCTTACTACTTGTAATGAGCATTGCTCTGGAGAACAAGTCAGTGTAGTAAAACAAGCAGGAAAAGTGTAAGGATCAGAAAGGAAAGAACCTCAAATATCACTATTTGCAGATGATATGGTTTTCCATGTAGAAAACGCAAAAGGATATACAAATTATGAGAAATCTCTTTCACACGCACACAATATCATATCAGTTGGGGTCTCTATAGGAAACAGTTGGCATCCTCAATGCAGAGTTAAATGACTGGTCAGATGTGGTGAAATGCCCCAGTAATTAACACCAGACAGAGTTCAGTCCTGAGCACAGGGCACACTGGGGATGCTGAGGGTACACTTGCGGGCAAGGGAGAGTTCCTAGCACACATCTAACAAACACTGTACAAGTCCTTTACTAGAAGCATACAATTGTACCCAGTTATAATAGAGGAAACTAAATGAAGGGAGAGAACCATATTCACAGTAGAATGATTTATCATAAAAGTGTCAATTCTCCCCCAAGTGATTGGAGATTTAATGCAATTATAATAAAAACTTCAACAGAATGATTTTGCAGAACTTAATTAGCACATTTTAAAATGTAAATGAAAGCCAAAATTGACAAGAATAACCAAGACAGAACATACAGGTCTACAAGATATTAGGTCTCATAAAGTTTTTGCGATAAGACAATGTCTATTAGCACAGTGAGGCCAAAAGGGTAGAATAGAAAGCCTAGAAAGAGACTCGTCAAACATAGAAATCTGACAGATGACAGAACTGACGATGGCAGGTCAGTCACCTGTCATCTGACCTGCAATTATTCAACAAGGGGTGGTTGGATTTGTTACACACATGGAAAAATCATGAAATCTGCCTTATAGTCTCTATTCAAATGACAATACTAAAGCCAGAAGTCTGGGTAGATTGAAACCCAAAATGTGAAAGGCAGGATCTTAAATGTGTAGAAGAAAATATCTTTAGGACTCTGGTGATAGAGCAGGATTTCAAACAAGCACAAAGTGCATGGACCAGAGAGGAAAAGACTGATAAATTCAACCACAATGAAATTAAGACTTTCTGTTCTTCAAAAGACACCAGTGAGAGAGTAAAAAAGCTAGCCATAATCTGGGACATTGCAACACAAAATCGAAAAGGATCCGAAGATACATACAAACATTTATAAATTAATAAGGAAGCGATAAACACCCCAATGAAAAAAAGAGCAGAAAATAGGAATGGGCAAGATATAAAGTCATAAGAGACTAATAAGCACATGAAAAATGCTCAACCTCATTACTCATCAGGACCATCCACAATGAGATATCATCATGTATCTTCAAGAATGGCCAAAATTAAATTGTCTTAAGGCTAAGTGTTGGCATTAGTGTGCAACAAAAGGAAGCTTCAAATAGTGTTGCATCTGTGCAAGTTGGTGAAAACAGCTATTTTAGAAAACTGTTTATTAGGAATTAGACTGAACACACACACATCCTACAGGCCTGTAATCTGACTACTTTTTGACTTAGGAAAATGACAGTTTCATGTGGTTCAACCTAATATATATCCTAAAGAAATTTCTGCACTTTTTGATTGGGAAACAAGTATAATATTATTCATAGCAACATTATGATAACTCTAAAAAGAAAACAGCTTAAACCTAAAAATAAACATCCACTGACAACATGATGGGTAAGTATATTGGGGAGTATTAAGTAATGGAAGAATATCTTAGTGGAAATAAAGAACCTGTACTCAACATAGGTCAAGTCAAAAATGTAGTGTTTGCAAAACTGAAATAGGACAAAGCAAATCTAAATTGTGGAAGAACTTATATGCGACTCCAAACAGGCTAACTCAACAGTATGTTATTCAGGGATACCTTCACATCTGGTAAAATTTATAATGAAAATTGAGTGATTTATGTAAAACTCAGCAGTTACCTTTTGTTTTATTCTATTTTTTCTCTGTCCCTAACTTTATTGATCACCTCGAGGCCTGTGCCTGGTTGGGTGGCTCCAGGGATGGGTCACCATTCACCACTCAGCTGGGATATGCAAAGGCCCGGGACTAGGCCTTCAGGGCCACAGACTGTGGAGTATGAAGGGCCAGATCTGGCCTTTCCTGGGCCAGCCCGGGGCACCCAGGTAGGGGCAAAGGGCCCAAGCTCGGCACCTGTTTGTCAGCATAGTTGTGTTTGGAAAAGTATTCTTTGCTGTCATCCACGTTGGGCTTGACCGTGTCACTGCTTGGCTTCCAGCCAGTGGGACAGACTTCCTCCTGCTCATCTATGTACTGAAAGGCCTGGACCAGCTGGAGCCTCATCCACGGAGCCCTACAGAGACAAATCTTTGATAGTGATAGGGTGAAGGCACCCTTGCCATCCATGATAAAGAGGCCCCTGTAGGCAATCCCCTTATCTTTTTTCAGCATGCCGAAATCATGGGACAGGCTTCTGGTTACATCAGCCAGCAGGGCGATGTTCAGAGGGCCCAAGCCTCCCTCCTTCTGGGGGGGTGTTAATCCAAGCCAGGTGGGTGAACTGTGAGTCTTTGGAGACCCCCAGCACCTTGCAGCCCAGCTTGCGGAAGTCCTTGGCATGCTCGCTGAAAGCCTTGATCTCCGTGGGGCACATGAAAGTGAAGTCCAAAGCATAGGCAAAGAAGACTGCGTATTTCCCTCTGTAGTCTGAAAGCTTCACCTCCTTGAAGGCGCCGTCCACCACAGCGGTGGCCTGGAAGTCCCGGGCTGGCTTTCTGGTGTGAACATTCTCGGAGGCCATGACCGAAAGCTGAGACCCCCTGTTTGGGGAAGGGTGAGACGCACAGAGCAGGAGACCAGCTGACTCGCGTTCTCAGAGACCCAAAACTCAGCAGTTACCTTCTAGAAAGAAGAAACGGGATGTGTGTGGGTGGGGGCGATCGCGGGGCTTCAGGGGAATAATCAGTCATATTCGTTTCTTAAGCTGGGTGATGAATATATGCATTTGTTTCAAAACTATAATTCTTTAAAATGTTAAAGAATACATACATGTTATATGTATTTTTTGATATGTGGTATATACACATAAAAAAAACTTTAAAAGATTACGAGAAGGAAAAAAATGCAGCCAGCCTAACTTCTTTTTCGCATTAAAGTTCCTGAAGTGCCTTCCTGCCCCTGTGAGCCGTGTCTCCCGGTATTTCATTCTTCTTCACGTGATTGACAAGCCACTCATCTCCAAAAGTGCCTAGCACTGGTATGTAACACAGAAAGCACTCAATAAATACCTTTTATTTTTGATTGAAGCAACAAGCTAGCCAAAAAGAAAAATTTCCATTTCCCTAGTAGTTAAAATGCTGTGAGTCAAACACTCTGTCACAGGTACCTAGAAATTGACAACATTTTAAAAAGTATTGCTCTTGGAAGAGTATTAGAAATCACATATTGCCGGTGGGAATGTAAAACATAAGTGGTGGCTGATTTGGCAATGTTTGGAAAGTTCTAAATTTGTTGATGTAGCAGGTCTACATATAAGAACTTATCATCCCAGAACCATCAGATAAGTGTTTGTCCGGTAGAAATTTCCATGTAGCACAGTACTTTATAATCACATAAAAACGTATTCTTGACAATGATTTTTTAAAAATAAGCTATGTTACATCCATCCATACAATGAAATCATATATAACTATTAAAATATTATAAAATAGATGATAAAAACATTCTTGTTAGTAAAATTCAGACTCACCAAAAAAAGAACTTCAGACTAAAACCCTGTATGTAAAATGATTTTATACTTTAAAAATATGTGTATCTATGTACAGACAAAGTGAGGGCAGAAAGGACATACAGAGTCCCTGGCCCATAACAGGTGCTAAATAAATAAATAAATAGCAAAAGAATAAAGGAATAAGTGACATACACCAGAACTCTAAGATTGGTTACCTCCTTTGTGTGCTAGATGAAGGATGACAACAATTTTCTCCCTTTTGCATATTCATTTTTCCTAAGATCTTATATTATGTTCATGTATTCCTGTTGTGATAAGAAAAGACCCAACTAACTAAAGGTTAGTATCTATACATAACTATTGCATTTTGTATCAGAGCTACTACATCATCACATATAAATTTATCAAACATCTTTGAAGTTCATGTTGACATTAAGATTTGCTTCTTCCCAATCTTCTTTAATACTTATTTATTTAATATCCTGCAGGTTTGAAACCCTTTAAAAGAAATGATTATGTGTTCACACTCAGGCCCTGAAGCTACCCACTTCGAGGTTACCATTGGGCCACAGTGGTACTCACTGGCCCCTGTGTGCCCGCTGCTGTGGGCTGCCAACCTCCCGAGCCCCAGGCGGGTTGGGAGGTGATCGCAGGCCCCAAAGTCTAGCGCCGGCTTTCCCTAGGATTCCTGCAGGGCATCTCAATTAATAATCGCTACTGCCTAATATTGATTAGAAAACTTTGTTTAAGGCTCTAAACTTTCTTAAACTCTCCAGCCCGATATCCTTAAGACAATTTGAGATCTTTCCAGGTGTGATTTCTATTATTGTGGCTATTGTTGTTTTCAAATATATTCATAGCAAGACGTGAAGAAATATTTGACTCTTGTTGAGAATCATGTTATTGGAAACCTTTCTGTGCTGGACACACAGATCTAGGAAGTTCAGCAAGTCATTCTGAATCTCAAGGTCAGTCCTGTGCACACCCTTGGGTGCTGCTTTCCTTCTGGAATTTTTTGTGGGTCTAAGGCTGGACCAAATATTTCCACACCACCCACGGGTTTCATGCTCATTAGTTCCACCATAATTGGACTCTCCCATCAGCTTGCTTGGGAAGAGAAGAAGGAAAAGACAGGACCCTGTGATACTCAAGATTACAGGTTGTCTTGAGTGATAGGAATTTACGATCCTGAATGGGCATTATTGTTGCATGGTTTGCTAAATTATGTTAAAGGTTGGAGAACTATCAAAAGCTTCCATCTTGAAAGGGTTGCACTTGTACTAAAAATACCTCAGAAAACTTGACTTTCCTTTGATGCTTTAATATATCCACCCTGGGTCTTAGAATGAATCCACAACTCAAAAGCTGAACTCAAGTAAGTTCCGAGCTGAACTTGGAGTTCAGTGATACATTTAAATTAATACCTAACAACCCCTCTTGGGAAGATATATGAACTTTCTGTGATTTGCATATAGGCATGGAATTATTTTAGACATTAAAAAAAAAAAAAGAAAAAAGAACTGCCATAGGCAGCCTGGGGTAAAACACAAGCTGAAAAACACATTTACCATACCGGAAATACTGAGAGCATTAGCCCCAAATGGCACCAAGACCAGTGGCTGAGTACCCCATAATAACTTGCTCTGGTGAGCACCAGCAAGATACACCATGAGTCTCACAGGATCCTGGTGGTGATCCATAATAATAATTTCCAGGATGAAAACTGCATGGCCATGGAGAGGGGTGAACTTTCCAGTGGATTTTGTTTAAAGAATTGAACATTTAACAAATTTTCTGAGCCTAGTAAAACATATTGAAGTATATTTCCTGCAGTGTTGTCTCTTATCTTTGCAGCTCTGTGGGGAATATAATTAAAGCCAGTTCATTAGACTACTGTGGAGGGCTTGCTGGGGGATATCTGATGAGGAAGGGATGGGTATGAGAAGGCTGGCACTGTGCAAATCCACAGGCAATGCACCTTGGACACGGAAAGAGGCAGTGCTTAGGAGTGAATGAGGGCACAGCCATACTCACAGGAGCCTGCATAGCAGGCTGCCATGAATGGAGAAATGCACTTTAGTTTTCTAAACTGAGAGCATATTTTGCACTAGTGGCCACGGATGGCCCATCTGAAAGCCGGGGGTCCAGGTTTTGCCTGTAGGCAGAAATTTGTAGCTACATCTGGCTTCGCTTTCCCATATTGTTAACCCCCCTTTTCCCCGCTACATTTGTTTTCTTTTTATTAAATTTCCCGTCTGGATCCTTGCATCTGCATTTCTAATGTCAACAACTGCTTTTATGACAGATAATAACTTCCTTTTACAAAAAGGCTGTATCATCCTACATGCATTTCAAATTATATTTTATGAACAAACACTGAAATACAGTATTTGGCAGTATGCATGCACAATTGAGTGCATTTGTAGCAATCTAAATCTAAATTGCAAGAGCCAAGAACTGAGTTGGTTGCAGTGGCCTTCATAATCTACTTCTTGAGTGTTGTTAGTTCTCACCAGAACTTAATTAAGTTTACATTGGGATGTTTATAAAGTAAATTATGTGGTATGCCTAAACATGCCATAAAAACAATTATCAAACCATAAGCAATCCTTTAACACTCCAGAGTGTTCACAGCCAAGATTGTGAAATGTTCTAAAATCAATTGTTGGTTAACAGATAGGCTGGAATAAAATTAAGAAAAAAATGGCTAAGGAATAAGAAGGAAAACTGGGCTTTTGCTGTCTTCATGGCACAAGACCAAGTGAGCATCAAGGTGTCTGCTCTTTCCTGAGTCTTTGTCCTCTCTCTGGCATAAAGGCGTGGATGTTGGGAAGAATCCCAAGTTCAGGTTCCAGACCCTGCTGCTGACTTGCTGTGGGTTATTTGAAACTGAGCCTTGCTGACCACTTGAATACATATAGAAGACAATTGGGAAGCTACTGGCCGCAATGAGATTAAAATGAATTTCTTGTTCCTATAATGAAAGGCACTGAGTGTTTATTTACTATACGTTATATTTAATCTAGTGAGTAATCCTTCATGGCCGTGTTCTGCCATCTGCATCCCATGTGGCAAACTAAGCAAATGGTAGATAGTTGAATTGAAATTTTAATTGCCGAGCCTCCGTTCTTTCCACATTTGGGCTGTGGCAGGAAAGGATGATGGCACTCCTGTAGGAAAAGAACACACCGGTTATCTCAGTGTGGAAGCAGAGTTAGCAGAGCAAGTTGCATGTTCTAATCGCTAGTATATATAGCGATGTTTAAAATTTAGACTTCTGCGTTCATTGCCTCTTGATGCCTGCAGTTTATGGGAAAAAAATGTCTGAGTACGTGACACTGGACTGATCCAGCCTGAAGCATCAGTCCTGCTTAGGAGCAAACGGAGCCCAGAAGGGGTGCACTGTGGAAATGGGAACTTAAATTTTAATGGCTGTCAGTTCTCCAACTGGCCTGAGTGGGATTAGTGCTTGGGTATAAGAACTGGTGGTATCATCCAATGACACATTTTAACCTGCTCACCCTGCATCCTGCAGCTGTTCAGAACACAGTGAGTAAAGTCTCAATTTCTTGTAAATTGTTCTTGGTAAATCTTCACTGGTGCAGTCTGTTGGCCATTTATAAGAGAGTTGTTCTTTGTCCAGATGGTCTCTGACTTATGATGGTTCAACCTACAATTTTTGGAATTTACAATGGTGAGAAAGCAATATGCATAATAAAGTACATGAGTATTCAACACTTCATTATAAAATACTCTTTCTGTTTGTGTTAGATGTTTTTTTCCAACTGTAGGGAACTACAAGTGTTTTGAGCTAGTTTAAGGGAGGCTAAAACAAGCTTCGGTGTTTGGTAGGTTAGGTGTATTCAATGCATTTTTTTAATTAAATTTTTTTAATTTTTAAAAAATATATTTTATTAATTATGCCATTACAGTTGTTCTATTCCCCCCCTGCATTCCCCTCCACCCTGCACACCCCCTCCCCCACCATTCCCCCCCTTTAGTTTATGACCACGTGTCTCAAGTTCTTTAGATTCTATGTCTCCCCTACTATTCTTGCCCTCCCGCATATCTATTTTCTACCTACCATCTATGCTACTTATTTTCTGTACCTTCTCCCCCCTTCTCCTTCTCCCACTCCCCTGTTGCTAACCCTCCATGAGATCTTCATTTCTATGGTTCTGCTCCTGATCTAGCTGTCCTCTTAGTTTGCTTTTGTTTCAGGTGTGGTTCTTAATAACTGTGAGTTTGCTGTCCTTTCACTGTTCATCTTTTTTATCTTCTTTTTCTTAGGTAAGTCCCTTTAACGTTTCATATAATAAACTGATGAACTCCTTGAATTTGATCTTATCTGAGAAGCACTTTATCTGTCCTTCCATTCTAAGTGAAAGCTTTGCTGGATAGATCAATCTTGGTTGTAGGTCTTTGGATTTCATGACTTGGAATACTTCTTTCCAGCCCCTTCTTGCCTGTAAGGTCTCTTTTGAGAAATCAGCTGACAGTCTGATGGGAACTCTTTTGTAAGTGACTGTTCCCTTAGCTCTTGTTGCTTCTAGAATTCTCTCCTTCATTTGAATCTTGGCTAATGCAATTATGATGTGCCTTGGTGTGTTCCTTCTTGGGTCCAACTTCTTTGGGACTCTCTGAGCTTCCTGGATTTCCTGGAAGTCTATTTCCTTTGCCAGATTGGGGAAGTTCTCTTTTATTATTTGTTCAAATAAGCCGGGGAGAGGCTGTTCCTCTCCCCGATCTGGTACCCCTATAATTCGGATGTTGGAATGTTTAAAGATGTCCTGAAGGTTCTTAAGCCTCTTCTCATTTTTTTGAATTCTTGTTTCTTCATCCTTTCTGTTTGGTCATTTTTTTCCTCCTTCTGGTCCACTCCTTTGATTTGAGTCCCAGTTTCCTTTCCATTATTATTGGTTTCCTGTGTATTTCCATTCATTTCAATTAGTTTAGCCTTCATAAGTTCCTCTAATTTGTGACTAAAATCAACCAGTTCTGTGAGCATCCTTATCACCAGTGTTTTGAGCTGTGCCTCTGATAGGTTGGCAATTTCTTGGTTGCTTAGAGTTATGGGCTCTGGAGTTTTGAATTCTTCTGGAGCCATGTTTTGGTCTGTTTGTGCCTGTTATGTGTGAGGAGCGGAGCCTTAGGTGTTCACCAGGGTGGGGCCACCCTGGTCGCTGGTTTGTGATGCTGCATGTGGGGGCGTGGTCAGAGAGGGGCCACCCAGGTCACTGGTTTGTGACGCTGTATGTGGGGGCGGGGTCAGAGAGGGACAATGGCTGTTCTCTCTGCTGCTTCCTGCCGATGGGGCCTGTGTGGTCCATCTCACTGCTAACTCCTTCACCGGTTTATCTGCATGTGTAACCGCAATCAGCCCTCAGTGGGTCCAACGTCTTGCACCCTCTGTGGGCCCGCCTGCTTCTCCACACCTGGGATCCGCCTATGGCTGCTGGCACACCTGGGTCACGCGCCCAGGTTGGTTCGGTGGATCTTTGCTGCCTGACCCCTCTCTGCTGCTGGCTCTGCCCCTCTTACCAGTTTGGCTGAAGGGTTCGTTGTTGTCAGACTTCCATGTAGTTCCATTTTCTGTGGTTTGGCTGAGTTTTTGTTGCTAAAACTTTGTTGTTTTTAAACTTGGTTGTGTGAGAAGGTGCAGTGCTTCCATCTACGCCTCCGTCTTGGCGGAAGTCCCTCAATGCATTTTTGACCTATGATATTTACAACTTATAATAGGACCATCAGGATGTAACCCAATAGTGAATAGAGAAGCATCTGTATACTTTATCTCTATGCTCTCAGGAAATGAAAACTAAGCCCTGGCTGGTGTGACTTAGTGGTTGAGCTCTGGCCTGTGAACAAAAGAGTCACCAGTTTGATTCCCAGTCAGGCCACATGCCTGGGTTGCGGCCCAGGTCCTCACTGTGGGGGCATGTGTGAAGCAACCACACATTGATGTTTCTCTCCCTCTCTCCCTTCCCCTGTCTAAAAAATAAATAAGTAGAATCTTAAAAAAATTAAAACTTAAAATTTATTTTACACAGAGCTCTGAATTGGATGTTGTGAAAGAATACAAAATAAATAAAGACACACCACTTCATTAGTTGTTTACCACTGAGGGGGAAGAGACAGAACATGTAAAATAACCTACACACCTACTAAACTACATATGTAGGTGTTGGGTGCTAGGTTGGAAAATGTGTCAGTCAAGTGGATCATAACAGGAATTCAGTAGCTGGAAAGCATATTACGTGTAGATTAACAACAAAAATACCCCATAAGAATGATATTGAATGAAACTGAGAAATTCAGATACCGACCCTGAAATAAACCAGTTGTTTAATCGAAGCATTCATTTTGATTATTGGAATTACTGATTGAACTTTTTACTTCATATTATTGTATTAGAAGCTCCGAGTTTAGTAGGGAAAGTGTCAGGTGTTTCAGTGTCCGGGAGCCTGGCTGTGTAGTGAGGGTGATATTTCCTGCTGCGATGGGTCCCTCTGAGCTTGTAACTTCTTTTTCTGGTACTGGGAAATCGTAGGGAGCCTTGACTCCCAGATCTTGGTGTTGTTTGGGTAGCACGAGAATATCCAAAAAAAGAAGCTGGAATATTGAACTACCATCCAGACTTAGAGTAGTGTGACTACAGTTAATAATATCATACTGCATATTTAAAAGTTGCCAAGAGAGTAGATCTTAAAAGTTAGTTTTCATCACAAGAAAAAAATTTAACTGTGTGTGTTGATGGATGTTAACTAGACTTATTGTGGTGATTATATTGAATTAATTATGGTACACACCTGAAACTAACATATTATATGTTAATTATATCTCAATTAACAAAGAAATGTTTGGTGGGAATTTCTCCTTTTTGTGTTGTAACATCTGAGTTTCTTGCAGTGTGCCTTTAGCTGAGTCTAGTGCTACAATTAAGGAGAGTATAAAAGTTGTTTCTTGACTTAGTAGATGTGAAGCAAGAACTGGGAGGTAGGAAGAAACCAACTTTGGTATTGGCATCGACACAGACACAGACTGTCAGCCCGTTAGGGAAATAGCGTTACGTGATACATGGGTCCTTTGGTCTATAATTCAACAAGTAGATTTGTTAATTTAGAAAATAAATAATCAACTGTGGGCTTATTGGTTCCCTTTGCTTTCACAGTTACACCGTGGACTCACTTTATGGATTTGAGGTTGACCATTAGCAGGTGTTTAGCTGGGTGTTCTGGTTGCCGGTATTAGAACACTGGGTTAAGTCTATTCTGGGGCAGCATGGAGGAGATACCAGCATCTCCCATCCTGTGTGGGGCTAATGAGAAGCTCTTGCTAGTGTCTGATGGGAAGTAAAGATGCTCTTGGCTGGCAGAGGGGTAACAATAATAAAAGTGCTGATACGGAGTTTAATGCTGTCCTTGAGTTCCCCTGTTGGGCTAGGATGTGGGTTAAATTCACTCCCTTGTGATAAAGAAAAAAAAATGCGAAGGGAGGCCAAGCAGCGGAGAGCAGGGAGAAGAAACCGCAGGGAGGTCGTGCAGTTTCCTCTGATCTGTCTCAGAACTGCTGTCATCTCATCAGCCTCGTTTAATTATAGAGGCAGAAACTGAGCCACTGCCAAAATAAACAGTGCCGGGCACATGCGCGGCTTCCCGATAAGAGCCGTACTTATCTGTGAGCAGAGCTGCTCAGAGAGAAATGTGGGATAACTTACTGCCGGAAGTTGGGGCCCTTGTAAACCATGTCCGCCAAATCTGGGCTCCTCTATCAGTCTGCAGGGCCTTGTCTCTGCAAGCGTGTTTATTGTGCACGTTCGTTTTCTCTTCCTGAATGAAGGGTTGGGGAAGCTGGCCTGCCTCCTACAGCCTTGACTCAAAGTAACTCCAGTATCTCTGGGCCGAGATGGATTTGTGTTTCCCTTGGACGTGTGGCACGCTATGTAGCCAAGGCCCTGCTGGGGCACATTACTTTTCCTATCCTCTCAATGGGAGATTTAAAAGGTGAAGAGAAACAATGGGAAGAGAACTCACAACTATTGCTGCTAAGAGTCAAAGTCAACTTTTACCTGCTTATTTAATTCAAATCCAGTGTCAGACCCTCTGGGCCCTTCCTGTGCTGCTTGCTGTGTGCCTTGAGGCTTCCCAGGGAAGTGCCTGGCCCTCTGACAGGCTGCACATTGAGGTAGGAGAGATGAGACTGGCGCGAAAGCTCTGTCCAGAGTTTGCCTTTGGAGACGTGTTCCCTCCCCTCGAATGTTAGATATTTAAAACACATCTTCCATAATGTGTGCCTGTGGGATGGATTCCTAATCATAAGTGGATTTGAGAAATACCATCTTCTGATAGGTTTTCCATACACTTTTATAGGTGCTTTGAGAGATCATTTTTATTTCATTAAATGAGTTTTAAAGTGATATTATTTGTTCAGTCAAAGATTAGAAAGGGCCAATGCCTCTGTCATTCTCTGTTGGGTCCCAGGCAGAGTTCATTGGGTCGAAATGAAGGTTATTTACCATCTTTACTTTGTGTCTGTTTTTCGCTTTGGTGATCACATATTTTTTTCATCACTTGGAAGCTCAAAGTTGGTTGACTGTGGGTGGGTTAAGTGTTTATCTTTTGTTGTTTCTGAGTCGTACCGCCTCCTGTCTCTGCGTGCTCTTGAGTGAGAGAAGAAAGTCATTATGTTCGAGCTAAACATTAACCCCGTGACCCGCTTGTTTATATACCTACTGTAACTTTGCTTTGCTTGAATTTCTGAGGTTAGTCAAAACAAATATACGTACAATCTTGAGACGTCTGTGTATAAACTAAAACATCTTGTGTCAAAATTGCTGTTAATACATTCCTTTGGATAAAAGCCTTGAAGAAAATTAGCTACTGATAGTAATGGAAGGGTATTTCTTAAAAGCTTAGTAGGAATTACAAGACTTTCGTTTACCACTTACCCTGTATCACATGGGGAGTCCTTCCCCTGACCCCACCTAAGTGCACGGTATAGTCGTTTGCTATGAAAAGATACTATTGTCTGAAGACAGTAACTGTGCTGAGTGTTGGCTAATATCTAAATATTCCAAAATAGCATTAATTTCATTAGCCTATTAGGTATTGCATGTGGCATCATGAAGTAGAAATATCTGGTTTTTAATTAAGTGTATGTGCTAAATTTCCTATATGTACCTAAATCTAATTATTAGAAAACACAATACAGTGTTTAGCACTATTGGGAATATTAGACAAAATTTGAAAAATCACACTGATATTGCTTTCCTATTTAAAATAAAAACCCAAAACCTTTAGCCTTGGTAACATAATACCTGCATTTCTAGAATAGACTGTTCATATGTTAGGGTAGGGAGGAATTTGATCTCCATTACAAGGTCAGCCGCCAACTCTTCTGGACATCATATAAATACATTGTTGCTAATGGTTGGCTTCAATGTTTGGTTTTTTTATTTTAGTAACTATTGTCTGCTACATATCAACTGCTAATTACAAGAGTCAGAGCCATGTTGTAGAAGAAAATCATTCTTTGTAAGTCTGAGGCTCTGATAAGTAAAGCAAGGTCCCATTTTCCACAGTGGGCAGAAGTAGACCCTGTCCAGTTTTAAAGGCACAGCTGGATTGTGGAGCCCTGCTCTAATTCCCAGACAGTCCTTCTCTTGTTGGGGATTTCTCCCGAATTGCTCCCAGAATGTTTAAGTAATAGTTGGGATTTTATTATAGGTCTTCCTACTAAAATATACCATCCAGCTAATTCTGTCATTTAATCATGCTCTGCTTTACTCACCAGAACTCCAGCAGAATCACTCAGAATTCTCAGAATTGTCTGAGAATCTGTCATTCTCAGTATCTGTCATTTTGTAGGTTTTGTTTCTCTAGGGTATGGCAAAATACTTTATATGCCTGAAGTTGCCACATGCCAGGAAACAAAGGTCCCTTCTTGTATTTTCAGTTTTGTAGTCATGGTGCAGATTTAGCCCCCTGAAGAATACCCCACCCTGCCCTTGGTTTTCCCGTTTTGTTTGCTTGTGTCTCAGTTATAGCAAATTTTCACTTCATAATTACAGTTACTTGCCTTCTTCCTCTACTATATCCTAACAGCTGCAGGATGTGATATAAAATGATGTGATATAAAATACATGAGATTTAAGACAATTTAAAGGGGGAAGATGTGGAAGTGGCCCAGAGGCTGGAGCAGGGACCCACTCTCCCTTCCTCCTCTAGTGTGTGAATGGAAAGCCGCCATCGTGTGAGAGTTGAGACAAAGCTTTGGTTTTTGTCGGAATGAAGAGCAAAAAATATTTGGAGATCAGCTTGGAGATATAGGGAATTTTGCCATTAACGGACCATGAATTTTAGGTCATACAGTGGAAGGATTTCAGGAGTTGGGAATAGGTGGGAGAAAGTCTCAAAACGTGGGATGGACAGAGCCTTCTGGTCGTGGAAACCTGGGATGAAGGGTGCAGTGACTTGGAGACAGGGAGGAGGAGCATGAATACAAATTCGAAGCGTTTAGTCAGTGTCTGCAATGTCCCGATCTCTCAGTAAATGTTAGCTTCTATTAGTTTTGTCATAAATCAATGAATTATTGAGAAAAAAGGATATACCAGAAAAGGATCAATAGCAATATTTATAACTTGCAAACTATACTTTAGCTTTACACTCAATCAATGTTATCAAAACTTGTGAGAACTTAAAGGATTAGATAAAACTATTTTCTGATGCAACAGGTTCCTAAAAGCACTCAGTAGGTATAAAACTCAGGAGTATTGAGGTTTTCAATAATGCTTATATATTGAATTGCAAAAACAATATTGGAACATTTAAAAACTCACACACTTCCAATCAAGGTTAGAAAAAATGATTTTATTTTATTTATTTATTACTAACCCTAACCCTAAAAAAATGATTCTATTTTTGCATTTCCTCTTGAATGAATGTAATTCACTAAAACAACAGCAACAACAAAAAACCCCTACAAATTTATAAGATATTTGGGGGGACACAAAGTCTTGTGGCCTCTTAAAGCACACTCCTTTTGAATAGGAACTATGCCTGACTGTAGTTAATGTTTTTAAAAATAGAACATCTCTCCAGAGGTCTTTTCATATCCTGGGCCAGAATCTGACCTGACATACAGGAAGGAATTGGCAAAAGTTGGTTTATACTTGTGAGTACAAAACCCACAAAGTTTATCTTTGTGTTATTATTGACTAGTTATTGTATTGTTTTCCATGTGAACAACTGTAAATCTACTTTTGCCCACCCCTGTATTTTACTCCTTGAGTAAACTCTCAACCTCAAAATAAATGAGTGAAGACTTTTAGATTTACCACATTGATTCAGAAAGGAAGGGATTTGTTTGTCTGTATTCAGGAAAATCTCTTAGACATTTTAAAATCTCTGTAGTGACTGAGGTATTCTCCTTCTGTGCTTATGATTTCAGATTGCACACACACATCCCAGCTAGTAGTCACAGAAGAGGACATCTCTCGATCGCACAGCTCACTGATGCAAAGGTCGTGTCCCAGTTATAGGAATGGCATCTTCCCTGGCGAAGGCACACACACTTCGTCCCCCCTGAATTTTCTGCAGTGCTACACACTGGTCATCATATTATTCTTCTTCAATCTTCCCTTCTCTCTTTGTTTTTGTGACATTATTTTCTCCTGATTCTATTCTTATTTTTTAATCGTCTATCTTGGTTTCCTTCATTAGGCTCAGCCTGTGGTACTTTGTTATGGTAGCCCTAGCAAACTAATACAATCATTCATTTGATAATTATTTGTAAGGCCCTGAAGAAAAGACCCTTGAGACACAGTCCATGGACAAAATAAATGTGCCATTCTCTGGGAAGAGATGGATATTGAAGGAGAGGGACAGGTTTTAGAGGTATGTGCTCTGCAAGCACAGAGAAGGAATGATGCTTCTCCATCCCATTCTCCCAGCTGCTCAAGGCAAACTTCTGGAGGCATCCTTGATTCTGCTTTGCTATTTCATCTTTTATTTAATTACCAGGAAATCAATTGGTTTAAATGGTTTAAAAATATATCTCAAGTGTCACCACTTGTTTCCCTTCCACAGCTATTATCCTGGTGTCTGCATCCCTCAGCCCATTTTTAGCATGGCAACCCAGGGACCTTCAAGTTCAAGTTAAGTCATGTCACCCCTCTCTACCAAACCCCCTGCAGTGGCTTCTATTTCACTCACTCCAGATGTTGTGATTCCTCCCCCTGCCCTCTCCCACATTCCGTCCCCCCAGTTCTGGGTTGATTCTTAACACGGAAGGCTCACTCCTGCTCATGGGCCTTTTATTTAGATGTTTCTTCTGCCTGGAATTCTTCCACCTGTCTCCCACATGTATTTGGCAAACTCATTTCCTTTAAGTCTGTTCACTTGGAAGGAACACTGAACAACCAAGTAGACAGAGTTACACGGGCAGTTGAGAGTAGCTTGCCTTTGTGATCAGCCACCATAGAACTGGTGCAGTGGGCACATGCTGGAGAGAGTGTGGTGGCAGAGATGAAAGGTGTGCATAGGCTCACTGTCACAGACTCCCACTTACAAAGACTGATCTAGCTACTGCTGGCAACAGAAACCAGTGCTAAGCCCCAGGACAGCACAATTTCTTGAGAAGACCAACCAGCCATTTGGTGACAAGTTGGCTACATTAACTCCTTTGCTCCTGGAAGAGCCAATGATTTGTTACCTGAAGAATGGGCACATATTTAGGACATGAGGTTGATTTTCCTGTTCATGAAGTTTCTGCCAGCACCACTATCTCATGGCTTATGAGATGGCTGATCCATAAGCATTGAATCCCACACAACATAACATCCATGAGGAAGCACATTCACAGCCAAGAAAGTGTAGGAGTGGGCTGTGATGAGATTCATAGGTCTTAGCACCAGCTGCACCATCTAGAAGCTGCTGACAGGAGCTCCAGTTTGAAGGCCATGTTCTGGGAAGATGGAGTGCATTCCTTGCAGACAGTGCCGATGTCTGCCAAATTGACAACCTCTATCAGACACGTGTCTCGAATAGGAAGAAGATATGAAATCCCAAACCAAGGGGTGGTAGCACATGTGGCCTCACTTGTTGTCATCATTCCCAGGGACCCACTGAGATATTTTTGTGTTTCTTATCTCCAGAAATTTGGACTCTTTTTTTTCTTTTTTTATCCTTATTTTTTTTATTTTATTGATTATGCCATTACAGTTGTTCTATTCCCCCCTGCATTCCCCTCCACCCTGCACACCCCCTCCCCCACCATTCCCCCTTTTAGTTTATGACCACGTGTCTCAAGTTCTTTAGATTCTATATTTCCCATACTATCCTTGCCCTCCCCCATATCTATTTTCTACCTACCATCTATGCTACTTATTTTCTGTACCTTCTCCCCCCTTCTCCTCCTCCCACTCCCCTGTTGCTAACCCTCCATGAGATCTTTATTTCTATGGTTCTGCTCCTGATCTAGCTGTCCTCTTAGTTTGCTTTTGTTTCAGGTGTGGTTCTTAATAACTGTGAGTTTGCTGTCCTTTCACTGTTCATCTTTTTTATCTTCTTTTTCTTAGATAAGTCCCTTTAACATTTCATATAATAAGGGCTTGGTGATGATGAACTCCTTGAATTTGATCTTATCTGAGAAGCACTTTATCTGCCCTTCCATTCTAAATGAAAGCTTTGTTGGATAGATCAATCTTGGTTGTAGGTCTTTGGATTTCATGACTTGGAATACTTCTTTCCAGCCCCTTCTTGCCTGTAAGGTCTCTTTTGAGAAATCCGCTGACAGTCTGTTGGGAACTCCTTTGCAGGTAACTGTCCCCTTATCTCTTGCTGCTTCTAGGATTCTCTCCTTCATTTTAATCTTGGCTAATGTAATTATGATGTGCCTTGCTGTGTTCCTTCTTGGGTCCAACTTCTTTGGGACTCTCTGAGCTTCCTGGATTTCCTGGAAGTCTATTTCCTTTCCCAGATTGGGGAAGTTCTCCTTTATTATTTTTTCAAATAAGTTTTCTACTCATGGCTGTTCCTCTTCCCCTTAGTACCCCTATAATTCAGATGTTGGAGCGTTTGAAGATGTCCTGGAGGTTCCTAAGCCTCTCCTCATTTTTTTGAATTCTTATTTTTTCATATTTTTCTGTTTGGTTATTTTTTTTTTTCCTTCTGGTTCACTCCTTTGATTTGAGTCCCAGTTTTCTTTCCATTATTATTGGTTTCCTGTGTATTTTCATTCATTTCAATTAGTTTAGCCTTCATAAGTTCCTCTAATTTGTGACTAAAATCAACCAGATCTGTGAGCATCCTGATCACCAATGTTTTGAGCTGTGCCTCTGATAAGTTGGCAATTTCTTGGTTGCTTAGAGTTATGGGCTCTGGAGTTTTGAATTCTTCTGGAGCCATGTTTTGGTCTGTTCCTGCCTGTTACATATGAGGAGCGGAGCCTTAGGTGTTCACCAGGGTAGGGCTGCCCAGGTCACTGGTTTGTGATGCTGTATGTGGGGGCAGGGTCAAAGAGGGGCAATGGCGGTCCTCTCTGCTGCTTCCTGCCGATGGGGCCTGTGTGGTCCATCTCACTGCTCGCTTCTTTGCTGGTTCATTAGTCTGGCAGAAGGGTTTGCTGTTGTTGGACTTCCATATAGTTCAATTTTCCGTGTTTTGGCTGAGTTTTTTGTTACTAAAACTTTGTTGTCTTTAAACTTGGTTGTACGAGAAGGTACGGTGTTTCCACCTATGCCTCCATCTTGGCGGAAGTCTCCTCCAGAAATTTGGACTCTTTAGAGTAGGAGGAGGTCCTTTGCTAGGGGACACAGCAATTTGTTATTGAATTACAAGTTATGGCTGCTGCCTAGGTAAGAAAAGGACTTACCATCTTGGCAGGGTTAATTGAACCTAATCAAAAGAAAGAGGTAAGGCTGCTGACACCAACTGAAGACAGAAAGGAATGTGCGTGCAACTCAGGGAAAGGACTCAGGGGACTCTTGGGACTTCCCAGCCAATGACTGAGCTCAGTGGCAATTCTATGGCTGTGTCTCTCCAATGAGGGACTCTAATAGGTAGGTAGGTAATCTTTGCTCTGGAGAAGCCTATCAGATTGGCCAAATCTTTATCAGGCCTACAGTAATCAGAGGCACTGTCTTGTCCATCCTGTTTACAGGTGTCAGATTGGAACCATGGTCTGAAACCATGGACCATCGTCATTCCCTGTTATGTGTTTTTCACAAACATTATCCCCCGTTCCCCAGTCTCTTGTCATCCTGACTCAGCCTCACTGTCTGCTTTCCTCAGGAACCCACTGACACAATGCTCTAATCAGCTGGTTGTAGTCTGTTAGCCACAGATAAAGGCAGTAGTATGCAGTAAGTGGCTAGCAGAGGCATGCTAACACATGGAAATAGTTATGCCCATTTAAAAAGTTGATTCACAAAGTAGTACCAGATTTTCTTATTATAGCGTTTTTATTTTCAAGAACTTTTACAGTTAAAATATTCTGGAAGTTGAATAGGAAAACTAAATTGAAGATAAATCTAAGCTAATTACAGATGCAAAATTTTTGTTTTAAATGTAAGCATCTACCCCCGTTTCTTTATCCAGACTTGGGTTGCTGTTCTGTGAATTGCAAACACACTTTTCTTGCTTGTTATGGAATTTGCTTTTTATGTTTTGGAAGCAGCTAAATTCAGGGGCAAGAAAATCTAACTGGTCTCTGATTTAGATTAAACACCTTCTGTGGCCGAGCCACTTCCTCCGGAATGCTGGTCACCCCAAATTAAAGATGGTGGCGGATAAACTCCTTGTCTTATATTTCAACTTTCTATTGCCATTCTCATTTCCTAGTTCTCTTTGTGACACTGTGATCTTCACTATCAGCTCAGACGTGGCATTAAAAGTAGCTGCCACTGCTTTCTATATTTGAGGTCCTGACTCTTAGGCACTCAGACTCTTAGGCTCCCAGAAGAAGTCACGTGGCTCCTTACAATGCTTCAGACACCAGTGGAAGTGGGCAGTTTTTTCTGTTTTTTTTTTTTTTATTCACTTACTGAAGGCATCAGTTTTCCAAAATAACCTTTATACAAAGAACATAATTGTTTACCTCAGATCTATCTCAGACCCTTTAATTGGCTTCCCATCATACTTTTCTTTTTCCTTTTAAAGCCTCAGGTCATGGTGTCTCAGTCTGGGGTGTTCTAACAAAATACCGAAGACTCGGTGATTTAAAACAACACAAATTTATTTCTCATAGTTCTGGGGACTGGAAGTCTGTGATTAGGGTGCCGGCATGGTCAGGCGAGGGCCCTCTTCTGGATCAGACATTACCTGCTGTGTCTTTACCAGGAGGAAGGGCTAGGGAGCTCTGCCGGACCTTTTTTATAGGAGCACTAGTCTCATTTATGAGAGCTCTACCCTCAAGGGTAATCACTTCCCGAAGCCCCGCCTCCAAATGCTATCACTGGGCATTAGGATTTCAATATATGAATTTGCAGGGGACACAACATTTAGAACATAACATGAGGGCTTTGGAACTTATTGCATTTTACTCATCGGTCTCTTCCCTTTTCTTTTTCTTCCTTCCTTCCTTTTTTGGACAGATCCTGTCTCAGGTTTATTTATAGCAATAACACAAGAGGACACCAGCCTCATGTAGGCAACAGCCCAGGGGCCACACCAGTCCTTCTGTCCTCATATCAGCAGACAGAGGCCTCTACTCTGGAGCATTATGGAGGGTGTGGGTACCTTTGGAGCCTGCAACTGCAGGTTGGGGCTTACTTTGAACCTTGGCCTTGGCTTTTGGCTGACAAAGCCATTGCTCATTGTGGTGAGCAATGTAAGTAAGTCAACTGAGCTTACTTGTGGCTGCTGCTCTTTGGAATCTTGGATTTGATATCCTTGGACTTTACAAGGGCCTCATAGCCTCAGCATGTGTGCTCATGACCTTGGTATGGTTGGCCTACATCTTCTTCAGGGCCATTTTGTTGTCTTTCTTGGCAAAGTGTATGTTTCTCAGAAACTTGGGTCCCACCCCCTTCAGAGGTTTGTATCTTTGTGATCAGTGTTCTGTGATTCTGTTTTTGTGCCATTTGGGGGACTGGTTGTGTGTGGTGTGGTTCTTGGACTTGGCCATATCTGCACCGAAGCCCATGGCTCCTGAAGTGCTTAGGACCGGAAGATCTTCCTTTTTTAGTTATTAATGGATTTTCTTAGGCTTTACACTCCAGCTAAACCATCATCCCTGACTCTCTTTCTCCTAGGGCTGAATCTACCAGATTGTTTTCCAGCCCTCTTCCAACCTTCAGATTTCTTCCTAAGATCTCTTTCATCCTGAAGGTCTGTTCTAACTGCCTCCAAAACATTTCTTCTTCTTTTAGTCTTTAACTTAATGCTTCAGTAATCATGAGCTTGTTTGTGCAAGAGTAATGATACTTGGTGGGAGCATAGTAATGGTATTTGGGAGAAGCAACTGGCAAATTTGAGTTCAGCAGTTTTGTTTTTATTGTTTTATGTACCTACAGTCCAAATACCCTGCTTTCACTACCATCAAAGGGGTGTGTGTGTGTCTGTGTGTGAATAGATGAGAATATGCTTGAAAGTCACTAACTTTTGTTTGTAGACTGAGGGAATAATTTGGCTTCTTTGTGAGTATTATACAGTTGTTTGCTGTCAGAACTAGGGGCTTTATTTAAATTAATAAAGAAGTCTACTATATGTAACTGAAGTGCTGAGGCAAAGACTGGCTGGTACTTCTGCACTGAAGGGTTAGCTGCAGCCTCTCCTGTGGTTAGAGTACATCTGTGAGAATGTACACAAGGAAACCGCTGAAGCTTTCATTTGTATATACCTGCTTACTTATCTTCCCGCTAAGTCAGACCTCTTCTATCCCTTGTTGCCTTTTGTTCCTATTTCTGGTACTATGTGCTATAGACTGAATATTTGTGTTCCCCCCACAATTCCTACTGAAATCTAGTCCCCATTGTGATATTTGGATGTGTGGCCTCGGGGAGGCGATTAGGTCAGGAGGGTGGAGCGTTCATGAATGAGATTACCGCCCTCTGTGAGGGAGACCCCAAAGAGCTCCCCCACCCCTTCCCTCGTGTGAGGACGTGGTGAGAAGATGGTTGTCTGGGAACCAGGAGGAGGGTCTTCACAGACTGCCAGCACCTTAAATCTCAGACTTCTCAGCCTCCAGAGTTGTGAGAAATACATTTATATTGTTTATAAGCCAGCCAGTTTATAATGTTTTTGTTGTGGCTGCCTGAATGGACTAAGACACTTGAAATTTTTAACTTTTGTTCTATGGACATTCTCTCAGTCTTCACCCCAGAATTGTCTGAAAGTCAACTGGCAGATGAACAGTGATGAAGGAAATGTAGATCCTAGATTCTTACTCATCTTCATCTTAGGGACAGAAGGAGAAAGTGTTAAATGTGTCGATGACAATTAGATGAAATGATCAGTTAAGTGGTGATGATTCTAAAGCTGGCTTCATATGACTGCAATGCACATGTTTTCTTTCTTGCTTTGCCCTTCTTTCAATAAAGAAGTTGCAATCAGAGTGCTTTTAGCCTAAGTGCTCAACCGTCCCCTTTGCCTTTTTGTCTATGGTAATAATTGCTGCATTGGACAAGGACTAAATTGGATTTGCATGTTATGACTGATTTCAGAGCAGGAGAGGACAAGTTTTTGTCTTCTGAAAATCATCACTCTGTGAGCCACTTAAAACTCCGGTGGACAAAGCACCAGAGAACATTCCACAGAGAACTGTTTTAATTGGTGTGCACTTCGTTGCTGTTTAGGGGCCAATGTGGGTCTGCATTTTGCAGCCCTTTGGCTCCAGATCACTTTTAAGTCTCAACCCCCCAATACTAATGTGACTAAATAGTCTTTTGTTTTTGTAAGTGTATGGAAGCTGTTCCAAAACTTAGACTTCACAGACCAGTAAATTTCCCCCAAAATATTTTAAACACTTGTTTAAGGTTTTCCGGAAAAACATTTTTTTTTTTTTTTGCTCTATAAGAATAGTTAAAAAAAAAAGATTGTCAAACAATATTTTGTCTAGGAATATTTCTTATGGCAGATATTATTCCCTCCTTCTTTGCTGACAAAACTCCAGTGGTGTTTGAGGGCTTACTCCTCTCCATGTGAGTCAAGGTTAAATCTTGACTAGTCTAAGGCTCCACGTCAGCATCCTTGGCACTGATTGGTTTAAACGTAGGCACACCATCCTAATCTGAACAGCCATGTGCTCAAGGAGGTCTTTTAGCAGATATGCTGCCATTTTCATTTGTTTCTCTCCATTCAGAACATTCTCTGTTTTGTTGTTGTTGTTGTGTGTGTGTTTTGCCTTTCTATGCTCTAGGAGGCTGGCTTCTGAGGATTGCCACAGGAAAATTCCCTTGTGGATTGCTTGTCCACTTGCTTGGCTAGTGGGGGCACTGCTAGGAGTGAAGAGTATTCATTACTCTCTCACGTCTACTCCCCTCCTGTTGGCTCCAATCTTGCCAGCAGCTTCACTGCTCCGAGGTACAGGCCCTCTCTTCCTCAGGGACTGCGCTCTTCATGGGGGTGGGGGGCTTCATTTTGTCTTCTTGTTCCTGCAGGATCAGAGTAGTAATGGCTGCTTGCTATGACTAATTCATGGCACTTCACCATCTTTTGTTAGCCCATCCCTTAAGTTCTGCCCATGGTCTTAAATAATTCTTCCATCAAAACCACTTCAATTAGCAGGTTCAATTCCCAGTCAGGGCACATGCCTGGGTTGCAGGCCAGGTCACCAGTGGGGGCCATGTGAGAGGCAACCACACATTGATGTTTCTCTCTCTCTCTTTCTTCCTCCCTTCCCCTCTCTAAAAATAAATAAATAAAATCTTTTAAAAATCGCTTCAGTTAGATTCTGTGAATGTGCCAGCTCTTTTGTGCCTGAACCCCAGCAGATATGGGGAACTTTTGGGAATGAGGTTTAAGAAGAGACATATGGGAAATCGTAGGCACTCTTGGACTGGGGGTTGTCATATCAGCAGGCGACCCCAGAGCCTTTGTGGCTGCCATCCTGAATAAGGATGGGAGCTGGGCTGAAGGAATCCAACCCGCTGTGGTTGGCAGAGCAGGAAGCCAGAAGGACCTATGCCCTGAGGCCGCTGTGCCTTGAATGCACCACCTCTGGAGATGCTCCGCAATGGGACAGTGTTTTACACGGATTGACCCACTTCCTTATTATTTACGCCACTTGCAGTTGTGGTCTTATGTTTCACGAAGCTGAAGGTTTTCTGGAGTAAGGAAAAGTGAATGAACAGGGGGCAATCACACAAGAATGGGGTGAGTGTGGGAAAACCTACACAAGCAGAATGAAGAGAGATACGCTGAACAATGGAAAGATGATGAGCAGTGTTCACTAAGACTTGGGCAGGTGGGAAAACTCCCACCACAACTGCCAGAGGAAAAAGGGGCCATTTTGACTCCAAACATGTAGAAAGAACAGACACTGAGAACAAAAGGCAGGCTAGAAATTTAAATAGAGTATTTGGGACATTGGTCTTACTTTCTCCCAAGTGTGGTCAGCACCAGCATACATAGTGCTTACCCATGGTTTATTTAAAAGACACCTCCCTGGGAAAGAAGTTACAAGGCACTCACTGGTGCATACCCAAGTAACAGGCAGGCACTGCAGCCAATTGGAACCCGGGGTAAAGTCAGCGAAGCCTATTTTCGGTCCCTGCCCCTACCAGACTGTGGGTAAGAGTCAGGGCAAGCTGCACTGGCCTGGCCTTAGGGCAGCGCCTCCGCTCTGGGCTCTGCCCGACCCTGCTCTTCGTGGCTGCTCTCCTCCCTGGCCGTCCAGGCTGGCCGGCTCTGTGCTCTCTGACCCACTATCTGTGGGGGCTCCCCCCTCCTTCCTCACCTCCCTCCTGGCTCTGCCTGCCAGGATTCTCTAGAACAGGTCCTTCCTCCATCCTCGAACCTCCACTGTGGTGATTTTTATCTTGTTAAGCCCTCCCCCTCAGCAAAATATTGTCATTTAAAAAAAAAATGAATCTTTTTAAATCTATTTAATGATAATGCTAATTTTAATAACTCTTGTCTATGGAGCTATTTTTCCTAAGTTGTAAATGATGTAACAGCTGACATCATTGGTTAAATTTCCCTGTTCTAGGCCCCCATCTTCTGGGCCCCCTGTTGCTTCCTTTTCCTTCTTTGACTGTCTGTCTTCTCAGTCCTGACTCCCTGTAGCCCTTCCCTACCAAATCTTAGAAGGGAAGTGGAAAGGAGAAACAAAACAAAATTTTAAGAAAAGGAGGAAAAGGAGAAGCCAATGATTATTTTCCATTGAAAACAGGAGAGACTGTCCAGATAAGAGAAAAGAGCTTTGAGGCCTGGTGTTTGCATGGTCCCATTAACCTAATGTTAATTGGAGGCAGGAGCACAGGGTTTGTTATTTCTTCTTGGGTGAGCGATTTGCATGAGTGATGTGGGATTTGAAGGCCATGGTTGATACTTATTCTAGGAAAATTGTAGAATAATCGCCTGATTTACCTACCTACCCAATCTCGCGGCAAGTCAGAGGAAAATGATCAATCTGTCCCTTGAATTGAAGACACTGAATCAATGCTTCTGACGGTGTGGGTTCGGGCCAGGAGCCACTGAGGTCTGCAGGCCTTTCCAGCTGTGTGGTTGGAGCGCTCTTAAGTGGGAACACATGTGCTGAGAACCCAGCGTCAGATATTTTCATTGTGGGGGAATATGGAAAACGGCACCGCTTTAAAATGAAGACACTTGCTTCTTACAATGTGTGAGGCAGAAGCACAGCAGTGAAGGACCCCAGCGGAAAAGACCCTCAGCTCGGCTTTGAGTCCCTCACTACTTCCTGACTTTGGGAATTTAGGGAACTCGGCCTCTCTAAGCTTTCTGTGTGTTTATGACACTGAAAATAATCAATCCTGGTTTTTATATTTATGAAATAATACTGTTCTGCCCACTTCTCGGGGCGGAGAGGATCACGTGGTACAAAATGGTCATCTGTTTTGAAGTGCGGTCTTCTACACACACACACACACACACACACACACGGTCCCTGTGAGGTTTTACTAGTAGGCGCGTCCCAGTGACAAGGTTATGATGGATTGTGACTGTCCTGGTCACTGCTTCCCGAAGGATGGGGTGGGGGGAGGAGTAGGGCAGGGTTGAATCAAGGTGCCGTCTTCCCCCTGGTTGCTTAGAAGACGCCATTGAATCAAGGCCCTGTGCCCAGCACTGTACTGGGTAGTGAGGGGAACACGACACAGCGCACGCCGGCCATTTATAAAGTGATGCCTGCTTTTATTCTCAGATGTAAGAGAGGAAGCAAAGTTCAACACATTTGGTAATATAACCTCCTGACTTTTTAAAGCAGACATTGTAGTGTTTGTTTTAGAAAATTATACGTAGGAATGTTTTTGATGCACATTCTGTTGGTTCCTCCTCCTCAGTGCTCAGTATTCTCTGATACACTGTCCCCGCCCTCCCCGCCCCCCCCCCCCATGCCTGTTGCCACCACTGCTCTCCTGGAGGCAGCATCGCCTCCCGTGGATGTCATCCCCTGAGCCTCCGGCCTAGTCTCTCCCCCGGTCTCCTTCTGCAATCTACTGTCTGCACCAACCCAGAATTATCTCTAGAACTCCAGTTTAATTATGCCGCTTTCTTGCCTAAACCCCTCCAGAATCTCCCCATTGCTTTCAGGATAAAGCCATAAGTCCTTCCCAGGGCACACAATGCCCTGACCTCTCCAGCCACGTGGCTCACCACCGTCCTAATCAACACTCAGGCCACCTTACATGCTCTCAGTCCCTACCCTCCCGGTCCCTGGCTTGTCTCAGATGGTCATGCCTGCCTCTTTCTCTGCCCTGCGTTCCCGAGCCAAATTCCATTCCTCCTTCCTGCGTGTTCATGGTGGGCCAGGCTGCTCCTCAGGGCTCCCTGTGCTGCTAGCCCCTCCTGTCCTTTCACTTACAGCTCAGGGCCTCACCTCACACTTCTCTGAGGAGTGGGAACTCTCTCAACTCCCTTCCAGATCCATAATCCAGCCATCTTGTTTCCTTTCCCCTAGTTAAAATGATCAGTGTCCTTCCCCATTAAACATGGGCATCTCTGCTCTGGATGTTATCCCCTCACCTTCTTGAGGACTCCTACTTTTATTCTCCCCTCCATCTCCAACCTTGTCAATCCCCCTTTCTCCTGGACCGTTCCCATCAGCATGCAAACATTGTTAAAATTTTCCTGATACTTTAGAGGATCACCAGCTGCCATTCCCTTACTCTGACTTTTACGCCTAGAATTCTTGGGCGGGTTGCCTGACCATGTTGTCTTCCTGCCCCACCTCTTCTGCACACACATTGGCCAGGATTCATCGGCAGCAGCCCTGTCACCGCTAAGCCGTAACCTCCACTTTGCACACTCAGAGTTCAGAGTTCCGCCCCGATCAGGTACCCTCCTAGCAGCAGTCACCATCTGGCCTGGGCTTCCTTCTCTTTCCTAGTCCCCTCACTGGCTCCTCACCCACTATCCCAGCACCCTGCACCCTTTTCTTCTCTTGCCACACTCCCTGGGGGTGGTCTCAAGTTGACCCAGAGCTTTAAGTGACATTTATTTGCTGGCGATTCCTGAATGTAGAGCTTTGGCTCAGACTACTTCTCTAAACTCCAGACTGCCTGTGCTGCTTTCGACTCCACATTCGCACGTAGCTACTTCCCAAGTCTCTCAAATTTAACACGTCCCAGAATGGACTCTTCATCCCGCCACTTCGGCATATACCCCCATGCTCGCGTCTTTCTTATCTCAGTAAGTCACACCTTCACTCACCTAGTTGTTCCCTCCAGAAACCTGGATAATCAACTTGTCTCTCTCTCTCTTTTTCCAACCTTCAGAGTCAGTTTGTCAGAAATCTCTGTCTGGTTCACCTCCAAAACTGATCTTGTGTTTGTCCACTTGGTGCCACCTCTTCTATGCCTACAGTCCAAGTCACCTTCAACTTCGAACATGGTGTCCCCTGCTTCCCCTTGGGGAAGGCAGCTCTAATCTAACCTATTCCTCTACGGCATCCGGAAAAAGTGTGATGCTGCATAAAATCTTCAGTGGCTCCCCGTTGTATAGCTCAGCGGGCCCTACTCGACCTGGCCCTTGCCTTTCCTCCAGTCTGCCTTCTCTCGCCATGGCCGCACCCTCTTCCTCAACACACATCCTGTAATGTCTGCTTGGTTCACCGATTTACATTCAGTAACTGCCCCTGGCAGGGAGATTCTACAAATAAACATTTGCTTTGATTGTTGCATTCACTGCTAGGTGTTAAGTCCTGGAGTAACTCAGGTGAACCAAAGAAAGTCCCTGACGGACAGGAGCCCTTAGTTTGGTGAGTGACCCAATGTGTGCACAGAAAATATTTGCTATTTGACCTGCCTGCAGGGGGACAGCCATGCCCGGGCCAGGGAGACTCAGGAGAGGTTTCCCAGGGAAGCGGACATCTGAAGTGAGGTGCTGAACTGCTGCAGAAATCTAAAACAAGGTATGAAGACAAGGATGTAAAATAATGGAAAAATATCATAAGATATTAATACTGGGGACTTCTGGCTTTTAGCTTGGTGAAAGTTTTTCATTCTTCTACCTTGGTTTTTCGAAACATTCCATCATAAATTTATTTTGTATCATAAAAAAAGTTAAAAAATTTGGTTGGGAATAGTTCTTTGACACACACACACACACACACGTACTGTAACACAGAACAGACTGGGGGTTCTCACGGTAATTTTTCTCATCTGTTTCCGAAAGTCAGTCGTAGGTACTAGAAATCCAACTGCTTCCTGAAATACAATTTCCCCAAAACAAACAAACAAAAAAGTAGAAGAAAAGATGAGGAAAAAAAGGGAAATGTTGAAATCCTTTTACTCAGTTTACGAGTCAAGCGGGTAGTAGGCAAGGGATAGGAGGAGGAAAGAAAATAGGATTTTCTTGTGATGTTCCACTTGTAAAAGTCAGTGGGTATTTTTACAGAGGTGCCAGCTGGTACTTCCTGAAAGTCTGCTAGTGGGGACAGGCTGTGAAATGGCAATAAGAAAGAGAAATGCTTTTCTGGGGAGAAATTTTAGTGCAGTGTGGAAAATGGGAAGAGAAAAAAAATCAAAGAGCGAATGGAAAATCCTTCCACAGGCCAACAACCCATACAACAGAAATGCGGAGGAGCTTGTGCCCCCAGGGCCCCCACAGCAGGCAAGGCCTCGTCTGGGCAAATGCCCCTTCCCCTGTGGCAAGCGGCCCGGAGAGAGCATTCGTTTATACCAATGCCCCGAGAGCGGCTATCATTTTGGGGGAAGTATAAAACGATAAAAATGGAAAAAAAAATTCCACTTCAGAAAAATTGGAAAGCATAAAAACTGAGACCACCAAGCAGTGGCCTTTTCCCCTGATTCAACAATGCAACTCTATTTTTCTGTAATAGGTATTTAGATGTTTCTGAATGAAACGTGCCGAACGCGGGCCCTGCGGAGCCAGGGGAACTGCTCTCCATCGCTGATCCCTCTCCAACTCACCATCTTTTCCAGCTTAGTCCACTCTTTTGTAATAACAACCAAGGGCACGTAGACCTCACTAAGCCTTGAGTCTCCTCCTGTTTTTTTCTCCAGGCCGGGACAAACCCTATTTAGTGCTCTTCTGGTTCAGAATTTTCTATGTTCCTCGTAGTGAGCTGCAGCGTTTGCAGCTGCCCTGACTAGCCATCTCCAGTGAGGACCCGGCTGCGGGAAGCTGAACGGAGTGGGGCCGCAACCAGGCAACCCCGTCAGTTCGCGGCGTGGGGCTTCAGAGCCTTCTACCCTCTCCTCTGCTTACAGAGCTGCTTCTCTCTTCTCAGGGGTTTTGACATCAGAGAATCTGAAATGATGGACTATTCTGAAGATTTGCTGAGGGCTCTGTACTTAAACCTTTTTCAGTACCTAAGAGAAATGTAAGGGACCTGAAACTTCTTCCTTGGGACCGCTCACTGGACAATATGGCCCTGCTCCGGCAAGGGTTGCACTGGCTAAAACCGAGTCACATCTTTGCCATTTGTGAGCACTGAGGCATTTTCCTCTGGTCAGAGGGAACTTTCACTCTTGCACAGGCAAATCAGTAAGTTCCAATGGTTGACTTTTAAATTAATTAATTAATTAACTTTTCCAGGGAGGAGAAGGGAAGGAGAAAGAGTATGAGAGGAATATTGATACGCAAGACATACGTCAATCCATTGCCTCTCGCACGCCCCCAACTGGAGACCTGGCCCACAACCCAGGCATGTGCTCCGTTCTCATGCAGGTGGTGCTCCATCCACTGAGCAGTACCAGCCAGGGCTAGTTGTTGGCTCTTAAGATATGAAAACAGTAGGACTTATCAATATAAGAGTAATCCTATATTTAATTTAAAACAGGAGACAGTCCCAAAGGACTTAGCATAAAGGCAGTGGTTTTCAGTCTAGTCTTAAGATGCTGGCTACAGTGTATCCTAAAGCCCCTTTTGGGTAGAGATTGTCCCAGCAATAACTGGGAATGTGTCCTCCTTTGGTCCTCAATCCCCAGCCTAAAGGTTTGTCCATTTCCCCTTTTTAATCGATAACTTTCAGAGGTTTAATCAGGTCTGGTTAGATTTAGAATTACTTTTAATTACTCTGGAATCCTGTTTGGAGAAACTGTATTTTTTTTTTAACTTTGGCTAGAATTAAAAATGGTAGAGGGGGTCAGAGAGTGCAGACAAGATGCTATTTGTCCTCTTGTTGCCAAGAACCCGACTTGACGAAGCAGTGATTTAAGATGATTGCTTCTGAAATCATGACCTCAGATGAGCTTACGTAAAGAGATCTGGCTTGAGCCTCGACATGGCCAGAACCCACTCCTGTCCAGCTGACGTGTGTGACCAGCGGTGTGAGTGTGCCTGGGACTGTTGTGGTTTTAAACCACGTGTCTTGAGCCTTGGAAAACCCCTTAGTCCTGGGAAAACTGGGATGGCTGGCCACCTACTTGAAGTTTGAATAGATCAAAACGGGGCAACCGTGACAATGCGCTTGTTCTCTGGGTTTCGTTTTCTTTCTGCGTGTGGGATGGATCCCACTTGCAGTCGGTTTACTAAAGAGTGCTGCAGGAGGAGGAGGCAAGAGGAGTGAGAGAAAGGGAGTTTGGGTGGAATGCTTTTTTTTTTTCAACGAGTCTGTACTTTCACAGCAGTTTATTTTTCACAGTGGCCACATTTACATTATGGGCGGGAAGTGTGATAGCAACAGAGGTTGGGCCTAAGCTAAAGAAAGCAATTTCTGCTCATAGATAATGGGATGGAGAATGAGTCTCAGTGTAGACTGCCCGGATTCTCGGGCAGACTTGGACACCCTTTTCCTTGTGTGCCATGTTCCATATTAACATGGTACACATTTTGTACTGTATTTCATGTCAGCAAGTATAAAAACTTCATTTCATGTATGTGCTTATAAACTTCCGGTTAGAAGAGATGTAACATTTCATTTTGGTGTTTCCAGTGCCAGACACTGTGCCTAGTACATAGCGGGTACTTAATAAATTAAAAAATGATTTACTAAATGCACCCCGGGGGGAAGGGGATTGTTAAAAGGAAATGGAGAATTCTCACAGTTGCTTTCAAATCCATTGTGGGGTGACTTACGAACCATTTGCCTGGTAGGTTTTATTTTACTTTTTTTTTCCTTAGATACATTGAATGGAAATAAAATTTATCTTTGCAGAGTTAGAAAAATTATTTTCCTTTGGCAAGGAGTGGGGAGGTAAGGTTGGGTGATAATGACAAGGGCACCTTCTCATGTCAAAACACAAACAACTGGCCTGCTTCTGGGAAGAGATTAGACAAGCCTGCCTTCACCGGGCAAAGCCATCGGCCTTCACTGTCCTCATGGGTGGATGGTTTTGTGTCCGTAAGAGAGTGAAAGGATGTTGTTCTGTCTTCCCCAATTGCTCCTGATGACTGTCCACCTGGCCGCCATAGCTTTCCAGCTGCCCCAAGAGAACCTTATCTCTGATAGGACCCTGGGACACCGGTAAGGGCAAAGGAGGAAGAGTGTATGGAGAGCTCTCATGCCTTATTAGGTAACTCAGGTGCAGTCCCTCCTCACCTCCCTCCCTCCCTCTTGCCTTTCTTCCCTCCACCTTTCCTTCCTTATTTCTGTTTATGTGTGTGCATGTATTTTAATTTCAAAGTTACAGTTGACCTTAGAACAAAGCAGGGGTTAAAGGTGCTGACCCCCTGTGCAGTTAAAAACCCATGTATAACTTTTGTAGTTAAATTCCCCCAAATTTAACTACTGTTGACAAGAAGCTTTACTGATAACATAACGTTGCTTAATACATAATTTGTATGTTATATTTATTGCATACCATATTCTTATAATGAGGTAGCCTAGAGAAGAGAAAATGTTATTTAGAAAACCATAAGGAAAAGAAAATACATTTATAGTACAGTACATATTTATTGGGAAAAAATACACATATAACTGGACCTGTGTTTTTGTTATATGTGTACATTCCAAGGAAAAGAAAATCTTTATAGTAAAGTACATTTAAAAAAATATAGCTACCGGATTCAAACCTGTGTTGTCCAAGGGTCAACTGTAATGTATGTTTGTACACAAAAGGCTCCAACTTTCAGAATGCTGAAGAGTCCCTTTCACCAGAACAACAGCCTTTTATCCTGTAGCACTTGGTGGGAAAGTGCACTGTTACCTCTGCCTGCTCTCTAGAGGGCCCAGGTCATTTCCAACCTCAGCCATGAAGCTGTGCCTTTTGTGCCAGTCTTTGTGTCTGTGACTCTGTCAGACTTCGGTTGCCATTCTTGTGTCTGCTTTGCAGCTTGGCATGTCTGCCATTCCAGGGCTTCTTCCTTTCCCTTTTGCCTGTTGCCAAGCTCCCTTGAGGAATAACCCCCTCCCTGCCTCCACCTGGCTTTCTCTCTGGAGCAGCTTCCCTGCAGAACTTGAGGTTTCCTGTAATACTATTCACAACTATTACTCAGCAGCAGGGGTTAAACTGAAAACCGAATCCAAGCAGTGTGCTCTTTACTTGTATGTCTCCCACGCTGACCCTATCAAAAGTGAGAGCACTGCCCTCTAAACTGTTAGTAATATGAAGCTGATACGTTCCAGACTTTCTGAATAGGGAGGTTCCTTCTGAGGGCAAAATGACTGAACTTGTAGGCTTGCTTTTTGAATTTGGCACCATTGAGTCCTAACTAGTTGCCAGGAAGTTCAACAAACACTAAAGGCAATAGAACAACTACAGATCTAAAGATGAATACAAACTTGAGTAATCTGGCTCATAAAACAGTATTTCATTTTCAGATTATGTCTCCACATGGTTGTCTCCTCACATCGCTGTCCTCTTGCCTTCACAGGACGGAGGCATGTTTGATTCAACCTCCTAGGCATTGATAGATTATGCAAAGTAAGAAACAAAAAAGTGAGTCTGTGAGGCAACAAAGATGCCCCCTCTCATTTCTATCTCAGGGGAATCACAGGGGTTCCATTTTATTTCTAAGGTCCTCCCCTGCTGAAACCCCCTATAATGTCACTCCCTTCAAGCATCGGATTCCAGCAGAGCCAGCAAATGTGCATGCCCCACTATGGGAGGGAGTGTTTTGTGGCAATGCAACTCTTTTCTCCATTCCAGAATGCTGGATGGAGATTTTAGAAATAGGAATCAAGAAATGGAAATAAAGGCCACTGCCACAGGAGTGCTCCCCTGCCCACCTCGACCCTGCAGCTGAGTCAGGGAGTCAAGTGAAAGAGGGAGAGTCTATGTGAGCTGTACCACGTGAGCAGTTCTGGGATCCACAGGGGACACCACTGCCTGCAGTGCCAAGGCCACCAGACAAATTAGGATGTCCCTGCATGAAGATATCAGCTGTGATGCATGTTTCAAAGAAAAATTTCCAGGTCGCAGATATATGTGTAATTTGTTATGGTTACAGTCTTTGTGCATCTTGTTATGGAAGTAGCGCAACGGGGCATATAGAACCACCCCGTGCAGTGCGGGTTGACGAGAGTAGATTTTGATTCCTGCTGTGGTGGGGAAGCTTTCACTGCAGAGCAACCACAGTCTTTTACTTGTCCCTATTGTGGGAAAATGGGCTGTACAGAGACATCTCTTCAAGAACAGGTTACTTCTGAGCATGCAGAAACTTTGATAGAAGTGGTTTGTCCTGTTTGTGCAGCATTACCTGGAGGTGTACCTAATCATGCAGCAGATGACTTTGCAGCTCATCTGACACTTGGACACAGAGTCCCTGGAGATCTAGATGAATCAAGTGGTGTTGGACATGTACCTATAATGTTTCACCCTGGCCAGGGATTAGGAGGTCCTTCTGCTCACATATCAAACATGCACTTTACTAGCAGTTCTACTGGGGGACTTTCTTCTCCTTAGAGTATTCTCCAAACAAGAGGGAAGCCATGAATCCTATAGCCGAGCTTTCATCTCCATTGTCAGGAGTGAGACATTCTGTAGGAGGACAACTCAATTCTTCTGGCCCTTGCACTTCTCAGTGACAACAACCACAAGTGCAGCTGCAGCTAGAACCCGCAGCAACTGGAGAGCGCCCTCGACACAAGCCACATGTGAACATGGCACCACCACTACAGTCACACAAGCTGCAGCAACAACCAACACAGCCAACACAGAGAGCGCTCAGCCAACTGTCCAGAGTTCCCCATTTCTTTTAACAAGATCGAGTGATCCTAAAATGTCTGAAACAGAGCACCAGTCCATGGAAAGTGAGTGCGCAGACCACAGCCTGTGTGTCCGAGAGCTCCTTCTGTCCACTTCAGCGCTTGGAGAGAGGTCCTCCTGAGACAAGAATGAGTGAGGAGGGGGAGGGGATAGCAGATTTTGGTTCTATAGGCTGTGTAGATATTCTGCCTTTAGGTGTTGCTTTAGAAAACCTAAATTTAAAAGGGAGCAATAAAAGAATTGAGCCTCTGCCACCTCTTCTTTGATGATACCTCAACTCTCAGACAATGTCCTCTGTGCTGTATTTGCCAATAAAAGTGGACAGTAGCTGTCTTGTGTTTGGTGATTGTAATTTCAGGTCTGTCACTCTTCTTACATTGTGTACATTCAAAAGGAGGAGAAAAATACATGATAATCATTTCCACAAAACTAACTGTTACATGTAGCAGGTAAATGTAGGGAGCAGAGCAGGGGTGACCTCTGCTTCCTGTACCTTGACATTCACAAGGCTCTCCTAATACTCCAGGTTCCAACTCAGGAGGGAGGTTGAAATCTCTAATGAAGCTACTGTGTGCATTTATGAATTCTAACAAGTGAAAAAGTGCTCATGTGCTTTACTTAAAAAAAAGAGAAAAATTGCTGTGTATGTGTGCATGACATCTTACCCAGAAGTCAGCTTACCCTTTTCTTGTGATAAAATGACATAAGTGATATTGCCCTTGAAGAATTCTTCATATTTTCAGATTCTGAGAAGACCATGAGAACTTGCCTGGGGAGACTATTTCCCAGCTGATTAATTTCTTGATAAATTACAGAAACATGGCACCAAGCAATGACCTCAACACTAAATCCAAATGATGAGGCCTTGGCTGCCCTTGACCTGGAAAGTTCTGGGGAGGCCTGTTCTCAAGAGGGTGCATATTTGTTTTAAATTGACCTAAGAGAATACAAATATTTTTCAAATTATTGTGCTGCCATTGCTTCAATGATCAAAAGGAAAAAAAGAGTGGTTTTTAATGTTTAATCTGGTTAATACCATGGTGCTGGTGTGCATCTGCTCAGACCCATTATTTTTTATATTCAGTGAACACTCCAGAAACCGAAAGCATCTGAGGCCTGAAAAGAGAACAGCAAAGCTTTCCCCGTGGGAGTTAGTCTGACACCAAAACAGACTGTATCATAGTAAGAACAGAGTTCATTAAGCAGGACTTGTGTGAAATATGGGGGCTCCCTGTGGAATCACGATGGAGAGAGATCAGACAGAAGCACTCAGTGTCTCTGTTGTGGAATCCTGACTTCAGTTTATGGGGAGACTTGGGACATGGTTGAAGTCATAGGTTCGTTATTCTGGCTAATATCGACTTGAACTGTGAAGCAATGTTAAAAGGGAGGAATATTTGGAGGTATGAATTAACAGATTTTTAGTCTCCAAGAAACTTTTAGAGACATATCTTCGCTTCTCTGTGAAAAAATCCAGATGTTTTTTAAACACGTTTCCCATCGATGCCACTGCTGGTTACAGAGCAGTTAATGTGGGAGAGTTAGTTTGAGAGTGAGTGATGTGGCTCAGAAATAGAGCATAAAGTCAGTCACAGGACACACAGCCGAAAAGTGGGGATTTCCATGGAACCCGACTGGCTTCAGGTTATGCATGACTTAGAAGTAGTCCAAAGGTGAGTGCCATTGAGGTTTTTGCTATATCTTGAAACAAAAGTGTTTCTTAAAGATTATTTAAAAAATGAATACAAGCCTTAATTTGCTAAAAACATTGATGAGTAATTTTGTAATAATTTGGTGGGAGTAAGGCAGGAAAAACTTAGCCAAAATGGACTTTTCTTTAAAAGAATCTATAGAATTAAAACAACAACAACAACAACAATAATAATGCTGATGTAACATGTTGGCAGAAAATGTAAAATAAACTTTAAAAATTTCCAACACTTTAAAATGAATTTGAAATGACCAACTTTAAGGAATTTCTTGGTAGTCTTATGATCTTGGACATAAGCTTATTACAAAGTCATTCTTGTGATATTATGGGGAAAATTGGAACTCAAAAATATTGGACAATTTAAATTTTAAGGTTTCTTTTATATGTTTTCTGATAAATTGTTAACATAACACTATTTTTCATAATTGATTATTAAATATAGCCAGCCCTGAGTTCTACAGTCATAGTAACTATATCATTTTTAATGATCTTCAGAAAGCTATTACTCAAAATACTTAGGTTTTTTTTTTTACCCATACAAAACCCAAGAAGGTTGGCAGTGCAGACATATTACCCTTTTACAAAAGATTTAAGGAATGCAAGCTTTTTAAAATAAATAATAAAATGTATTAAATAAATTCATCACAGTGGCTCAATCAGAGACTTAATTTAAAAAACAGAAACACAACAAATATGACCCCACAGCTGAAGATACAGAGTCCTATAAAGAAATCAAGACAAGAACAGACTATCTAAGGAAAAAATGAAAGACAACCCAAGGAGAGAGGCTGGACAGCCTGGGTCAAGGCTCTTGGCCGGAGACCTGGTCCACGTGGGTGTCTTACAGTTACTTTGTAAAGGCTGTGGGTTTTCTTCAGAGCTCAGCAGTGTGTGGGTTCAGTGGGCTATTGATGTTGGGTTCTCCTAGCAGGCTCTGGATGAAGAGCAGGATGGTCCTGACGTCATACAGGGCAGACCACTTGTCCTTCAGGATGTCCAGGCAGATGTCACCCTGGGTGTTCATGTTGGGATGGTAGCAGGGCATTAGGAACTTCACTGTGGGTGCATTGTAACGGTGGCCACTGGGGAACTTCAGGTCATTGTGTACTGTGCCAGCTTCTGTGTGAATGGCCCCCACATATTTGAAAAGGTTGTCTGATTCAGGGAAGACAGAAATTCCTTTGTTACCAGACATCATACAGGTCATCAGCTTCTGCTGTAACCGGGGGAGGATCCTGGCTGCATCCCTACACCTTCCGTCCTCTTTTGGGAGGGTCTGTAAGAGCAGCCTGAGCTCCTACAGTGTCCCCTCACCTCCCATATCTCAGCTGTTCCAGGAGAAGGGGATACCCAAGAAATGCAAGCTTTGTACTTGCCTAAAGCTGGAAACTGCTGGGACCAGGACTAGTTCTTCTGACCCTGGATTGCTACTCACTATGTTTTGATAATTGAAGAAGTCACTTCTGGTTTTAGGTTACTCTTAAATGAGACATGAAGCATTAAAAATATTCTTAGCCTAGTTACAGGCATTTCTTGGTGAATGAGTATAATATAAATCTTCATTGTAATCTAGAATTTATTTTAGTCTATTAGTTTTAGGTATTATTTTACATTCTATCTGTGGAATTACCTAGTTCATTTAATTTGCATTCCATTTTTAAGTGTATTTTTCCCATTACTATTTGGTCCCCTATGTCCCCTGGCAATCATCCCTCTATTGTCCACATCCATGAGTCCTTTTTTCTTTTTGCTTGATCCTTCCACCCCCTCACCTTCCTCATCCATAGCTGTCATTCTTTTTTCTATGAGTCTGTCTTTATTTTGCTTGTTAGTTTGGTTTGTTTATTAGATTCCACATATGCATGAAGTCATATGGTGTTTGTCTTTCTCTGACTGGCTTACTTCACTTGGCATAATGTTCTCCAGGTCCATCCATGCTATTGCAAAGGGTAAAATTTTCTTTTTTTTTTAAATGGTTGAGTAATATTCCATTGTGTAAATGTCCCATAGTTGTTTTATCCACTCATCTATTGGTGGACACTTGGATTGCTTCCATATGTTGGTGATTGTAAGTAATGCTACAATGCATAACATTTTAATCTGAGGGAATTCATATATTGCTTCTATGAGCAATAGATAGTTTATAAGATACCATCATTTATGGAACATATGCTGAAAACAGGTAAAGTTGACAAAAAATTGAGAATAAAGTCCAAGTATTTAAAGAGCTTTTAAAACAATGGGAATTCTTATTGAAAAGAGCTTTTTGCAAAGGGAATATAGTCAATCACATTGTGATAACTATGTATGGTATATATGTAGTGTGGTATATATACACGTATGGAGTCTAGGGACAGGTAAGATGAAGATGTTAACTTGGGAGTCAGCGGCATGGGGTCAGTCATCTAGGAGGTAAGTGTGGATGGAGAAGGTAAGAGGAGTCTGAGAGCGTTAGGTGAGTGCATGCCCATGTGTAGAGCAATGGTCTTCTCCCTGGCTGCATGGTAGAATCACTTTCGAGATTTAAAAACACACAGTGGCATCTGGGCCTCTTCCTCAGGGCCCCTGGCTCAGATATCTGGTATGGATCCTAAGCGTCAAAATTTTTGTAGACATTCTGTCATATGGCTGTAGAGTGCAGGTGAGGTGGAAAACCAGTCCACCAGGATTCAGGATGAGGAAGGGGAGCCCTCGATGGAGACTGAGAGCTATGAGTAAAAATAAAGAAGAGTGGCGTCTCAGAAGTCAATGCAGAAAGTGTTCAAGAAAGGTGGATTGTGCAAACTGTGCCAAGTACTGCTGATACAGTAAATGAGATGAAAAGATTGAATATTCATTTTGTCAATGTAAAGGTCACTGTTGACCTTGACAAGGGCAGTTGCCATGGAGTGGTGGGATGAAAGTCTAATTAGAGTAGATTCATGAGAAAAAAGAATATAGACGGTTCTTTAGAAAAGCTTTGTTTGAAGAAATATGAGGAGACACTTGGAAGGAATTTGAAATCAAGGGAGTTTTTTTTAAGATGGCAAACATTACAGCATATTTATATGTTGATGGGGATGATCCAGTCAAGATGGGAAATAATGAATGAAGGAGAAATGGAAGGCAGTTGTCTACAACTGAGCACATCCTGAGCACAAGAGGAGGGTCCTCTGAGAGGAGAAAGGGCAGCTCTCCTGCTGAAGAGGAAGGAAGGCAGCTCGCACTGGTGACTACTCAAAGCAGCTGAGTCGGTGGTGGGAGAGCCCAAAGTTCTCTACAGCAGGCGATTAGTTGCAAGTGAGCAGAGGGCAAGAGAAACTGGGGGTCTGAAAAGAGAGAATATTTGAAACAGTCACTCTGGGGAGATAAGCAATGTGGTAGGGTGGATGGGCAACTTGAAGGACTCATTTGAGGTGTGTGGCCATGGATTTAGGTGAGACTAAGTGAGCATGGTTGTCTGCTTTTTCTCCATATGTTTCACTTTTTTGGGCTTAAGTACAGAGGAGGCAGAGAGTTGAATTTAACCAGGGCTGAGTTTTTTTTCTAGGTACGTGTGATGAAGAGAAAAAGGGAATAAGAAGGTGAGAGTACATGCAAAGGGATGTGTAATAGAGTGGACTGTCGAATCTAAGCAGTAGAAGGAGAGATGTGAGGATATGAAGGGAGCTACAGATGATGAAATGATGACTTCAGTAAGGCAGAAGAGTTATTGGAATGGAGTATGAGGGGAGGTGATTTGGAAAAGGAGGAAATGCTATTTAGAAAGTGAGATGCTTGAAATGAAGATTTAGGGAAAGAATACAGTTACTTATACTGTCATTCAGTGGTGTGTGATCCTGGGAGTGGAGATCTGAGGTGGGTTGCAAGACAAGTGTCATTGGCAGTGAGACATTAAGGAAGTGAGAAGACGAGGTACTGGTGGAAAGGTTTCCTAGATGTGGGGGTCTCCATGAATTATGACAGGAGAAATGACAAAGAGACAGACTGATTCAGGAGTTTAAATCTCCAAGGAGTGAGAGGGAATGAATGAAGGGCAGCAGAGGACTGCAGTGGGGAGGACAGTATATCTGATGCACTCTGCGGTCCTGGCCTGATGCCGAGCTCTTCAAAGGAGCCGGAAGCTTTCATGGAGAAGGGGTCACAGTGGTCTGGAAGCAGCACTGAGAAGGAAGAAAGAGACTTTGCCCAGCTCTCAGCCCAGTGGGGCAAGGGTGTGAGAGAAAAATGACTAGACTGGCTTGGGTTTGAGCACGATGAGGGCAACATTTAGAGAAAAGGTGGGTGATACAGGATTTTACTATCACTTGACCAGAAGTTTCAGCAGGCAAAGGGGAAGTATTTGTGGGGTCTAGGGTAGGTGTGATATTTCAGCAAAGTAGGAGATGTACAGATCTGCATGGGGACAACAGTCTGGGGCGTGAGGAGTGATCTTGAGTCTTGTGGTCACCAAGAAAAACAGGCATTATGTCTTAAGGCATAATGGAATTGGTTTTGATGTTTCTTAAGGATAAGCTTGATATTCAGTTCTAATTAGAGTACATTTCTGGGACTGGTATCCTAGATTTTGGTAATGAAGCAGTGCTTATTGGGGAAGAGAGGGTTTCCAAGAGGACAGAGAACTCTTTGGGCCCTTTGCCAAGGGTAGCATTATGACTAGGAAAAGTTTAATATTACTTTAGAGCTCTATGGACATTTCAGGAAAATTTTAAATTCTTTCCTTCTGATACATTTGCAGAGGGAAAATTTTTTAGGTCAATCTTTTTGATATTGCGATGGCTAATGTGGTAAATGCCCTACTATCCATTCTATTCCAAATGATTAGTCTTTGCCGAAGCAATGGCACAAGTGCTGCCAGTGACTGGTTTAGGAACAGGCAAGTGACCTAACCTTAGTCAACCAGTAGGACAGGAAGTCAAATGCACACGGGTTGGGAGCTGGCTTCACGGATGCTTTGTGGAAACATTCCAAATTCCTTGAAAACCATTTCAGAAATAGATTGTTTCTCTTCTTTCTCATGCTTTTGGTCATGAGGCCTGACAGAGTCTCAGTAATCTTCTGCCCACTGGGAGGTCAATGCCGATACCCAGAGGAGGTCCAATCGGAGAGAACGCAGAGAAGTGGACCCTGAGCCCTGACATGTCGCCCCTAGAGTGTTCCCCATCTTTGGGCTTCTTGTCATGAGAGGTTATACATTTTCTTATTGTTTCTTAAAGCTACTTTTAGTTGAGTTTCCTGTTACTTACAGCTCAAAACACCCTATTGGTACCCATAAGCACTGAAAGATTGCTCTTCAGGAGAGCTGTATATTAAAAATATCACATTACAATAAATCTAAATGCCATTTGGTAATGAGTGTGTATATGAATAGGATTTTTTATCAAAATTTGTCTGAGTGACCTCGGGTTTGTTATGGGCTGAATGTTTGTAACTCTCCCAAAATCGTATAATGAAATTCTAACCTGCTTTGGTGCCCATGTGCCTTCCTATTTCGTGCAGTGGGCCAACATTTGGGAACCTAGTTTCTGATTTGGGCTCAGCCTTATTTTCAGAATTTCTCACTTTTCTGGGTGTCAGGTCCCTTCCTTATACAAATAAATGGTTTGGACATATGATCTGTGAGCCCCTTGATTGTCTGTGATTACTGTGAATTTATTCTAAATGTCTCTGAGTATGTGGCATGTCCTCTAGCTAAATGACCCAGAACTTCTGGGGAGGGGACCCTAGTGGGAGCCTTGCCTGATGGGGAGATAATGGCCTGTCACCCTCCTGTCAAACCCTAGCTCCCAGTCAATGACATCAATGAAGGGCATTTCTGAAACATTGAACAAGCTCCCTGGGCTTATGGCTCTGAATAAGTTATAAAGCACACACTCAACACTTGATACTTTTCATTAAGATTAAAGAACTCTCAAGTGCAAGTGACAGAGTATGTTGATATATGGTTATAGTCATAACACTGTGCTTTTTTGTCTTCAGAGGAATTTTTCCCAGTCATGGATTTAACCTGACAACCAGACAACAAAGGTCCCTGATTACACTTAATAAGAAAATTTAATAACCCCTTATTGAGTATTTTTGCTGCAGCCTTGGATTAACCTTTAACAAATAAAGCTTTAGTTGCCACACAGCCTCAAGAATGTTCTCCCTGTGATGAATGTGTCTAAGTCTGTGTGGACCTGAGGATGTTGGGGGCTGGGAGAGTCCCACTGTGGTTGGACCGACCTCCAGGAAGCCAGCCCTATGGAATCAATGATACCAAGATGCTAGGAATGACTTCTGAGGCCCAAGTCCCATCACCGTCTTCCACGGCAAAATCCAGAAGAAACCCAAGTGGGTTTCAGACATTTAAATACTAGGCACAACTAAACGGCAGAACAGTCCCTGCAAAGATTTATTTATAAATGGTCATCTATTTAAAAATTGAATGGGGGCTTACTGTGGGTCACAACACTGTGGGGAGGGCATGATGTGACTAAGCAGCTGGTGTTGTCATGGAAACTAATCCCCATAATGTAGGCAAGGAAAAACAGATTAAAAATGTCTCTATTTCATGTTATGAAAGAATGCTTATTTACTATCTTATGCTAAGATAGTCCAGATGAACAAGCCAGAAGAGAATTTGGAAGAAAGCCTGTAGAAAGAATACATAATATAATAGGAGATTTCAGTATTGCTGTCCCGTCAATCTTTCTTTTGGTTTTGGTGGGTGATACAACAGCAAACCCTCTGTATTGGCTGTAACATTTTGCCATGCTGTTCCCTGGAGAGCCAAAGGGCTGTTGATTTACTATCATTTTTATAATTATGGTCTTGAAGATCTTTCGAAGAAATGAATGTGTAATGCAAATGTGTATGTTTTTGTGGTTAAACTGGATAAACGTAAAGTTTGACTTATGTGTAGTTATGACTGTTTTTCACTTTCAGGTAAACTGAGAATTTTATTATTGACACAGAATGACATGCTTATTACATGCTTCTGTGTATTTGCATGGTCCATTATGGACTTTTATCAAGTAGAAGAGTTTCTAGTTCATTACATAGTGTATATATAATATACAAATTATATATATTACATATATGTGTATGCATTCTAACAAAGCCTTATGTGCTTTATTATGCACTAGATCTTATTTGCTAAAAGTTCTTTTGTACTGCTGTATGTGTTTGAAATCAAGATCTCTGGCTTCCATATATATTTTTAATTGAGAACAGATGCACCCTTTCACATTTTGGGTAAATTATTTGTGACTAGTGTGTGTTCCTTTAAGACTTTGCACCCAAATGCCTTTTTTCTGTTCCCTTAGGAAGGTAACGGTGAGTTTCATGGGGGGGGGGCAGCTCCAAAGCCTGGAGGCTTAGGGGAGACAAGTTATGATTTATGCAAACACCACCCCAGTAAACTGTCCTGTCCTTACAGGCTGGGTGGACACTGAGAAGAGCCCACCGGGTCCCTTGAGGAGGGTGCACTCATGATTTCTGTCTTTGTTATGTACGCAAGCTGACTACTGCTGAGACCAGCCAAGCCCTGGAGCAGAGTGTCCCCTTCAGCTTCCAGATTCAGTATCCACATCACTGACTCTAGGAAAATGCATTGACCTGCCTCTCTAGGCCGTGCAGAGACAATAACCGGATGTTGTCCAAATTCTGTTTTCTCTGCCAGACGGTAGCACAGTCTGTGGGAGCCACAAAAGGAGGATGTGCTGATGCTGTGGGTAAGCCATCTTAGAGGGAAAGGGACATGATCAGTGGAGGCAAATATAACTAAAGCTCCTTTGTTTCTTTAAAGGTCAGTGTCCTGTAGACAATGGGAGTGAAATGGGTACTCAGTCTGGACCCCAGTGTTACCCTGCCCAGGACTTTGTCATCAAGGCATCTATGGTAATAATGCCTGTGTCCAGTTAGGGACCACGGAGGAGCAATGTATCCTGACCACTCTCTGCAGGTAGCAAAGTGAGTGGGTATAGACCCCCAGCTACTCATAATCCCCTCTTCTCCCACCTGGGGTACTGGAGGTCCGGCCAATGGCTCCTCTTTTCAGGGCTCTGGGACTGCAGACTTCCCCCAACTTTGCATTTGCTGTTCTAAGCTACATACACTGATATGGAGTACTTTCTCCCCCTTTCCCCTCCCTTTTAACTTAAAAAAAAAATTCCCTTGTTTAAGAACCTGAAAGGCCAGAAGTCATGAATAAGAAAGCTGGTTAAGAGTTACTACGCAAGAAGGAGAATAGCTTCACATCCCCACATAAAAGGAAATGTGTTCTGATGGCACTCGTGACTTACCTTTCAAATTTTGGGACATTGTCGCAGGACAATGGGAGTGTAAGTCCATACTGAGTGGTCTGAAATTAGTAAGCGAAGCTGTCCTGTCTTCACTGTGACTCAAACTGCTAGCACTTCATTTCCTCTGGGATGCAGTGGCTGCACAGAACAGTGTCAAGTTCCTAGCAACCTATTTGGGAGCTCTGTAGGGATCCGGAGACCCCCATGAGGTGTGCAAATGCACTGCAGGCCAGCCCAGCTCCTCCCAAGCTCATTCCCAGCCACCCTGCTGTTTATAAAACAGCCGGAGTAAAGAAAGCACTGGGAAGGAACGGTGTCTCATTTGGGTAGAGGCTATTCACAAGTTGCCAGAGTGATATGATCGCAGTGTGGGCTCGAGGTGGCTAGAGGAGGAACAATGAAGCAAATGGGAGGTCCAACTAGACACGAAACAATGATTAAACAGTTGATATTTCTTTGTGTCAGGCTCTCGCTTTGTTGGTGTGGACAAGGACACTCAACTTGACCTTACTTAACAGTTTGAGGTTAGGCATCTCAGAGACTCAGCTTCAGGAGACGTGTGAAAAATGTACACTGCTCAAGAGGAGTGTTCAGATGTAGAAGGCTGATGCTGCAGTTTTATTTCCATTTTCTTCAATCTGGGACCAACTGCATAGGTGAATGGAAAGGCTGTACCATCCATCAGCTATTTACCCACTAATGACATATGCTTATAATGCAATCTGGTGGGAGCAATGGAAATATTAAAATAAAGAAAAAAACCTGATGATATTCAGGTTTTTATATATAAATATATATATATATATATACATATATATATGTATATATATAATATCATCAGGTTTTTTCTTTATTTTAATATTTCCATAGAAATACATATCATAAAACCTGATGATATTATATATATATATAAAAACCTGAATATCATCAGGTTTTTTCTTTATTTTAATATTTCCATTTATATATATATATAAATAGATTTTCAGTAGATATATCTATTGAAGCAGCTACATCTTTACAAGTTAGCTGTTAACTGGTCAAGGGTAGTTAAGCTTAATTAATGTGAATTTAGCACCTTAAGTTAATAAACTCTCCAGTGAGTGCTATGAATTTACAGGGTGAAAGGAAGTTGCCTATTTAATAGCTAATTTGATGGCTAATATGCTTTCTTACTGTATCATTTTCTAGATTTTCATGCAAACAATGCAGAATTTCTTTGACTTTTTTAGATCAAAATACTTAAAACAATTTTTTGTTTTCTAAAACTAGAAAAGTAACATACCTTTTACAGAAGATTTGAGGTTTTTTTTAACCTAATGCAGCATTTTTCTTGTGACTCTAACCCAAGAAGCAAACATATACCTTCTGGATTACCCGTGCTTTGGCTGAGTCACAAGCTGCCGCTGAGTTATTATTTAACCACAGTGAACAACAACTCCCGTGAGGAGGTCAGTGAGAGCCCAGCCCGAGGCTGTTTTTGGTAATAAGTGAACAGGTTAGTCAGCACCAGTCAGTGGCGTTGGCTTCTGTTCTTAATATGTGACAGAATTAAAAAGCTTCTTAGGTACCTAGTTTCCTACCGGAGGGAAGCTTAAAACTAAAAAATTTGGAGATTTAAATGCTTTGATTATAATTCAATTGTGGGAGAACAAGAAACAAGTTTTGAGAATTCTCTTCACAATCATGTGATCATCAGTATAAAACATTTTTTTACAACATGTGGCTAAGGTAAAATTAAATGGAGCAAAGTGAACCAACCTAAAATATGAAGCCCAGCGCTGGGGGTGGTAGGTGGTGGAGGGAGCCTAATATATAGTGACATAAGACAGCTTGACTTCGGGTGGTGGGCACACAATGCAATATACAGACTTTGTATCATAAAAATGTACACTTGAAACTTATATGATCCTATTAACCAATGTCACCCCAATAAATTTAATAAACATTATAAAAAATAAAAATAAAATATAAAGCTCAGTGACATCATACTCTGTATAAACAGCCATGTGACCACCACATACATCAAGATTTAGAATTTGTCTATCACTCTGGAAAGTTCCCTTTTTCACCACTCTAATTCAATCACTATTTTCATTTCTTTCACCATAGATTAGCCCGGTCTGTTTTTTCAGTTTTATTTTCTGTTGTGTGTCTGCCTTTTATTCCATGTAAATGGATTTAAAGTTACATAGAGTCAAATTCATGTTTTCTTTGTGTACATCCTATGAATTTGAACACTTACATAGATTCCTGTAACCACATCCACAATCAGGACACAGAAGAGTTCTGTTGGTCCCCAAATTTCACTTAGAGTCAAATGCTCCTCCTGTAACTCAATCCCCCAGATCAACCACTGCTCTCTTCTTTACCCCATGGCCTTGCCTTTTCCCAAAGTGTCACATTAATCACACATATGTTACCTTCGATGCTGGCTTTTTTCACTTCGCACAATGCATTTGAGATTTTCTTCTGGATGTAGCAGTAATTTGTTTCTCCTTATTGCTCAGCAATATTCCTTCTTGTGACTATATCCCAATCATTTATTCTGCTGTTGACACTTGTTTACATGCTTACCAGGCTTTGTCTTTATGAATAACAGCTCCTACAAACATTTCTGAACAGGTTTTTGTAGGCATATTGACTAATTTCTCTTCGGGCTCTACCTAAGAGTGAAATTGCTAAATCATAATATAAGGGTAAGTTTCACTTTATCAGCAACTGCTAACCAGTTTTCCAAACTGATGATACTGTTTTACGCTCTCACCCGTGATACACAGAAGTTCCAGCTCCTCTACATTCTCACCCCCCCTTGGTGTCACTAATGTTTTTAATTTTGCCATTGTGGTGGGGGTCTCTTGATATCCACTGTGGTTTAATTTAAATTTCCTGATGCCTAATGATGTCACATACATTTAAATGTATTTATTGACCATTCTAATGTATTTTATGACTATGTATTTATTGTTGATTTGTAAGAATTACTTATGTATTTTTCATACAAATTCTTTTTGTTAAATCTATGTACTGTGAATATTTTCTCCCAGTCTGTATATGATGTGTTCAGGTTCCAAATGAAGTTTTTGATGAACAAAAGTTTTAAATTTTGATGTCCTATCTTATTACATTTTTTACATAATTAGTATTTTTTGTGTTTTAGCCAAGATAATCTCTCCCACAGTTACCAAAGGCATTATGCTATGATTTTCTCCCAAAGCTTTATAGTGTTAGCACTCACACTTCAGTATTTGATCCATGTCCATCAAAATTATTTGTGTGTGTGTGTGTGTGTGTGTGTGTGTGTGTAGTGTGGGGTAAAAAAAATGTGGTCATTCCACACTGTATAGAAAATATTTTTCTTCCCCTTACTGAATTTTATCAGTGCCTTTATTGAAAAATGAAGTGATCATATGTGGGGGGGTCTATTTTTGAACTTTTGATTCTGTCTGATTAACCTATTTGTCTATTCTTACTCCAGTGCCATGCATTTTTAATTACTATGGCTTTATAGTATGTGTAGAAACATAGTAAGGTAAACCCTTCTTCTCTTTCTCTGATTCATCTTCTTCTTCCCCCTCCTTTTCCTTCTTCTTTAAGATTGTTTTGATTATATAGATATTTTACATTTCATATAAGTTTTATAATCAGCTTGTTTATTTAAAAAAAATTCTGCAGGGTTGTAACAGATTGCATTGAATCTACAGATCAGCTCAGCAGACTTAATACCTTAATAATATTGGGTCTTTCTAGTCACAAACGTGCTAATTCTCTCCATTTATTTAGGTGTTTTTGAAATTCTCTTAGCAATGTTTTGTGGTGGTTTTTTTTGTTTTTTTTTGTTTTGTGGTGTTTTTTAAAATTCTTTCAGCAATGTGTTGTGGAGGATTTGCACATCTTTCATTAATTTTATTCCTAGATATTTGGGGATATTGTAAATAATATTTTTATTTTGGTAATATATACATAACATAAAATTTGCCATTTTAGCCATTTTTAAATGTACAGTTTAGTGGCAGTAAGTACATTTATATCATTATACACTACAACTATCATCAATCTATCACCAAAATTTTTCATGAACCTAAATAGAAAGTCTGTACCCATTAAAAGATAACTTCTAATTCTTGTCCTACGGCCTCTGGAAAACACAATTTTGTTCTCTGTTTCTACGAATTTCACTGCTCTAGGAACCTCATGTGAGTGGAAGCATGCAGTATTTGTCCTTTAGCGTCTGGCGCATTTCACTTAGCACAATATATTCAATGTTCAACCATGTTGTAGCATGTATTATAATTTCATTGCCTTTTAAGGCTGACTAATATCCCATGGTATGTGTATACCACATTTTGTTTATCCACTCATCTATCGATGGTTATTTCCATCACTTGTCTACTGGGAGTAGTGCTTTTGACAACATCGGTATGCGAATATCTGTTTGAGTGCTCCTTTCAGTACTGTTTATATATAACCGGGGGTGAAATGGATCATATGATAATTCTATGTTTAACTCTTCTGGGAATAAGTTATATTTAAATTTTTACTTTAAACGTATTTGTCATTAGTATTTAGAAATGAAATTTCATTTTTAAATTGCTTGTTGTTCGTATTTAGAAGTAAAATGAATTTTTGGATGCCACTTTATATCCCGTGACCTTGCTAAAGTCACTCACCATATGTAATAGTTTGCAGATTTATCGAAGTTTCTACATACACAATCATCATCTTTAAATGAAAACAGCTTAACTTTGTCTTTGCTAATATTTATGCCTTCTTTCTTTATTTGCCTTTTTTCACTGGTTAGGACCTCCAGTGCTATGTTAAACAGAAATGGTAAGGTAGACATCCTCGTCCTATTCCCAACCTAAGGAGGAAAGAGTTCAACATTTCACTATAAAGTGTTATGTTAGCTCTAGAATTCCTTTTTGTAGATACCTTTTGTCTGATTGAGAGAGTTCCCTAATATTCCAAGCTGCTAAGGGTTTTAAAAAATAAAAATGGATATTAAATTCAGTAAATTTTAGTGTTTTTGATGACCTGAATATGATCATTTGAATGAATGTTATTTATTCAACTAATATTTATTGAGTATATGGCAGTAAACAAAGGATATAAAAATTACTTCCCTCTTGGAGCTTACGTTATAGTGTATAGAGACAAACTATAAACACCACTCATTATACTAGAAGGTAGCAAGTGCTATAATGAAGATAAAGCAAAGGGAAGGGTGGAGTTCCATGGCTAGAGGAAGAGGTTGCAATTTTAAATAGAATTGTTAGAGAAGGACTTACTAAGTGGATGATATTTGAGCAAAGAAATGAAGTTGATCAGTAAAGAAGTCGGGCAAATGTCTGGGAAAAATGTGGCAGATATCTGAGAAAAGGATGCTGTACTCAAGCAGTAGAGTAAATACAACGCTTGAAGGTAGAACTCTACTCCACATGCTTGGGGACAGCAGGAGAGAATTATGACTGGAAGGGAGCAAGGAAAGGACAGAATAACAGGGGGTAGTAATAGCAGTAGCAGCCATAGGAATAAAAATAGCAATGACCATAAATACCAATACCTAACAGTTTTTTTTTTTGCCAAACACTGTTCCAAATTCATTAAACAGTGACAGCAACAGATAAAGTCAGAGAAGTAAGGTAAGGTAAGGTAGTGAGTAGGTCAAGTCACGAGGTGCTCTTGTTGGCCAGAATAAGAATTTTTGATTCTAATGAGATGTGGAACCACTTGGAGATTTTGAGCAGGTACATGACAATTTAACTGCAGCATGAATAAGAGTACTCAGGCTGTTGTGTTGAAAATAGAATGTAAGGAGGACAAGGGTTGAAGTAAAAAGACCAATGAAGAAGTTGTTGTGACAATCTTCAACGTCGATAGTAACTTGCATGAGGTGAGCAATAGCTGGAATCTGGATGTGGTTTAAAGAGAGAACTGGCAATATTTGCTATTAGATTTGAAATGGGTGAAAAACAAAAAGAAAGAATACCTCAGAAGCTTTGGCCTGAGTGACTAAAAATGGAGTTTCCACGGACTTAGGTGAGAAGAGGGGTGAGTTTATCGGAGTTGGGTAGGAACTAGATTTTGATATAGTAAATGTATCCTTTTGCTAAATTTTCAACTATGCTGCAAAAAAGAACCAGGAAAGTTGGGTAAAAAAAAGCCAAAGTAATGGTATATAAATTCAACACATTTGTAAATCAGTTTTTATTTTCTATTTACTTTCATTTTACTTTTAAACAATTTATTGATTTGAGAGAGAGAGAGAGAGAGAGAGACATTGACCTGCTGCCCCACCCCTCCATGCAGCCACTGGTTGACCCCTGCATGTGCCCTGGCCAGAGGTCAACCTGGCAACACTGGCATATTGGGCAGAGCTCCTACCAAATGAGATACCCAGCCAGGGCTGTAAATCAGTTTTTAGACTGATTTCTAAAATCAGTCTAAATGGTTTAGACTGATGGTTCAAAATGGTTTCTTTTGAAATCTGGATTTGACCTTGGGGTCACTGGCTGAAACTTTTTGCCTGTTTTACATGGTACCTGCTTACTATTCTAATATGAAATTTATGACTGTCATTTCAGATTTTCATAAGCAAGTATCCTTTAAGAGTTTGGAGATTGATGTAAGATTGCCAATTTTTCATTTTCTCAACTATTGTTTCACTAAAAATTTTATGTGCTCTTACCATCATTTTATGAAAGGAAAGATCAATTTTTTATTTTTAAATACATTTTATTGATTATGCTATTATATTGTCCCAATTTTCCCTCTTTCCCTCCCTCTACCCAGTACTCTCCTTCCCTCCAGCAATTTCCCCCCTTAGTTCATGTCCATTGGTCATGCATATAAATTCTCCATTTTTATACTATTCTTAATATTTCCCTGTCTATTTTCTACCTACCAATTATGCTTCTTAATTCATGCACCTTTTTCACCTCCCCCCTCCCTGCTGATAACCCTCCAAATGATCTCCATATCTATGACTCTGTTCCTGTTCTGATTGTTTAGTTTGTTTTTTAGATCCACTTGTTTATAGTTGTAAATTTGTTGCCATTTTAATCTTCATAGTTTTGATCTTCTTCTTTTTCTAAAATAAGTTCCTCTAACATTTCATATAATAAGGGGTTGGTGATGGTGAACTTCTTTAGCTTTAACTTGCCTGGGAAGCACTTTACCTGCCCTTCAGTTGTAAATGATAGCTTTGCTGTATAAAGTAATCTAGGTTGTAGGTCCTTGCTTTTCATCACTTTGAATACTTCTTGCCAGTCTCTTCTTGCCTTCAAAGATTCTTTTGAGAAGTCAGCTGTCAGTCTTATGGGAACTCCTTTGTAAATAACTTTCTGCTTTTCTCTTGCTGCTTTTAAGATTCTCTCTTTATCTTTGACCTTTGGCATTTTAATTATGATGTGTCTTGGTGTGGTCTTCTTTGGGCCCACCTTCTTTGGGTCTCTCTGTGCTTCCTTGACTTTTATGTTTATTTCTTTCACTAAATCAGGGAAGTTTTCTTTCATTATTTTTTCAAATAAGTTTTTAATTTCTTGCTCTTCCTTTTCTTCTTCTGGCACCCCTATGATTTAGATGTTGGTACATTTGGAAATATTCTAGAGGCTCCTTATATTATCCTTGTTTTTTTTGAATTCTTTTTTCTAATTGCTGTTCTTGTTGAATGCTTATTTTTTCCTTATATTTCAAATCGTTGATTTGAGTCTCAGCTTTATCTCCTCCACTTTTGTTTCCTTGTAGATTTTTCTTTATTTCACTTACTGTAACCTTTATTTCTTTCTGGGTCTTTTTTATGTTGTTGCCATACTCAGTGAGTTCTTTGAGCATCCAGATCACCAGTGTTTTGAACTCTGCATTGATAGGTTGGTTATCTCCATTTCATTTAGTTCTTTTTAAAAAATATTTTATTTATTTATTTTTAGGCAGAGAGGAAGGGAAGGAGAGAAGCATCAATGTGTGGTTGCCTCTTGCATGCCTTGTACCAGGGAAACTGGCCCACAACCCAGGCCTGTGCCCTGACTGGGAATCGAACCAGCGACCCTTTGGTTCTCAGGATGATACACAATCTTCTAAGCTACACCATCTAGGGCTCATTTAGTTCTTTTTCTAGAGTTTTGTTCTGTTCTTTTGTTTGGGCCATGGGCCATATTTCTTTGTGTCCTCAATTTGGCAACCTCCCTGTGTTTGTTTCTGTGTTAGGTAGAGCTGCTTTGACTCCCTGTCTTAGCAGTGTGGCCTATTGTAGAAAAGGGACCTGTAAATTGTGTGGGATGGAGCCTTAGGTAATTGCCAGGGTGGGGCAACTTGCTTCACTGCTCTGTGGCTCTGTGTGGTGGGAGGGCTCCGAGAGGGGACAGTGTTGCTGTCTGGCTTCAGGAGGTTTGCCTGGCACTCACCCTGTTTCCAGTCGCTTTACTTACTTTCTGTATGTGACTGATGCTCTTCTAGCTGTTGCCCTGGTGCTGTATCCCAGAGGGAGTGGGTCTATGTACATTTTAAGTCTGTGTAGGCCCTTTAAGTAAAGTCTCCTGAGAATCCTGCAGTTTCTTCTGATGCCCCAACCCCCATTGCTATTTACAGCCAAAAGTTATGGGAATTTATCTTTCTGGTGCTGGAATCCTGTGCTCTGTGGTCTGGCATGGGGATGGGATCATTCACTCCCAAAGTATCCGTCCCAGTTTTTATTCACCACTCATGAATGTGGGACCACCTGTTCTACCACCACTGCCTCTCTGTGCCATACCACATCTTCATGCCTCTGCCCTTCTCTGAGCCTCTGCCTCTCCTACCCATCTGGATGAATGTGGCTTCTTTAAATCCTTGGTTGTTGGACTTTCATACAGCTTGATTTTCTGACAGTTCTGGCTATTATTTGTTTTGAGGTCTAGTTGTAGTTCTTTCTGTGGTTGCGCAAGGAGATGAAGAGTGTTTGCCTACACCTCCAACAGGACTGGAAGTCCAGGAAGGATTTAATTTTTTCCACCAAAAATAAAAGGAGGAAGAATGAAAAGGAACAACATGTCGTTCATCCATTCAACTTTTGTGACTTCACTTCAACCCTATACATTTCAACAGTAAACACTTTAATACTGTGAAGCAATCTATCAGAGCTGCATGGTTCCTCTTACAGAGCGTGTCTTCTGCCGTAAAAAAGGGGCTGGAAGGTGTGAGACTTCCCTGGTCCTAGTAGGGCTTAGTGTGCAGTGAGTCTTCTGTTCCCCTGTCTCCATCCAGTCCTATATTTCTCAACTGAGTGCCATTAAGTCTTTAAGAGATTTAGTTTTTAGAAAGGATGTGGGACTGAAGGGAAAGCCAAGTATTTCATCAGATATACTCAGTCACAGAACTCTCAATTTATTAAATAGGCTGTGATTGGCCTTGTTAAGAATTAGTGTATTGGACTTCATTTTATCATCATTTTAGGGGATTTTGAAGGGCAAGTTTGACTATGTGGAATTTTTTCTATAAGGAATAACTTTACATCATCATAAGATATGGTTCTACTATGGTCTCAGACAAAAGATAATCCTTTAAAAAGAATATTTTAGCCTAATGAAAATATATTTCAGTGCCTTTATTTTTATTATTTTATTGTGGATAGGTAAAAATTTCATTATGGATATTTATCAATTCTCAGATCTGCAATTAAAAATCAGCAGTTTAAGAAAATAGTTCAGTGTTTCCATTTGTGAAAACACTTGGCATCTTGGGGTGTGAGTTATTTCTTGACTCAAAGTCTGAGTGGAAGTATCATCTCCTTCTCTGGTATTCTTTAGAAATATAATTGAAAGAGGTAACATGTGTAAGGCCTAGGCACAGAGCTAGGCATGAAGCAGGGAGAAAAGCAAATCTTAGTTTCTTCCTCTTACTTCATCCTCCTTTCCCTCCTTTTTAAATGTCACAGCTGGGTATTTGTAGCTGTGCTTAGATCAAGACACGTCATTTGGTGGAGATAGGTGAGTCTTGGGTCAAAGCTCACCCTTCGGAGGTGTCAGAGTGGAGAACATAGGCAAGTTCAGGGTCTGAAAGGTGAGTTGAGTTGATATCTCGAGATTTAAGCCTTGATGGCAAACATGGGCAAGAGAAGTTTCAAGTGGTGGGTGATGGTTGATATCAGGAGTCAACTGAATATTAGGAAATAAGTGAACTGTGGAGATAAGCTGAGAACAGTGATTCCATTCAATTCAAACATTTACAGAGTCCACCACTATGTGCAACTAAATGCTCTAAGAGTTTTGAGTTTGGAACAAGTGAGCATGAGGCCAGTGTAATTTATGTTTGACTGCTGACCTTGGGTAAGAACGATCAATCTCTGCTCTGGCTTTAGTAACCTGGTTTGGGCAGATAAGACTCACAGTAAGAACTGTGTTGGGGGTCGGGTAGGTGGTGGTAAATTTCTGCATGTGTTGCTGATTGTAAACCAAAGACAGGGTCTCTGGGAGACACACAATTTAAATACTTCATCTAGGTGGGCTATCACCCTTCATGTTTGATTCCCTCTGGTGCTAGGTTTCTTTGGTCCTATGTGTCTATAAAACAGAATTATCTCAATTTGCCCATACTCAACAGAGGTATTAAACTAGAGTTGGGGTCGGAAGAAATGTGCTGTTATAGTTTGGGGCCACATGGGCCTTGCCAATCATATCATTAAGTTTCATTATTTTGATTGGATATCCCCTAACCTCCCACCAACAGCACAGAATATTATATATATGAAAGAAAAGAAGACGGTTTCCTTTCTTTTTTTAAAACACTGAGTCAACAATGAACTGCTTTAGAAGGAGTAGAGCTGAAATAATCCCATCAAGAATTGACATTGGGTTTCTGAGAGCCCCAGGCTCAACAACCTTTTATATATAGTGTGTTTAACTAGGAACTGAGGTGAGAGAAACTTGACTGTTGGTATATTTTATGCTTTCAATTAAGAGTAATTTCATAAATACTGGAGATTTTGCAGGGGAAAAACTCCTTTTTACTAAATGATTAGCTCGTAAGCAAGAGATATTTGGATGGAGGGAGGCTAAAATTGGTTCTTTGACATTTTATGCAGGCAAACTTTTTTTGGAATCTTAAATTTATTTTTTTATTAAAAAATTTTATTGTTGTTCAATTACAGTTGTCCCCATTTCCCCCACCCCCATTACTCTCCCCTGCCCTACCCACCCCCTACCTCTCTCATATTCAATCCTCTTCCCCACCTCCACCCTCCGTTGTCTTTGTCATGCGTGCGTACTTTACACTTGGCCTTTTATTCAGAAGTAATCTTCAAAGTCTGGGAATTTGTTGCAGGTAGAAAACAAAGCATGCACACTAATGTTGCGCTCACATTATAAAATCCCCATGGGCGTGTGCCTGCTGGGACCAGGAGTGATTTTCTTCATCCTGTGCTCGTGTGGAGGGCTTCTCAACTGGTGAATGGGAAGCTCCCACTGCACCCGCACCTCGAGGCTGAGAAGCCTCCCTGCTAGACAGCTGACGTGGTTTTTTGAGGAGAGGGAACTACGTGCAAAATCTGATTTAGGAACCAATAAGCTAAATTTAAGATTATGAAAATGAATGGAAAGAAAAACATTTGGCCAACCACTTTAACCTTGGGGAGGGGAAATCCCTCACATACCCAGCGCTCTCCCTCTAAGAGGCCCAGCCAGTCTCTGAGAATCCTGAGGGCGTAGCCTAGGCCCTGGAGACCTGCCATGGAGCTCTGGGCCTGGGCTTTGAGGGTGCTCTGGAAATACAGGCTGCGTGGTGACGCCATCATGCAGGGTTTGCCTTTGGAGCCTGAGTCTCCAGGGCCACAGCGAGTGAGGCCCGGAGAGGTTTTCCAGGGGCACTTCCGCTGCAGCTTGTTTCTATTTTAGAGCCTGGAGACAATTAAAGACCAGTGTCTGGTGCCAGTTTTTTTCTTTTTCCACAGTTCAGCTATTCTTAGACACAGTTGGGCCAGTGGTAGTGGAGTCAGAAAGCAATGGAATCTTTTCCTTTGTGTGGCAACAACTTACTTTTCCTGTGGAAGCTTAGAGGTGCTTTTCTTGGGTTCAGCAGTGCGGCTGATGCGACTTGAATGGCTTATGACCCCCAGGGGAGCACAGGCGCTGGACCCTTTTGAAAGAAGCAGGAGACAGGAGGCAGTCGCAGGCAAGGAGAGCAAAGCAGGACTGGCTTCCCATAGGAAACGCTTTATTTATAGCTCCCCAAACGGTGTTCGTTCAACTATCCTGAACTGTTGTGCAAGTTCAAATATGGGAACTGTAGTGATAAAAATGCTAATTGCATTTTAAAGCTGTTTTTAACTGCCTATGGAGCTACAGGGTTGCATTTTGGCAAAATAGGCTGCTTTTAGTATGGTCATATGGAATTAAAAAAAATTCATTCAGCCAGGTTTTGTTGCGCCCTCACTGTGGATGAAGCAAGGTTATTTAAGGTATACTTTTTGTCTTCAAAGGATAAGATTTCTGGAAGGATTTCTGGAATAAAAATAACCAGGAAGCATTATCACCCAAAAGCATATATTGAAAAACGATTTGCATGTTGAACTAGGAACATTCCAGAAGGATTAAATGCCAAGCATTGTTTGCTTTTGCATATGTTTGAAATTCTCCATAAAACAATTAAAAACTGTAAGCACAAAAGAAAGAGTAATATATATTTTGAAATAATTAAAATGAAACAGAAAAAAGTTTCCTAGATGACACATAAAATGAATATATTTGTAACTGCATATATAGGAAATGAGGAAAACTCATGAGCTAAGTCCTTAACACAATACAATAAAAATAACGACAGAGCAAGCAGAAAGAAAGCAGAAGGAAGGAAATCGTAAAGATAAGGATAGCAATTAATGAGCTAGGAAACAAAGTAGGAATACAGAAAATTGACCAAACTGAAAGCCAGTTCCTTGAAGAGTGATAAAGCAGTCTCTGGGAAGAGGGACCCAGGACAGAGGAAGAAAGGTCATGACTACAGATGCAGACTGAAAGACCTATCAGTATGTTATAGATAAGTTCCTGACAGTGTTTGGAAACTTGAAGAATTTGCACAATTTCCTAGAAAAATAGCAGTTACCAAAAAAAAAAAAAATGGGGACACACAAAGACTGACAATACTGACAACCATATAAGAAGTGAATCCATTTAATAATCTACAGCTTTTCCCTGGTCTCCTCCCCTCTCCAGAAAACAACCCAGAGCCAAGACTACAAAACCTTCAAAGAACAGATAAGCACTCCTTTGTATAAACTTAAAAAAAAAAATAGAAAAAGGAAACCCCAGGTCATTTTATATGTATAACCTTGTTAATAAAGTTGAAGCAGTAAGGTAAAACAAAGTAAAATTATAAGGTGTCAATTATGACCATGAATGCAATGATCTTAAATAAAGTATCACTAAACCAAATTTATCAAAATATTTTTTTAAAGATTTTATTTTTAAAGGGAGGGAGGGAGAAAGAGAAGGAAAGAAACATCAATGTGTGGTTGCCTCTCGTGTGCTTCGTACTAGGGACTTGGCCTGCAACTCAGGCATGTGCCCTGACTGGGAATCGAACCCATGACCCATTGGTTCGTAGGCTGGCACTCAATCCACTCGGCCACATCAGCCAGGGCTAAACATTTTAAATTTAAGATAAAAAGTAAACAGAAAAAATTGAAAACAGATAATAATCTTCACTATCCTATTATTTTCTGTTCTTCTTTACTTATGCAGTACGTAATGTTCAGCCTGTAATTTATTTTGCTTTGAAGATTGAGATACTGAAGGGAATGTCTTCTTGGGTTTGGTCTGCCATCAAATGTTCAATAACTTTTGTAACTGATACTTTATGTTTTCCAGGAATAGAAATAGAAAATCTAAATCTAAAATATTTGAAAAAAGATTAATCCTTTCAAAAACAGCCACCATATCAGCCACAAACTGTCCACTCTCTGTGCATTTTCATTTCCTCCAACCTGCTGGAGTCATCGAAGTGCTTCTGAGGATAAAGTTTGCTTGTCTCTGCGTTCTGACCCCTAGTAAGATTTCACTGGTTCTGTCTGTTCTGTTCCTAACCACCAGTTCCCCCCATTCCTCACTATCTCCAGAGGAGAACCCACTAGTCGCATATATAGGATGTATTACCTAATTGTTGAGGTGAAACTTCAGATAAGTACATTTGCATGTAGTAATATTTGTATACATACATCTGTATATACACGTAGTGTATAAAAAGGGAAATGAACAGTTGGGGAAACGTGTCAAGGGACAGGATGGTGTAAAACTGATAAATAAATAGGATGCATGGAATGGGAAACACCCATCTCTTTTCCCGGAGAATGAATATATGATGATAAAAAAGATATTTGGGCAGAAGAATGAATAAAGTTGGGTAGGCAAAATAGCATGGAGGAAGAATGCCCGTTGGAGTTGACCTTGGAAATAACAAGGTCAAGGCAAGAAAACAAAATAAAGCAAAAAAAATATTTTGATCATGATACTGTTTTGGTTTGAATTCTTCCAATTAGGAGACCTTAGTCCCCTCCCAAGAATCCCATTCTACCTCTGTCTTTGTGTTAAATAATTCCTTCCATTGAGTGTAAATCTGTTTTTCCAAAGCCTTCACAGGCCACAAAAACAAGTTCCTTTTACTGGAGATTAATTTAAAGACAGTTGTCATGGTCTCACACACACAGGCACCAACTTCTCTTCTCCAGGGCTCATATCCCTTCTTAGAAGCTTCAACCCTTCTCAGACGTCATGTTTGAGTCTTTGTTGAGTGCTTTCCAGTAAGCTATTTCCATTTGGTGCACACGCTTTTGAAATGAACCAAGTACTGCAGGTAATATAGTGACAAAGAATGGGGTGCCCACCTCCGTTGTTCTAGATTTTAAATAGCTCTCATCACAGCCCAAGACTGTTTTATTTTTTAGGTCAGTGACATCACCCTGGAAATCTGAGAGTTTACTGTCAATAAAGGCAAATATGTTTATTATTATTTACTTATTTTCATTTGATGTCTGTGCTAGGCCAAAGTGCGCTTGTATGATGTCGGCATGTGAAGTAGATAAAGTCACCCTCTCTGTGCGGGCTATTGGGAATAAGGCAGCTCCCTGGGCTGTTGTAGACAGTAGTCCCAGCTTGGCAAGCAAAGCAGGGCTGGATTTGGGCCCCTGCTTGGTCCCTGGCCTTGGCACTTCTATAAGTGCCCATACTTTTCAACAGAGTACAGCACCCAATGGCGCTCTTACTGTGCTTGTAAAATTTCATCCCTACCTCCTTCCCTCCCCTTCCCCTTTTTGCAGAGAGAGAGAAAGGAAGGGAGGGACAAAGAAAGGGAGAGAAACAGCAAGGCAGGAGAGAAACATTGAGGGGTTGGTTGCCTCTCATACATACACCCTGAACAGGATTGAACCCGCAACCTAGGCATGTGCCCTGACCTGACCTGGAATCAAGCTAGTGACCTTTCACTTTGTGGGCATGAGGCCCAACCAGCTTAGACACACTGATCAGGGCTTCTTTCTTTTTTCTGTTTTCTAATAAAAGGCCTTACATATCTGATCATTATATTTCATATTGTTATAGTACGCCCACTTTTCAGCCTTTTAAGACAGTTTGTTTGCCTTCTCATTTGTGTATATTTGCATCTTTCCTGCATCCTGTTACCAGTAAAACTGAGCCTTCTTTCTCTTTGTGCTTCTCACTTTTCTGTCTCTGACCTTCCCCTTTTCAATTGCTGTTTAAATAAATATCTTTTGATATTAGTCTGTCATTTCTAATTTCCTCTCTGCCTCCAAGGTGCTGAGATGCTGATATATTGTTATTTAGCTATAATAAAGGTGGTTATCTTATGTGCCAGCTTTGTTTTTTGAGCAATAGTATATGTTTCTGGAGAATTGTTGTGATTTGGGCATCCCTCACTGTGCTCAGGGCAGCGGCAGGCTCTCTGTGTGACCAATGGTGATCATTCATCTCTGAGTCATTATACATCTATCAGGTCTGTTTGTCTTTTTTTCCATTACGAAACGCGGGCTCCTAGAGAAAACTTCCTGGCCATATTTCTTCAGTGCCTGGTACATTGTTGTATAAAGGGATCTTTGATAAATATCAACGGTGGGTGAAAACTATGAGCTATCCTTCATTATAGGTTCATGCTTTCTTTAAAAATTATCTGTAGAATTATGTATATCTATTTGATTTCCATAGAAACTTTCCATTAGAGTAACATGTTCCTCAGATATCTTCTTCTGATAGTAACATGATTCTGAGTTGCCGTCATTTTATTCATTTGATATATTCTTGAAGAGTGTATTACCCATGAACTGTTGAAATTCAAGTACTTGACATAATTGAATTTCAAATCGTATCTCTCTACCATAATCTGATATGTATTCCTACTGTGCTTTGGCTCCAAATGTAATAATAAAAATCACATTTCAGAGATTCAGATTTTACCTCAAGGGTATTCTGCTCTTGTTAATGAAGAGTGTATGTACACTGAACTCTTCTGAAAAAGTTTAGTCAAAGAAAACTCATTATAATATTTACATACCAAATACAAAGCGAATGGCAAAACCTATGCTATTAGATGTTCTCTCTGAGATTGAACAAGTTGAATATGTTTTAAAAATAAAACTCCGCCATTGCTCAGAGAACTTAAATCTATCAGTAAACTCATATTCACTTGTTTTCCCAGATAGCAAATCTGCTGAAGGTAGACAGCGTTTCCTTGTTTGTACTCAAATGATCAAAGCACTACCTCTCTAAATGAGGTCTTACACCAATAGCAACTTAGTTAATAAGTAGTTTCTATAAGCCTCTTCTAGCACTTAACCCTTGATTTAAGTGGGCCCTTGGCCCCTGGTAGTCTCGAGGATGTATCTGGAGACTTCAAAAAAATCTAAAGTGTAGGAGCTTCTAAGGAGAGTGCTGAAACATAGGAGCTTTTTTCTTTATTAAAATAACAAGTAGATGTTTGTTTGATAAATAATCGAACTGTACATCTCTAAATTCCTTTGAAATTACTCAGCTAGTGTCAAAACTCATTCTGAGTTTTTAAGCTTCATTGGCTGTAATCGATGGCTTGAAAAGACGTGGTCCTATGTGTGTGTACCATATCCAAAGAAGTGATTTTTGTTACATCATAGCTTCTGAACTAGTTTGAATCAGTAAAGATTATTTTTTCAATCTAATTAAGCATGCTGAACTTCAGATTTTTCAAAAAAAATGAGGCCTATTCATATGGTAACAGGAGGAAAGATCCCGGCTCACCCCATGTCCCACCCCTTCCTGATCCTGTGACCTGAGCATCCTTCCCTAGGGTGGAGCAGGCTGAGGACAAGGAAAGGCCACACCCTGGGGTCGTGACATGTCTGTTCTGGGTGTTCATGATTTGGGATCCTTTGGTTGGTCTTACAAAAAAGATTGGGAGTTGAGTTGGGTTTCAGAACCTCATGTGAGCATTCAAGTTATGCATGAGCGTGGCCCGACTCCTCGTCCGAGGTGCCGTTTTCTCCGTGTTTCCAGGCCTCCTCCCTCCCACTCACATCTTTCAGTTCTGACTCAGAGGAGACCCGTTCCTCCCAGACTCATCCATCTCAAGATTCTCACATTGGAAATGGGAACTTACCTCTCATTTGCTCTTTTCCAGTAAAGACCATTTAATCACTGTTGGTGCACGCCCTTTATCATACTGAGTTAAGTCTAATATTAGGATGATAGTAATAGCAATAATAATAGCAAACATTAACTGAATGCTTTATATGTATATATATTTGCCAAACTTTAACTGAACACTATATATGTGTGTGTGTGTATATATATATATATATATATAATTTGCCTCCAAGAGCTTTGTGTTTTAATTTGTACTCGGTGTCATACATATGTGAACATTTTCCGTTCATTATTGACAATATTATAACTGCATTGAAAGACCCACTCCACCCCAAAATGACCACCCATGGAAACCGTTCATACTATGACTTTTCCTAACAAGCAGCATTTATTCTCCGAGCTACAATTCTCTCCACCACTCTCGAGCTGGGAAAGGCCCTCCCCGAAGCACACAGCAATGTGTCAAGGTGCAAATGTGGGCTCAGATGAAATGCTTCTTTAATTAATATTAAACCAAAAGTCTGTGCGAAGCATTTTCTTTTGAGACTATTCTGGATTCTTCATTATTGAGTTATTTTCTGCAGCTTTTTGGCTCTGAAACCCTCCTTTTTCAATTTCTCTTTCCCACCGAATCTTAATGCGCAGGACACAATGTATCCTGCATTCGCCAGTTATGGCTTTTGAGGTAAAATTAAAAAATGAAGCATGGCTTCTCTGAGACCCTGGGAAATTGAGTCTATTGACTTGCTTTTACCATGTGCTAAAAGGCTTTGATTTCTCAACCTTTTAAATCTTAAATCTTGGCACCAAATACAGGTGATGAGAGAAACGAGCTCTGAAAGGACAGTTTTGGTTTTGTCGGACAAACTGGCCGGGGCGTTTTTCCCCCATTCTGGGCTTCATGGGGGTGACGGTCTGGTGGGAACAGGCACCCTCCGAATGCCATGACGGTGCCTGGGCTGAGGGGCCTTCCTGGCAGGAGGGCGTGGGAGGGGCTGCTGGGTCCCAGCAGCACTGGTGGTTTGTGGGGGCTCGAGGAAGGAAAGCCATTTTGCCCCCACGTTTCTCCTTCCAAGTCCCACAGGGTCTGAAATGCTGAAATTAGAGATGAGCTTTTCTGGGTTAAGCACCTCTTTCCTTGTGTCCTTACCAAAGGGGAAACGAAAATCCAAAGTAAATAAATAAATGTGAACATTAAAAAATCAAATATCAAAGTCAATGTCATTAACCCTTTCATGTGAGTTTATTTCTCAGCCTTGGTAGCTAAAAACATCATGGGAAGTGTTTACAGCTTTGTCAATGAGTCTGAAATAGTCCTGTTTTTGTAAATCAAGTTTTATTGGAACACAGCCGCGCCCATCAGTTGATGTGTTGTCTGTGGCTGCTGTCACTCTGCAATGCAGGACTGAGCACAGGAGAGAGACCAGAAGGCTCCAAATGCCCAAAATAGTTACAGTCTGGCCCTTTACAGAAAAAGTATGCTGACATTTCATCCAAAGCTGTGACCTCTAGTACAGCAGCCACATGTGGCTATTTGAGTGTCAATTTCTTTAATTAAATGTAATTAGAAATCCAGTTTCCCATTTGCACCAGCCACATTTCAAAGGCTTATCAGCCCCCAGTGGCTAGTGGCTACCAGATTGGTCAGTGCAGAGATAGAATATTTCCATCAGTGTAAAAAGTTCTACTGCAACTTATATATTAATTAATGCTATATATTAACATATATTAATTCTTTATGTTAAACCACTCACAACCCAAATCACCAATGTTCTTTGATCTGATTACTTTTTAAATCAAAGATAAACATCATCTCAGGCAATAGTTGTGAATCTCATTACCTGCCTCTGGGCAGTATAGTAAACCTTGTTCTGTAAATAATTATCCATACAGAATTTTCTCCAGCGTATGCATGATCTAATTTGTATAAGTGATTATCTTCTTCTATGTGAGTCTAAAAGCTATTGGCCTCCTAGCAGTTTTCATATGTTTTGTTTGACTCCTGCATTCACAATTCCTTGCTAGCCTCTTGGTAGGAGACACTCTTTGGATCATGGTAGATTTCCCTTGCTTGGAAGGAAAGTCACTTAGAACCACAGCCTGAGAACTCTCGGCTGGAGCTGTGAGATGAGAGAGGCAAACTCTTCCCAAAAAGTTGGGGCGACATCACTGTTGCTAAGAGCAAGACACTTCCCTGAGGAAAGATTTTGGAAGCTGAAAGGAACCATTGCCCACAGTCGTGGCAAAGGCTTCTCTCAAGTGTTATGTGGTATATTGGAACTGGTAAAGAAGGGGGTGGGACCTGGGGAAGACCTTCTGATATGCTCTGAGACTTATGTCTGTTTAAGGGCAAAAGGTGAAGTTGCTGCTCAAAGAGATCCAACAATGCAGCGACTTAAAAGACAAAGGAGTTCATTTCTTTCATATGACAGTCCAAAGCAGATGTTCCAGGTGTGGTTGGCTTTGTTCTACAGCTATTTAAGGAAGTTCCATGTCTTTGTTCTGTCCTCTCCTACTGCTGTGTCCCTTGGAAGAATGGTCACACGCACAGTGGAATCTGTTTATAGGCGTGCCCAACTTTCGACTCGTGAGAAGGGATGAAAAGTACAGAGCAGGCATGCCCACTCCCTGAAGGGCTCGGGACCAGAGGCGCAACTCCTCGCTCTGCTCTGTCGCACTGGACGACGTTACCTAACCATAGGGTGACTGGGTACTGCGGTCTGGACTTGTGCTCAGAAAGCATTAGAAATGGATTTGGGGAGACCGATGGCACTCTCCACCATCTTTTCCTTTCCTCAGCTCCTGAGAGGTTTTTTATTTTCAGACTTCAAAATGCTACACCCACCAAGAAAACGTATCTTTCTCTCCCCTCCCCTTTTTACCTCTCTTTCTCCCTTAAAAAAATTCCAAGAATAAACATTCATTTGTTTTTGCAATCTTTTTGTTATTGTTTCAAAAATGATAAATTCCCCCAAACACATATAGTGGTTTGAAAATACATTGCATTTCTATAAGAAACACACCTTTTCTCTATAAATACTAAACTCTCCAGAACGGAAGATATGGAGTGTGTTCATGGAGCAGGGGTGAGACACTGACCCCTCCCATTGTACCTTCAACGGCCAGAAGCAGAGATACAACCAGAATGCGCTTCAGAGCCAATCGGCTCTATGCAGGTCTCATTACTTTGTTCCCTTCATTCCACTAGAGTGGCTCCAAGTCATGACAACCAGTGGGCATAATTGACATGAAAATGCTCAACTCGAAGTGCCCAAGCTTTCCCAAAACAATTGCTGGATTGTTCCAGGACCTGTTGATGCAACAAACCTTGTGCTGAGAAGTTCGCCCCGTAATTAGCAAGCAGCAGCTGTCAAGCCCATCAAGTGGTTTTATGGGACGAAGTGAATGAGACAAAGCAGTTTGTTCTCTTTCCCTGGCAGGGAAGACAGTTGGTTTCTGAGTGGAGCTGACACTTCTGTAAAGGAAACTAAGTGAGTTTGGCTTCCATTTCACACTCGTGCTTTCCAGATTGATATCAAATCTATGAGGCTCATCTCTGGAGCCTGGTTCCATGGCACTTGGCTGACGGGGCAGCAAATTCTTCGTGCAGCCGGGAAGGAAATACGGCTGCGGGTTGTAAGCCCCATCTGCTGTACGCCTGAAAAACCCTTAACAACCCCTGGGAATTCTCAAAACCAAGGACCTTTGGCACTGCTTCAACACTGGAAGAAGTTCCACATGTGATAGTTTTCATCTTAACATTGACTTTTCATATTTGGGGAAATTTGAAATGAGGTAGGTTGGAGCCAATTACTCGGTGCTAGAAGAACACCATTCACTGTACACCTGTGATTAAAGTCAATAAGATTTTCATTTTTTATCTGCACTTAATGAAAACATACAGTTGTAAAGAGACATTGTGGCATGGTGGGAAGAGCAGCAAATAAAGGGTGGGTAGAGGTTGCTTGATTTCTGTGGGTCTCAGCCACCGCACTCATAAATTGGGACCATTCTTTACAATTTTCTCTAACTCCAAATATGTATGAACTGATGGAGAGCGTCCTTTACCAAATATACCAAATAGTGAAATAAATAAATAAATAAATAAATAAATAAATAAAGTGATGTACTTAAAGTGGTTTTTGGTAAAAATTTATCTCTTTATATACATACGTTATATGTTTGTATGGCCCTGGCTGGTGTGGCTCAAGTGGACTGAGCACCGGCTGGCAAACCAGAGGGTCGCTGTTTCGATTCCCAGTCAGGGCACATGCCTGGGTTGCAGGCAACCACACATTGATGTTTCCCTCTCTTTCTCTCTTCTCTTCTCTGTAAAAATAAATAAATAAATAAATATTTAAAATATGTGTTTCTATGTACATTTACACGAGCTGTGATAAAGCTTCGTGGGCACACTGATGCGTTGGGTACATTCTCCCACAGACTCAGACCAGTGAGAAATGCACATGGTTTCAAAATATGACTCATGTTGCTGAATATATGAGAGAAACTCATTCACCCAACATTATCTATCGATATGCAATAATCATTGTTATTAATGTTATATTTATACTGTGATGATGACTATAATACTATTAATGAGCACTAAGGAGGCTGAAATTTTAACTGGCAATTTATGTGTGTTAAAAAATGTGATGGGAAAGAGAAAAATCCCCATTTGCTTTAAACTGTCACTGTAGGCTAAAAAAGCTTTTAGCCAATTGTGTCCTTATAGAATTGGGGAAAATACACAGTGCATAATATACATTGTTTATTTTATTTTCCAACCATGTCATCCATCTCTTGGTGGGCTTTAAATCGTAACCAGGTGAAATGAGATTGGACCATTGGCATTGACAGCTCATGGGTGCCTACAGAATGAAGTGAATGGGAGTATGTGCTTGGGAATTTTGTTTATACTTCTCCTAATTTCAGATTATCTAACAGCAGAAAAGAGCAGCTGCTACGTAGCCTCTGAGATAATATAGTGAAAAAATGTTTCATTTAACTTAGAGGAGGACTCGAGTCCTCCTAAGTTGCAGGTTAGAGAAATAAAATTTTATTTTTTGATTACTACACATTTTATAATCTAGAATATTAAGACTCAGTGCCAGAGGTGGGATAAGTTAATGTAGACAGTTAGAAAATGATCCCTTCTAGTATTTCTTTGCCTTTATTTTTCCCATTGTAGTTTCAGCTTATATCACTATAATTGATCGTAGAAGGAATTCAATAAATCTTTGTACGTTGGGTAGAGGAACAAATGAATGAACTTGGAAAGAGGTTCCCAATGTCTTTGTGAACCTTAGAGTTACATTTTGATAAAGCTCTCCCAGACCAAATAGGTGAAATGTGTCTAATTTCTCTGGAAACTAAGGTAATGAAAAGATTTATTGTCATCTAAATATAGCCCATTGATATTTGTAGTGATAGAAGAGATATCCATTCACCTACTCTGTAGAGACAGCAAGACTGTTCTGGAATCTGCATTTCAATCACGCAGCTCTCTGAGCCACAGAGTATATGTTGGGACTGAGCATTTGTTTGTTCACCAATTACTTCAGAACATTTGCTGAATATCCACTCTTTGCCAGGCACAATGTTGTTTTCACGTATTCAGAAATGAATGATACAGGTTTTTTATTTCTACTAAAAAAGTTCTACGTCTGTCTAGGGAAAGAAATACATAAGGAGACCCAGCCTGAGAAGACTAAATTTGGAGCCCAGCTCTGTCCCTTTGAAGCCATGTGGCCATGATTAAATGCTGATTCATTTTCTTCACTTATAAATTGGGAGATGGCATACTTGTGTATTGTTATCATTTGTAAATTTCATATTTGAATTGCGACCTCTTGGAATCCCGCATCTGCTGGGTCCTTTCTATTGGGTGGGGATTTTTTAAGTGGGTCAAGGTAGGAGTCCTTTCTTACCACAACTCTTGGGTCCTTTCTGGGTTCATATTGGCTCCTTGTCACCTCCTCTGCCTGAAGGATTCCAGGCTGACATTCTGCTCATTTTTGTATCGACCATTCTTGTTGCTGTGCATTACGGTTTCTGTCTGTCTCTTTAATACCACTGGGAAAACAGAACCTACTCTCGGTACTACTTGCCCTAGCTTTCCATATCTGAGGCAAATTTATAGCTCATTGAAAATTTCTGAGATTCTTTTCTGTAATTGCTAGAAACAGAAGTAAAAAAGGGCTTGTGTGTGCACATGTGTGTGTTTAAGAATTGGGTGCAAGAGAGGCTTCCTTTTCAGTTCTTTGTTTAGTCTTTCCTACAGGTTCTGTTTTCTAAGCCACAGTTTTTTTTTTTAACTTTGTACAAAGGAATAAACTTCAAGTGTTTCACAGGAAAATAAGACATGAAGTGAGTGTCCAGGAGTGAGTCAGAGACCATTATAAGGTATGTGTGGCTGTGGACAGGACTTATGGAAGAGATGGAGTCACTCTAGTGGCTTCCCTGAGAAAACTGACATTAAGGGATGTGGTTGGTAAGTCTGGTAGTTCAAAAGAGACTACAGATTTCTCGACACTGCTTCCACTGGGAAGTGGAGTATATTTCCTTAAATGTGGGTGGGCTTGCGACTTGCTTGTAGCCAGTAGAATGCTGCATGACTCACAGCCAGATTGAAAAAAGCAATGCAGCTCTTGCTTTGTTGACCAGGACTCTCACTTTTGGAGCTCTGAACTGGTCACTCTGTGAGGAAGCCCAGGCCACATGCACAGGGCACATAGGAGAGGTCCCAAATGAGAGCCAGCATCAACCACCAGACATGTGAGTGACAGCTGTTTCAGAAGATTCCAGTCCCCAGATGTTGAGTCACCTCTAGCTGTGGAGTTTTTCCAGTTGAGGTCCTACCTATTGCTGAACAGACATAAGCAATTTGCACTGTACTCTGAGCAAATTCCTGACCTACAAAATTTGTGAACATAAAGAAGTGACTGTTTTAAGCTATTGGGTTTTGGAGTAATTTGTTTTGCAGCAATAGTAACTGAAACAATAGGACATAGGAGTAAGGATGTGGAGTGGGAGGGAGCACCAGCCTGCAGGAAGCACTATGTTCCCTTTTCCTGTGGCACGTCGTATTCTGCCGTGGATGGTTGTGGCCTGAACCAACACTAGGGCAGAGTAAGAAGACTGGGAATAAGGGTCCAGAACAGGCTTTAGCATCAATTACAAGGGAAAAGAGAAGGAGATAGGGAGGAAGTTTTTGTGGCCAACAGCTGCAGGCAGTCATTTTTAGGCAACCCAACATAAATCCAGTATAAACAAATCAGTGGGTACCTGTACAAAAGTTCCTTTATAAGAACCTAAGTTTCAGGAATGGGGATTCTGTTTCTGCAAACTCAGATATATATATCAATTTCCTAGTCAAGGTTTTTTCAAAAAGAATGTTTCCATGTAGACTGTGGGAACAGTTACTCTCCTGATTATTTGACAGCGGAGAGGAATGGCACACGCGCAATAAAACCAGGACTACCCTGTCCAAGTTAGGTCCATGGAACCGGGGCAGGGAGAGTGGCGATCGGCCCGTCCAGGGCAGGGCCCGGCCACTGAGAGTCAGGGACTTTTCAAACTTCATTGATTTTTGTTGGGAGAGTGATGCATACACATCATTTTGATTTTCCACTTATTTACACATTGGTTCTTGTATGTGCCCTGATCAAACCTACAAACTTGGCATATTGCGATGATGCTCCTACCAAATGAGCTCCCAGCCAGGGTGAGAGTTGGGGACTTCTGCTCCAGAACCTTCCATGTTGAGAAACAGCATGGTTCTCACAAGGGACCAAGATACCCTGCTACAGAAATAAAGAGATTTGGTGCTTACTATATCCAGTTTGAAGTTTTCCCCTAAGGTATAATTTATAGATTAATCTTTTATAAAAAATAAATAAAATGATCTCAACTGAGGGAGAAAGGCTTCTAACCCAGTAGGTTTCTTAAATCATTCTTATGAATAGACTGTTTTTCTAATTTCTTCCCTAAGTTTTTGTATGATATATTATTACACCAGAATGTGAAACCAGCCAAATGAGCCCCAGGAAAGAAATATTGCTCCAAAGTAAATATAGAAACTTGGTTAATACTACATGATCAGATATCTTGCAAATAAGACACACAATTAAAATATCATCATATATGAGATTGGGAGTTACAGATCATATGATATAGTCCCACCCTGCTGAAGCAGAAATTTAATATACTTACTGAGCCTGGAGAAGAATTCTGGGAAAACGGAACTTTGGATCTGTATGGGGAGGAGAGAATGATTATGTAGAAATATGGCTGAAAACTAGGGGACACAGAGGGAAAAAATCAGATCATAAATCTTTTATGTAGAGTAAATATTTAGCAAACCATTGTTGCTGCACGAAGCACGTAACATACTTGGACGTGAAGCAATTCTCAAAGCTTAGTTAGCACTGGTCAGAACAAAACTGCCAGATTAAATTCTATTAAAGCAAATTATATGTACATATAATTTGCACATATATATATGCAAAATTCAAAGCAAAACAGTGTTCTACTTATTTTAAACAAAACAATGAAACTCCACTAAATGAAAGAATCAAGGATAAAGAGGTATTTTAAAAAATATTTTATTTATTTATTTTTAGAGAGAGGGGAAGGGAAGGAGAAAGAGTGGGAGAGAAACATCAATGTGTGGTTGCTGCTCATGTGTCCCCTACTGGGGACCTGGTCCACAACCCAGGCATGTGCCCTGACTGGGAATCAAACCAGTGACCTTTTGATTCACAGACCCATGCTCAATCCACTGAGCTACACCAGCCAGGGCTAAAGAGATATTTAAAAAAAAAAACATTATAATGTGTACATTGTTATGTACCTGGAAAAGTCTATAATTTAAGAGATGCATGAAAAAGTAGCATTATTCTGATGTTATTGAAAGTGGCAGCATCAGAAGAGTAAATGTAGGGCAGCAAAATGGAAGCTACAGGTGAAGAGACACTCCAGCTGTGGGGGAACATCTATTATTGGAGAGCTTAAAGTAAGTCATTGCCTGGCACTGTAAAAACTTTTATTGTAAAACCTTTTAATATTGTGACATTATTTTACTTTAATGAAGTAGCTTACACAACTTGATATATATATTCACAAAAAAAGTTAGAAAGAGACTAAGTGTCTTCTAATAAAGATTATTAGGCACAAAAATAGATTTAGAGATTTCCCTTGAAAACCCAGTGTAACTTTTTTTCTTTTTTGGTGGATCCTTTCTGGGTGGTGATAACTTTATCTCTGTTTAATGTAGATGGGACTCTGTTCTCCCGACCTGTGCATCTTCATGTGGTGAGGGGCATGAAGGCTTTCCTTCTCTAGGGTCTTACAAATGTCTGACTGTAGTCCAGCAAAGCTGCAAACCCTGGTCTTAAAGGATCAAAGACTGAAATGGAGCTAATTTCCTACAATAATTCTACAGCCTGAGGAGTTAACGAAGGAAAAGGTTACCTATTGCCATTTATTGAACTAATTAAAAATTTAAAAAAACATAGCTTTCAATAAAAGGTATATCTTAGTGCATGATACTAATGAGTTATTTTATTTTTTGGCTTGAAAAAACCATAACCTGACCCTACCTTTTTGAAGGTTTCCAACACTCAGTAACTTTTGTGAATTGGTTTATTAACTTTTCCGATTCTGGGATAATTCATGTTCGGACTTCTTAACTAGGCTCACCTTCGTATCCTTTTGTAACCTCCTATTGCAGATTGGGTTTTCCTAACGACACAGCAACAACGTGCAGCATCTGTGGGAGAAGAGAGCCCGAGAGCCTCTCTTATTTTGAATGTGCTTTCCAGCAAGTGCGTTCTAAGCCAATAAAGGAAGACGTGGGTTCTCCAGAGGAGGAGGTGACTGAGTTAGGCCATGAGTGACTAGTGGTGATGGAGCAGAATCTCACTGCCTAGTTTCACAACCCGGAAACCCCCTAGTCATCTACTTCAGTGACAATCGTGCTTGAGGGAATACGGCACCGACCTGTGTGACACAGCTTTCCACCAGAATGTCAATGACTAGAATTAGTTTAATTGGGACAGTGCTTTTCTGGGGAGCTTTGATTGTTCCAGTTAACAGATGCTGTAGCCGGCCAGGTGTGTCAAAATGTTCTTATATTCCGGCTTTCGACCTGCTGTTTTTGAGTGGTTTTTCTGGTCTTGAAAAACTGTATGGCCTCAGGTACCAAAACCATAGACCTCTGGGGACAGAGCCCGCTCTGATTTTGACTCATTCAAGGGTCCAGAGTTTTTCATGCACATCTTCAGTTCTAACCAAGTAACTGTGGGCCCCAGAAGTGAAGTTTTCCTAAATATTTGTAAGGGAGAAAGAAATATCATGGGACAGATTTTATCTAGCTCTGTGAGTGCTTTTGAAGTTTTAAGTAAGACTGGACATTGTGTAGGATTTCCTTTGTGTGTCAGAGAAATTTTCAACAAGACAGGCATTAGATAAAAGAGAAACCTGGACCTGTTTGGAGATGAAAGTCTTCCAATGAGGGCATGCCAAATTCATCGGAGAATATCTTTTCAAAGGAAATGTTTGCTTCCTTTTGAAAATTTATCACTATAAAGCCCATTGTGGGGTTATGCTAGTTGTGTGATTTTTGAGAAACATGGGTGCCTCATCAAAGGCAGGCTGGGCGATCCTTTTTATTGCAGTGGTGGGATGTATGTGTTCTAAGTGCCTGGCTTCCCAAGGAAAAGATATAATTTGTACCCAATCACTGTTTCTAACTGGGAAAGCTTCTGAACAGCTACGGTCTGGAGAGAAGTTGAAAAAAAAGAAGCTTTCTTTTTTTTATTCCTGGAAAATATTTTACATCTGAACTTCAGAAGAAATATATATTTTTCTGCTCTGTTTTTGGCATGCCAGACTGGTCCTGCCCTTTGAGAAATGGCACAGTTACCCTGTTAACCAGCATCGAGCAGATCCAGCCCTGACCTTGCTTGGGCTCTGCTCTGGGCAGGAAGTGGTTTTTCCCTCAAGCCAGATTTCATTTTCAAGTCTAAATCTTGTGAGATCTTGAGGCACTAAATCAATAGCTCTTATTCAGTCGGCCCTGAGAGGAAGGCAGTTATCAAAAGGAACAGAAGTGAAGGCAGGTGACAGCAGATGAAGCTGGGATTATTTTCGAAAGGACCAGCAGGCTCTGAGGTCTGGTGACGCTTCCCTGACCTACCCCAGATCTTTTTCCTCTGACCCAGTTTGGTGCCAAGCTGTGCCTGTCATCAGAATAGGGTGTGCCATTTTGTTCTTGAAATAGAAAAACAAGTAAAAATATTTATGTCCTAGTTAACTAGTCAAAAATGCATATTGAGCCAAAAATAATTGCCTACATTAAAAAGGAAAAATCAGCTGAGGGAGATATGAAAATCATGTGCTACCGAGTGAACTCTAGTGTCAGCCATGGCATACTCGAAGAGGTGTGTCCCCCACTTCTCATCCTCCTCCCAACACATAAAACAAGGAAGTCAAACAAAGGCACAGAGTTTTCAAAACACAGAAAGGATCCTTTGATAAAACATACAATGGAAGGCATGTCATAATAAGAATAAAGGATTGAAAATGAAAAGACCACTTCCTCCTGGAAGTCATCCTGGATTTAGCAAAACACGTTGGATTCCCCCACTCCCCAGACCATCATTGCATGTCTTCTATTTAATGCTGAATATTAGAGCAGAGCCCTATGGGACTTGACTGTAAAGCTTCAAGAAGCTCAGATCCTAAAACTGCAGAGAGGAAGCAAATCAAAGCCTTTTTAAAAGTCAGATAACTATCAGACCTACTATATCTAAGTGAATAATCAAATTCCCCTATCAAAACAAAGCTAAGCGTTTTTTTTTTTTCCTGTACAGAAATACTTTTTCTAATGTAACAGAAAAACTCACAAAGAGTTGTATGTAAATCAAGTGCTTGTAACTGCAGTTCTATCTTGAATATCTTTGCTTCTTATAAGTACCATGTGCTAACTGATTGCGCCCCTGAAGCTCCAAGAATATCTTTGTTTCTTAGGAGGAATTCTGGGATGATCCCTTCCTAGAAAGACTATTTTCTATAGGGCAAAACTACCCCTAATATATAGAAGTACTAGGGGTTTTATGTCCAAAGAAGGCTCCTCTCTCCCAAAGCTTTACCAAATGGGCAGCTGGCTTTCTGATATGTTGTAATTACTTTCTGTTCACTCCTTACATTTGGTTCAGTTTAATGTTGGTTTCTGTTTCAATTCTGTTTAAGGCACATTAGGACAGTGGAAGCTGGGCACTAAAGGAGCTAAAACCAAAGGGACCACAGTATCCAGCTCTTGTGATTGCTCCTGGGTTTCCACATCTGACTGTGATCTATTCACACGCCTGTAGGGACCAAATTTTAATCTAGACTATCCTCATTATTGAAGAAAACACACGCACACACAATTCGATCACTAGAACAAATTAACCAAATAGGAAGAAGAATTAATCTTGTCTAGACGGGAAACCATAGTGCTGTGCACTTTTATAGGATTTGGAAATCTGAAAAATGAGTTCAGAAAGCAATAACATTCAGATCCCTGAAAATCTGAGGACACTCATGCATGTGGTTCAGGCGTCCAGTAAAAACCTGCAGCATAGTGAAGGGCACCTTGGAAAAACTTTGGAAACCCAGTGGCCCGTCATTCCTAGAATGTACTAGGACCAAGCTGGGGACACAGGAAGCAGGCCCCTCTCTGCTTTGGGGAGTCTGGGCATGACACAGGCATCAGGGACCCAAACCCTCTGGTCTTTGGGATGAAGCAGCAAGCCACCAGCCACTATCCTTCAAGTTCACGAGCAGCAAAAGCTCCAGGTCTGAGCTCTGAGATCGTGAAGAGAGGCTCATCAGTGGAAGTCATTTTCCTCTGCCCCTGCAGAGTCACAGCCAAGACTGGGAGAGAAGTTTGTCTTTCCAAGGAATCCTGGGTCAAATGCATTCCATTCAATGGAATCTTTAAAAAAAAAATCATCAAGATCCCTGTGGTAGGTATCAGTCATTGGTTTCCAGTTACTCCACTTTTTTTACAAGTCTTAAGGATCCTATAAACTTTGAAAGTTGTAGTAAAATATTTATGGAGCGAGTCAAAGAAAAGTTGGTAGTCTAGGTGAAATTTTGATATGACTCAAATTCCTTTCTACTCACTTATTTTTGATCCTTAAGAGTATAGGTCCCTGGCTGGCCTGGGGAAAGACCTAGAGAGGTGTGACTTCCACAGTTGCTAAATTATTATTATTTTTTTCTTCCTGGAGTTAAAATCCAAGAGATGATTTTAATTAAAAATGACAGTCCGAATTCATGCTGGTGCCACAGCTGAAATCTGTCAGCTCATTACTCCTTCTGAATTTTCCTGGGAAAGGGCTTTGAATCTACTTCTGCACCGTGCATAAGAGACCCTAGCATCGCAATTGGTGTTTCAGGTTTTTAGGGGAAATATAAAATGGAGGCCTGACTAGTAAAATCTGCCACCCAAAGCCCAAGGCACTCTTTACCGAAGCAGTCATAGGGCCCTGGTGGAGCTCCATCTGGAGCAGTCACCTTTTGCCTTTGTGCCTTCGCTCCCTGGCCAATACTCAGGACCCGCCCCTTTCTGGCCAGGGTGCGGGCCTTTAATGACAGGGTGCTGTTTCACGGCTACCTCGACGCCATGAACAGTGGGGTTGGTTTTAAGCAAAGTACTTCGGGGTTCGTAAGTCTGCACGGGGCAGGAAAATGCTATTGCATATAAATGTGTGCAGTATTATTCCAGGAAAAACATATGAATGTTTTGGAAGTCATAAGGGATTTCCTAAATAACTGCAGCACATGGCAGCCAAGAGGCTTTTGCTCTGAGAAAGCCCAAGATCATAACTGCAAGTGTGTTATGAGGCAAGAAAAGGTCAAGAACCATGGGCAAAAGTAATGCCTTGTTTGGTTCTACTACCCTAATTCTGGGGGTGAAATCAAGTTCATGTCCTTTTGTTCCAAAGCATGATTAAAAAGTAACAGAGTAGGTGCCTCAATAAACGTATCTGAATAAATGTGGCTTTCCAATTAGCCATGGGGAAAACTCTAATTACTGTGATGCACATTTGCTGAAACCTTTTTAGAAACTCTTTCCTCAACCCCTCTTATCTCCTAGAGTGTTTATTTTTATAATTAAATATTTCCCCCTAGACAGAGACATGCAGGACTTCTTGACGTTTCATATGTATTACTATTGTGACAGTTCCCATTGAACACCATCACTAGTTATTTTCTGAGTTTGTGCCCCGTTCAGGAATGTATCCTGGCTCACAGTAAAAATGTTAAAAAGTTTACTGAATGAATGGCCTTCAGAGGTAGTTTATGACCCATGCAACAAAAGTTGCCTAATACTTAGAAGCCACATTTTGCTTTATAGCAAAGCAGTGTTACTCATTTGATCATTAATATTCACCAGTTCTATTTTCAAATGATTTTTGGTTAATTTTAAGAATGAAATGCACCTTCTTGGTATACAGATTTATAACCATTGTGACTACTTTAAAAGAATGTGCTTTTGGCTTTGGAGGTGATTCCAAAGGAGGAATTTCCAAAATATTTTAAGCCATGACTGCATCATTGTGTAGTGACGCCCAGTGGAAAAATATTTCTTAAAGCAGTATGACTGTTCTTTAAATGTTACTGAGAGTTACCGGAGGCTGAGAAATCAGCTCAATATTGTGACAGATTTCCTTCATTTTGGGAAAAATCATCAGAGTAAGCACTTCGGTTTGTCCAAGAACAGTCATTTGTGTAATGAAAATTATTATCAAGTGATCCTAGGCATTGCAGGCTGACATGTGGTGTGTTTTAGTTAATAAAATAGAGTCCAGTTTTTGTAGGACGATGTTCTTGTAGCCTCTCTGAATAGGGATTCAGAGTTTAGTGTTTCTGTCTGACGTTGTTCTAGGAAGATGTATCTGTGTGTGTGTGTGTCTGCAGGCATATTTTGTCAGTTTCTTTGTTTAAGGATATTGCAAAACTCAGAAGGTAGCCTGACCTTCTCTTCGCATTGAGGAAAAGACTGGGAATAAAAATGAAACCAGATTTGGCCAGCGCTGTTTGAGTCAGAGCCCCAGGAGTGGTGTGGTTAAGACCAGTAGATGGAAATGAACCATTGATTATTGTGATTGGTGTTTGGGAGCTGTGGAGACTGCATCACAGTTGGTGGGCAGTTTGAGGGCTCCTTCTGCAGGAAGGGGAAGATCCCTTTGCCAGTCATTTTGGCATGAAAGTAAGGAGGCCTGCCTCTTATTTACTGAATTCAGTGGTGAAAAGAGACTTGGAGATTAGTTGAGAGGAGGCTGAGCTGGCTCAGCCTTGTAGAAATTAGTCCAGAGCTTGGCTTTCACAGCTGTGAACTTCTAGAGTAGCAACTTTTTTTGATTAATTTTTATTTTCCAATTATACTTCACATTATTCTGTGTTAGTTTCAGAGAGTCACAGGAATACAAATTACAGCATGGGGAACATAGGCAATAATGTTATAGTGTAACCACTTTGAATGAGCTTGTGACTGTTCCCCTGAGTTGCGATTGTGTCAGCCCTGAGCCTCTGGGAGAATGTTCAGTGGGACTGTTCCTCACTGTACTGTGAGGATCTCTGGTGTCTGCACTTGGGGACCCTTGCTACGGGGAGGGCTGAGCAACTGGAGAAGCCAGTTTACAGCTCTCTCAAGGGGACTTGCAGTGTATGGGGTCAGAGTGGCTAGAGGGATGACAAGAGGCTCCTGGGAGCAATAGATGTCACGTCCAGCATTTCTCAGTTGTTCTCCAAAATGTCCCTGGACCAGGGAGAAGGTAAGTTGAGGCATGGCATTGGGCCTCAAAGTCAGGGCAATTTGGATGCTTAAGGAAACATGATCATTTTGGTCATTACAGGTAGGTGGGCTCCGAGAACACGTTGATTCTAACTGAAGTCATTCAGGGTGACTGCTTGGAAGGAGACACCATTGGCATGACTATAAGATACTTGTTACCTAAAGAAAAAACGAAACAAACATTAAACATTTAAATTCCATATTTGATATGTATTTAGAGATTCTCATAATGTATGTGAAATGTTAAAATTTCACTGAAATATTTAGTTTTCAGTGAGTTGTTTGATATTCTTTACTATAACCTTTTTCCTTCAGCCCTCAACACTTCTCACTCCCTCGTGTACAGTTCAGTGGCCAGTCCTTCCTGTGCCAAAGATGCCTCAGGTCTGTCCTGTCTCTTCTTCTCTCTTGCCGTCACCCTCTCCTGAGTTGCCATCCTCTCTCCTTGGCCTCTGGTAAGTGCACCCTAAACACACAGTCCTTCCAGAGAAGCCCAGAGATCACTTAAAAATGTTAGCTCATTCCATTTCTTGCCGAGAACTCGCCATGGCTCCCATGGACGTAGGAAAAGAGAACGTCAAACAATCCGCGTCCTTTCATTTCTGGAAGACTCTGTGTAACCGTCCTGCCCTGTGAGATCCCAAGTCTCCGCCTCGTTCCTGCCTTGCAGCCACACAGGCAGGTGGCTGCCGCCGTGCTTCCCCCCGGGCACTTGCACTGGCATTATTCCGCTCACTGGAATGGGTTTTTCTCGGGTGGCTCGTTTTCCTCAATCGGATGTCACCTTAACGTCACCTCCTCAGAGAAGTCTTCCTTGACCACCCTGTTCCACTTCTCTTCTGTGCACATGACTCTACTTCTTTAGAGACCTGGCATCACCTCAGTGAGTTCGTTCACTGCTTGTGTCCTGTCTGTGAGCTCCTTGTGCACCAGACCTTGTTCGTCCAGTTTACTGTGCTGTCCCTAACACCTAGCACTTGGCCGTGTTTTTAAGTAAGTGCTAAATAAATTAAATAATGAATGTACACCTGTACATGGAAAAAGCAAAAACAGTGGAGTCTATCACAAAATAAATGGTCCTACTCAGCACCTATATACATAAGGTCAAGAAGGGTGTGTAAGACAAAGAGCCTACAAGGGTGGACTCTAGAAGGAGATAAACATCCCCCCCAACCGCCCCCACACAGCTCTTCACTTCAGTCTCAAGTTGTCCCCTGGGATTTATTCGAGAATGGCTCCTTGGCCTTAGTCAACACGCCAAAATGCTCCTCAGTGGGCAATTTGGGTCATTATTTCCCATTCTTTCCTCAGGTCTCTGCTTCTCTGGACCATCAGGAGCTTCTGCCATGGGCCTTTCGTTGTCCTCCAGTGTCTTCAGCCTTCATGGTCCACGCTCAGCTCCTGTCCACTGCCGCACAGCGTTCCGTCTCCTCCGGTGCATGGCTTGCCTACCGAGTTCTCAGCCGTTCCCCTCCATCTTTTCCTCACTCCCTCTGCAGGCTTCCCCTGAGGGCTCAGCTCCATGGGTTGTTGGAGGATGCGGGTGAAGGATAGTAACTCTCCAGTCTTGTGCTCAGGCTCAGTCTGTGTGGCCTTCAGACTTTTCCGACTGCCAAGGATGACTGCCTCCTAGAAAAACCGTTCAGTGTGATTAGAATCAGTCTCTTGGCCACTTTAAGTTGAGGGAAACATGCATCTCACTACACTGACATAAACAGAGAGCTCTCAAAGATGATGACTACTTCTTCATTTAAGAAATATCTACATAAATGTTGACAGCTCCTAAGGTGCTTCATAAGTATCACCTGACACATTCAGCTTCTCATCTCTGGGGTGCGGGTCGGGGCTGCGGGAGTTGTGGCAGGAGAGTCTCCCTCTTCCCTCTGGCCCCGGGGAACCCACTTGATGCAAGTAGGTTGTGTTTTGGTAGAGCTGAGTGGAAGTGTTGTTCTCAATTTTCTAGCATTCAGATTTCCTAATAGGGAGCAGTGTGGGCTTCTTCTTATTAGTTTGATTACATTACTAAGTCAGAAAAGTGTCTGGTGAACTTATACTAATTTTTAAATAAAGCAACAATTCTGGCACATTTTAAATTTGCAGGACAATTTTGAGAAAACTACATCCTAGGAAGAGATTAGGAAGGAGGTATGGAATTATGCCTGGTTCCTGTTGCCTGGCTCGGCCCTGAAGAGCTGGATGAAACCCTCTATGGTGACAAAGTGTCCTACCTGTGGAGGGAGGTGGGTAGAGGACCTTGGGGGGTAATGTCACGTGCATAGTCCTCTTCTGTTCTTATGTCCCGATTCCCAGGAACACCAACTTCATAAAAATATTCTTCTCACTCAAACCTCCCATTAACCTTTCTAAGCTGGCTAATGATTAATGTTATTAGCTTCAGGATGGGATGACAACTCCCTGAGAGGGTATGGTGCCCACAAGGGGGAGGGCCGTAAGAACTCTCCAAACCTGGTCTGCTGTTGCAGTCTCTCTGGGTGTGGAGATAATGGCTTCATCCCCTCTATCAGTGTTTTTTATTGCAGTCATAATTATGCATCTGTTTGGTAAGCATCTGCCCTCCCAGTGGGGAGAGAACCCAACTAACAATGTCAAGTCGACCAGACCTGTACAATGTGTATGTCACCAATAATGTGACCCAAGCTTGTGTTTGGGAACCAAAGTCTCTGTGGGCTTGGGAGCAGCCCAACCACAGTTTCTCAGGGTCTTTTCTGATTTCTTGTATCCCTGACCTGGTTCTATCAGGTTAAACTTTTACACAATTGCCATTTCAATAGGCAATTGCCCCCAATATTAGCAATTTCATAGGGTTCAACCCAATACATTTTCTTAATGTTTCAGAACAACAATATATGTGATTAGTCATAGGGAATATAAGCAAGAAGAATAAACTCAAGTGAGGGAAACCTCAAAGTTAGGGGTAGTATATTTTTAATTCTAAATTGTCCTAGAGAAGACTTGCCTGTACTTTAGGCAAGTTGTATACTTTTGCAGTAATTAAATGTAATATTTTCATTAATGTTATATGCATGTGGCTTTTAAACTGTTTCGTCTCTTTTGACTGAGACACTTAAAGTAACAAGTTCATAAAGTTTCATGTCATTACAGTGCCTGAAAATAGTTTTTATGGTATTTTCACTGAGATATGAGGAGTGAGAAGGTTGTATTTACAAAAGAAATGACTGTAGTCTTAGATGTCATGTGGGACATTGCAGATAGCATGGGGTGGCTGCAGTCAGGAAGTCTTATTTAAATTAATAGAAGGTGTAGTTCCAGACAACCGAAGTCACTACTTGTCTCAGACATTTAGCGATGGGCAAGTGACCGGAAAGAAGAGGAAGAACTACGTTGCTTACACACCATGAGGCACGTCTTTACGTGTATTTTATCTCTCTGTCATCATAAACCCTTTGGGGCAGGCATTGTTATCACCATTTTACAGGTGCTGGGCCATGTCAGCTGTCAATGACTACGTCACTAAACATGACGGAACCAGAACTCCCAGCTCAATCTTATTCAAACCCTCGTTGTTTCCTTATATCCAGAGCGGGGGTGTCCAGCTCATTTTCACCAAAGCCACATCAGCCTCGAGGTTGCCTCACGGTTAAGGAATAGTTACATTTATACAGTCCTAAAATTATTTCGGCCCTTTGAAGGCAACTGTGAGGCTGATGTGAAAATGAGCCGGACACTCCTGATCTAGAGAGACTCGATGACCGGGTTCCTGAGATGGTGCAGGTTTACGTCTGGTCCTGGCACACTCCGAAGCATCCCACACCGCCAGTACCTTTCTCCCTCATGGGTCCAGTCTGCGTGCATTTAAGGAGACCCCCTCCCGTGTAACGCACTGTGCTCCTGGGTTGCGCAGTCAGCTGCCCCCCGGCGCTGCTGCTCCGGGGCTCCTGTCTTCAGGCGCTGCTGCTCCCAGGAGAGCTCGAAACTCAGTGGTCACTAAAGCGTATTTTTTCAGCAGTGTCTCTGATGGCCTTGTTAGGCACATTTTCTTGTCAAAAATTCAAAAAGGATTTCTAAATCACTTTTGTGTAAGCAAAATGAAACAGTGTTGGAACCTTAAACCACCAAATTCCTTTCGGGTCATGTGATGGCTGTAGGTTGATGAGCCATTAAATCAAGTAACAATTATGCCGGCATGCTCCTGAGAGGGCAGATGGGAGAGAGAGAAAAAATAGTTTTGATGCTGGCTTTTACTGCTGTGCTGCGTCTCAGAGTGATTCGGTTTTAATCTGCTCCATGGTCAGGGCATGGATAAATGCTGCTTTTACATGTACACACAAGTACTGAACTTGGAAATAATGAGGACTAATGCAGTAATTTAATACATATGAATCTGTTTGCTTACATATTCTGCATCTGTCACAGCCTATAAACCCCAGCAACCTAGAAGCTGCTAATCCTACCCTGTTGCTGGACGCACAAAGTAGAGAAATGCCAAAGAGAAGGCACGGAAACCCAGCTGGTCTACAGATGGTAATGGGTTCGTCATGGCTCACAGTGGGTAGTCTCCTCATTCTACTGAGCTTCGGTCAGCTGTGTGCACAGAATTTCCTCAGGAAGGGAAGACAAACATACATAAAGTAGCATTCCCTGGACATTTTTTGGCTACTTGCTCATTGAATGACTAGCAGTGACAGGCTGCAGTTAATTTGATTCAATTCAGCCGCTGAGTACAGCGCTTGGCAAAGTAGAAGTTTAATAAACATTTGAATGACAAACATTTGCTGTGCTTCTATCCCTACATTAGCCAGATAAGTACAAGGCACTTACACTATTTTTACAGAGATGATGGATATAAATGAAATACAGTAGACCCCCTTATCTGAGGTTTCACTTAACACAGTTTCAGTTACCCAAGGTCAACCACCATCTGGAAGTATTACAGTTGGTCCTTGAACCAAGCCCAATCTGAACTGCAGGGCTCCCCATGCAGATGCTTTTTTTTTTTTTTTTCCAGTAAGTACTGCTGGATCTTGTATCTGCAGGTTTCACATCCTCAGATTCAGCAGATTTCCAACTGTGGTTGGTTGAATCTGCATATGGGAAGGACTGACTGTTGTGGAGTCTAAAGTTAAAAGAGAATTTTTGACTGCATGTGGGTCAGTGCCCCAAACGGTCCACATTGTTCAAGGCTCAACTGTAAATAGAAAATTCCAGAAATAAAGAAATTCATATGTTTTAAATTGCAGGTGTTTCTGATTCTCATGATGAAATCTCACAATGTCCAGCCTGGGATGTGAACCATCCCTTTATCTAGTGTCTCCACGTCCCCTGTCCCCCTGCTGTATATGTTCCCTGCCCTTCAGTTACTCAGGTGTCTTCTCAGTTGTCAGGTCAACTGTCTGATATCAAAGGGCAAGAGCAGTGATGCTGGCAATCGGGACATGCCACAGAGAAGCTGTAAGGAGCTTCCTTTAAGAGAAAAAGTAAATACAGTACATTTCGAGGTACCACAGTCATGTAACTTTTATTACAGTATATCATGATTGTTCTGTTTTGTTATTAGTTATTGTTGTGAATCTTTACAGTGCCTACTTTATAAATTAAACTTTATCATAGGCATGTGCACACAGGAAAAAAACAGTATATATAGGGTTTAGTACTATCATTGTAGGCATCCACAGGGGGTATTGGAATGCATATTCCTGTGGCTAAGGGGGAACTACTATAATTAGACCCGAGAAGTTTAAAAAGCAATACTAGAAAGGTTAAAATGAGGTGAATTGAAGATAATCAAGAGCCAGGTTCATTACGTCAACCCCCAAAGTAGTGTCCTTTGTCCTGTTGGCTGCACTTTTGGGGGGACCTGCTTCATGGATCTGAGCCAAAGACAGAAAAGACATAGACAGCAGAGTAGAGACAACTGTACTTGAATGAAAATAAACAAATAAAAATTTAAAAAGTTAAAAAATTCTTAATTTTAATGCTGCAAAAGTCAGACAATCCTTTTTTTTAAGGTTGGAAATTTTTGTGTCTTAAGAACCCCTCTTCGTACTTTGAATCCATGAGGATCTTTCTTCTTATTTTCTTCTGACTTTTAAAATTAGTTTTGTCTTTCACATTAGTCTATAGGCTACCAGGAAGGGATTTTTATGACTGGTGTGAAATTGGGACTCAATCTTATTTTTCAAATGGGGAATCAATGATCTCTGAATGGCTTTTTCTTTCTTTCTAAAGATTTTATTTATTTATTTTTTAGAGTGGTGAAGGGAGGGAGAAAGAGAGGGAGAAAAACATCAATGTGTGGTTGACTCCTTACTGGGGATCTGGCCCACAACCCAGTCATGTTCCCTGACTGGGAATCAAACCAGCAACCCTTTGGTTTGCAGGCCGGCACTCAATCCACTGAGCTATGCCAGCCAGGGCTAAACTGCTTTTTCTTTCCCCACTGATCTTTAATGTCAACCCTATCATTTTAACAATGATCTATGCAATGATCTATACTGTTTGGGCTCCATAGCTTGTCACTTGGTTGGTTGCTTGAGTTGTTTTCAAATTTTTGCTAATATAATTGATTGTGTGAGCAACAGTTTTGCATGTAGATATTTGATACAGATCTGTTTGCTGTTTACTTCCCTATGATACATTTCTAGATGTGGTTTTGCTATATCAAAGAGTGAGCACATTGTGATCTGATTACTTTTGCCCTGTGTACAGACGCTTCCTCACCCTGCTGTCTCCATGTGGATTTTCCTCTCCCCTCATCCAGGGTCTGACTCCCCAGACCAGGCCGGTCTCCTCCCAGGTTCCCGCAGTCCACCCTAGGCCACCACTCCTCATGGTCCCTCTCCCCACTATTTGTGAGTTTAAGGTAAAATTGTTCAGGAAGAAAGGAAAGAGAAAAGAAGGGAAACATAGGAAGAATTTAGGCACATTTTAAGGTGGGCGTTTCCTTCTTTTTTTAGTTATACATGGAGGAAATCAACTCTCACAAAGGCTGTGCTGATTCCCACTTCCACCCCCTGTGTACTGACCTGAGGGAGGCTCTGTGAAGGCACAGGGTCAGTCTTGTTCACTGAGGTATTTTTTGCACAGTTCCTGGCACATAGTAGATGCTCAATAAGAATTTGTAAAATGAATGATTGTGCTGCTCACTTTTCACCAGCAAATTTTTATCATTAAAATAAATCCACTCAGTCAATGTATAATGGCAGCGTCTCCCAGCCGGGCGTTGGTCCCCTGGGGAATGCAGCGGAGCCCAGGGTCTGTCATGTCTTTGGGGTCTACCAACACTTCTCCTCCATAATACCCTCTACCCCACGGTCCAGCACACAGTTCTGTGAACTGAATTTCTACAGTGATTTCCAATATACCATGCCAACGAGAGGTTGTCTTCACAGATTTTCTGCTCCCTAAGTGAAATGTAAGAGCAAACTGTGAAACCAGCATGTAACTGGTTTCGTAATTATACAACCAGGAACAGATCATTTTTATACCATTGTGGGCAAGAACATGGGCTACAAAATCTAACAGACCCAAGTTCAATGCCGGTCATATTATTTGGTAGCTAAGGAACCTTGGGAAGTTTAACCTTCTCCACCCTCAACCACAGTTTCCTCATTCGTGCTACGTGGGTAGTGATACCTAGCTCTCAGTGCTCTTGGGAGGGTAAAGTGAGAGATGATGCATATAAAGTGCTTAGCACAATGCCTGGCACATAATTCTAATGGCTACAGCTTGGTAGGCACTGATCATTAGTAGCCTGGCCAGGGAGCTTAGAAGGTCTGTTTGCACCAAACTTATTTATTAACTCAATGGAAATGGAGACTCACTTCCATGAGTGGGGAAGAAAAAGCAAAGCTTTATTTTTAATTTGATTGAACAAACTGCCTCTTAAAGTTGTTGTTGCTTTACTATGGGCTTTGATTCCTATGAATTTCTCCTGCCTTGCCTGGGGTCGTATACCAGGGGGCCAGTAATGACTTCATAAAGACCGGTGTGAGGGGTTGGGAGCAGGAGCTAACAGACTAACAAGCCTGCCCCTGGGCAGGCCGTGCCCATCAAAGCCCCAGATCATCCGTGGTGCATCTCCCCCTCCTCCATGAATTTGCCTTGAAGCACAGTTCATCAAAAGCCACTATCCTGCACTTCCTGACACACAGCTAGATGATAATAAGTTATGGAGGGCATAAACAAACTCAAAGACATTGCTTATTAAATCTGAGATGTAGCATGAGAAATAAACCCAATAAATGGCCTCCTTGAATGGTAAAATAAATGCTATAAGAAGTTATAAGAGATTTTGTGAGCTGTAACATCCTTAGGAGGAATTTTTAAAAAACAGTTTTTTTTTTTTTACAATCTTTCATCCCTGACTGAAAGAAATAAAATTCTCCTTCAGTGTGACCCAATACCAACGAGCAACTCATTAGAAATGCCATCTTTTTTCTCTGCCTTAAAGTGAACAGAGAGAGGTAAGGGGAAAATATTTTTTTCTGTTAGTGGAAAAGTGATATGAATTCTTGGAATTCTTGGCTAGTTGTTGCTTTGAAGGCTTGGCTGAGTAAAGACTCATTTTGCTCATCAAAGACTCATTTAGCTTTTCTTCAACAGCTGTGATGAGGATTATGATCAGTTCCTACAAGTGTAAAAATTAACAGTGCTTGGCATCACATCAGTCTCTGCTTCTCAGAAGATCATTAAGACTTACAGTCTCCCAAGTCTCCTGCCACTATGTATGGATGGAATGGATTTTACTGAAGGTGTGGAAGAAAAGATGGAGAACGTGGCAGGCAGGGCTGCTCTGAAAATGCTCTTCCAGGCTCTCTGCCCACCAGACCCTCACTCATCTGCATGTCTGCTGGCTCCTCTTCTCCCCTCTCCTGGCTCCTTCGCTCACCTGGATTGCTCTGGGAGCTTCACTCTCTACTTGCCCTCAGATATAGAGCAATTCAGTGCTCTCGTGCAGAACTCTCAGGTTTGCCTCCCAGCGCAGGGTCCTGGCAGGAGACAAACCACGCCCGTGCTTTCAGCACAGAGATTCTAATATAAAGAATTGGTGACTAGAATAAGGTTATTAACTAGTTAACTGAAGTGGCAGAGAGTATCTAGAGATACCCAGAGGAAACAATTGCAGGGAGCAACTACCTCCCCCAGGACTGGGAGAGCAAGGGGAAGGGTATGGAATTATGAAAATGCAGACACTTGGTGGTGGGCCTGGCAGGGCAGGTGCCACTAAGCTTGGAGAAGGGGCCTGCAGGGCTGAGCCCCAGACTTGTGCTGACACTGCCGTCTCTGAGGCTGGGGTGTGATGGCAGTGATTCTGCAAGTGCAGGAAAAACTGCTGGGCGCAGCCGCTGCTCCGGGAAGGAACTGCCTGCGCTGCGGTGCGGAAACGCTGCTGGGGCGGTGCTCGCAGGACTAGAAGATGGACAGAAAGGAGTCCCCCCGCCCCGACCCTTGCCAGTCCTGCCGTCCCCTTCTTGGTGGGCCCTGCACAGAGGAGAATGACAAGAGAAATATGGTTTGTGCCATCGGCCCCCAGCATCACGGAGCAGAGCACAGAGCAGGATCTGGAGCCTGGAGACAGCAACTGAATAACTGGTGCGCACTCCAGAGCCTTTAGGGGGCTCGGCGAAATCACAGGGCTTCCGTTGAACATGGGTCCCCTTTTCTAGAACGCGGTTTGTGGTTATGACTGACAGCAACAACAAAATGCCGCGACACCAGAATTTTAGAGAAACAAACTTACAATATTGCAGTGTGTCAGGCTCCGTTGGTCCTGCCCATCCGTCTGCTAACTACTGTTGGATTCAGGGTCCATAAGCACCCATTTCGTCACGTCACCTCCCATTACTTACACTGCTCAAGTCTAAATCCTATGCAATATTTTAAAATCCACCCTCACCTCACACTTTCTACTTTCTGTCCCTCCCCCCCCCCATTTCACATAAAACCCACCCTCCGCAATCTACTGAGAAGCTTTGTTCCTCCCTCTGCCTTCCCCTCACGTCACCCCACCCCTTTCTCTTTATTTTTGTAGTTCATTAGTTCTTTAATTAAGCTGGGTCAAGAACTTGTTTGGAATCAAATAAAAGGTAGAAGGTTTCTGCCTGGAATATACACAGGGACACTACCTTTGCCTGTTATTCTGAGGGTTCAGGACACCCTGTAGGTCCTGGACATGGACCCTCAGGGGTCAGTCGTTCTCAGACTGGGGTCTCCCAACAGAGGCTGGAAGTCTCCCCTCAGAAAGCCGCCCCCCCCAGCTGCACAGACTGTCTTTGTCTCTGCTTTGTACCACAGTTTCCTCTTTATTACTCCAGTGTATGAGGGGGGACTTCGTTGACTGATAGTCTCATGGACTGACGTTCCAGCTCCTCAACTAACGTCAACCCCCCTGTGTGCAGGGACCGCCTCCCTCCCCTCCCTTCCTCTCCTGCATCATGCAGTGTCAGTTTCACAACAAGAAGAAACAAACAATACTTATTTGTGGACAGATATTTATTCAAGAATATTTCTGACACTAGGTTTACATGATATAAGTTTTACTACCTTCTTGTTTTATAATCAAACTCCATTTATTTTGATATATTTTATATTCCTACTTTTTGTTAATCAGACAGGGGTCTCTCCTACTTAATATTAAGTTTCCTCAGTGTTTCAGAAAAGCACAAAGTGGTGATTTTTATCATTGTATATAATGCATTTTTTCAGTCATTGAGTGATAAACACAAAGTTTGCTGCTGGGTGGAGGGACACATCAGCAGGGCGACCATCCCCGCTGTGCTTGGTCTTGCTTCTGCATCTGTGCTGAGGTTTTTCCCCACGCCGGGCTGGACTCCATTTTCCTGCCCCTTCTCTGTTCTGAAGCCCTGCTCTGAGATCTGCTCACAGGGCTCCTTTCATCAGCCCTTTGTGCTTCTTTCCCTCAATGATTTGTTCCCTCTGTGACTGTGCCGCTCCTAGCTGCTTCTCTAACCCCTGAACCACACGGCCTGTGCCCAGCTCATCCCCCTTCTGCAGCCCATAGGGTGCCCCTGTGGCAGACCCGCTCTGCTCCGTGACAGGGAAGAGTGCCCCAGCAGGCAAAGATACTGCCTGGAGGAAGGACCATCAGACGGTCATCGCAGTCGTTGGCAGAGTTCAAAGGCAACAACAGTGAAGGTGTTTCTCCTAAGGTTCATTCTTCTTGGTGCCAGCTGGCAGAAGACTGTGGAGAAACTGGCAGTGTGAGGGTGTGGGTGAAGGCAGTGAAGGATGTAAAGCAGGCCTCCTCTGCCCCGACCAGAGCCTCAGGTCTGTGCAAGCCCCTCTGCTAGGTGCTCTGAGCATCCTCCTGGAGCCTTGTGAAAACCCGCCACAGATGTTTGCGCTCAGCTCCCTCACCAAGTGGCTGCGTGGGAGCTGTGGGTTACTGTGGTCCTCAAGTCTGTGCGCTTTGCTTTCTGCTTTGCACCTACCCCTGTTTTTGTGGCCTGCCTAACCTCAGGCCCTCCATTGTAGGGACTCTGCTCAGGTGGGCCCTGCCATCCACCCACACTACTGTCATTTCCAAGGAGCAGATTTGTATCCAGCTGCTTCCAGCCCTGTGGACCAACCCCTGCCTCTCAGGGGTGGGGTCTTGACATGCTGAGTGTGTAAAGTCTTCTCTCTTTCACAGTAATTGCAAGTATGAGTCTCACTTAATGATCAAGTTTTCTCATCTCCAGAGAGGTTAAGTAGCTTGCCTGAGATCCCATAACCAGTAAGCCATGAAACCAGGCTTCATATACTTGACAGTTTAACCCCAAAATGAGCTCTGCATCTCCTCTGTCGAAAATGAGTTACGTGGAACCTATGGTACACCTTCTCCATCCCCTCACTCTCTCATCTGTGAATGGAGTTAGTGCAGGATAATAGCACTCCTTTCTACTGATTGAATTCAGCCTCGGAAGCTTTCTTAACACAGTGCTCCAGAAAGTCACTAACAATTAAATTAGTTGGCATATGAGAGGACACTTGTCTACCGTGCTTGCCATGAGTCCTTCTGTTTTAGATGAAGAGGAATGGCCTCGAGTTTGGTGAGCCAGGAAGCAGAAGCTGTTGCTCAGCACCCCATTCTCTCGTATTTTTTACGCATGTGTTCTGTTGGATAGGATTTGAGATTTGTTCTGGTGCTCCGGATCAAAGCTGGGGAATGCGGGGAGAGGGGGTGGGAAGCGTGGCAAGGTGACCACAGAGGAGGGCAGTCCCTGGCTCCCAGAGAGAGACACTTCCTACCTTGCAGTCCTTGGGCTCCAGCTGCCCAGGTTCCCTTCAGTGAAACCCGATGCTCACTGGCCATTTAAAGCAGTCCAGGAGAAAGGCAAAGCAGATTCTGGCAAGGGCGGATGACTGGTTGCTGCTGCTAAAGCATGCCAGCTGAAAAATTCTAGAAAGGGATTGTGGGGGTCCTGGAGGTGGGGTATGTTTTGCTGAGGACCCTTGGATATTTGTCCTTCAGGACAGGTGTCTGTGCCCGTGGGGTTCGGGGATGCTGTGGGACCCCATGTGCCCACCCCCTCTGCCTACCACATTCCCCCCACAGTGCTCTGAGTGCACGTGCTTGGGCAGCCTGGGGTGAAGTGCAGTGTCCAAAACAGGAGCCGCAGAGCACAGCAAACACAGCACGTGCAGAGAATCACACCGACAAGGAGCAGCAGACCCACATCTTCAGGTGCTTGTGTCACCAGGAGGCTGTTGGGACACCTTTGGCCAACCTCAATTTTGTTTCAGGAAATGTGGCCTGACTGTAAAATTAGTGCAGCGAAGGGCTCCCTGATTCCCAGACACCTCAATCTGGGCCAATGGGTAGAATGCAAGCAACCTGCCCGACCAGCGCTCAGGTGCCCAGTTGATTGGTTGACGTGGTCCAGGACTGGCTGTCTTGAATTTCCAGGTGCAAAAGGAGAGGAGATGCCAGCAATGGGGACTGTGTGGTTTCTTAAGGCCGATTTGGTGCAGAGACAGGACTAGAATATGCTGCGAACTGGGTGTCCCATGGTTCTGCAGAGTCGCGTCAGGACACAGATTTGAAGTCTCATGGACCCTGTCCCCTGCCTTTGTGATTAGATCTGAGTTACTTAGAGTTCTCTGTTTGCTTTACAAGCCCTTGGTCAAGGGATTCAGGCTGGAAGAAGGCAAATGAGTGTGTTGGGATGTGTGTCTGTGTTGGGAGGTTGTTCGTAACTTTACTCATTTTGTGATTCTCTCGAAAGCTCAATGTTGTAAATAAAAACCTCATCTCTACTTGAGTACTTAAGGGGGGATTTGCTTGTTTACTTATCACCTGTATGTGCTGCCCAGCTAGGCAGCTGATGCGAAAGAACTGCTGGCACACGGGCCTGGGGAGGAGGCTGGTGAGAAATATGCCCCCTGAAGTGGGCTCCTTTGTCTGGTAGGATGTGGCCCTTATATGACTTAGAATAACCTTGATGAGGTTCTGCTGTGATTCCCTCTCCTTTGGATGAAAGTAATTATTTCGTTTACATGTCCTTAAGGAAAGGACACTGGGTCAGGAAATTGTCTTGATGTCTCCTAATGCCCCTCAATATATTCCTAGCTGTGGAAGTTTTGACAGCATTCATAACTTTTGGGGGCCAACTTGGTTTGGCCCCCAAATACACACACACACACACACACACACACACACATGGATGTGTATGGATGCACACATACACATATACAGACATTTATATCACACACAAAACTATTATGTGAAATTATTGACTGAATTTGTGTTCTAATTAGAGATGAACCCTCTCGTCAGTCCCTCCACATAATCTACTTCGTTACAGGATTGTTTTGTTCCTCCTAACCATTCCTCCTTCTCCCCCTCCCCCCCCGGCCACACAGATTTTTCTTTATTTTCATGATTCATTTATTCTTTAATTAATCTGTGTCCAGAACTTGTTTGGGATTGAACGAAAGGTGGACGCTTTTTCCCTGGACGATGCAGGGCACTACGTTTGTGTGTACCTCTGAGGGCTCTCTGACCCCCCGCAGGAGTCCATGAGGAATCCAAGGGCAAGTGGACGGCATACTTTCCAATTAAGCAGGAGGTTTCAGCACGATGATGTGAATAACCAAATAATTATATTTCTCCAAGGCATTGTTAAACTTGGCCTTTAAGGAGAATGCAGAACTTTTAGTTTCTTTCTTGATGGAACAAATTTTGTTTTAGCAGGAAAGCTTCTTGAAGCCAGAAACCAGGTCTTTGGCCCTTTTATGGCTGTAATAATCATGATTGCTGTTCATGAAATATTTCCAGTTCTCTCTCCTACCTGCACATGGTAGGATTCCTTCATGGGTGGGTGGTGCCCTGAGACTAGTCTGGCCAATGAGCTACGACAGAAAACTTCACCTATCACTCCTGCGCTGGAAGCTTTGGTCTCCTGTTGGAGATTCTCCAGGGTTTTCTTTCCTCTCTGACATGACAGCCAATGATATTCGAGATTGTGGCTGCTTTATTCACACAGATACCTGAATATTTGAAAGAACCAACTCTTTTCTCTCCCACACTTCCTACCTGCCACTCTCCAAGCCTCCTGCTAACTCTCAATGGACATGTGACATGAGTGAGAAATAAACTTTTGTACGTTTAATCCACCAAAAATTTGGAATTGTCTGTTACTACAGCACAATCCCGACTGATACCTAACCTATATTTCAAGTATGTATTGCATCCGTATTATTTAATACAGTCCTGGGGCCACTAGACTCTTGGCACCTTGAGGGAAGATGTGGCAGACCTGAAGCAATAAGGAAACAGGAAGAGAATGAGCAACAGAATCCAATATTTCTCTTAAATTGTATTGAAGCTCACAGTTTTAGCTTTTGCTCTGATCATTGCCCTCAAAAGGACATGTTTCAAGGCTAAAACTTTATTACGTGTATTTCCTCTGTCCCTGAACAGTTTCTAGCAAAATCATAGTAAATCCCAGAAAAGTAATCTTTGGTCATGGGGCATTGGAGAGAAGCTGGTTACTGTGTGGTCGAGAACCAGTTGTGCTCAACAAAGGTGCTGCTTCTCTTTTGGATAACAGGAACACTTTCAAGGTCTATTGTGGGAATAGAAGTGGTCCAGCCTTATACAGATGGCCGCCTCAAATATTTCACCACAAATGCTTACCATGCACAGCCACCAATGACTCGTTAAGTTATAATTCATTTTTCTGTATTTCAATCAAATGTAGTTTATTTGGATCACTCATTTAGTTGATTAGAAGGAGATAATCACTAATAACTGTATCCAAAGGCAAACTTTTTTCTCAGCAAACTAAGATTCATTTTAGTTAACTCACAGAGGCAGAATGCAGTTTCTACAGAGCTTTCTGAAATATTGAAAGTAATTTGGAAGTTCTCCATTACTCCCTTTGAGTAACAGCCTGGAGATTGCTGTGGCTCACTTCTTCAGTTCATGGAGGCCCCTGACTATGCTCCCTGATCAAACCATAACTGCACTCCTTGAGCATGTCTCCTCTTCTCAGAGGAAGCAATTCTTTCTTCTCAGAGAATTTAAGACCTGAAATTATGCTCTTTTACTTGTTTACTTGGCTATCATCTAATCTTCCCTACTAGAGGGGAGCTGCATGAGGACAGGAGGAGAGTCATCTCTTCTCTGTTCCCTGCTTTATGTCTGACACCTAGAACAGTGCTTGGCATGTACCAACTACTCAGTACATGTTTGTTCAGTGAAGGGACAAATGGATGAGTGAATCTGTCCATTCGAATCCATCCATCAATGAATTGCACGAATCATAGAATCCACATGTTAGAGGCAGAAGGAGGCCAGAGCTCTTCAGTGCATAGCCTTATAGACAAGGGCACTGTGGGTCACATCTAAATCGCACGCAGGTCTGTGGTAGAGTCAGAACCATGACTCACAGTTTAGTGTTGTTTCCATTTCAACATGCAAATACCTCATATACAGCTGCTGGAGAACGGGCAGGTCGGAGGAAGCTGGAAACACCTGAAATGGATGAGGAAACTGTTGGGAACAGAGGCCACCAATGGCTTCAGCATGTCCAGTCTCCCCATTGCTGCCCAACATGTCCATCCATTAGTGAGGGTGATGGTGCAAGGAGTGGGGATTCTGAAGGGGAAGGAAAAACGAGATGCGTGGCAGGCACCAAATGGAGAGGGGAATTAGGAGAGAAGCTGTACTTCTTTGTTCCTTTCCACCATAAACTTAGCGTGGCTTTTCCCTCTCTTTGTGGCTCTTTTTAAAATTATGAGCTACTGATTATTTTAAATGGGCTTTCTGTTATGTCATAAATATTCAGACTGGGGATGGTAATTGTTCCCTGTGATTAATTCTGCTTACTTGGGAGAGTTGTGCAAGGTTTTCACTGGAGGGTATGTCTTTTATGTTTTAATGTTACTTGTGGATAATGCAATTTGTCCTCAACAGCCGTTGAGACAGTGGAGTTAGGTTAAGGCTTTTGGGGTCGTTTTTCTCATGCTGATGTTTGGAAGTACTTACACTGAATGGTTTATATTACCCCTCCCTGGGCTGAGATGAAGGTAATTGATGGGGCTCAGGGCCAGAAGTTCCTACTGGCCGTTCCAGTGGTCTTGGTCCGGGGTTAATGGAGAAAAGCACCATGTTGAAGGTTACAGCATTTCCCTTTGCTTCCATTTTAATGATACTCGCCTGCCAGTGTTTTCTCTTTGAAGAGCAATTTAATAAACAATCACTGGCGTTTCATGTTGAGGGCAAGATTTGTAATGGCATTCATCTCCCCGGGAGTTCTTCCTCAGCATGTGACTGGATCAAGCCCTTTGCAATGAATACAGGCAAAATGCTGGTAGCTCCAAATGTACCACCGGTCCCCGCCTGCACAGGATGATAATGGGCTGGAGCTGGGGGACAATTTTTAGGACAACTCTGGACTCCGCTTATGTTTCCCTTACTTTAAAAACATTTCCCAAGGAGGCTGAACCTGAGCCTGCCATTATACTGAGGACCCTTAAAGGGAGGACTAATGGGGCAGCGGGCACACTCAAGTGTAATCTTCAGCTCTCTCTGTACTTCAGGGAAAGAAGGAAGCTGAGCAGTCAGGGGCTGCCATTGTTGAAGACGGCAATGGAAGCTGTTAGGCTTGACAAGGAAGATTATCACCAAATCTTATTAGTGCCCACAGGGAGAAGACACTGTTCCGGGTGCTCTACAAAGCCAGCCCCTGCAGGGAGTTGAGTCGGGCATCTATTTTTGATTAAAGTCGCATGTGAGTTCACACAGCCAGTTGGGTGGGCCTCAGGCTCCAGCGAAGGTGCCAGCAGTCCCGAGGAGGCCGAGCCTGAGCATCCACACCGCGCGGGACAGTTTCCCTGTCTCTCCTGTAATTAACAACAGCAGTGCCCCAGGCTCAGCACCCGGAGAGGGCAGCACCCTTGAGAGACTGCAGCAGATCCTGGCTACAGATGCACAAGACAGTGGCCTTTCGTCTACACAGAGTACAGCTGCTCTCTGGGGGGCCACTGAGGCCCACACAGCTTGTTTCAAAGACTATTGCAACGACAGTTTCTGCAGGAGCAGAGATCAACAGCATCTCAAAAGTGGCAAGCCAGTTTCCTCATTTTTCTTTTAGCATGCCAAGACTGGAGAGAAAGTGGTAACCAGGCATCACTGTTTTGGGCTCCTGGGAGAGTGAGGGAGGGGTGTGACTTTTCCCAGAGGGAAGGGCCGACTGGCCAACACACAGATAATTCCAGGAAGGGGGGGGGGTGGGCACGCTGCGGGTAACTTACCCACAGGGTTGGTAGCGGCTGTTCCTGTGGTTGTTGACATACATATTGTAAGTTTCTGTGTTCTGTTTATCTTCTAAAAAATCCCACAGCAACAGGATAGTCTAAGTTTTAGCCAGTGATATACTTATTATAAGTAATATAATAATATAAAACTTGTAACAGTGATTGCAGAATGACTAGCATGGTCCCTTGTTGACAATGAAAAGAGTTTGGGCTTGTGGGTATGAAAAGAGATGTGGCCAGTGCATGTTAGGGGCGGAGCTGGAGCTGCCCCTGATCTCCTGAAATAGCTTCGTAGTCAGCCCTGAGGTTGTGCAGACAACCCGGCTCTTGCCCAGGCTGCCACACAACCGAGAGACTGACGCTTCCTCTGGCTTAGTCAGACAAGCAAGCATATAAAGAAGATTAGCTGTAGGATAAGGAATTAAGGTCAGGGCAACCTAACGTTCCCGCCGTCTCCAACCCATCCACTCACCCACTTTTATGCCCAACGATGTGCACCGAAGTTGTCCTCTAAGACTCCAATTAAGAGGAAGCAGAAGTATGATTTTGCTTCTTCATTTTCTGGGGAAAGAATGAATTCTAATTCTGGTGGATTCTCCTATAGCAATATTGTTTGATAAGTGGCTCATGAACTGTGATAAATGGAAGGCAGGACTATTAAATGAGGATGTTCTTAGTAGAATCCTGAAGGGCTGAGTTTTCACGGCAAACAGGACAGCACTGGGCCCGGTGCGGTGTGGTGGCGCAGAGAGAGAGAGAGAGCTCCGGAACTCTTCTCCGGGGCTGCAGTCCCAGTGCTGCCATTGATGGGCTGTATGCTCTTAGCCAGAGTGCTGGACTTTTTTTTTTGAATATTTTTTAATTGATTATGCCATTACATTTGTTCTATTCCCCCCTCCATTCCCCTCCACCCTGCATACCCCTCCCCCACTATTTCCCCCCTTTAGTTCATGAACATGTGTCTCAGGTTCTTTAGATTCTGTATTTCCCCTACTATTCTTACCCTCCCCCCTATCTATTTTCTATCTACCGTCTATACTACTTATTCTCTGTACCTTCTCCCCCCTTCTCCTCCTCCCACTCCCCTGTTGCTAACCCTCCATGTGATCCTCATTTCTATGGTTCACTCCTGATCTAGCTGTCCTCTTAGTTTGCTTTTGTTTTAGGTGTGGTTCTTAATAACTGTGAGTTTGCTGTCCTTTTACTGTTCATCTTTCTTATCTTCTTTTTCTTAGGTAAGTCCCTTTAACATTTCATATAATAAGGGCTTGGTGATGATGAACTCCTTGAATTTGGTCTTATCTGAGAAGCGCTTTATCTTCCCTTCCATTGTAAATGAAAACTTTGCTGGATAGAGCAGTCTTGGTTGTAGGTCTTTGGTTTTCATGACTTGGAATACCTCTTTCCAGCCCCTTCTTGCCTGTAAGGTCTCTTTTGAGAAATCTGCTGACAGTCTGATGGGAACTCCTTTGTAGGTGACTGTCTCCTTATCTCTTGCTGCTTCTATTCTCTCCTTCATTTTAATCTTGGCTAATGTAATGATAATGTGCCTTGGTGTGTTCCTTCTTGGGTCCAACTTGTGTGGGACTCTCTGAGCTTCCTGGATTTCCTGGAAGTCTATTTCCTTTGCCAGAATGGGAAGTTCTCTTTTATTATTTGTTAAAATAAGGTTTCCACTTGTGACTGTTCCTCTTCCCCTTCCGGTACCCCTATAATTCGAATGTTGGAACGTTTAAAGATGTCCTGAAGTTTCCTAAGCCTCTCCTCATTTTTTTGAATTCTTGTTTCTTCATTCTTTTCTGTTTGCTCATTTCTTCCTTCCTTCTGGTCTACTCCCTTGATTTGAGTCCCAGTCTCCTTTCCATTACTATTGGTTTCCTGTGCATTACCATTCACTTCAATTAGTTTAGCTTTCGTATGTTTCTCTAATTTGTGACTAAAATCAACCAGTTCTGTGAGGATCCTGATCACCAGTGTTTTGAACTGTGCATCTGAAAGTTTGGCTATTTCCTCATCACTTAGATTTATTGGCTCTGGGGCTCTGAGTTGTTCTTGAACCATTTTTGGTCTGTTTGTACCTGTTAAGTATGAGGAGCGGAGCCTTAGTTGTTTGCCAGGGCGGGGCCACCCAGGCCGCAGGTTTGTGACGCTGTATGTGGGGGCGGGGTCAGAGAGGGAGCAATGGCAGTCCTCTCTGCTCGCCCAGTTCATCTCACCGCTCGCCCCGGCCTGTTTATCTGAGTGGAAATGTGCGAGCCCGCCGCCCTGCACTGTGCGGTCTCAATGCTCGCCTCTTCACTGGTTTATCTGCACGCAAATGCTCGATCTGACCGCAGACAGCCAGCCACGTCTCTTCCCTGTGTTCGCCCGTAGCCAGCCCGCACCTGGGATCTGCGCCTTCTGCTGCCTGCGCACCACCCGGTAGGGGATCTTTTTGGCCAACCTGCTCTGCTGCTGGCTTCGCCCCTCTTACCAGTTTAGCTGAGCATTTCGTTGTTTTCAGACTCCGTATTGTCGATTTTCTGTGTGGTTTGGTTGCGTTTATTGTTGTTAAAAATTTGTTGTTTTTAGATTTGGTTGTGCGCGGACACAAGGTATTTCCACCTACGCCTCCATCTTGGCGGAAGTCCTCAGAGTGCTGGACTTTTTCATGTGTCCATTGCTGCATCTGGGAAATGGGCATAGTATTAAAACTTATCATAGGTTGTAATGAGGGTTAAGTTATTATAAGGATTAAATGAGAGTCAATGTCAAAAACACTGGAACAGTATCTGGCACATGCTAATACTTGATAAATGTTACTAATATTCCTTCTCAATCCAGAACCTCAAAAAGATATACTTATTTTCTTCCCTTTCACCTGTATTGGCTGGAAACCATAACAGAGGAATCTGTATTGGGCATGAATATTCTGCCTGATAATGCTGCACTTACTTGGTTTACTAGCAAAATGATCAGTACAAAGTACAAAAAGATCAGTCTCATGCCCTTTGTAAAAAACAAGAAGCCAGCATATAAACAAATGGGTGATGGGCAGGCCTGTGGCTGTCCCCTTCCTCCAGGCCAGTGAACTCCTATTCTAGGTTAGGCTAATACAGTGTAAGGAGGAGACATGTAGGTCTCTATATTTGTCCAGTGAGCTGGAAAAGGCATCCGTTATTCAGATTTATCACACAAACCAGTAGCTCTTAAGTATAGTTGTGTATGAGAAACACCAGAAGAACTTAATATAACTACCAGTTATCTGGGCACCCCCGGGGCTTGTCTCCAGTGTGGCCTGGCAGCTGTGCCTCTGACCAGTTTTCCGGGTGATCCTGAGGCACAACCACGTGAGAACACTGATAGGAAGAACCTTAAAATAACAAATGAGTAAGCAAACCATGCCAATTTAGTTAAGCAGATCTGAACAAAGTACCACTAAGGAACTACTTTCATGTTGAAATAAATTCTTGTTGGTATAGCTCATTATAAAATTAATGATTTTCTCCTATCTCTGGAGGGGGATAATTGGCGAAAGGAATTCGAAAGAAGTCAGGTATTGAGCGGTCATGGAAATCTAACAGTCTCAGCTGGAGGTTATATTCATGGCTCTTGTTGTCAGTCTGGGTTCACATTTTGATTATGCTAGAAGTCAAGTGTCCCAGTGCTGTGCAACACACTCTGTATTAACTGAGGAAGAGCAGTGAAACCATGTAGATATATTTGCAATTGCCGCTGAACTCTGAATTTAAACACTTTTCACAGGGTGTTAGGCCTCCCCTGCACCATTGCGAGGCTCCAGAGGGCTTCGGCCTAGGGTAGAGTGAGGACTGCCCTTGATGTTGACCCTGCAGGAAGGGGTCCAGTGCTCACGAACCCTGCTCAGCACATCCCTACCCTTGCCCAGCTGGAGTCAGAGGTCTGCCAGGTTGTTCACCATTTTATTAATCTCTTCCTTTTCCATTCTCCTGCCCATCCTTCAACAGGAAACTAACTTGTCCTGTAAACTGTGCCCCTTTTGGGTTCCAAATCCATCTACTTACACAGTTATTAGAAAAGTTCAATCAGAAGATAATTTCTAGGCCCTGGACATGACCAGAACAGTTTTATGTCATTAAACGCAACAACCAAGAGACTTTTTATGAGAGGAACTTCTTTGGGAGGTGATGCCTCTGTGCACGCCAGTCCTGGCTCCTTGTGGGCTTCTTCCAGTGCCTTCCAGCCAGTTCACCTCCCTTAGCTGGGCCTGGCACCCTCATTAGGTCATGTTTACTCAAGGTTCTTGTTTTCTGCGTCTCCATTCAGTCAGTTACAGGACACGACAGGACAAAGAGTGTTGTTACTGACCACCAATGGAGCTGGCTCTGTTCAGGGATTATGGTTGCCTTGGCAACCAGCTTTGCTGAACTCACCACAGCAAATGTGGAATGAATGAATGGCTGGGTCAACACTCTAGATAAAAAGAAGGTTATGCAACTGTTTGCTGAACCTTGTGCAGGATTTTTTTTGGATATTTCCCAGAATATCCCCATATTCACAAATTCCAAATGAAGAATTCTAATTTAAACCCATAAGTATTTTCACTGTTGGCAGAAAAGAGCTGTTGCTGTTGGAAATATAAGTTAAGGTCTGTAGAAGATTTGAACTGGGTGTTGCTTCAGTTTTGGTAACTGCTAGAAAGCATATTTAATGATAAGTGTTCCCTAGACAGGAAACCAGGGAGGCTACTCATGTATTTCTAATGATGTACATAAATAATTTCATCTACTTAGTTTCCAAACTTCATCCATTAAATAGTTTTACTCTCATTTCAGCTAAAAAAGAGTCTTGAAAAATGAATTTTAAACTGCAGAAATAAGCTTTTGAAAAAAATTCAGACAGAACGGAGCCTCTCTTCATAGAAAAGCAAATTGGCAAACAGGACAATTTATTTAAGACAGTGAGTACAAAGGAGCAAGGTTCTGAGAGCTCGTGGTCCCGTCCCCCAAACCATTTAGTTCTGTGCAAACAATTAAATGGTAATATAATCCAGGTTTTGAGAGTAGTTTATGTTCGTTTCTGTCTCTGACTGGGAGAAAAATACCACGCAGAGTAAGGTAGTACCAGTTGTTAGGATTCATACCTTGGTCTTAGACACTGTGTTCCTCAGGATCTTGCTTCTGTGTATTTTCTCCACTTGTGAATTACTCCTGGGGATTTCGTCTCAATTACCCCCCCCCCCCCCCGTCCCATTAAAGCTGGTCTGGCAGTTTATACAAAGTAGGAACTAGGGCTGGTTGGTGTTCTCCGAAGCAGCTCATGTCAGATGCGTGAGTTAAGGTCTCGCTTCTTTTCCTCCTGCTTGCTCCTCATGGTTTAGGTGACCACTCTGGTCACGCTGGCCCACATTTCTTTAAACTCAGGTTGTACCATCCTCAATAGCACTCGGTTCTGTCTTTAACATCCACCTGGGAGAAGTGAACCAATGAAATATCATGAAGCCTTCTTTTTATTTTACTTTTTAAAAATTGTTCATGACCCAGATAAATTATTTTAGATTGAATGATTGTTAGGTGTAACAAGGTCATTAAAAACCAAATAATTTCAAGATGTCCTTCCTTTTTATTCTGCTATTATTTTGCATTTTTATCCTGGGTACAGCCTGTTTTTTTCTGGACAATTCTGGAGAAAAGTAAATAATGGCAAAGGAATATGTGCTTTTTTTTCTGAAGCAAATATTTTAAATAGCACTATTATTTTTAACTTTTTATTTTGCAATAATTACAGAGTCACAGGTAGTTCCCGAAAACATACAGGGAGGGTCAGTGCCCCCTCATCACATCTCCCTCAAAATTAACATCTCACATGACTATAGTATAATATCCAAACCAGGAAACTGACATTGGTACAATCTGCGGTTTATTCAACAGCCATGTTATACAGCACTAGAGTGCATATGTGTGTATGTGTGTGACTCTGCAGTTTTGTCACATGTGTGGCTTTGTGTCACTGCGACTACCAACAAGACACATAACTAACCTCACCGCAAGGCTCCCTCATGTCACCCTGTCACAGTCACACATACCCCCTCCCCACCCCCAGGCAAACACAGATCAGCTCTCCATCTGTACAATTACGTTGCTTCACATCATATGAATGGAATCATGCAGTTCGTATGTTTTTGAGATTTTTTCACTCACTCAGCATCATTCCCTTGGAATTCATCCAGCTTGTTGCATGTAGTGATACTTTATTCCTTTTTATTTCCAAATAGTATTCTACGGTACTAGAATACTATTGTATTCTAGATTGTTCAACAATTCACCCATTGAATGATATGTAGGATATTTCCATTTTTTGGCTCCTATGAATAAAGCTGCTATAAATGTTACACAAGTTTCTACATGAAAAAAGTTTTTATTTCTTTGGAATAAATGCCTAAGAGTGAAACTGCCAGGTTGTATGGTAAGTCCAGTTTTGGTTTTTAAAAGAAACTACAAAGTATTTTCCAGTGTGGTCGTGACATTTGCATTTCCACCAGCAGGGTGTGAGCAATCCAGTTTTTCCAGGTCATTGCCAGCATTTGGCATTGTAACTATTTTTAAAAAAATTTAACCTATTTAAATAGGTATGTAGTGATATGTCATTGTGATTTTGAGTTTCTGTAATGGTTAATGATGTTGAACATCTTTCTATAGTCTTATTTGCAAGCTATACATATTCTACTGTGAAAAAAATCTGTAAATGTCTTTTCCCATTTTCTAACTAGATTTTTTTAATGTTGAGTTTTGAGACTTCTTTTTATATTTTAGATGTGAGTCCTCTGTTGGGTATATGATTTGCAAATATTTTCTCCAGGTCTGTAATTTGTCTCTTCATCTTAACAGGGTCATTCACAGAGCAAAGTTTTAAAATTTTTATGTTTATAAGGTTTTCCTTTTACAGATCATGCTTTTTGTGTGAAGGACAAGAAATGTTTTCCTAGTCCTAGGTCCTAAACATTTTCTCCTAAAAAATTCATATTTTTATAATTTATACTTAGGCCCATGATACACTTTAAATTAATTTTTATATAAGGAATGAGATTTAGGTTGAGGCTTATTTTTTTCCTCTATGAATAACCAATTTTCCAGTACCATTTTTAAAAAGAAAGCTGTCTTTCTTATTTTATTTTTTCACATTTTTTGATTGTTGTTCAAGTACCGTTATCTCCATTTTTCCCCACCACTCCCTCCACCCCAGCCATCCTCACTCCCCCTCTTGTCTTTCTTTTATTTAATTGTTTTTGTTCCTTTGTCAAAAGTTAAAGGGGCATATCTGTGTGGGCCTCTTTCCAGGTTCTTTATTCTGATCCATGCAACTATCACTCCACAAGTATCACACTGTGTCGATTATTATAGCTGCATAGTAAACTCTAATATTGGGAAGGATGATTCCTTCTCCTTTATTTTTTGTTTTCAAAGTTGTTTGGGCTGTTTTAAGGCTTTTCACTTTCCATGTAAGTTTAAGAATAAGTTGTATATCACTTCTTTCCTAAGATTTGACAGTTATTGTATTATACTTATAGATCATTTGAAAAAAATTGAAAACTTGATTACATTGACTCTTCCAGTGTATTAACATAGTATATCTCTTCAATGATTTAGGTCTCTCATTATTTAGGTTTTTAATGAAAACTGTGTAATTTTTAGCATATATGTATATATGCTAAATATATATAGAATATATATATTTATATATTTTAGCATGATATTATATATTACATGTTTTATTAGAATGGAAGCAATTGCAAGTGGTATTGCACTTTTTATTTTGGTTGAAACTTGTTCATTGTTAGTATCTAAAAATTATTTTTTTGTGTGCTGATCTTGTATTCTGTGACCTTAATGGTCTAATTTATTTGTTCTAGAACTCTTTTGTAGATTCTTTGAGATTTTGGAGTTTTACATGCAGGCAACCATCTAATCCATAAATAGAATTTTCTTTTTTCCTAATCCCACCTGTATGCCCCCCCCTTTTTCTTCTTGCCTTATTGTATTGGATAGATCTTCTGTTACTATGTTGAATAAGAGTAAGAGCATGTATTTTTACCTTGTTTCTGATCCAAGAGGGGAAGTATTTGGTCTTTCACAATTAAGCACAATGTAAGCTAAAGGTTTTTGTAGATGCCCTTTGTGGGGTTGACAAAATTCCTCTCTATTCCTAATTTATTGAAAGTGGGTATTGAATTTCGTTGAATTGTATCCATTGAGATGATCGTGTGATTTTTCTTCTCTAAGTTGTTAATATGTTGAGTGACATTGATTGGTTTTCAGATGTTGAATCAGCCTTGCATACCTGAAAAAAATCCCACGTGGTTCTACATACTATTCTTTGTATACATTGCTGGATTTGATAATATTTTGTGGTGGATTTTGTGTTTAAACTTATAAGATATATTGATCTGTAGTTTTTCTTTTTTGTTCTTTTTACATTTGTCTGGTTTGGGTATCAAGGTAATAACCGACCTCATTAAAATGAATTGGGGAGTATGTCCTCCTCTGGAAGGGTAGGTTCATTTTCTGGAGGAGATTGTGTAAATTGATGTGAATTCCTTTAGTGTGTGTTTTAAGTCTCTAGTTTAACTATTTTTCAGGAACTTTAAAATTGCAAAATGAATTATTTTGATTGTTATAGGACTATTTCAAGCTATCTACTTCATCTGGACAGGAATTTGGTATGTGTTTGTGTATGATGTGTGTGTAGTGTTGTGTCTAGACTTGTTCCTCAAAAAAGCAGAGGTTTTTGAGGAAACAGTCTATTTGTTAGAAACTGTTGCATTTATGAGCATGTCCATGGTATTCCTTTATTATTTTTTTAATGGTTGCAACATCTGTTGTGGTTTCCCTCATTTGATTAATGATATTGATATTTTGCGTCTTCTCTTTTTATCTTTGTCAGTCTTCCTAGATGTTGAGTTTTTCCCAAGGGACCAACTTTTAACTTCATTAAATTTCCTATTTTTTAATTTATTTTTCTGCTCTTACCTTCACTATTTCCTTCCTCCTGCTTGCTTTGGGTTTAGTTTGCTCTTTTTCCCCCTAGTTTCTTGAGATGGAACTTAGGCTCTCGACCTGAGGCCTTGCTTCTTTTCTAATGTAAGCATTTAAGGTTGTGTTTTTTATTTCAGCAGTGCTTTAGCTGCATCTCCAAAATTCTGATATGCCGTGTTCTCATATTTACTCAGTTCTCTGTATTTTTCACTTGAAAATTTTCCTTTGAGCCATGTATGATTTAGAAATGTGTTGTTTGACAAGTTTTGTATTTCTATTATTGATTTCTACTTTATTTCATTGTGGTCAGGAATATACTCTGCATGACTTCAATTCTTTTACATTTATTAAATTTGTTTTACAAATGACCATACAGTCTATCTTGGTGAGTGTTCTCTGGTCTCTTGAAAATAATTTGTATTCTGCTATTGTTGGGTGGAATGTTCTATAAATGTCAAGTAGGTCCTACTGATTGAAGGTGTTATTGAGTTCTATTTCCTTGCTGACCTTCCATTTAGCAGTTGTGTCAGTTGGTAGGAGTGGGATGTTGAAGTCTCCAATATGGTGGAAGATTTTATTTTTCATTTCAGATCTACTAGTTTTTGTTTCATGTAAGCTCTATTGTTTGGTGCATATAAATTTAGAATTGCTATAGATTCTTGGAGGATTGATTCTCTTATCATTATATAATGCCCCTCTTTTCTCTAGGAATCTTCTTTGTTCTAAAGTTTATCTTATATTCATGTAGCCATTTCTAATTTTTTGACTAATACTTCCATAATATACCTTTTTTTATCCTTTTATTTTTGACTTAACTACATTGTTACATTTGAAGTGCATTTCTTGTAGACAGCAAGTAGCTGTTCATGTTTTTTTTTAAATACTCTCTGCTAATTACTGTCTTTTAATTGGTATATCTCAATGATTTATATTTAAAGTAATTATTGATATGTTAGGACTTAAGTGTTCTATTTATTTTTATCTTTTGGTCTTTATTTTTTATTCCTCTATTTGCTTTTTTATCCTACTGTGGACTAATTAAACATTTTTTTCAGAATTCTATTTTGATTTATTTATAATGTTTTTAATATTTCATTTGTATGGCTTTCTCAGTGATACTACAATTTTTATGTAATTTATTACAGCCTACTGATATTGATGATTTATCACTTAGACTAGAGTATTGAAAACTTGTTTCCATTTAAGGCCCTTTATTTGCCTCACTTTTAAATTAAAAAAATATATAAAAATATATAATTCTTTTCAGCATTTGCTCTTCATGCATTAAACATCAGATAACATACTAATATGTTATAATTTTTTTTGCCAAACATAAAATATAATATAAGAATATCACAAGGTGAATAATAGTTTATTGTATTTACCTTTAAATTTAGTTTTGCATCTCAGCTACCAACATGCCATCCAGACTGAGGAAGGCCCAGAAACGCTGGGACCATGTGAGCCATGGCCACGGCCACATTGACAAACACAGAAAGCACCCAGGAGACTGAGGTAATGCTGGTGGCTTGCATCATCACAGGATCAACTCCAACAAATACCACCCAGATTACATTGGGAAAGTTGGTCTGAGGCACTGCCACTTAAAGAGGAAGCCAGAGCTTCTGCCTCACTGTCAACCTTGATAAACTGTGGACCTTGGTCAGTGAGCAAACACAGGTAAATGCTGCCAAAAACAAGACTGGAGCTGCTCCCATCACTGATGTGGTGTGATGAGGCTACTGCAAAGTTCTGGGGAAGGGAAAGCTCCCAAAGCAGCCTGTCATTGTGAAGGCCAAAGTCTTTGGCTACATGCTGAGAAGAGTAAGAGTGTTGGTGGGGCCTGTGTGCTGGCAGCTTGAAGCCACACAGAGGGAAGTCATTAAATGCTCAAGTGAAACAAATTTTACCCATTCAGATGTTGCTTTTTCCCTTACGAAGGTCCCAGCTTCCTTCTTTTCTTTCTTTTTATTTGGAGGGCTCTTCTTAGCCATTCTTTAAAGGTAAGTATGAGAGTGATACATTCCATTAATGTATCTTCATTTGAGAATGTCTTAATTTTTTCTTCATTCCTGAATAATTGTTTAGCCAGGTAAAGGATTCACAGTGGACAAGTTTTATCTTTTTGTTTTGAAAAAACTGTGCTTCTTCATTTTGGCTTCCATGGTTTCAAATGAAAAACCTGCTCCAGTTAAAATTGGTTTTTCTCTGTAGGTAATGTGTCATCTCCTTCTTCATGCTACTAAGACTTTTCACTCTCTTTTGTTTTCAGAAGTTTAATTGTGATGTGTTTTGATGACTGCTTCTTTGAGGTTATGCTATTCAGGTTTGCTCATCTCTTGGATCAGTTGGTCTGAGTCTTCCATCATTACATTTGGGAAGTTTTCAGTAGTTATTTCTTCGGATACTTATTCAGTCTCACACTCTTCTCCTGTTCTGGCACTTCAATGGTACAAAATTTGAAACTTCTATTCAGGATCTAGTCATTAATTTTTTAAGTTTGTTGTCTTTTTGAATGAACTCTATTGACCTATCTTCAGCCTCACTGGTTCTACCCCCTGTTATCTCCACTTCCCCACTGAACCCACATTCATTTTTAATTTCACTTATTGTATTTTTTAGTTCTGTAATTTCTACTTGGTTCTTTTAAAAAGCACATTTCTTCACTAAATTTTTACTTTTTTCAAAAATTTCAAGAAAATTTATAGTCGTTTGTAGAATCATTTTTACAATGGCTAATTTTAAATCCTTTCCAGGTAATCCCATCATCTGATTCATCTTGATGTTGGTTTCCATCAAGATGTTGATTCTTTTTTATTTATTTATTTTTTTACATAAAAAATATATTTTGTTGATTATGCTATTATAGTTGTCCCATTTCCCCCACTTCATTCCCCTCCACCTGGCAAACCCTTTCCCACCCAAATTTCCCTGCTTTAGTTCATGTTAATGTGTTTAGCTTCTACATTTCCCATACTATTCTCGCCTTCCCCCTGTCTATTTTCTACCTACCACCTATGCTGCTTATTCTCTGTACCTTTTACCCCCTCTCTCCTCCTCTCACTCCCCTGTTGCTAACCCTCCATGTGATCTCCATTTCTGTGGTTCTGTTCCTGTTCTAGTTGTTTGCTTAGTTTGCTTTTGTTTTTGTTTCAGGTGTGGTTGTTAATAATTGTGAGTTTCCTGTCATTTTATTATACATGTATTTTATCTTCTTTTTCTTAGATAAATCCCTTTAACATTTCATATAATAAGGGCTTGGTGATTGTGAACTCATTTAACTTGACTTTATCTGAGAAGCACTTTATCTGCCCTTCCATTCTAAAAGAAAGCTTTGAGGATAGAGCAATCTTGGTTGTAGGTCTTTGTCTTTTATGACTTGGAATACTTCTTTCTGGCCCTTTCTTGCCTGTAAGGTCTCTTTTGAAAAATCAGTTGACAGTCTGATGGAAACTCCTTTGTAGGTGACTGTCCCCCTATCTCTTGCTGCTTATCTCTTGAAGGAGAGAAAATAAATTTTCTCCTTCATTTTAATCTTGGGTAATGTAATTATGATGTGCCTTGGTGTGTTCCTCCTTGGGTCCACCTTCTTTGGGACTCTCTGGACTTCCTGGAAATCTATTTCCTTTGCCAGATTGGGGAAGTTCTCTTTTATTATTTGTTCAAATAACTTTTCCACTTTTTGCTCTTCCTCTTCCCCTTCTGGTACCCCTACAATTTGGTTGTTGGAACATTTAAAGATGTCCTGGAGGTTCCCAAGCCTCTCCCCATTTTTTTGAATTCTTGTTTTTTCCTTCTTTTCTGTTTGGTTGTTTCTTTCTTCCTTCTGGTCCACTCCATTGATTTGAGTCCCAGTTTTCTTCCTATCACTGTTGGTTCCCTATGCATTTTCCTTCATTTCACTTAGGTAGCCTTCATTTTTTCGTCTAATTTTCGACCAAATGCAACCAATTCTGTGAGCATCCTGATCACCAGTGCTTTGAACTGTGCATCTGATAGGTTGGCTATCTCTTCACCATTTAGTTGTTTTTGCTCTAGATCTTTAGTCTCTTCTTTCGTTTGGGCCATTTTTTTGTCTTGTCTCGCCTGTTACATAGTGAGGGGTGGAGCCTTAGATGTTCGCCAGGCTGGGTCAACCCAGTCGCTGGGTTGTGATGCTGTATGTGGGGGTGGGGTTTGGAGGGGAACAATAGCGCTTGCTCCACTCTGCCAGATTTCAGTCCCTTCTGCCCTTCCCCTAAGCAAACTGGGCCTTTCTGGTACTGATTTCCATGTGGGTAGGCTTGTGTACATTCTAGGACCTTGTGGATCTCTCCAACAAATTCTCCTGTGAGTCTGGGAGTCTCTCCTGGCACCGCAATCCCCCACAGGTGTTTTCAGTTGGTGTTTTGAGGCTTTATTTCCTGGTGCTGGGACCCTGGGTTTCGTGATCTGTCTTGCTCCCCAGTTTTGCCTGGTTTATCTGCCCGTGAATGTGGGACCACTGGTCAGCCAGGCGCCTTGCACATGTGCCCCATTTCACAATTGCTGCCTCACTGGTCTGCCCATTGCCACCCTGTGCCTGGGGTCTGCCAGCAGCCACCTGCGCACCTGGGGTTTGGCCTGGTGCCACCACTTTTTTTGCCTTGACCCCTCTCCACCCAGCTGCCCGCCTCTGCCCCACCTACCAGTATGGATGAATATGTCTGTTTTAACTCCTTGGTTGTTGGACTTCCATACAGTTCAATTTTCTGTTCATTCTGATCGTTATTTTGTTTCTAAATTCTTGCTGTTCTTATTTTTTATTGTGTGAGGAGGCACAGTGTGTCTACCTATGTCTCCATCTTGGCCTTAAGTTGACTCTTTTTTATTTTTAAAGATTTTATTTATTTTTATAGTGTGGGAGGGAGTAAGAAGGAGAGAGAGAGAAACACTGATGTGAGAAAGAAACATTGATCACATTGATCAGTTGCCTCTTATATGTGCCCTGACCTGGAACTGAACTTGAAACCCAGGCATGTGCCCTGACCAGGAATTGAACTGGTAACCTTTCACTTTGTGGGATGGTGCCCAATCAACTGAGCTACACTGGGTCAAGGCCCATTGATTCTTTTCTTATTCAAATTGAGTTTTTTTGTACTTTTCATACTATGAATTATATTTGATTGTACCCTGGACACCTTTAATACTGTGTTTGGAGGTGGCTTTATCTTATTTGAACTTCTAATATGCAATCACCCTATTTAGATGTAGGTCTCAGACTATTTTTGTAAGTTATATTTTCAATGAAAACTGGTTTTCAAAGCCCTTACAGTGTTATTCTGGTTACTTTCTTCTTTTGGTTCTGTGGGGCTCTTTCTTAATTTCTGTGGGGCTTCCCAATGCAAAGGATGGGTGGTTTGAAGCACTGGGTGTTGCTTGCTGCTGTAGCTGATTGAGCCTGCCACTACCTTGGGTGTGTATTGGGGTGAATATCTCCACTAGGTCTCTGGCTACCCCTTTCCTGTTTTTTTTTTCAGAGAGAGCAAATCTTTGAATATGTATATTCCTGCAGGTGGTTTTAGGCTATATGTCTCTTTGATGCCCAGTGTGTGATATATGGGCCATAGAAAAAACTACAATAGAGAAACTACAACAGATTCATGATGACATTGTTATTTCAGGCTTGAGGTCTTTAGCTAGTGCTTCTTCTTTCCACCTTTTGGGATTGTCTTATGATTGTTTGATGAATTATTGTCAGAAAATTTAGTTATATTTACAAGAGGAACAGGGAAAAGTGAGTCTATGGCATTTTGTCCCTGAACTGGACAGACTTTAGTTTTTAAGCAAAGTAAAAAAAAAAAAACTCTTAAATCTAATAAGAGCAATCAATTTTGTTTGTTGAAAAAAACTACAAAATAAAAGAAACAATAAGAGAAAATGAAAGTAAATACCAACACTCTCTTAGATATATACATCGTTAACACTTTAACGTACGCCTTCCCTGGTCCCCTTCTGTGCATATTCAAGTTTTGAAAGAGTTGTCAAGTTTTTTAACTTACTTTTACACCAATATATTTTAAATATACTTACAGGTAAACATATAATCTTTCATTTATATTAAGTACTTTTACTTTGCAAAGGAGACACACAACTAAGTTAACTCATGAAAGCTAAGATTAAGGTATGGATGAATAAAAAAATTGGTGCTTGTAGTTGTTCAAGTGTTCTGGGTACAGAACTTTAAGAAAAATTGGAATAATGGCTAATCTTCAGAACACAAGTCCAGCTAAAGGGACCTTCACATATAATGACTGGGTCATTTTATCCCCTGATGCAGAAATCTACTGTTCCCTCATACTTTCTGCTCTCTGACAGATTCTAAGAGAGAAAATATGCCTGCATCAGTTTTTACTTCATTTACTATGGAGCATGTATATTGAACAAATTCTTGAGCCAAGCCACGTGATAGAAAGCTAGCTTCCAATATGACCATGTTAAACAAGTTCACTTTGGTCTCCCATGGTTCAAGTCCAAGTCTAATAGTACATTTTGACCTGAATAACAGGGATGATATAACACACTATAGGACACTTTACATGAAGAAGAACTACCTGGGGCCAGTTTTCCCATAAAGGAGTTATGGGAAGGAAGGAACATAGAGAGAACCCAGGTCTGTATAATCTATATACATAGAACATTTGGAGCGATTTCAATTTTTTATACTAATGAATTATATTGCAGCAAACACCCTTGTGGCTTATCTTGCACTGGTTTTTCATATCCTCACTGAAATGGGTGAGTTTCACAGGTCACAATAATAATACAAATCACTAATAATATAAAGCCAATATGACATATAGATTCTCAGTAGATGTCAACCAAAGAAATTCACTCATGTTGCTATATTTTATAGAATTATTAAGCCTGAATATTACATTATAAATAATTTAATATATCCCAGTGGAAAATTAAGATCATAGACCCAAAGTAGTATATTTGAAGGTGCATGACTAGATTGGTAAAAATATTAGGTGTAGATTCCATATCTGATGACTTTTAGTCCAGGTGTCTTGTCACTATATCAAACTCTTTTTCTGCTCTCAGGAAAAGTATTCTCAGAAGACCCAGGCTAGAATGCCATCTAGAAATCCTTACTATTTACACACTTTAGGAAGACTTTCAAGTACAAAGGTAAAATGAAATATATAGTTTTTCTAGCTGAAATTCAGATAAGAATGAAATTCTTAATTTCATTCTTAAATATTTTTGGTAAATTGAAGAATTCTTACAAACAATGATATTATTTGGTGTCTTCTGTATAAGTCTATTAGTCACAGGTGCTTCAGTCCTGAAGCTGTAGGATTCTCCATTTGCTGCATCATTAACTCCTCAGGTCATGTACATATCCAGGAACCCTCAGGGAGCTGATGACAAAAATTTCCCCAACTTCTTTACCTCAAAGTGCCTACCTTTTGGGAATCTCCAGGACATGGCTTTAGGCATAGGAGCTTCACAAATGGAACATGATTACTGGTACTTTTAATTTTACATTTGTATTTAAAGTATATGCCTTGAAATAAAGAGAAATAGAAGTTTATTTTTCTTTTCACACATGAACTCATGTTAATAAGAATCAAACAGTGCTGATATTTTTACTTCTCATTCAGATGCTCAGTGTTCCCCAGAGTTTCACCTACTGGATGGTGGAAGAATGTGAGAAGCAGTAATCCAGTTAGGCACAGAATATAATTAAAAGAGCATTTGTCAGCGATAAGAGAAGGGGTGGGCATGGAGAAACTAATATTTTCAGAGCACCTAATAGGTGGTGGTTACTTTAAATTGCTATGTCACTGAATTCTCAAAATGGTTCTCTGGTTCAGCAATTTCCTTATCATTCCATCACACAAATGAGAAAACTGAGGTTTGAGAAGCTTTCTGATTTCTTAAAGTTCCTTAGCTAGTATGTCAATGGGAAAGGAGTAAAATCAAAGTCTGTGAATCTCTAGATATTGTACTTTTCTTTCTACAATATAAACTGGTTCCTGAAGCTCTCAGAACTAAAACGGGATTCTGAAAATTAAGGATATCTCTCTACATTTCTAGGGTGTAAATCCAGTGCATGATTCTCCTCAGTTGAATTCTAATCAGTCTATCTTTAAAACACATGCAGGTTGCAATTTGAGTCTTTGGTGACATGAAGCACAACAGCCTGGAGCTTGTTGGGTTTGTTGCAAGACTCAAGGCTAATGTGCCTCTAAATCCCTTAAAGGCACATTAGTGGGTAATTACAACAAATAAAGGCTAATGGGAGAACCACATCTGTTTTGTTGATTTGGCTTAGGAAAGAATTCTGGGTTAGGAGATTTAGTCAAACTGCTTAACCCTCTTTAACCACCCTATCCCCAATCCAAACCATTCCTGCAAGGGGCCCATTGTCTAATGGAAAGATCTATTGACCTCATGTATGCATAGGAGAAGCACAAGCAGGCACATACTAATTCTCATCCTGTTTCTGAAATAGTGACCTGGCTGATGGCTTTTTGACTGATGACTTTAGACAGGCCACACATTCTCCTGACCTAGGAAAGACCACATAGAATGTGCCCAAGAGGAGGAATGTCATGAACAGATTTTTATCTTCGCTATCTCCCAAGGGATCCAAATGGTTTTGCTCACCCTTGCATCAGGCAACCCTGATACATTTGTCAGTAGGTTTTTTTTTTAATCAGAGATCTTGTAGACTAGGAGAGAATGGAATGATATAGTCAGTGTGCTAAAAAAAAAAAATCCCAAACAAAATAATTTCCCTGGAAAACTTGTCCTTCAGAAGTGAAGAAGAAAAAGATTTTCTCAGACTACCAAAGGCTGAGGAAACTTATTACCACTAGACCTGCCTTAACAAAAAATTGCTAAGGGTAGTTTTTCAAGCTTAAATGAAAGGATACTAATTAGTAACATGAAAACATGTTAAAGTGTAAAATTCATTAGGAAAGATAAATGTACAGTAAACTTCAAAATGCTCTAATATGAATGTTGGTGTATAAAACCACTTTAACTCTAACATATATGTTAAAAGACAAAAGTTTTAAAATAACTATAGTTACAATGGTTTGTTAATGAACATACAATATAAAAAGCATGTAAATTGTGACAAAAACATCAATTGTGGAGGGGGATAAGTAAATGCACAGAATTTTTTAAGAAATTGAAGTTAGGTTGTTATCAGCTTAAAATACACTGTTGTAACTGTAAGATGTATTATGAAATGCTCATAGTAATCACAAAGCAAATAGATACACAAATAACCAAGAGAAAAGAACCGGAATATATCACTACAAAAAAATTCACAAAGAAATAGAGGAAGAAAGGAACAAAAGAGCCACACAGTCAATCAGAAAATAATTAACAAAATGGTAATAGCAAGTCCTTACATATCAATAATTAAATTAATTCTTACCAATCAATGATTTAAATTCTCCAATTAAAAGATATAGGGTAAGGAGAACATAGGCAGGAACATCTCAGATATTCCATGCAGCAATATTTTGACCAATATTTCCCCTAGAGCAAGGGACATAAAGAGAAGAATAAACAAATGGAATTTCATCAAAATAAAAAGCTTCTGCATGACTAACAAAAACATCAGTAAAATTAAAAGAGAACCAACTGTATTAGAAAATAATTTGCCAATGATATCTTGGATAAGGGTTTGATCTCCAAAAAAATAAAGAACTCACACAACTCTACTTCAGGAAGACAAACAATCCAATTAAAAAATGGGCAAAGGACCTGAATAGACACTTCTCCAAGGACATATGGAGGGCTCAGAGACACATGAAAGGATGCTCAGCATCACTAGCCTTCAGAGAGATGCAAATTAAAATCACAGTGAGATACCACTTCATAGCACTCAGAGTGGCCATCATAAACAAATCAACAAACAATAAGTGCTGGTGAAGTTGTGGAGAAAAGGGAACCCCTGGATATTGTTGGTGGGCATGCAGATTGGTGCAGCCACTGTGGAAAACAGTATGGGATTTCCTCAGAAAACTAAAAGTGAAACTACTTTTTGACCTGGCAATTCCACTGCTGGTATTGTACCCTAAGAATCCTGAAACACCAATTCAAAAGGACATATGCACCCTAATGTTCATAACAGCACAATTTACAATAGCCAAGTGTTGAAAACAGCCTAGGTGCCCATCAGTAAATGAGTGAATCAATAAACTGTGGTACATTTACACAGTACAACTGTGGTACATTTACACAATACAATACCTCCCAGCAGAAAAAAAGAAGGAGCTCCTACTCTTAGGACAACATGGATGGAACTGGAAACATTATACTGAGGTAAGCCAGGTGGTGAAAGACAAATACCATATGATCTCACCTATAAGTGGAACCTTATGAACAAAACAAACAAGTGAGCAAAATATAACCAGAGACATTGAAATAAATAGCAAACTGAGAGGAGGGGAGAGGAAGATAATAGGGGAAAGAAGGTAAAGAGTCATCAAGGAACATGTATGAGGAACCCATGGACAAAGCCAAAGGATGGTAGAATTGAGGGTGGAAGGTGGGGGGGGGAGTGGTGGTGGGAAAAAGGAGATGACTATATTCAAACAACAATAAAAATGATAAAATAAAAAAGATATAGGGTGGCTGGATGCACAAAAAAAGAAGACCCAATTATATGCTGCCTATAAGACATTCACTTAAGAATACACATAGGCTGAAAGTGACATAATATAAAAGAAATCCATGCAAATGGAAACCAAAAAAGAATAGAAGTAACTATACTTATATCAGACAAAATAGCATTTAAATCAAAAGGCAAAGAAGGTCATCATATAATGTTAAAGGAATCAATTAATCAAGAGGATATATAGCAATTGTATATCTATGTATACAATATTGGAGCACCTAAATATGACAAATAATTATGAACACATCTGAGGGTAGAAATAGACAGCAATGTCACAATAGCAAAAGACTTCAATATCCTACTTTCAACAATAGGTCATAGATCATACAAAGTCAGAAAAGAAATAACGAACTTGAACTCCACTGTAGAGCAAAAGGGTTAAACAGACATATACAGAACATTCCATTCAAAAGCAGCAGAATTCACATTCTTCTCAAGCACTCATGGAACATTGTTCAGGATAGATCATATTTTGGCCACAATAAAAGTTAACAAATTTAAGGTTAAAATGATATCAAGTATGTTTTTTGACCACGATGGTATATAAAAGTGGAAATCAGCCAAGGCCAAGTGGCTCAGTTGGTTGTACCATCATCTAGTACACCAAAGGCTTGCAAGGCACATACCTAGGTTGTGGGTTTTACTCCCAGTTGGGGTGCATATAGCAGGTGACTGATTGATGTTTCTCTTTCACATTGATGTTTCTCTCTCTCTCACTCTCTTTCCCTTCCTATCTCTCTAAAATCAATAAAAACATATGTTTGGGTGAGGATTTTAAAAAATGGAAATAAATAGCAAGAGGAAATCTGGAGAATTCAAAATATCTGGAAATTAAACAATACATTTCTAAACAAACAGTGAATCAAAGAAGAAATCAAAAGAGGATCAAAATATATCTTGTGGAAAATGAAATGTAAACACAACATACTAAAATTTATGGAGAGGGCTAAAGCAAAACTAGGAAGAAAGTTTATAGTAATAAACATACATATTAAAAAAAACTCAAATGACCTAACCTTACACTTCTTTGAACTTAAAAAAGAAGAACAAATAACCAAAATTAGCAGAAGAAAGGAAATAATGAAGATTACTTCATTATTTCAAAATTAGCTGAAATAAATGGAATAAACGCTAGAAAGACAATAGAAAAGATCAATGAAAATAATAGTTGGTCTCTTGAAAAGATAAACAAAACTGGTAAATCTTTAGCTAGACTAATAAAGAGAAGTGACTCAAATAAATAAAATTATAGACAAAAGAGAAGACATTAAAGCTGATACCACAAGTATACAAAGAATCATAAAAGACTATGAAAATTATATGCCAACATTAGAAAACCTAGAAAAAATGGATTAATTCTTAGAAATATACAATTTACTAACATTGAATCATGAAGCAATAGAAAATCTGAACAGACTAATGATGAGCAAGGAGAATGAATCACTAATCACTAATCAAAAATCTTTCAACAAATAAGCCCAAGCTCAGATGTCTTTACTTGTGAGATCTTTCAAATATTTAAAAAGGATTAATACCAATCTTTCCAAACTTTTGAAAAATATTAGAGAGAAAAGAACACTTTCAAATTCATTTGATGAGGCTAGTTTTATCCTGATACTAAAGTCAGACAAGAACATCATGAGTAAGAGAAATTATAGGCCATTATCCTTCATGAACATAGATGCAAAAATCTTCAACAAAATACTGGCAAAATGAAATCCAAAAGCACAATATACCATGATCAAGTGGGACTTACTCCTGGGATGCAAGATGGTTCAACTATGCAAGTTAACAAATATGATGTTCCACCTGAGGAAAAGGAAAAATAAAAAAATTTCAATAGATGCAGAAAAAACATTTGACAAAATTCAATATCCTTTCATGATAAAAACTCTAAAAAAAATTAGGTATAGAAGAAATGTACCTCAGTGTAATAAAGACCATGTATTACAAGCTAACAGCTAACGCCAGACTCAGTGGTGAAAAGTTAAAAGCACTTCCTATACTATTAGGAGCAAGACAAAGATATCAATACTTGACACATCTAGACAATATAATACTGAAAGTTCTAGTCAGCAATTACTCAAAAAAAAAAAAAAAAGAAAGAAAGAAAGAAGGAAAGAAAGAAAGAAAAATTACCTACATTGGAAAGGAAGAAGTAAAGTGATCCCCTTTGGTAGATGATATTATCTTATATATGGAAAACTCTAAAGACTCCACGAAAAAGCTGATAAACTGACAAACAAATTCAGTAAATTTGTAGGATACAAAATCAACACAAACATCAGTTGCATTTCCATACGCTAATAATGCACTATCTGAAAAGCAAATTAAGAAAGCAATTTCATTACAATAGCATCAAAACAGTAACATACTTAGGAATAAATGTAACCATGGAGGTGAGAACCTTGTATACTGAAACTATAAGACATTAACAAAAAAAATTAAAGATGACACAAATAAATAGAAATATATCCTGTGTTTACGGATGGAAAAAATTAATATTGTTTAAAACTTCGTGCTACCCAAAGTGATCAACAGAGTCAATGCTTCCTTTATTAAAATTCTCATGGCATTTTTTGACAGAAATAAAGAAAAAATAATCCTGGGATTTACAGGGAACCACCAAAACCCCAAATAGCAAAAGCAATCTTGACAAAGATCAGTGGCTGGGGCCATCAGACTTCCTGATGTCAAACTATACTAAAAACCTATAGTAATCAAAACAGTATGGTGCTGACATGAAAACAGGCACATAGACCTGTGGAACAGAATAGAGAACCCAGAAATAAGCATACACATATATGGACAATTAATTTATGACACAGGAGCCAAAAACTTATACTGGGGAAAGGATTAGTAAATGGTATCAGAAAAACTGGATATTCACATGCAAAATAATTAAACCAGATCTCTTGTCTTACACAACTTACAAAAATTAACTCAAAATGGATTAAATACTTAAAGGTAAGACCTGAAATGATAAATCTTGTAGAAGAAAACCTAGGCAGTGAGTTCTTTGGCATTAGTATTGCCAATGATTTTTAAGACAAGGCACCAAAAGTACAGGCCATATTACAAAACAAAACAAAAAAACACATGTGACTACATTAAACTAAGAAGCTTCTGCATAGTGAAGGAAGCAATCAATAAATTAAAAGGCAACCTACAGAAGGGAGAAAATATTTACAAACCAAATATTTGATAAGGGGTTAACATTGAACATATAAAAGATCTCATACAACTCAATAGCAAAGAACAGTCCAATTAAAAAATGGGCAGATGACCTCAGTAGATATTTTTTCCTGAAGAAGACGTAAGAGGCCAATAGATACGTGAAAAGCTGCTCAACATTACTAACCATGAGGAAAATGCAAATAAAAACCACAATGAGATATCACTCTACACCTGTTACAGTGGCTATTAAAGTGGCTATTATTTAAAAAACTCAAGATTTCAAATGTTGTCCAGGATGAGGAGGAAATGGACCCTTGTGCACTGTTGGTGAGAATGTGAATTGGTGCACCCACTATGAAGAACAGTATGATGTTCCTCAGCAATCCCACTTCCAGAAGGAATCAAACTAGTGTCTCAAAGAGATGTCTGCACTTCCATGTTCATTTCAGCATTATTCACAACAGCCAAGATGAGAAAACAAACTAAATGTCCTTTCATGGGTGAATGAGTACGTACACACAGAGGAATATTACTCAGTTATAAAAAGGAAGGAAACTTCCATTTGTAACCACAAGGATGAATCCGGAAGGCATTATGCTAAGTGAAATATAAACCCAACAGAGAGAGACGAATATTACACGGTATCACCGATACGCAGAATCTAAAAAAAAAAGCCAATTTCATAGAAATACCAAATCGATTATCGTAGTTACCTCTGGAACGTGGACTGGAATGGGGTTTGGAATGATTGCAGGAGCATTAGCTTTTCTGTATTCTTTGCTCCTCTGTGAAATATAGTCATGTAATCATGCACTTAAATTTTGTAACATTAAGGGTTAATATAAAATCTTATTGCAAGTTTGACAGGTGTCATATGTGCCTTTATTGAAGCAAATTGCTGTCCCTAGCAAGGTCGGTACAGTATTATCTTGCTTTCTAAGTTTTTGCTCAAAATATCTAAGTAAAAGGTAAGGAGACAACGATGAAAATTTGGCATTTCATTGTTGTTTCATTTCCCAGGTGTTATTAGGTGCTACAGTAGAAACCCTCTTAAGTCAATATAATTGAAACTGTTAGTAGGTCAGTCATTAAAAATAATAGAAGGATTTTAAAAATATTACATATACACTTTAAAACCACTTTAGCTAAAAAACTATAAATACATATGTTCATTCTCCAAGCTTCTGATACAGAACTGAGGTCTTTGCGACAATCACGGGTCCTCTAGTGGGGTCTATCACGTTTCTTGCAAAACCTACTCCTCTGCAGCATCATGTTTCATTTCCAGTTTTGCTTTCTTTACCTGGGTCCCATCTGCACACTTAATCAGTTGACTTCTATGCTAGGCACTCATCTGGGTACAAGTGGTAGGACCAATGCACAAGACATTCTCTCTTCATTAGAAATTTACAGTCTTAGTCTAGCAGGGCAGAGTAAAACATGCACGCCAATGAGAGTGGTTCAGATCAAGGCAGGTAAATAGCTCCAGAGACACAAATATAGGGCTACAAGGGTTCTGAGGAGAGAGAAAGTGGCATTCTTTGAGCACCTACTGTGTGCTGGAAGGTGTACTGACATGTGAATTGACAGACTTCAACCCTTGGTCAGCTCTGATGGGAGGCTTCAGGAGTGTTACCATTACAAAGCAAACAGAGCAGGCAAGATCAGCTCTTGTTTTTCATTAGTTCTGTCCCATGACTAGACCCCTATGTCATTTTTCAGGGGACTGAATATGAACTTTGAAATATATTATAAACTATCCCCATAAATTTTTGTACTTATGGCCTTTTGTGGGTTATTGCTGATGACTTTCACATATGTATTTAATGAGATGTGGAAATAATCTTTTAAAAAATGTTGGGAATGAGGAAATAAGAGTAGGTGAGCAAAAAACCGTTTCATTGGGACTTTAAAAAATTTTTAAAATTATAGTAGCTTTATTCTTTTTCTCTTAAAATTTTCATTTATTTTGATTGTTTTGCTGCTGCAGGTTTAGACAAATCCAAACCATAACACTGACTTACTGTGACTGATACAGAATCTTCCTGTGCAATCTAAAGGAATCAGTGATGTAAACACGACCTTAAATCTTTAAGCCCAACTGAAATGAGAACAGAATGATCATCATTTGGATGAGAGCGGAGGTTCTCCTTGGATGCTGTAAAAACTTCAGGTGTCCCTGGCCGTCGCTCCAGCCAATTGGACTAAAATCTGTCACAGTGGGACAGCCCTTCAGTAATTTTTAAAGATATAGGTGATCCCAATTGGGCAATCAACATTAAGGAATACCTCTAGACAAGTGATATTTAAGCTCCAATCTGTGCTCAAAGTCCCCAGCTGCTGTTAAAATGCAAATTCTGACTTAGCAGGTTGGGGGGTTGTGGGGGTGAGGCCTGAGACACTGAGTTTCTGACAAACACCAAGGAGATGCAGTGCTGCTGGCTACTGGAGCACACTCTGTGTAGCCAGAGTTCAAGTGGAAAGTTTTCTTAGAGTGAGGTGTAGATCCCTGAGTCAGAGCCACCGGACTGGGGTGGGGGGAGGAAGTGCTTGCTAAACAGCAGATTCTTGGGCCCATCTTAGACCCCCTCAGTTAGGATCTATGGGGACGGGCCAAGACTAATTAGCTGGGGAGTTTTTTTTTAAGTGTTTATGCTCATATTCGATCATCTCATCCATCCTCTCTCTTTCCAGATTGTAAATTAATTGCTTTAGGCTGGGCCCACGCACTTTCAGTTCCTTCAGCGGTGCAGGTGTTTCCAGTGTGCAGCCAGACCCGGGCACCCTGGGTTGGGGCAGTGGTCCCCAGCTCTCCTAAACACTGGAGGCATCTGGAAAACTTAAACTACTGGTGCCTGTTTGCCACCCTCGGAGACTGGGATTTCACAGGCCTGAGGTGTGGCCTGGGTGTTTGAAAAGTTTCCCAAGTGATTCCAATGGGCAGAGAAGTTTGGGAACCACTGGGTTAGGGTGTCTGTAGTTGAGCCCATTGTCCAGGTGATTCTTACACATGTTAATGTGTGGGAGCCTCTGTCCTGGAAAGAAAGTTCAAGTCAACTCTTTTGTTAGCATGAGGAGAAACTGCCTGCAAGAGCCTCACTTAAAATTTTATGAGCAGTCTTAGAGCTATGACTCAATCTTTAAATGTGTTTGATTACATGGAAATAGGAGGATCCAGGTAAACAAAAGAAAGATAAAGTAGAAGGAAAAATAATACATGTGCTCTAACCCTTCCAAAAGATTTACTACTCGTCTGGCAGAGTTGTTGGATCGCTAGGAGTTATTTACATAATAAAAGATTGCAGTAATCCCCAGGGGATGCGTTTCAAGACCCCCAAAGATGCCTTAAAATGCAGACAGTACTCAACCCACATATGAACCCCAAACATATATGTTATGTTTATTTGGGTACATATATACATATGATAAAGTTTAACTGATTAATTAGGCACAATAAGAGATTAACAACAGCTACTAGGAATATAAAACAATTATAACAATACTGTAATCCAAGTTATGTAAATGTGCGTTCTCTCTGTCTGATACCCAATCTGATCGCTGAGACTGCTAGCCCTGGGCAAACAGGCAGGGAGTCTATACTGCGGAGACGCTGGACAAAGAGGTGATTCAGGGCCCAGGTGGGGCGGAGCACAAAGGTGTGAGATTTTATCACACTATTAAGAACAGCCCACAGTTTAAACTTTATTAATGGTGCACTGGCAGGGTAGCTTTGTTGTATATTTCTGGAATTTTACTTTTTCCAGAAAAATGGACTCTTGAACAATGTGGGAGCTAGGATACTGACAGGTACACCAATGAAAATCCATGTATAATTTTGACCCTACAGTTACCCTTTTGCATCTGCAGATTCAACCAACCATGGATCCAAAACACTATTTTCAGTCAGTGGGTGGGAACCCACGGTTGGGAATCTGCTGCTGAGAAGACAGAAATACTATTTTTGATCTCAGGTTAGTTGAAGCTGTGGATACAAAAGGTCACTGTGTTTATTGAAAACATTTTCTGAATAAGGGGACCTGCACAGTCAAAAATGTGTTGTTCAAAGGTCAATTGTGATGTTTTTATTTATTTTTTAAAAATAAGTTTTAGATTTGTGAATTATAATTGACACACAATATTAGATAAATTTCAGGCGTACAACACAGTGATTACACATCTATATAATTTACAAAGTAATAACCTGATAAATCTAGTATTCATCTGACACCATACATAGTTATTACAATATTATTGACTATCTTCCCTATGTTGTACTTCACATCCCTGTGACTATTTTGTTAACTACCCATTTGTACTTTTTAATCCCTCCCTTTTTTTAATCCAATACTCTGACCCCCCTCCCCTCTGGCAACCATCTAAATGTTCTCTGTATCCATGAGTTTATCTCTATTTTGTTTGTTCACTTATTTTGTTTATATTTTAGATTTTACATATAAATGAAATCATATGGTACTTGTCCTCCTCTCTCTGATTTATTGCACCTCCAGGTCTATCCTTGTTGTTGCAGATGGCAAGATTTCACTCTTTTTTATGTCTGAGTCATAACCCATTGTATATATGCGTCACTTCTTCATTTATTTATTGATGGACATTTAGGTTGCTTCCATATCTTGTCTATCATCCATAATGCCATGCTGAACATAAGAATGCATAGATATTAGTGTTTTGAGATTCTTTGGATAAATACCCAGAAATGTTAACTGCTGGGTCCTTCTCAGTCTCTTGTTATAGTCTTTATTTTGCAGTCTATTTTGTCCTGTATAAATATTGTTATCCCAGCTTTTTTCTGTTTCTATTTTTACAAAGTATCTTTTTCCATCCCTTTATTTTCAGTCTGTGTGTGCATTTTGATCTGAAGCAAGTCTCTTATAGGCAGCATATGTAAAGGTCTTATTTTTTAAATCTGTTTAGCCACCTTACATCCTTTGATTGGAGTATTCAATCCATTTACATTTAAATTAATTGTTGATAGACCTATAGTTATTGTCATTCTATTATTCAATTTTCTAAATCATTTTTCTCTATTTCTTTTAAAAGAAAATCCTTTAACATTTCATGTAATACCATTTTGGTGATGATGAACTCCTTGAACTTGACCTTATCTATGAAGCTATTTATCTGCCCTTCCATTCTAAATGACAGCTTTGCTGGATAGAGCAATCTTGGTTGTAGGTCACTGCTTTTTATCACTTTGAATACTTCTTGCCAGTCCCTTCTGGCCTGAAAAGTTTTGGTTGAGAAGTCAGCTGACAGTCGTAGGGGAGCTCCCTTGTAGGTAATTAACTGCTTTTTTCTTGTTGCTTTTAACTTTGCTCATTTTCTTTAATCTTTTAGTTATAATGTATCTTGCTGTGGGTCTCTTTGGGTTCATTTTGTTTGGGATTCTCTGTGCTTCCTGGAATTGTATGTCTATTTCATTCACCAGGTTAGAGAAGTTTTCCATCATTATTTCTTCAGCTAGATTTTTATTCCTTGTTCTCTTTCTTCTCCTGTTGGTATCCCTATGATGCAAACGTTGTTCTGCTTAATGTTGTCCCAGATGCCCCTTGAGCTATCCTTATTTATTTGGATTCTTTTTTCTTTTTGCTGTTCTGACTGGGTGTTTTATACTATCTTATATTCCAAATCTTTGATTTGATTCTCTGCTTCATATATTCTACTCTTGATTGTATATGATGTATTCCTCATTTCAGTTATTAGATTCTTCATTTCTGACTGGTTCTGTTTTATATTTTCTATCTTCATTTTTACATTTGCTGTTTGTTGAAGTTTGCCCTGAGATCACTGAGCATCCTTACAGCCAGTGTTTTGAACTGTGCATCTGACAGATTCCTTATTTCCTTCATTTAGTTCATTATTTGGAGTTTGTTCTGTTTTTTAATTTGAGAAATTTTTCTTTGTCTCCTCATTTTGGCAGCCTCTCTGTGTTTGTTTCTATGTAATTGGTAGAGAGCTTCTATGTCTGCTGGTCTCAGTAGAGTGGCTTTATGTAGTAAGTGTCCTGTGGGGTCCAGTGATGCAGTCTTTCTTGTTGTTTAAGCTGGGTGTTCCAGGTGTGTCCCTTTTGGGTGTTGGGTCTGTCTTCCTACTGTAGTTGAGCCTTGATTTAAGTTGGTATGTCCATGGGAAGAAATGAACTTCAGGCCGATTGACTGTGAGGACTGTGGAGAAGCTATTATACAGGGACTGACCCTACAAACAGGATTCTCTACATCAGGGTTCTGATGTCTGTGACGTGTACCCTTTGAGTATGTCATTCATGGAGGCGGTTTGGTGGTGCTCTGGTGTGATTTAAGGCTGGCCACTGGGTATCTTGGTTCTGAGGCTTTTTGAAAGGAGCTGTAGTGCAGGCCAAGTTCAGCTGCAGACTATGCCGTGCCTGGGGCCACTTGGTATTAGCAACAAAGTGTTCCATAGATGGTTGCCACTTGTGGTGGGTTTGAAGGTGCCTGGGAGAGGCCAAGCTGCCATCTGAAGCCAGCTTCCACTACTGCCAGGCTTGGAGCTACTTTGCAGGAGGTATGGGCATGCCAAGGCCAAATGCTGCCTTTTGAGGGTTTGTGAACTTTTGAGAGAGTTCAGGAAAATCCTCAGCATGAGCCAAGGCAGGCCATTTGTATGGAAAAGCCACTGGAAGGGGCTGGGGTGGGCCCAAATATTGGGTGGGGTTGGGTCTCAGGGATTCATTGGGGCAGGCAAATAGCATTAGCCAGGCTGATGGAGACTCAGATATGGTGCCCCCCTGCAGGCTGAGTGCGGGTAGTGCTCAACAAAGGAGCAATGACTTCTGCCAGCAATTCTGTCTGGCAGAAAGTTGCCCTGTCTGCTTTCTCCCTGAAGCCAGACAATTCAGTTCCTTCCCATGTATCCCTACTGCTGTTGTCCCAGTGCTGAAGTGCAGAGTGAACAAGTCCGAGTAAGTCTGTGTGTGGACCCTTTAAGAGGAATGTCTGGGATTCTGGAAGCTTCTATCTCACTCAGCCACAATCTCTGCTGGTTTTTACGGCCAGATGTTAGGTGGACTTCTCTTCCTGGCATGGAACCCTGGGCTTGGGAACTGGGTGTGGGATTTGGGCCTCTCTCTCCTCACGGGGTAACCTCCAGAGCTAGGGTATAGCTCCTGATTTTTATCTACAACACGTGGGTATGGGACCAGCCCATTCTGCATCTCTGCCTCTCTTACCAGTCTTGTCTGGGCTTCTGCATTGTCTTAGTTATAGGACTTCTATTCAGCTAGATTTCAGGTGGATCTCAATGATGGTTGTTCTGTAGCTTAGCTGTAATTTTGATTTGGCCATGGGAGGAGGCGAGTACAGCGTTTCCCTGTTTCACCATCTTGACCGGAAGCCAACTGTAATAGTTTCAGACTGTGGTTGACCGCAAGTAACTGAAGCCACAGAAAGCAAAACCATAGATAAGGGGGACTACTGCAATGCAGAAAGTGTGGGATCGTAAGTAGATGCTTTTATTCCTTTATGAGTTACCTTTTCAGTCGTCGTGTTGGTGGGCAGTGATCAGCGGTGGTTACCTGTATCTGTTTTTGGAGGAGAAGAATGAGGCTGTAAAAACGGATACACATTTATTGTTTCTGACTGCCCAGCATGTTGTGTGCACGTCTTCTGGATACACACTCCCTATTTTGAACTCATTATTTAGTTTAGGGGTCTGAAAAGTTACACTTGAGTTAATGTGCCCGGCCTCATGTCACAGAACCTGAGCTCCCTCTCTGAACACCAGACCTTGGTCGGGCTTCTTAGAGTTCTCCTCCAGGACTCCTCCAACCAGAGCTGGTTTGACGCTCATCATAAAATGACATCATCTGTGGTGTGGAGGGGACCTGCCTATAGTGGGAAAGGATCAGACCAGTGCAAAGAGGGAAGCAGGGTGAGCCTGGGAAGGGAAACTCCTATCCTTTAGTTCTCTGCAGAATCTGGTTATATTCTGTCCTACCTTTACTTCTGTGAGCTGTCCTGGTGCCATTCCAATCAATTACGTTTTTTGTTTGTTTGTTTGTTTGTTTTTTGCTTAAGAATGCTTAAGTAAATTTTCAGACATTTGCAAGCCAAAGAGTAAGGCCCAATTCATTATGACGCCATCCCCTTAGTTGATCTAGATGTTCAGGAGGAAACATCAACCACCCCCTGGAGGCCTCAAACAGCTGGCAAGTCTGGATTCCTGAAAATATGGAGCCAGGTCATTGCCGGGCACAGAAAAAAGTCTGTTCCATCAGAGGTGGAAAAGGGACAAGTAGCTAGAAGCAAAGGAGAGACTGTGAAAATGTGAGAAAAGAGATAAAACCCCTGTGAAGATACCAGCGGGGAAAAGTAGGTTTGTGGGTTTCCCACTCGGCCCCTCTTTGGGCTGTGTAATTTGGGGTTGGAATGATTTACTGAGTGTCACTGGTGCAGCTTGTAACACGCTGGGTTTTGTTGGGCTTTTAAGGCCGTAAGCACCAAAATTTATACCACATTTTACAATTCACACAGCACATTCAGAGATCTCCTGTTGTTCTTCAGATGAGGAAAATAGCTCTGGAAGAGAATAAGGCTCCCTCAAGATTCCAATTCCAAAGAGTTGGAGTCGAGATTCAGACCTAAGTCCAACCCTGTGGCCTTTATCAGTGCACCACTGTGTCTGCCTCCAAGGAGCAGATAATAGTGGGGGACATCAGCGACTTGGCCCATGAGGGAGGCCTTTCCAGGAAAATATTTCTCCAATTTTATGATGAAAGCCAATAAGAAAATAGAAACTCTTGCCACTCTTAAGTAAGAGACGCCAGTTAGACAGCAGAAGTGGGCAGGGACTGTGATAGAAATCACTTACTTTAATGAGTATTTTTTCACAACAGATAGTTCACCTGAATTATGTAAGGTCAATGGGTAGCTTTACAACAAGAAAGACCACAAGACAAGAAAATAAAAATCTGGATCCTAATCTAGTGTCATCATTAGTTGTTTGTATAAACCGCAAGCAAGCCTCTTAACTGTCTTAGGCCTCAGTTTCTTCATCATCCTGGGTTGGACCGGATAATCTCTGAGGGCTTTTCCAGCCCTGTAATTCTGTGTTATTTACTGGAATGCTCAGAGCAAATATGCTACATTGTGGTTTATAGCTCACTCTAATTACAGGGTTCTGAGCAGGGGAGAGCGCTGACTCCTAACGCAGTTCAACACCTAATTCTTGTCTAGTCACGTCAGGCCAGCTTATTTTTACATACATGGAATTTATGGCACTGCTGCCTTTTAGAGGAGGAGATGAGGAAACTTCAGGTAACTTGTCCAGGTGAACAAGGCCAGAAAGCTATAAATTGTAAATGAGAGTAAAAACCAGCCAGGGCACCTTCTACTTTTCAAGGCATGCTCACAGCACACCCATAAGCTAGATGGAATAAGTAATTGCTTTTTTCCCCCTTCAGTTACATTCTGTCAGATGAGGAAGATGAGGCACAGATTGGCATTGACCAAGGTCTCCTTGTAACAGAGCCAAGACTAAGACCCAGATTTCCTGATTCCGATTTTAGTATTTCTTCCAACAGTCCCTAAGAGTGTGTTTCTTCTGGAGGGCCATGTTTCATTACACTCTCATTAACAAAATGCTGTTGTGATGACCAGAAAAGGGACTTGGCAAGTATCACTCTCATCGGCAACTGTTAGAGAGGAATGTATTATTGGTGGCGCAAAGGCCACTTTGGAATGTTCTATCTCACTTTCTCAATACTTATCGAGGCAAAACGTAGATATATCTTAGGGAATTCATCACACAAACTGAAATAAAAGGAGAACTTGCTTGGACTTAGAGAGACCTATCATTATTTCAAATTGTGTTTGGCAAAAAAAGAAATGGAGTTTTCAGAATGTTGTCATCTGCTCTGTCCCTTCATTACAAGGCTTGGTTGTAGCGCCTGCTGACTCTTTCATCTGAGCACATCTGCAGTTTTGCTTTATATGACTCATCTTAACTTTATTATCATATTCATTGTCTTAACACTGCTTGACAACACTTTAAATACTTGGCTTCCCATGATACTAGGCAATTAATTTTTACATTGCATCTTTAATAAAAAGTATTGAGGCAAAGTCTTTAAACATCAAACCAAAGAGGTAATGGTGTGAAGGGTATGGGAATTGGATCCAGACAATATCAGAAAAAGTGAAACGTAGGGATAATGGAAAGAGAGACAGATTAGGATGAAGGCGGTGGCACAGTGGGATGAGATGTTCAGTAAGGCTGCCTGAGCATTTTTCTCTAGGAGCTTGAAAATGTTGGATGGTCTCGTGGTTTTTTGCTGAGGGAATCGCTGTATTAGAAGCTATTCCCCCTTCTATTTTCCTGGAAAAATGATTTTAAAAGGACAAGACCTAGCTTACAGGATTATTCGTAAAAGGGACCACAAAGGAAATAGTATGGGGTTTATAAATCATCCTGGGTAAAGGGAAATTTGAAAAGAGATGCTTAAATCCCGAGGGAGTGGCGTCCTCGTTGCCTTGGGCAGTCTTGGTGGTGGTGCAGTGCTGACAGAGCCCAGAGTGAGTGGAAGGTGAAGTGCAGAGGTGGGAGCAGACAGAGGCCTGCAGAGGGTAATTACACCAAACAGACCGAAAGGCGTGTCTGCTAACCTCAGCTTTCCAAAATGGAAGGGAAGTTGTGGAAGTTTGGAGAAGAAGGAGATTTCCCTCTGGACTCCAGAACCCCACATTAGACGAGATTTGTTGTCCCAATAATGGCATTGGTGATACTGGGTGGGTTCAGGACAAAACTGTGGCAGAAGCCATTTGTCTTTCCAATGACATCCCTCCTCTATTGATTTTTCAGCAGCCTCTGCCCTTCTCCCTTTAAACTTCTAGTGCCCGTGAACTTACTCAGGTCAAAGACAATCTTGTGAGTTCTAGAGTTTCATTCTAACACTTGATTTGAACTCCTCCAGTCCTGCCACCTGTTTCCTGAAGATCATTCACTACCAGCCATTTTTATTTTCAATGTAATGTCAGTGAATGTGTTTCCCTACCCCGGGGTATTTGTGTTTTCATTTCATGGTTAGAGACAGCGAGTAAAGCTTTGTCTCCTATGACCTTCTTGGAGTCTCTTAAATGATGCCTCCCAGGTGATGACCTATTCTACTTGGAGTCAGAAGAACTTTGTTAAATACTCATAGCTCAGTTGCTTAAAGCTGCTGTACCTGCTTCCTCCAACAGTGCCAGCTGCCCTGGCATTTGTTCTCTGTTTGAGGACAAAGTCCCAACCACTCATCCACCCAACCTCACAGTGCTGTGTCCTTGTCTGGACTCTCCCTGACTCTCTCAACATTGACTTGGCTGCTTATATTTAACTCTGTCCTTATCTCACCTGTCCAGCTTTCTCCCTGAGTTCTTCCTGGCCAAGACTTTGACTTCCCTAGAGCTTCCTCTTCCTCCATTCTAAGCAGAGGCTTCTAGCCAGAATAAGAGAGACCTATCCCCTTTCTATCTACCTGACTACTAAGGGTTTCTTACCACCTAGGCTCCATTCTGTGGGCAGGGCTCCAGCAGCCACCCTGACCCTGGAAGCAATGCTCAGATGGCAGAGAAAGAGGTCTGCTCTAGCTTGTTTTACCTGAGTAGGTTCATGAACCTCAGTCAAGTTGTAGACTAGACCAGTGGTTTTCAGAAAATTTTTTGAGTCATGGCACCCTCTCTTGGAATGAAATCTAATGTTGAAGGCTTCATTTATAAACTAGAAAGTGTTGATCTGCTATACTTAAAATGGGGGGCTGGAGTCTCACCTGCTTAACCCTCTCCTTGTCCCTTCTCCCACCACGGCTATGAGAAGCATGGCTTTGTAACCCGTTGAGGGGAGGACACCTAGCCTTTCTACCACATGACCTGCTGCTGTCCTTAGCTAATGCCCCTCAGACCTGTGACTCAGCTGCCAGCTCACACTGGTGATTTCTAAATGACTATCTCCTGATCTTTATTCTGACTTTCAGTTGCACATTTCTAGTTCCTTACTAGAATTTGCCCCTCAAAGATCCATATGTTCCTCAACATGACTGGAATTTTATCTAATTATCCCTCCTACCGTGCCCACCACCATTTGCTTTCTCCATTTCTTACTTCCTGTGTAAATTGGTGGGATTTCTAGGAAGTTTGGAATTGTCCTAGGGCACTTCTGTAATCTCAACTCCTGCCTGGTTAACCAGCCACCAATTTCTATAATTCTACCTCTGAAATCTTTCACGGATCTGTAACTTACTCTCTGTCCCCACTGTCATGGCTTGGTTTGGGCTTTAGTCATCTTGGGCAGGGATCATGTCATCAATGGCTTAGTGCCTGACCTGAGCCATTTTTGACCCTGTAGTGAAGAGGAAGCCTTCACAAATGTGAGACTTAGACCCCCCACTCAACAGTGGGTAGGATATTTATAAGACTTCCTTTGGCTAATCATGATTCTGCTATATTGCAAGAGAATGAGGTTCCTTTAAGGAAAGTTTCTCGTATAAATGTCCATTGAGGGACATGCAAATACAGCCCATTCACTGATTTGCCTTTTGTGTCTCCTGTTGGAATGAGTTTTTCCTTATGCGTGGGTATGCTGTGGTTGAGCAGTTGTTCTAGTAAGTGTGGAATCCCAGGGCATCCCACTGCTAGTGCCTGTTATTCATAGAAGACAGTCTTCCTGTGTATGCTTCCCAATCCACCCACTGTAAGAGAAAACTAACACACAGGAGTGGTTGTTCTGTCTCCCCAAAGAAAGGTCCTCATTATGACAGAAACATTAATTTCTTTTCTGTGGTTTCTTAAGAGTTCTCTAACTGGGTGAGCCCCTGCTTACCCCCGGCTATGGTAGTTTCTGTATTGACATCTTTGTTTTGCTCCTTGCATAGTGAAGCCAGAGATGAGTAATTTAAACCAACACAGGGCATAAGCTAGGTAATGGAGCTCTCCAAACCACCACATTTAAAAAGCAACGACCCTGAAGTTCATTGGCATTTTCTTCCACTAAGAATTTTTCTCACCTGCATGTGACAGTCCCACATGTGCCCTGGAGGTGGACTGCATTGGTCTGTCGGACTTTGGGAGTTTGAGCCTGGATTGCTTTGGAGTTTATTCACACTTGACCAGTACCTCCAAAGAAGCACAAAAGTGTCCAATTCTTTTTGTTTTGAGAAAAATTTAAAATATCAGAAAATATGAAGAACAATGTGACAAAAATTTATATTTCTATTATCTAGAAATATTAGCTTTTCAAATTTTGCCTTATTTGCTTGCAGGGATTTTTTTTTAAGGAAACAAAACATAAGAGAAAAGTTTAAAATTCTCTTTAGCCTCCAACCCCTGTCTCATTCCCACTCCCAGTCTTCTCCCCGGAGGCTGCAGTCCTCATGAAGCGGATTCCCCTGCATGGAATTTATTGAGTGCCTTTTCATTCTTTTGGTGGCAATACCATTTAAATGTGCATACTTCCATGGATATTTCTTTTTCCAAATCCAACACATATCACTGTCTGTGCACCCTTAACAAGACGACGAGACTGGCAGCCTCTGTGCTGCCTTCAAACGTTCTCCTCCCCTCGACACTGTTCTCACCCACAGCCTAGTTCAAGCTTCTTTTTTTAGTCACAATTCCTTTCCTTGTTTCCCCTGTCTTTCTCTTCCTGCTACCTTCTTATATTTATTTTTTTAAAGGTATTTAATTAGGTTTTCGACCATGTTTTTTGTATTTCTTTTCTCACAATTGTTCCTTGTAATATGTTCCTTCGACATGGGTTTTGTTTGTTCTTCTGAAGGTATAGCCTTTAGTGCTTCTTTCAGTAAATATCTGAGAGTGTATATTTTCTATGACTTTTTACCTCCGAAAATGCTTTTATTTTGTCATTCTTAAAGGATAGTGTAGGCATAGGATTTCAAGTTCATAGTAACTTTGCCTTAGCCCTTTGGAGATATTATTCAATTTTCTTCTGACTTTTTCTTTGAGAAATCTGCTATTGATGATCCTTTTGTGGGCAGTCTACTTTTTTTCTGTCATAGCTTCTAGTGCTTTCTCTTCCTCCTCAAATTTCTGCAGTTTTAATATGGTACATATACATGTTTTAAGTTCATTAATCTTTAGTGGGTGTTTTTATTTTCTTATCTTCCTATTTTCCCAGAAACTGTCCCAGTTTTAAAATTTGCATATTTTCTCTTCTCTATTCTCTCTATATTATCTTTTCTTTTTGGAAATCTATTAATCAAACTTTCACTCTCTTCTCCATGTGTTTTAAATGCTTTTGAAAAACAAATTCCATGTTTTTACCCCTCCATGCTGTGTCCCAGGACATTTTCTCAGTTCTGAATTCTAATTCATTAATTTTTCCTTTAGCTGTGTTTAGTTTATGAATTAATCTCTCTGTATTTTTTCTGCATAACAAGTATTATTATTATTTTTCCTTTTGAGTAAAGCTATATTTTCTCACTTGGGATAGTTTCATGTTTCTTGCAGAGGTGTCCAGACTTTTGGCATCTCTGGGCCACACTGGAAGAAGGAGAGTTGCCTTGAGCCACACATTAACTAACAAACACTAACAAAAACTGATGAGTGAAAAAAAAGGTCCGTATATAATTTTTGTGGTATCCACTATCACAGATAAACAAAAAAGTCCTTGCAGGCAGGACTTTTTTGGACACCCCTGTGTTTATACATTTAGCACAGGAGACATTTCTATACCTTAGCAACAGAAAGGAGGGGGCTTAATGGGTACTCAATTCACAATACTGATTACTTTTTGGATTATAATGAATTGTATCCTTTCCTGACTTATTGTATTTAGTAGTGTCATGATGCTCATGTTTTCCAAAGTAAATACCAAGTTTCATGGTCTGAAAAAGGGATTGTTTTATAAGTTGTCAATTTATTTAAAGGAAGCATCTTACAAATTATCCAAACAAGTCACATTTACCAGTTTGCTGAAGATAATAAAATTACACCAACCGTAATAATCCTGCCAAACCCAGACAGCTAATGCCACTGTGGGTAAACACTTCGGAATCCACCTTGATGACTCGAGCAGCTGCAAGGCCCAGAGGATTCTTTTTTGTTCTGTGAAGTCTCCAGGTGGAGGAAATAGAGATGAAACAAACATGTTCTCTTCTGAGTTGCTCCTTTCTTATCAAAGTAGAGCCTAGCGGAATGTTTCAATTATTTGAAATTTCTCTGTGGACTGATGGCAGTTATCATCTTGGATTTTTGCGCCTATTTGAGAACTGAATACATTTATAAACAAACCAACTATATCCATTGAGAAATTTATGTTCCTTCATTAAAAGAAAGTATACAAAACATTTCTTCATCATTGCCTCAGAATCATCTTTGTGCTAGAAGTCAGTAGCATAAGTAGTTGAACAAAGGAAAAAGTAACCTTTTTTCTTCTGTAAATGGGGAAAGGCATCAGATATTCTTTGTTACTTTCAGTGCTTGTGTTTGAAAAGTTTTGGTTGTGAAGTCAGGGAATTATATTACACTTAAGAGCAAATGGCGTGTATAAATCTTCCTATGTCTTCTTGGTTATTAATTAATGTGCTAATGATGCCAAGAAGTTTCTTAGCTGGAACTTGTGGTTTAAAGTAGTTGTTCTGGGGGGGAAAAAAAACCCTGGCCAGATTCCATTCATAGACCTAAATACTTTACTACTTACGATACAATGAATGACTTGTCCTCATTTTTGGAAAAAAATGAAATTGGTAATTTGTGAGTCATGTCAGGAAATCACAATAAAATCTAGGTGTACCTTTTTCAAAAAAAATTGCAAAAATTCAAACAAAACAGTGCATGTAATGCTTTCAAAGTTTCTCGGAGAACAAGCTCTTTGAAGATTACAGTTATTTATTGTTTAGTGTTGTTACCAATGAGCCACCTATTAAACCTGCTTCGAGTCAGGGACTAGAGGTTGTGGGAAGACTCATAACACCTTTCATCACTCACTCCCTGAAATAATGAGCTGGTTTCAGGTAAAATTCTCTAGATTTCTCGTTGCAAAAAGATCTGTGTGGGATAGAAATCTACTTAGACATTTGAAAAAGAAATCCCACAAACAGACAGTGACATCAAATGAGCAATGTTTAAATCTTTATTTTTGCCATATTTCAAGGTAGAGAATAAATGGGCAGTGAAATAGTCCTTTCAAAAGAATTAAAATGAGGCCTAGACTAGGAAGAAGTAATCTTGCTGATATTGACAATTATTAATATCTAAACCTAAATTAAGCACTGAGATTTAACACAAAGGCACACCGTTACTAGGATTAACAGGGTTTGATATCCACTATTGTCTCACCAGCTCTCTTGAGTTTCCACATCTGTGAGGATCTGTCTTCCCAGTTATGCTTTGCTTCCCAGATTTCTGCACAGAACACTTGGGACAAATATCCAGAAATACACTATTTCTTACAGGATGTTGGTATTTTCCTTTTAACTGAAAACAAAAGTTAAAAATGAGATGAAGTTGAGCCGAGCATACAACAACTTTGAGAGAAAATAATGCCTTGAAACACAAGGTGGGGCAAAAGCAGGTTTACAGTTCTGAGCGTGTGAAAGTTTATTCCTTTATTACTATCTATAATTATCATGTTATTTTCCATACAAGCAACTGTCAACTGCTTTGCCCCACCTTGTATATAGAGTAACAATCTTTTAAGGCTATTTAGTGTTTTCTATAACATAACTCTATACATCCTTGCACATTGTTTTCTTCACCTGGGAACAAGAATTTTTAATTCCTTTGCACTCATATAAGAAAGCTGAAGCTTCTAGAAGAGAAATAACATCTAAGAGAGATACCAGAAGTTCATAGAAAATTCTAGATATTGAAATCAGGTTTTTTGATTTCACTCTGCAACCAGAGGAGAAGTTGGGAGAAAAGCTACACACACACACACACACACACACACACACACAAGCACACACACACAGATAATAACAATGCTGTTTGTAGTACCTGAAAGCAGATTAGATTTAAAGATTTTAGTGTAAATACTGGGCACCTAAAAAGTTAAAAATTTTTTGTAGGAGAAGAGAGGGATAAGAGATTACTTGAGTTACTTCGTGAAGCCTGGACAACAATGGGCATACTGAATCTCATGGCATGAATTTTATAGTATTTCTCATCTAAGTGAAATCTCCCTCACTTTACTATAACACCAGATTTAAACTTGCTAGATGTGTATTTTCAACATTTTGGAAACACACGGGAGAGAGGATTAGTGTGAACTGATAGCTCTGAGCTGCCGGGTCCGGGTGCAGCTGAGTAACCAAGCACACCGCTGTGCCTGGGCCGACTGCATGCCCAGGGTGCTAAGAGGAGGAAAGCGTTGAAGAACGGCAGCCTTAGGGTTTCACCCAACCCTTCCAGTGCTGCTGGGTCCCCACCTCCCACAGCATAATACCTTCATTTATTAAATATGTGCCTGGAAGGTTTCCTCAAGAGCCACGTGCACTCTGTCCACATTTTATAGGGGCAGGTTGTAGAGATGGAGAGAACATGCCAGCAACCCACCTTAATGGGGTCTCTGAAAACCATTCCCAGCCTTACATCTTATTTTTCAATGTATACTTCTGGAATGAAGGTGAAGAATTAGGAAATCAGTGGGATTAACTAAATTCACTGCCCTCTTATTCCTTATTTTTATAACACTTCAGGGCTTTTTGTCTCATTAAGAACCTGGCTGAGCACTCTATTACAGCAGCCCCCGTCCAGATAGAGGTGACATGTTCCATTTCAACTTTTGGCTCATTTGTTTTAAATATTTCTTCAGCAACACAAGAGTCAGCGTCAAATCACCTCCCCTGAGGAAGGAATGAACTGGGTTCAAGAGAAATTGAGCTAAGACCACCTTTGTTTTTTAAGAGTGTAAAAATTCTTAGATCCAACTATTCTAATCATCTCACCTGGACAACCAGGCCTCAAATGGCCTGGGCCCTGCCAAAGTTTTATCAATATTGCTCCTTTTCCATCTCCTTTTATTCCATTAGCCTGTAGCAACAAGCCAACCAACATAACAACAAATGAAGAGGCCTAACGCTAAAATGTGGGGCTGCTTGCCCACAACAGGCAAGTTGGGAGAAGGGGGAGTGAAGCAATGGAGCGGGAAGGTGTGGTTGAAAGTAAGCCCATGTTTTTAGTCATTCTCAGTCCTGGTTCCTTTGTGAGCTTTGGTTTCCTTTAGTGCTGGGAAAGGAATTCATGCTTCTTTTCCTGACAGGGCTAGCTATCTCTAAATATAGTGAAATAATTCAGAAACTACTATTTCAAAGACTTTAAGAAATATGAAGAAGGTGACCCACAACTCGAAGTGTGTTGTTTGTTATAAAAAAAAGTTGCCAAGGGTGCCTTGCAGCAGCTGGAGGTCAGATCTCAAGCCTAGGAAGGAACTCGCTTCTCCCCGACGTGTGCAGGGGAAGCCGTCCGGGGTCCTCCTGTGTGAGTTCATGCCGCTGTCATTGCTGCCTCTGTGTTCCAAGACACCCGTGCTCGTTTCCTGGGGCTGCTGCCACAAGTCACCACACGCACGGCTTAAAACAACACCAATGTGTGCTTTCATAGTTCTGGAGGCCAGAAGCCCAAACTCAGTTCCAGTTGACCTAAGTCAAGGTGTCGGCAGGGCTGTGTTCCCTCCAGAAGGTCTGGGAGAGAATCTGTGCCTTGTCACCTGCAGCCTCTGGTGTCCGCCAGCATTCCTTGACTTGTGGTCCATTCACTCCACTCTGTCTCCATGGCCACATGGCCTTCTCCTCCTCTGCCTGGAATCTTCCTCTGCCTCCTTCTTCTAACCCTTGTGCTCACATTTAGGGACCACTCAGACAATCCAGAATAAGCTCTTCATTAAAAACCCCTTAACTTTTTCACACCAGCAAAGTGCTCGTCGTGTAAGCTAACACTTGCAGGCTCCAGGATCAGGTTGTGGACTTCTTGGCTGGCCATTACTCAGCTGACCGTGGTACCCACTGTTGCTTCAGCACTGAGATTTCAGGGAATGGACTCGTTCGTTGTCTCGCTGAAGTTTAGTTTAATTCCACATAAGGATGAACCCAGTTTAGTGGTTGTAGTTCTCAGGCCAGACTGAGGGATCACATTATGTGATGATCTGTATTAAGATATCTAAGAGTAGGATTTCTTCTGGAGAAGGTGTGTTAATCCCACTTACTGGAAGTCAGCATTCAATCTCCACTTAATATTCAGAAGTACACTCTGTACTTTGAACAATTCAGAATTGCAGGATGTTTCTTATGATCTGAAGCTTTGTCTGCCCATGGTGCTAAAACACATGCCCGAGAAAGGATAAGTAACCTTGCACGGGGAGGCAGAGGTGAGGTGAAAGAGAGGAGGAAAATGGAAGGTGGTGAGAAGGGGTGGCCTTTGGACCGGGCCCTGAGGATGGGAATCTTTTAGGAAACCATTCGTGACTATTCCTCCCTTCCAAGACTGACTTAGAGGATTCTTTCCACATTCTTCAGTATCTACCTTTGCTTTTCTCTGTCTTAATCCTTCTCACATTGTTTCCAATAGGCCTTTTACCTGGCTGCCTCCTTAAATAGTCTGGGGACAAAGCGTTCTCTTGTTTGTTTACTTGGAGATCCCCAGCACGTGGCATGGTGCCTAGTAGATAGTAGAAGCTCAATAAATATGTGTTGGATTGAGTGAATGAGTAAAGAAGAAGGTAGAAAATTTGGTGCAGAGGGTTGGCACTAAGAAATGCTTGAAGGCAGGGCAATTTGGTCCAAACCAACACCACGAATGTCACGAGGAGGAAAATGGGGCAATGTAACTAACTTGGCTTGGGGGATGGTTTGGTAGAAAGGAAAGGAGGAAATAGATGCTGCGTTTTCACCATGGCTGGCAGAATTCCCGTGGCCATTCTTGGCAAGTGTGAAGGAGGTGGTGGGTCATTCCTGGCAGAGCACACCTACTGATGTGAAAGGTAGTGTGGGCGGAGGGATTTGAGCATGGATTTGTGGCTCAAATCCTTGCTCTGCTGCTAGTGTGTGATTGCGCATGTTACTTGGACTCCCTAAGCTGTGGTTTTCTCGCCCATAAAATGAAGATATATCCAACAGCTGTGACCTGTGGATAAAGAAGACAAGTCATGTAAATAGTGCAGCACAGTGCCCGGCAGATAGGTAGTGCCGTTATTACTGTGATCATAAGTCATGTCTGTTAGGCTCCTTGCTGGCGTGATTACAGGCACGCTGTGTGGCTGGGTGTGCCTGTCAAAAGTTCTGATTGGTGGTGACATACGAGCCTTCCTTTCTTTCCTAGTCACCATGAGCAACAGTGGCTTATGTGACTCTGTTAGGTCCCAGAGCAGCCTTGATGAGAAACCTAGGGACTCTATATGGCAAAGCTTAAGGTCTCTAAGGTCTTCTGTGCAAGCATAAGCAGCAATCGGGCCTTTTCTAAGGACCAAGTACTGGCTCTGGGTACACAGTCTACCTCCAGCTCGCAAATCACTCATCTGGTACCCTGGAGAGGCAGAGCACAGGGGCTTAGTGGCTGGAAGCTTTGAAGAGTTCTAGCTCCACCTGAAAATGGGTCAAATGAGACAAGCTACGGTGCCAGATCTGATTTTAAAGGCAGACTATAGCTTTAGACCTACCTCTCAAAAAGATTAGATCAGGGATCAGAGCCAATGGGACCTTTTCCACTATTAACTGGAATTAATTATAAGTAACAACACAGAAGCCCTCACTGTTGTTGCTCCTGATGTCTGTCTTATGTGCTGAAGTATAGAACTTGAAAAAAATTTTGGAGAAATACTAGCTGGTTTCAAGGTCTTTACCCTCATGGTGAATGTTGCTTAGTAGGTTTCCCCTTTATCAAGAGGGTTAAAGGTCAGGAAGAACAATGCATTTCAAATTACTTGATGGACTGGGTAAAACCCATTTAACAGTTGGAATGTTTTTTTTTTAAATAGATGAGGCCCTTACCCAAGTTCTAATTAAAAATCAATGAGATATATAATTAAATTCTAGTGATCCCATATGCACCAGCCTGTCTCTTTAGCTTTTAGAGGAGGAATGCTGTTATTGATCAACTCAGGAGCCCTGGGAGGTTGTCAATATGAGATGTCTCATCTGAGGGCCGGGTAGCTTCTCAGAGACGGGCAGCATCCAAGTGCTAAGCCTGAAGGACACTCCACTGACTCCAGCAAAGGGTCTGATGTCCCCCTGATTATTTAAGTGGCCTGTCCAGAGGACCAGGACATGGTTCATAGTCTATACCCTGCTTTCCATCTCTCTGAGCAGTAAGCTTCAAAAAATGAGGCTTTAGAAAGCAAGAGGACGCAACTTAATGTTGTCCAGAATCAGGTTGTCAGTTCAGCTTCCCTTACCCCATTCCTCCTGGGACAAGTCTTCCCCATTATTTTCAATAAGGTACAAAAAAGAGCTAGCTGAGTCCGAGTGACTAAGGGTCACATTGGTCACAGGTTTCTGTGAAGGCAGCTGACACCCTTAGGTAGTCCAGCCCAGTCCAAAAATCCATCCTGTTCCTTTATGTGGAAAAATATTATTGACATTTTCCGATTTCTTTAAAAGTAAAGATGTCAGTGTGGCTTTGCATGCATTTGTGGCAACATTCCAAGAAATGTATTACTGAAAGCTCACAGGTGTAAGTGTCTAGTCCCCTCAAAAGACTTCCACGCAGCTAGGGGATCTGTGTTCCCTTAGCTGATCCTGGTCACAACAGGGTGATGTGAGGCCATCTTTGCTCCCACTTTACATATGGGCCTTTCCTCCTCCAAGTCACAGGGCATTAAAGAAGTTCTCCAGATTCATGAAGCCTAACAGATTTCTGGGTGGAATGCAGCTCTTCCTCCTCCCTGTCCTGCACTTGGCCACTGTTTAGTGACCACTGTTGACCTGCAGGTCCCTGCCAAGGACTCCTACTGTCTAGAAAAACTATACTCTTTCTGTCTGATTCTCTCTCTCTTTTAAGGCAGAATTTAGTCAATATGTATTTTATTGGTGACCTTTCCCTCATTTTTCTTTAGATTTTTATTATACAAATATTAATACATTAGTATTATAAAAGATTTCAATTGTGTATGAGAACACAGAACACAAAGGATGTCATTCAGGGCTTGGAATGCATTCACTTCCCATTGCCCTCCTGTCCCACTAAGGAGTACGCCCCTGCCCTCTTTCACTCGCCTTTCCCCTCCCTTTCTTCTCTTTCTTCTTCTTCCCTTCTTCTCCTTCCTCCTCCTCCTTTTCCTCTTCTTCTTCTTCTCCTCCTGCTCCTTCTCCCTCTCTCCACTCCTCTTCATATGTTTAAAGAAATCAGGGATACTATTTTGCACAAAGAAAATAATAGTTTTAGAAGCCTGCCTTGGTGGAAAGCAAAAATTTTTTATCAAATTCTTTCCTTTCTATAAAGGAAAAAGACTGGAGGCCTTAGATCCCAGAATTTTTCCATCTTGTAGCTGGGACTAAAGTAGAAAAGAGGAGACTAGGACACAGTTAAAGGACAAGAGAAGCTTGTTGGGTCACCCTCTTAGGCTTTGTGGGAGGACATAGGAAGCAAGCCCCAGGAGTCACCTTTGTTTTCTTTCTTTTTCTCCTATCCCACATGCGGTTTATTAGCAAATCTTCTCAGCTCCATCTTCATAATGTAGCCAACATCAGCCCTTTCTGATCACCTCCCAAATAACACCCTGCTCCAAGCTATGTCTCCCCCCTGGGTTATTGCAAGGGCCCCAGTGGTATCCCAGAGCTAGGTTGTTAAGTCAAAAGAGCTTATTGTTAAATTTCCAGGAAGTTTGAAAGTCAGATAAGTATAGCCATAATTAAAAATTAAGTAATGTCCATTATTGTATGAATGGATAAAGAAAATGCAATATATAATATAAAATATTATTCAGCCAGAAGAGAGAGTGAAGTTGTGCAATTTAAATGACATGGATGAACCTTGAGGGCTTTATGCTAAATGAAATAAGTCAGACAGAAAAAGACAAACACTGTATGATCTTTCTTACATGTGAAGTCTAAAAATACTGAATTCATAGACACAGAGTAAAGTGGTGTTTGCCAGAGGCTGGGGACTGGGGAAAATGGGATCTTGGTCAAAAGGCACAAACATCTAGTTATAAATAAGAGAAATAAGTTCTGGGGCTCTGATATACATTATGGTAACTATAGTTAAAAATACTGTACTTTGTACTTGATAGTTGCTAAGACAGTAAATCTTAAAAAATGTTCTCATAACAACAGCAACAACAAAATGGAAATTATGTGAGGAGATGGAGGTGTTTAACTAAACCTATTGTGGAAAATATTTTGTAACATATATGAATGGCAAATCACATTGTCCATCTTGAATTTATACATGTTATATGTCAATAAAGCTAGAAAAACTAAATAATATAAAGTCATCATTAAGTTATTCTAAAAACCAAGAAAATACATATTCAAAAGCCATCACTTTCTAATTCACTCCACTTTTCTATTATCTATGCGTTTGAGGTTATTGGCATCAATGGTATTTGCATGGTGGACATACTATATATAATGGTGGCCAATGAGCATCTCTTCCCAACTCTGCTTTCAGTCTTATTGGTAACTTGAAGTCAGCTATGGTGGGAATATTGACACCATGGAAACCATCAAACATTACAAGTCACTTGTGGTCAATAACTTTGAATACTTACTGTGTTGTTTCACTCTGAATGAATAAAAGTCCCCTTCTTCTGAAGTAAGAACTCATCAGACCGGAAGTTGTTTCACAGCTTCCTACGTCTCCCTCCTTCCCTAATCTGGGTCTGTTCATCCCAGTTAAATACTATTCCCAGAAGCCCTGCTAAAGTCCCACCTCCATTTTGGAACTTTCTATCTATTTTATTGATCTGGTCTCCTCCTTAACACTAACCTGTTCCTATGTGTCTTTGATTGCACTATAAGTTGTTGGGACAGTCAGTACCCATTTGGCATTAACTCAGGACATATCAACTGATCCAGGACTAGGGACTTGACCCAGGAGAGGATCATGTTGTCAATACTAGTGAAAACAAATATTGAATGACAATCATACTCATCATTATTAACATCTGATGGAGCTACATTTTTACATTGTCCTTTGTTCACTTAGCTAACGTTTTTATTTGCTCACTTAGTCACATAGCAATTGGTGATGTAAGCAGTGTCATCTCCACTTTACAGATGAGGAAGTTAAGAAATATGCCCAAGGTTAGACAGCTAGTTGCAGACAGGGCTGGGACTTAACTTTGTACTCTTTCTAAGAGGAGGAATTTTCAGCAGATTTTATTGGTGGAAAATGTCCGAGGTCTCCATGAAGAGTTGAATTTTCTGGAGAACTCTAAATAACACTGGAGGATGCTCATTGTGGTACCCTGGGGGCTCTGCGATCACACACCCTTGTTTTCCAGAGACTGTGAAGGAGATGTAATGACTTTCCCAGAGTCGAAAGGTCCACACACGGCTTTCTGTGCTCCTGGCATTTGTAACTAGTGGAGTCGGTGTTCTGCTGTTGGGCTGGCCTATCGGGAGTAATTTGCCTCCACTTGTCATTGGGGTCTTCAGTCAAGGGCAAATGACACCAAAGTAATCATAGCCCTTCTTGGCGTGGGTTGCTGTGACAAAGACAGCATGTATCATCCTCTCCAGACCTTCAGTGGGGACTCATGGGGGCTGCAGAAGTGTTGACTAAAACTTGGACTTAGATGGCACTTTTCCTGGTCCCATTTCACCTATGCTGAAGCCATCACATAGTCTCAGAATCAAGTAATACAAGTTATCTGAAAATAATGTTAGGCTAATTTGATGTTGAATTTTTCATTTCTTCTGATAAATTTAGATTATGTATTAGGACAGCAGCAAAAGTACATGGTTGTCGAACTAGATGGATTTAAGTTCTAACCTTGGCTTTGGGTCTTTCTGGTTATTTCCCTGAGGTAAATTACTTTGCTTCTCCCAGCCTCAGTTTCTTCATTTGCACAATAGGGATGACGTTGGGATTAAATGACATAAAGTACGTAAAGAGCCTACCAGCCTGCTTGGTGCATGGTCAGTGTGCATCAAGGGTAGGTTTTCTCCCAGGAATCTAGGTCAGGGTCCCTCAGCAGGCTCTGGCTGGCCCCACCTGATGCGGTCCTTCCCGCCAGTGGCAGCCTGGGCTGCCCGCCTGTGGCCAGGAGTGTGTCCCACAAGCATTCCTGTGTGCCAGCTCAGGCCTCGGGCTGCTCTGAAGTTGCAATTCCTTTCATGGAGCTTCTGTGTGTGACAGGGTGTGCCCAGCTCTTAAAATGCTTTGATGAAAATGCCTTTGTGCTAAAAGCTCTATAAATATAAGGAGCAGACCTGGGTGTGGTGTTTCCAGAATACTCCCAATGTTAGCTATCATCAAAGGCTCAGGTCGCAGAGGAGTTGGAAATGAAGGTAGTTTGCCAATTCAGTGATTCTGCAAAGCAGAGGTGGCTTTTCTTTTTCAGCTTCCATTTCCTTGACTCACTTGATTGTACAAGGCCCATCTTGCCTTTCTTGTGTCTCCAGAGCTACAAAAACTCGACTTCAAGTATAAAAAGAACTGCCAGTTGCAGACCATTGCTCTACCACCTCTACCCTACCCAGCTGACCTACCATTTAACACCACTCAACAGCACCCCCTGGTGGTCAGCAGGGAGCTTCTCTGACCCCACACTTTGACCATCTCTCCTTACCCTTCAGTAGGAATGTACTCATGCATACGTTCATTTATTCCCTCAACAACTCTTTATTGATGCACCAGGCATTGTTGACACTGGAGATACCAATCTGAACAGATATGTCCCTGCCCTCACAGAGTAACAACTCTGCCACAGCTCACTTAGGAAACAAACAAAGAAGTGAATATAATCACAAAGTGTTTGAACTACAACAGAAATATACACAGGGTGCCATGGGAAGAACCAGAAGCATACTTATTTGGGGCAGAGGAAGCTAATACTTTGGGTCCTGCTCGTGTGCATAGGCCCCCTCCTAAGGTCCTCTCAATGTATGCATGCACTCATGAGTGTTTTCTTTTTTTAGTCCTCACCACCAGAGGGTATGTTTTTGTTTTTAATTGATTTTAGAGGGAGAGGAAGCAAGTGGGGTTGGGGAGGGGGTGGGAAGGGGCGAGGGGGGAGAGAGAGAGAGAGAGAGAGATGCTGATGTGAAAGAGAAACATTGATCAATTGCCCTCCTGTACACACCCCAGCCAGGGACTGAACCACAACCTAGGCATGTGCCCTGACTGGGAATCAAACCCTCAGTCTTTTGGTGTACAGGACAACATTGCAACCAACTAAACCACCCAGCCAGGGCCACATATTTTTATAAAATCCGCAAAAATAAGCTATTTTAAAGGAACCAGTTAAAATTATGTTTCTTCTGCACCTACATCTGTCATATTTCTCCTTATGTTAGATGGCAGAAAAGCACCCAAGGGCGGTTTGGGAACTGGTTAAGAAAAGGTTGACTTCAGGTTACATTTTGGGGGGCGTAGTGAGATATTTTCTTGCGGTTCATTGTTGAGTTATGGCAGCCCTCCTCATGCAGGAATACTTCCAGCAGTACTCCTGTAGCCCTCTGCCCTGGCTCACCAGTGCTGTGACACAGAGCTTCACGATCCGAGGTCATGTCACAATGTAAATTTGTCTTCTAGCTCCTGGCACCAGAACCACGTGAGTAATGGAAGAGAAACGTGATTTGAATGCACGGAGCCAGGACCTGGTCTGTGCAGTGTTCTTCAAGTCGTCCAACGTGTCTGATATTTTAAGCAGAAGATACGCTTATGGAAAAACTTGAGAGAGGCTTCCCCAGATTTGGCAGAAATCTTAAAATTTTATATGATATTACCAAAACTGAGTTGTGAAACTAAAAGAAATGTTTTTAAGTAATTTATGACGTTAAGTCAAATTACCACCAACTTTGTTAGAGGAAAGAGGATGGATCTTTTTGTTCTCTATAATACATACAAAATATAAAATTGTTCTGGGTGTTGTAGCTATGTAATATGTCATGATTGTTTTTCTCATTCTAAATGAATGTTCACTTTGTGATTTTGTATTTTCTGTAAAGAGAGTCTCTTTGACACTGCATCAACTTTAAACCCCAAAACATGAGTCCAGCCTCAGAAATAGGTCTTAAGTTTGCCGAGGGGAGAAGCCTGGTGGGGCTTCTCAGAGAGTCAGTGTGTGTGCAGAGAGAGGGAGTAGAAAGTGAGGAGGGGATCCTCCAGGCAGAAGGACGAAGGTAAGGGAGGGGCAGGTGAGAGCATTTCCATACAGCAAAGTGGGACATTGGGACTGTGGGTGGAGGATGCGAGAGAGGCCCAGCAGTGACCTCGAAGAGCAGCTTTGGCTGTGTGCCAACAGGTTAAACCATGGAGAGCCACTGAGGAACTCAGGCCTGGAGCAGGCACCTGCGTATTTGGGAGTTTCTTCCGTCTGTGTCACTTGCAAGTTTTAGTTAATTCTACCTTCTTCAATCTTTCTAATTTCTATGTACCTATCCCCTTTATTCTTCCTCTTTTCTCATATTTTTGGTTATGAAACTAAATCCCTTGTCTTTCCTCCACTCTGTCCTATGCAAGCAACTTTTTATTTGTCTCTCCCTAATTCATCTGTGAAATAGGAATGGCTACAATCATCAAATGAGATAGCACAGTGGTGAGTGCCACTATTTCAGTCTGTCCAGGCTGCTGTAACTGGAACCAGCGTGGCTGAGTGAGGGCCCCCTTTCTGGTTCATAGGTGCTGACCTGTTGCGCTGTGCTCTTGCACAATGGCGGATGGGGCTAGGGACCTCGGTGGACCCTCTTTTATAGGGCACTAGCCCTATTCATGAGGGCTCCACCCTCATGACTTAAGTAAGCACCTCCTAAAGGTCCCTTCTACTCATATCATCACCTCGGGAGGGGGTTTATGATTTCAACAAATGAATTTTTGGAGACGCAAACATTCAGAGCATGCCACCCACTCAGTATGTGATAGGTGCAGAGAAATTAGCTGGTAACAAAGAGAGCAAAGTCCTTGCCCTCATGGAGTCTATGAGTCTACTGGAAGTTTTGCTGAGAAAGCAACCAAACATCTGAATTTTAATAGGATCTGGAAGAGAAATCATACACCACACTTTGTTTATCTAATCATCTGTTGATGGACATTTAGGCTGTTTCCAGCTTTAGGCTACAGTGAATAGGACTGCTAGGAACACTTGTGCACATGCATTTGTCCAAGTACCAGTCTCACTGTATACATGCCTGGAAGTGGAATGGCTGCCACTTGTGTTTTTGATGCTTCATTGTTCTATTTCTCTGGAATGTTGATTTATCAATTATTCCCCTTGCTCCTTCAGTCTTTCCATCACTATTGTCTCCTTCTGCCTAGTGTATGAGCACACTGACTCAATTTGAAATACATTCAGATACCTTGAAGGAAAGTTCATGATTTTTGGATACAGAATACTTCAATGTCAACTAGTTATGGACAATCTTTACTTTCCAAAAGAATCTGAAACATATGATGAGAAGTGAGGAAAAGAAAACCTCAGCAAATGCAGGTGTTGGAAGCTACTTCACTTCATCTCATTTCAGAGTTATCACTACACTGGTTGGCAGTTTCCACTTCTACGTTGTTTGGGTTTCGTCACATTTATGGACTCAACACAAAAGTTTTGCGCAGATTAAAGCCAACCTCTCTGCATTTCCAAATGTTAATTTATTTCTTGATTTGGCAAGTTTGCCAAGTATAGATAGATTGCTTTCAAGTGCTGCTTCAGAGGGCAGAGAAGCCTGAGTAGATATGAGGTGATGGAGTCAGCGTACCCCGAAAGTCCTGCTCTCATGTGGCTGGGAGGACTAAGTCCGGGCATCGCAGGCTGTTCCTGGACAAACAGCCAAGGCACTCTGTAGTCTGCAAAATTTGAATGTGTCTTTTCAACAATGTCCAAGCTGCTTTCTAAAGTTTCTTTCAGCTTTGCAGCCTAAGATTTTAAATATAGTGCTGGCTTTGTCATGTGATCAGATATAAAAGTGGTACTGTTCCTATGGACACTTCTCACTCTGAGTCTAAGCATAAGAGCTTTATGGAAATATAAATTTGCTGATAAACATATTTCAGTTCCTTAAAAGTACATTTACTTCCCTTTGAACTTGTAAGCTGGGCATATTTCACGCAGCGTGTTTGGTAAAGAATGTCTCAGAAGAAGGTCCTGGTTTTAGCAACTCAAGGGAATTCTTCAGTTGAAACTTCATCCAGTTCTTACCAGATACTTTTCAGGTCTTTCAACAAAAAGAGTGAAATATTTTGGAGTTTTTCTAAAACTCTTAAAGCCACTATACAGTTTGGTAAAACTCTACCATGTCAGGAAACTACTATGTTCTTTGAATGGTGCTCTTCTTATTTAATCTCAGAAATACTGGTTTCTCAATGTGTGACTTCATTTGTTTTTGTCTTTTTTTTTTTAACATGTTACAATTTCTTTTACTTTTCTTTATTTGGATGGAATGTCCACATCCATGAGGTTTTTAAGAAGCCTGCTAGAAACTTCGGATGTTTATTTGAGTAAAAGATGAATATTTATTCACTTAGGCTTGTCGCTGCCACTGGGTCTCTTGCTAAATCAGAGCCATTTTCCCAGAGCCTGTCCCCGCGTTCACCTGCCCTTCCTGAACTGGGTCTGTGGCGCTTTGTTTCCACCTGCCCTGCAAGCTGCCGAGGTGGGGCCCCTGCCACTGGCCATTCTTTCTTCCCACACACCTGTCCTCTGTTTGTACCTACCGGAGAGACTGTACCTCACCGATTCTGTCTTGCGGTGTTTTTATTACCTCTTTATGTTCTGATTCTAAAAGGGACTCACTCAAATCATGCCTCCAGGATAGCTGGCCCAAAGGTCTGAGATACCCAAACACTTCTTGCCCCTGTGCATTTTCACGCATTGACAACGGCTGCCAGGCGAAAGTACTGCTCTCCAGGATGACCTCCAAAGGTCATCGTGACTGCCAATTGAGCCATGGAGATTTTTAAAACACATATTTGCTTTGATATTTTATTATGTGAAAGCATGGTTTAAGTGCTTAAGTAGTGCACTGAAGTTAGAGTTGCTGTGGCTACTCTACAGAAGGGTGGGGAAAAATTCTACGTTTTCTTCTTATTTAATCCCAGTAAGATTAAAAAATAAATAAAAGCTAAGGGGTTTATAACCTAAGAGAATGGGGTGCTCAGGAGTCATGCATCTTGGCAGCACTGTGGCCCTGTGTTTCTTCACCCTGGAAGAATCTGCAAGCATCTATTTTATTTGAAAGTATTTGCAATTTTTACCCCTAAATAATGTGCATTGTATAAATCCTCCCTTCCTCAAGAATTTGTTCACACGGCAAATGTTTTTTGATGGTCCACTCTGTGGGAAATGCTGTCCTTTCCCTGGCACATGGGTGTCCACAGTTGGGCCTTGCGTCCTTAAAGAGCTTGCAAAATTGCCAAAAGGGAAAAAGAAAACAAAAATGTAATTGAAGGGCTATTTGCATACAAACGCTAAACACCAACACTGGCAAGTTTAATGAGGGTGTCCCTAAGTTAATAGTAAACAACTTTCCAGCCCCAAAGGCTCTGTGCCCTGCTGAGACTGGATAAATTATTTTACCACAAAATATTAGATCAGAATAAATTCATTTAGGGTTTGCATGGGTTATAACAAAATATGAATGCTGCCAAAATGTCTTTTACTGATCTCAACTTAGAAAAACATCTGAGCATTTCCTTTCAGTAAATAAGTGAAATTTCTTCTGGCTGCTTTTTGGACCTTTGATGACACAGACAGAGAGAAGCCAGGATTTATCCTTGTTTGCCCACTTTGAACTTTTCGGGATGCTGAACAGTGGGCCCTAGAAATAAAGAGGTGCAAGTCACAGCTAGAGGTTACTTGGCCCTTGTGTAGTTTTTTCTTGAAGACGAGTCAGAAGTATAGAGACGATCTCACCCACCAGTAGATGAAAGTCATCAAAGGAAAGGTCACGGGAAAAGAAGGGACCGAATCTCTGCTCTCACCAGAGGATGGCTGGCACCTATCTGGGCAGAAACACAGCTTTCTCTAGCGTTTGTGGGTTTTTCTCTATTGTTTTTCTTCTGTGCTGTTAGAAAACAAAATTCAGCTGAGTAAATCTGAAGGCCTAATTGGCTTTATTAAATAATTCATGAAATGGGCAGCATCTCCTCCAGCAAGCAGAGAGATACTCTGAGCAGTTACAGAAAATGGAAGGCTTTTATAGAAAGGAGGGTGAAGCAAGAAAGTCATTAGAAAAAGAAAAGTACCAGTTCATTGGAGGAAAGTAGGAGTTCAAGGTGACAACAGCGTCTCTGGCTGAACGGTGGTGTTTCTTATTGTCGGGGCTAGTGGCTGGGCAGGAACAAAGTCTGTCTTCCTCCTGCCGAGGTGGTAAAGTAGATACACCTTAGAATAGTGTTGAGATTTTAAATTCTTATAGTCAGGGCCTAATAGGTACTCCAGCCTTGTCTAAGTTTTCTCTCGTTGGTGAGCGTTTGTCCCAAAACAGTAAATGAGCTTGGTGAGAATTTTCAGTGGATTGTCCTGCAATCACTTCATCACTTCTAAATGTTTCCTTACCTTTTCCTGTTCCTAAAACCACATCATTAAAATGAACAGCACAAAAAGAAATTAGATTTTGCATCTTTTGGTCTTATAAAGGTAGAACTAGAAGCAGAGGGTGAGTTTTGGAAAGGTAACTTTAATTCAATTGAGCAATGCCCTTTCTGACCATCGGAACTTCCCTGTGGACTGGGCTACCTTAAAAGCAGTGAGCAGGGGGTCGGTGGGCTGTGCAGTGGGAGGCTGCAGCGTGTCTCTATGGAGATCAGAAGGAGGGCACTGACGTCAGGAGGAAAGTGGTCAAAATGTTCTCTCAGGTCCCTCTGGACCCTGAGCCTTTACAGTTCTGTCAGCCTTAAAGTTAAAATAGCTAGTTGCTTTACCAGCAAAATGGGTTCATTGGGAGTGGCAGGGAATTGCAGTTTGAAACAAGCATGCTCTGGCAAAACCATAGGCCAGTCCAGAGAACAAAGGGGAGGGTGTTGTTTTTTATTAGGTCTTAAGGAGAAAATTGGGGAGGATTGTTTTGAACAAAAGTTCACTGGAGAAGAACAAGGGTTCAAGGTTGTGGTGGTTTCTCACTGGCCGGAAGCAGTAGTTAGTGCGTTGTTGCTGGGGCAGAGATGAAACTTCCTCCTTTTTCTTAAAAGCAGAAGATGAGGTTCCCATGTAATTAATATCCTTCCTTGTCTAAATAATTCTTATCTTCCTTCTTCCTGCGGGTCAGGCAGCCTGTCACGAGCAGTATGTGCTTGTGATGTTCTTCCTTCAGTGTTTCCAGGCTCTATTTCAAATTAGGTTTTCTTCCCTTATTTTTACATTTCCAGGCACCTCAGTAGTATAAAAAAAAAAGGCTTTAAAAAAAATCTGGTCACTTCCATCTCCAGGAGAAAAACAGCACACAACGCAAGAGGATGAAGTTGTTCACTATGTGTGGCATTTGCTCTGAGTGACTTTCAGCTTAGTTTCAGGTCCTGGGTGGACCTGCTTGCTATCATCTGAATGTTTGTGTCCCCTCAAAATTCCCGTTTAATCCTCATCCTCAAGATGATGGTATTGGAAGGTGGGGCCATTGGGAGGTGCCTAAGGTCATGAGGGTAGAGGCCTCAGGAATGGGATTAAGGCCCTTATAAAAGAGGCCCCAGAGAGATCCCTTACCCCTTTCACCATGTGAGGTTACAATTAGAAGTTGCTGACTGTGAACTAGACACTAATCAGCAGGCTCCTTGATCCTGGTCTTTTAGCCTCCAAACTGTAAGAAATCCATGTCCATTGTTTACAAGCCCCCCATCTATGGCTTTCCGTTCCAGCAGCCTCAAGGACGGAGGCCCACGAAGCTGGATTTTGTGGACTGATGCATGCATGTCTGGTTTACACACGTGCTCTACACCCAGTTCAGCCAGTTGGCTAAGTAGGTGGTAGAAAGCAGATCCTCATGTGCGGACACTGTTTTCAGCTCAGTGGAGAAACATGAGAAATGTTAGAGTCCCGATCAAATTTATGGTGGTGGGGGAAGGAGGTTTCGGGTGGGGAGCAAAGCAGGACAGCTTTCATATTAGGAGAGGATGATAAAAAATATCAGTGTTTTCGGAAATGCAGTTACACCCACACTTCCAGACTCTGGACAAGTAAGAATCTAAACTACCATAGAAAGCGATCTCTCAGTCCTTCTGAAATCCTAGGACAGCTTCACTGAGGAAGCCTGGACCACGCGGACTCGACACAGTCTGGATCTTGCTATCGAAACAATAATGCTATCTGAACTTTTGATTTAGCAATGCAGAAACACAACTTGTGAGTTATAGCTTGGCTGTTTGTGGACACGCTTTGTAATGTGGCTGATGTAGAACAAGGCAGAGAATCTGCTGGGAAGGCTGCTCTGGGGCCAGAGGTCACTGGTTTTCTTGAGGTCTTCAGAGCACGTGTTTCCCTTGTAGAGGAGTGGACAGTGTGCAGCTGGGATCTGTCTCCACCACGTCCCCAGCCTCCAGCCCCTCCCTGCCCTGCTGAGCACACCTTCCCCTTCCCCATCATGGGGCCCTGACTCAATACCCTATAGCATGTTTTTATAACTAAGGCCAAGGCTAAAACATTTGGTACCAGTCCCAAATGGGCACTTTTTATTATTGCCACATTTCTGTGACTGAGAACTTGACTCCTGGGTTATACACATGTTCTGATCTTCTAGTAGGTGATATATTTTCTTTTCCTACAGACACAAATTGCCAGAAGAAATTTTTGTTCATCGAACACACGAAACTGAGAGAGGGGCCCCATTATGTTCTGTGTTCAGAATAAAACCTCACTGAGGATCCACAAATGTAATAAACTGTTATTTTAAACACCACCCAAACCGTAAACATTTGCCTTTTTTCTTGTTACAACGCAATGTATGTTTATGATATTTCTGTACATATCTATATTTTCCTACAATTATATAACATATTTCATGAACATTTTTCCACATCATTAAATATTTTTCTATAATAATATTTTAATCATTGTATTATATTTTGTTCTATATATATGCACTATAATCTATTTATTTTCAATTTTCACAAACTGGTGCTCCTCCCAACTTCTATTTTTGCAATACCAAAAAGAAGTATACTTCTCCCAGGAACATGAGATAATATCCATTTCCCCCCAAATCATTTACATACAATATAATCATTTTAAACAATTTAAAAATCAATTTAATAGATAAAGAAGGCCTCTTATTGTTGAAATTTGCATCTTTTTGCTAACTTGTAGGATAATTATAGTTTGAAAATATTTCCTGGTCATTTCTGCATTTTTGTGAATTTCCCTTTTTATTCTTTCCCTATTTGGGGGAGGGGAATGCCTTTCTTTCCAAATAATAATAAATGGTTTAAAAATTCTATTATAGTTGTAGCATGTTGCAAATAAATTTAGTATTTTGTCATTTGCCCTTAAATTGTATTTACAGTGTGGGTTTCTCTTTACATATGGAGAACTTTAACTTTATAATGTTGTCAGGACTTCTCCAGAATCCTGGAAGAAATAAAAAAATATGTAAACCACGATCTCTGTTTGTAAGGGACCTACAGTTCAATTGTGGAAATAAGATGTGTGTGTAAAACACACAGCCTGACATTTAGAGCAGCAGCGTTGATGAAGAAGGGGTGCAGCACTGTTCGATGGGCTGTTCTTGCTCAAAGTTGGAGACCGACCCTTAGAGGTCACCGGTCCTCACTGTGGTCCCACCTGGTTGATGGTCACAGATTTAAATGCTGGGCTGGACGAGAAGCAAAGGTGTGTGAACAATGACACAAATGTGATGTTGGGCTTGGCCTGCCTTCCCACAGCACAGAATTGTTCCCTCTGTTCTAGGTAACTCATTCGTATCTGTGCCAGCACCTTCAATAATATCAGTGATATAAATTGTGTTTATCTCTTGTCTATGAAAACTCAGAAGACTGTGTGGAAAAAATTCAAGAAAAATGATAATGAACATTGTCTAAAGAGTTGGTGTCCTGTTTTTATTTGTGTTTCTCTTAAGCATCCCTCAGAGGACTGATTAAATTTGTCAGAATTTACAATGTGTTTTAAAGATTCCAAGCTGGTGAGACCTCACTATGGCGTGTGTGTGTGTGTGTGTGTGTGTGTGTTGCCCAGCCCGACTCAGGCTAGTGTGTGGGGGTGGCTGAGGGCACTGTGGAGACAACTCTCTGGATGGTGTGGCTCACAGCAGAAGACATCCAGAAATCAGGAGCTTTCCCAATGCAGATGGACTTTAGCCTGTGTGGTGCTGGTAAACATTTCTCTGGGGCGACCAAATCGTAATGTGAGCACCTGCCCATTTCTCTGTTGTAAATGCTCCCACTGCAGTGGACTACAAGCTCCCACTGCAGTGAACTGTGAAGTCACTGGATGTGGAGCTAGAAAGAGAGGTACACTGTGGCCTCTCACAAACCATTGTGAGATGTCATTCATTCATGGCAAGTCCACCACCACTTCTAGGGGCAGGAGCAAGAGAGGTAGAATCCAGCACCTCAAGGGAGGTCACAGCAAAAAGCAGACAGTGCATCAGGGCACCAGCCCCAGTAGCTGGAGTCAGTGCCTGGCTTAGGGGCAGCCAGACCCAGTGCCAAGCCTTAAAGGTGAGGTCAAAGTTCAGTCAATAGTAGGAAGGCGACTGCATTCACAGAGGCTCGGGACTGCCAGTGCCAGCTGCTGGTCAGTTTCAAATCCTCCATCATGACCCAAGGGTTGACACCCTGGAAGCTGTGATGTCAGTCACACCTAGTTCAGCCAGAGACAAGAAAGAACCGCTGACAGCACCAAGTACTCCAAAACAGGGTTACAACTTCAGTGAACACCAGGGAGTGAATCTGATGCCTTCATTTACCCACAGGTGGAGGAAGAGAATAGTCCTATCATTTCAGTATTTGGACCTTGTGAAGAGTTATATTAAAGCAGCTATTTTATCAACAAATATTTTTAGGTGAACAACAGGGACATAATTTTGCTCTCCTAGAGGTTGCATTCTTATAAGGAGACAGAGGGTAAACAATTTATACCAGGATAAAATAGTTTCAGATGAGGAAGAAAGTTATGAAAGGCCAAGTTGTGACAGAATGGGGACAGGAGATGGGCTGCTTCAGATAGGAGTCATGTTCTCTCTGAGGAGACAGTGTTGGAACTGAGGCCTGAAAGATGACAAGGAGCAGTTGTTCGGAGAGCTTGGGGCAAATGCAGAAGGTAACTATGTAAGTGCCACGGTCCTGAGGCAGAAATAAGGGAGAAGCTCAGTACATTTGAGGATAAGGTAGGCAGGCAGAGAGTTGGAGTGTGGTCAGGAGGGAGGCACAGGATGGGGTCAGAGGGGTAGGTGGGCCCCTGGTCTTGTAGGGCCTTACAGGCCAAGACGGGTGGTTGGATTTTGTTCTAGGCAGAATAGAAAGTCCTTGTTACTCCATGTTACTCAAAGTGTGGTCCATGTACCAGGGAAACAGCCTCACTCAGCTTCTGCCTCTTCACTGAATCAGAATCTGTTTTAACATGATCCCCACCTGGTTCATATCCACTGTGCTAGTCAGCTCTGGCGGCCATCACAAAATTCTACAGGCTTGGGTGGCTTATACATCAGAATTGGTGTCAGCACGATGTTTTCCTGGCGAGTACTGTCCCCTGGAGACAACTGACTTCTTGTTGTGTTCTTAAATGGCGTTTGTGGCGGGGAACGGAATGGGAGGGAGATGGAGGCGGGGCAGGGATTTTCTCTTGTTTTGTCCCTCTAAGGCCGCAATCCAAAGGGATCAGGGCCATACCTTTATGACTTTATTTAACCTTCATTACCTCCTTAAAGGTCCTATATTCAGATACAGTCACCATGGTGGTTAAGGCTTCAACATGTGAATTTGGGAGGGAGAGTAATTCTGTCCATAACATGTGTACTGTCTGTGAGCACCTAATGTTAGCAATTCTCAAAACTTAACAGACAGACATCACCTGGAGGTCTGGATGAAACACAGATTCTTGAGCCCCCAGGGATTCTCGTTTAGTTCATCTAAATCTGATTCAAGAGATCTGCCCGAGACTTTGCATTTCTAACAGGCTCTTTGGTGATTCTGCCACTGGTCCACGGGCCAGGCTTTGAGAAATGAATTAGACCATAAATTTGTGTAACCAATTTTCTAAATTTCATTTATGTATTTTCTAGAGAAAGGGGAATAGAGGGAAAAAGAGAGGGAGAGAAACATTGATGCGCGAGAGAAACATCAACCAGTTGCCTCTTGTAGAAGCTTCAACTGAGGACCCAACCTACAACTCAGGTATGTGCCCTGATGGGGAATCGAACCAGTGACATTTTGCTTTGCAGGACAATGCCCAACCAACTGGGCCCCACCAGTCAGGGCAGAAAATGAATTTTCAAAGAACTAAATACCATAAAATAATCTAAACTAAATCTTTAAAAAATAATTCAGCAGTTCTGGAGACCTTTTGTATTTGGAAGACAGAGGATTTTAAATGCCCTTTATTTAAAAAATAATATATATATTTTTTACTTTATATATTATATTTACATATATTTATATTTATTTAAGTCTTTAAATTTGATTTTACTTGTTATTCTGGGTAATGATAGTTTCCTGTATCTACTTTTCTTTGATAACCTGAAAGTGTTTTGCAAGCATTTTGTTAACCCTCAGATCTACTCCAGGGTGAATAGTAATTACAAAATTAAATATGGAAAATAGCAAACCTGATGAATCAGCAGTGGAGCAGGAAGCAAGAGGAGGGGCTTGTTAAACGCTGTCTGCCCATGTGAGACATCAGATACATGAATGGTGGTGAGCAGTTTTGAATTAAGCAATGAACTTTGTACACTCATTGCTGCGTAGACATGAAGTTCCCCTTGAATACCTTGAAGAGTGCAAAAATCAACAGTGTCTTGGATCACAGGTTTCTAAAACTGTTCGTGAAACCAAATGAAGATGCATGTATCAGTTGTGGCTCCTGTTGAAAGCCACTAATTTAGGACAGTTTTTAAACCCTGTAAGTGGCACAGTTTAGCAAAAATGCAACAGTGAATTATAAAAGCTGTGTTGTTTCTGTGTACCACCATTTCACCTAATTATTTCTGCTATACCCCTCAGTGGAAACAGTGCATATTTTGTCATGAAGCTCCAACCAGAAACAGTGCAGCTCAGATAAGAAGGAAACTTTGGCAGATTCCATAATAAAACTGAGATACATATATTCCCACAAACACACAATGGAGAATTTATGTAAAACACTACGCCAAGAGCACATTACTTAATATTCGTGCCTTTGTATTAGAACCAAACTTGCTTTGAGAATAGCTGGTTTTTCTTCTACAAATCAGAAAGTTTAGTCCAGTAATTGAAAGATACAACTCAAGTCAAAATACATTGTTTCAGAAGTCATCTAAAGCAATGTTTAGGAGCAAAGACAATCTATTCAGTCAGCAAAGACCATTCCTTACATAAATATGAATGTGAGGATGCTTTTGACAAGTTCAGTTTCACGAACTTGTGTTCCCAGAGCTAAGCTTGGAGTTTTGAAAGTAATTAGGAAGAGAAATAGTGCAGTAAACATCATGGGGTTATCTTACACAACAGAAAGTTTTTTAAAAAATTAGACTTCTTATTTTGAGATAATTATAGATTCACATGAAGTTGTAAATAATAATACGGGGAGATCTTGTACACACTTTACTTACTCTCCCTCTATGGTAACATCTTGAAAACCATAGTACAATGCCACAACCAGGATATTGGCATTGATTGGCTTAAGAACATTCCCATCACTATAAGATCTCTTATGTTTTCTTTCTAAGTCACACCTACTTACTTCCAGTGCCCACCCCCTCCTTAACACCTGGCAACCACTAATGTGTTTTCTGTTTCTATAATTCTATCATTTCAAGAATTTATATAAATGAAATCATTCAGTACATAACTTTCTGAAGTTGACTTTGTTTTTTGACTCAGCATAATTCTCCAGAGATTCATCCAGGTTGTTCTGTGTATCAGTAATTCACTTCTTTTATTGCTGAGTAATGTTTCCTGGTATGGATGTACCACAGTTTGTTTAACTATTTACCCTTTGAAGGTCATCTGATTTGATCATCACAAGTAAAGTTGCTATAAATATCAGTGTACAGGTTTTTGTTTACACACAAGTCTTCATTTATCTGGGATAAATGCCTAAGAATACAGCTTCTGGGTTTTATTGTAGTTGCATGTTTAGATTAAAAAAAAAAACAAACTACCGAACTGTTTTTCAGAGTAGCCATACCACTTTAATTTCCACCAGCGATGCCTGAGAGATAGTTTCTCTGTGTCCTCACCAGCATTTAGTGTTCTCACTACTTTTTATTTTAGCCATTCTGATGGGGTGGAGGGTGATACTAATAGCTCATTGTGGTTTTAACTTGTGTTTCCCTAAAGGCTGATGCTCTTGAACATCTTTTTATATCTGTATATCTTTTTCAATGAATGTCCATGTGTGTGTTTTGTCATGCTCTAATTGGATTGTCTGCTTTTTCACTGTTGAAGCTGGAAAGTTCTTTGTACATTCTAGATACTATTTCTATGTCTGATACATAGTTTGCAAATAATTTCTTCCTACATTGTAGCTTGTTAAAGTCTCTTGCAGAACAAAAGTTTTTAGGTTTTTTTTTTTTTTTGCTTGTTTGGTTTTCTTCATTTAAGTCATTTTTTAATTACAGTTGACATATAATATTATATTAGTTTCAGATGTGTATCCCAGTAATTAGATATTATTAACTTACTAAGTGATCATCCTGATAAATGTTGTACCCATCTGACATCATACATAGTTATTAGAATGTTACTGACTATATTCACTATGCTGTACTTTGCATACCCATGACTACTCTGTAACAACCCATTTGTACTTAATCCCTTCGCCTTTTTACCAATCCCCTCAACTCCACTTCTGTCTGACCACCATCAAAATATTCTCTGTATTTATGAGTATGTTTCTGTTCTGCTTGTATTTTATTTTGTCTTTTAGATTCAATTGTTGATAGATATATATTTATTTTAATTTTATTGTTCACTTTTAGTATTTTCATCTTCTTTTTAGAGAAGACCCTTTAATACTTCATAGAATACTGGTTTGGTGATGATGAACTCTAGCTTCCTCTCATCTGGGAAGCTCTTTATCAGTCCATCAATTCTAAATGATAATTCTTGCTTTTCATTGCTTTGAGTATTTCTTGCCAATACCTTCAACTCTACCAAGTTTCTGTTGGGAAATTAGATGATAGTCTTATGGGAGCTCCCTTGTAGGTAACTAGCTGCTTTTCTCCTGTTTCTAAGCCTTTTTTTGTCTTTCACCTTTGGCATTTCAATTTTGATGTGTCTTGGTGTGGGCTTCTTTGGGGTCATCTTGTTTGGGACTCTCTGTGCTTCCTGAACTTGTATGTTTATTTCCTTCACTGGGTTAGGAAAGTTTTTTCAAACTTTCTAACTGTCCTTATTTTTTCAAACAGGGTTTCAATTCCTTGCTTTCTCTTTTCCTTGGCACCCCAATAATGTAAATGTTGGTACACTTGAAGTTGCCCCAGAGGCTCTTTACCTTACCTTAATTTTTGGATTACTTTTTTTTTTTTTTGCCATTCTGATTGGGTATTGTTTTTTGCACCCTTATATTCCAAACTGCTGATTTGATGCTCTATAAATTATTAGTCTACTATTAATTCCCTGTATATTATTCTTCATTTCAGTTAGTATACCGTTCATTTCTCAAGGGTTCTTATGTATGATTTTCATGTCCTTTTTTATGCTGTTGTCCTCATTAATGTCCTCATTAAGTTCCTTGAGCATCCTTGTAACCAGAGTTTTTAACTCAGCATCTAGTAGATTGCTTGTCTCCATTTTGTTTAGTTTTTTTTTCTGGAGTTTTGTTCTTTTATTTGGGCCATGTTTCTTTGTCTCCTCATTTTGGCAGCCTCGCTGTATTCACTTCTATAAAATTAGGTAGAGCTGGTATGTCTCCTGGGCTTAGTAAAGTAACTGATATGATGTTGTAGACTGCTCTGTCTGGTACTAGGAATTGTATCTTGACTCCCTGCGACTAAGGGCTAGGAACTACCTCTGGAATTTGAGCCGCAGGAGACAAAGCTTGTCTCTGGTAGCAAACGCTGCCTCAGTTTCCTCTCCCTGCTCCCAAAGCTTGGTCGGAAGTCAATGACGGGTAAGATCCCTCACAGTGGGGGGCAACCTAAGCCAGACTTGATCACTTGGGAGGCCTTCATGGAAGGACTGGGGGGACTGCAACAAAGAAGGAGCAATAGACTCTTGCCCCTCGGCTTTGACAAAGCCTGAAGTCCCCATGTCCTCTGGGAGAAGCGCTTCCTGGCTCTAATCCCCTTAAGCCTGAATACTTGATGGGGAGTGGTATAGCTCCTTGCCTTGCTAGAGTGTGTCCTGGGGGAAAATCTGGCATCACAAAGACTTCCTGACAAATCTGTGAAATCTGCTCTGCTAAGAGTGCTTTCATTCATATGTTAAGGGTTTGAGCAGGAAACCCTAAAACTCTGTTCTTGACAGACTCTGACTCATACTAAGCCCTCAGATTTCTTTGAAATGTTATCTACTGTTTGATCCTTGCCGCCCTGTATTTCTGTGTATTACAACCCAATAAAAGGCCCTGGAGGAGGGGGCTCAAGGCCTTTTTCTCCTCAGAGAAACTGGCCACTGCTGGCCTTTTCTTCTGAGAAACTGGCCACTGCTCATGGCCTTTTTCCTCTGGGAAAATGGCCACTTCTCCTCCCTGAGCAGATCATATCATGTCTCAGTCATGATTACTTTCATCCATGGCGGCTGGGGGGACTTGCGAAGAAAGTCGCCCCCACAATATATTAGGTATCCTGTTGGGTCCAGTGGCACAGCCTCCCTGATCACCCAAGCTGACACTCCAGATGCAACCCCCAACGTGGGCTGTGTATGTTCTGCTGTTGTAGTTAAGCCTTGATTGATGTTGGCACATTAATGGAAGGGACTTATCCCCAAGCCAATTGTCTGCAAGGACAGACTGTGACCACCAACCACTGTGGGAGACAAGCTGTGCCGGGGCCCACTTCATGAAGTAGGACTTACTTCAGCAGGGCTTTGGTGCCCCCTGAGATGCCACTTGAATGTGCCCCTTGTGGAGATAGTTGGCTAGTACTTTGATGTTGTTAGAAGCTATCTATTGGGTGGGCTGTCTGTGGGGCCTCCCAGGAGGTACCTGCAAGATGAGCCACCACTTGTGCTCTGCCCAGAACCACCCAGCATAAGCTACTGAGTGATCCGCAGATGGCTGGTACTTGTGCTGGGCTTGAAAGTGCTAAGGCTAGGCCAAGCTTTGAACCAAGGCCAGCTGTTGCTAGTGCTGGGTCTGGGGCCACTTAGCGAGAAGTATGGGACACAGTGATGCACAGTGCTGCTTGTTTGAGAGATTTTAGACAACTCTGAAGTGTGTGTCAACACAGGTCATTCCTATGAAAAGCCACTGGAAACAGCTTGGGTGGGCCCATATGCTGGGTGGGGCAGGGTCTCAGGGAATCACCAGGGCAGGGTAAACAGTGTTAGCCAGGTTTATGGAGCCTTGGATATAGTGCCCACCTGCTGGCTTTGTTTGGGAAGGGCTTAGAAAAGAAGCAATCACCTTGTCCAGAACTTCTGTCTGGCAGAAAGCTGACCCCCAGATCTCTCCCTGATGGCAGACAGTTCAGTTCTTCCTGGTGTGTCCTTGGTGCCTTTTAAACTGCTGCCTCATGGCTGGAGCTCAGAAGGAGCGAGTCCAAGTAAATCTATACGTGGGCCCTTTAAGAGGAACTGCCTGGGACTCCGAAGTCCCCCATTTCATTCATCCAAAATCCCTGATCATTTTAATAGCCAGAAGTTATGGGGACTTCCCTTCCTGGAACTGAAACCCTGGGCTGGGGAGCCTGGTGTGGGGCTAGGGCCTTTTGCTCCTCAGGGAGGACCTCTGTGACTGGGGTGCTTCTCCAGATTTCATCTGGCACACGTGTGTGTGAGACCAGCTCATGCCCTGTCTCTGCCCCTCCTACCAGTGTCAACGTGGCTTCTTCTTTAAATCCCCAGTTGTAGGATGTTCATTCAGCTAGATTTTAGGCAGTTCTGAGTGATGATTGTTCTGTAGTTTAATTGTAATTCTGATGCAGTTGTGGGAGGAGATGAGTATCATGTTTATTTATGCCACCATCTTGACCAGAAGTCTTAAAAAATTTTGAGTTTGATGATGCACAATTTCTCAACTTTTATTTTATGATGATGATTTGGGTGTCAAGCCCAAAAACTTTTGTCTAACCCTAGACCCTGAAGATATTTACCTTAAAGTTTTATAGTTTTACATTTAAGTCCATGACCCATTTTGAGTTACATTTTGCAGAGAATGTTGGACTTTGGTGTGAGGTTCATTTTTTCCCCAGTGGATGTCCAATTGCTCCATCATCATTTGTTAAAAGTTTATTCTTCCTCTTTTGAATTACTTTTGTACTTCATTAAAAAATCAATTGGGAATATTTGTGTGTGTCTATTTCTGGGTTCTCTGTCCCATTCCCTTGATTTATGTGTCTGTCCCTCCCCCACTGCCACACAGTCTTGATTACTGCAACTCTTTAGTAAGTCTAGAAATTGGTAGGCTGATCCTATTTTTTTTCGAAATTCTTTTTACTATTATAGTTTCTTTGTTTCCTATATAAACCTTAGAATAGTTTTATCTAGAGCTAAAATGAAAGTTTGCTGGGATTTTGATAGAAATAACATTAAATCTGTTATGTTAACGTGGGAAGAACTGATACCTTTACTTTGTTGAGACTTCCAAGCTTGGACACAGATCTCTATTTGGATCTTGTTTTATTTTTTCATCAGCACTGTGTACTTTTCAGCATAGAAAACCCTATGCGGATTTTGTTAGATTTACAGCTAAGTATTTCATGTTTTTGAGCAATTGTAAGTGGTATTATATTTTTAATTTTCATGTCCACATGTTCTTTGTTAGAATATGATTTTTTTATGTTAATCTTGTATCCTGCACATCTGCTGATCTCATTTATTCATTCTAGGAATTTAAAAAATAGATTCTCTAGGATTTTCTGTGCAAACAATCATGTTATTTGCAAATAGGGGTAGTTTTATTTTTCTTTTATATTCTGCATGGCTTTTATTCTTTTCTCTGGCCTTACGGTATGGCTAGCACTACGCCGAGTAAAAGTGGTAAGAGTAGACATCCTTGCTTTGCTTCCAATCCAAGGAGAAATCGAGTCTTTCACAATTAAACTTATTATACATAGGTTTTGTCAGGTTGAGGAAGTTTTCCTCTAAGATTTGTTCGTATTTACAAAATTAGCAATTGAGATTCTGTGAACATTACAGGAGTTTCTTTCCCTTTAAGAAATTTTCTTCTTGATATGATGAAAATTGTGCCTCAGGTTTACAAAAGGACCTTTGTCATCTTTTCCCACTGGAAGGATGGAGTGTTATTTTGCCTCTAATGGATTTGTTATGGAATGCACTGCTTCCTCAGAGGAAATGTTTGCTATCAATCTTAAACTAACTCAGTGAGAATGAAAATAAGGCTCAGGTCATATTTGGCTGGTGGCGGACCCACATTTTACGGCGTTGGCGGTAACACAGGAAAGTTGCCGGGAAACAACAGAGGCAGGGCCCCGAGTTCTCCCAGTCCCTCGCCTCGTCTCTCTTCCGTTCCCCACCTCCCAGGCCCACAGAGAGTTGGTGTTTCAGGCTAGATTGCAGCGCGAGGGATGTTTTTCTTCCTAACTTTAATTCTTCGAGGCTTTGTGACATTGCAGAGTTCAGATGAGGCCTCTGTTCTTCTCTGATCTCACCCGAACACTCTTAAAACCCCTTTTCCTTGCACATCAGGGTCTCTCAAGAAGGGAAAGCATTTATTTCCTGCTTTCCCCTTAAACTTCCCAGGCTATGAGTCTCTGAGTTTATCTCCACTGCTTGCCCACTGAGCGTTGCCCATTCCAGACCTGTCCTTGGTGTTAGATATTTGCTTTAAAGAGACGAGCCTCAACCCCAGGCACTATTACTAACCCCAAAATGAAGTAAAAATCTGTCAGATTATATAGTTCAGTCCTATAGATATGAAGTACAATGGGCTTTGCTTGTTTAGTTTGTTTGCTTTCATTATGCAAGAGGGTTATCTATAAATATCAAACATCTTTGGTATACGACCCACTGATGCCAGGAGACCCACTGATGCCATGCAGCAGTGAGTTCAGATTTGAAGTCATCAGCACCTGGGTTCAAATCCTGCTGTTGCCACTGACTAGCTTTGGACCTTAGCCACGTCATCTTATCTCTCTAAGCTTCTGTTTCTCCATTTCTGAAAGAGTTTAATTATTTCTAGTTCTCTGGGAGTTGTAAACATTAAATTAATCAGTGTCTATAAAGTGATTAGCAGAGTACTTGGCACAATAAATGACAATTATTTTTTAAAAAATGGAAAACAAGCCAACATGAAACATCATCTTTGGTCACTTGCAGTTCCTTTGCTCGCTCTGGCCTATGTTGATGTAACTTCCTGTGTGGCCCCAAGGTCTCCTTTGGTTCTCCTTTCCTGTACCTTCTCTTTGGGAGGCGCAACTCCAGTGGCACCGTGCCCAGGATCACACACCACGTGGGGAGAGTGGGGCACAGCTGCTGAGCATCTGGGAAGCACCTTTGCACCCCTCGGACTGCACATGCCCCTGATTCACTTCTGACATTGGTAATGACTTCTTTCTGAGAAGCTCAAAGCATTCACAATCTTTTTCCTAAAAGGTTGTATTTATTTATTTTTAGAGAAAAGGAAAGGAAGGGAGAAAGAGAGGGAGAGGAACTTCAATCAGCTGCCTTCTGCACACCCCAGCTAGGACCCAGCCCACAGCCCGGGCATGTGCCCCGACGGGGAATCAGACTGGTGACCGTTCAGTTTGCAGGATGAGACCAAATCCACCGAGCCACACCACTCAGGGCAGCATTCACAATCTTTATTCTGCCCCTGGAAGATTTCAAAAAGTGCAACATAAACCAGGACTGATAGTCATTCCCACTGATAGTTCTGCATTTTATTGATACAGCGTTTTCCATAATTTTGAATGAAAACAGTCTTGTGCGCTTTAGTCTGTAGACCCTATGAGTATCCCTGGCTCTGAGAGGAGGCCAGGGATACTTTATTCGTTGTTTTGGTTACTAATATTTCTCCAACTGCTTTAAATAATTTATGTCTTTAAAAAACATAAAGACCTCAACTCTCTGGAACTGAGTAGAAATGTAAGGGAAGTGGTCAGTCTTTCTCAGTGAAAAAAGCTGGAAAGAGAGCTGGGTGCTGGTTGCCACGACAGAGCCTTCCTGCCACTGTGCCATAAGGTCCGACTTGTTACCAAGTTCATCTCGGTTGAGTGCTGTCTCTACAAGGATGGGCGACTCCACCTGTCATCCTGCATGGACTGTATTCTGTAAGAAGCTTACGGAAAATCAGTCAGAGCTTTGGGGAATTAAAAGGTAAATGTTTCTGAATTGTCTCTCATGTAAATTGTTGTCTTAGAGGAAAATTAAGACTAAAAATAGTCCCCCTCTGAAAGAAAAAGCATCCTTATGGCCCGAGGCGGGGTAAGGCAGCAGACGTTTCTTGGTCACTGTGGCTGGGCTGATGATAGTGACGTCGATCTGCCTATCAGATGTGTGGGCATCATCTTTGCATGGTTCGCACCTGGGGATTTAGGCAAGGGTGGTGTTAGTGTTTGACTGATCCAGACCACTGGGACAATAAGGAGGGGGCTGACTCCCCAGACCAGTGGGCACCCTTGGGACCTCTCCGCTTATCCTAGTTCCTTCTACCAACAGTGCAAAACATGTATTTGGAAGAAGGGCACATAAACAAGATTTGTGTGGCACATTTCTGTCTGTCAGATTTTCTGTTTCTGCAAAAACATCAACTAAAGGGGACTTCTAGTGTTGAAAAGTGGGGCAAGTTGCTGTAGCCACAGTTCAAGTTCATGGCTAAAAAGTTGTGAAGATATAATTCAAGAAAGACAGACCTAGAAAAAAAATAGAGAGGAAGTGTGAAAAGAAATAATAGCTATAACCATCAATTCACAGCAAGAATAGAAATGGACACCTGTCTTCTGTGTAAGTAGGAAAGACCACTGCTTGTCCCAGTCCCTTCTGGGAATGTGCTGGTGCCATTTAGAGCCTCGGTGTTGCTCAACCCAGATGGCGGGGCCCCTGTGCACCGGCGCTCTGTTCATTGCCACCCAGGAGAGGCAGATGCTAGACTGTGAATCTGACTCTCCAACAGACTGCTTTTGGCACATAGTGATAGATGTTTGCTTTTGTGTTCATATATTGTGTGTTTATCTGTGTTGTATACTTCCAGAGAGCAGGGTCAATGCCCTTTCATTCTTCCTGTGATATTTTGCACGAGTAAGTACTAGTGAATATTTCAGTGGATGCTGGTTGGCATAAAAATGAATGGAGACAAAGCTGAGGATTTAAGGAAAAGTGCTCAACTTCATTAATAATATCTAATATTAAAGAAGTGCTCCTTATGTTCTGGCCCTGTGTTCTAGAATGTACCCATAATATACATGACTATATATAATATACAAGTAGTATCACCGCTACGCTACTTTGTTTCATTAGGGCGAACATTGCAGCCTGTTGGCCAGCTGGGGTATGTACCAGGTTATAGGACTGGTTTAAATGCAGTGATCGTATCTGGAGTAGTCAAGGAGTAATTGGGGAAGGCAAGATTTGTTTTGTAGCTAAGGATTACAGGAGATCTTACCTGAGTCTTTGCAGGTCATCATTTTACTCTGCAGTGTTTCATTAGCTAATTGTTATTGAGACAATGGAGTGGTTCCAAAACAGTCAATTACTTAGTCCAATTTGGGTAATAAAAACATTCTATGAACTGAAATACAGTTTACTTTGAAAGAAAATCATGCCTCCCTGGAGGCTGGTCAATGGTTTGGGGAAAATGGTTCTACTACTTGCCTCTTTGTTGCAACAGTGTATGTTGCAAAAAGATGCTAATGACATTTGGTTGGCTTTAAAGACAGCAAACTGCTAAGTTATTAACAAAGGAAACCCTCCAGGAGACAGTTGTGCAGAGGACAAACTTGGCTCCCAGAGAGGAGTTGGGATGCAGCCAATGGGCACTCAGGGTGTGGCAGGGCACACCTGACAGCCTCCATCTCTCAGTTTTGAAGCTCGTTCTTCTTTCTTCATGCAGCAAAAACTGTAAATAATCCAACAGGGATTCAAAAAGACCTCGCACTGATTTTAGGTGAGATGTCCCCATTAGAATGTGAAAGTGCTGAGGCCTTGAGTATTTCTAAATTGTGTGTTGTTTTTTTTACTGAGTTGAGTCCTGCTTTTTAGTGGTAAAAATGAATACTTTTTAAAAAATATTGTTTTTATTGTTGTTCAATTACAGTTATTGTATTCAACAATTATACTAGACAACCATAATATTTATGGTCCACTTAAAAAAGCTTTTTGATTGCTTCTAGGGAGGCCTGCAGATGATTCATGGTCACAAAGCAATGTGTTGGGAGGCCTCAGTGTTCTTGAAAAGTCCCTTTGCCACTATTGTCTCCACTGCCATTTGGCACCAAGCGCTTAGAAGGAGGGTTTTCTTGGGACATAAATACGGTGAACGTGGGGGCCCGGTTTTCTTGTGTTTTAGAATAGTTGAAGTATTTCTATCTCTCTTCTTTTACTTTGCTGTCTCCTCTCACTTCTAGGGCAGAGGGAGTGCGTAAACACACACACACACATACACACACACACACACACACACACTCACACCTCTAGCCTCATTTTGACTGTGTGCCTGAGCCTTTGTCTGCAGTTCTTTAGGACCCGACTGCTGGCCCAGGAAGGATCTGGGGCTACGTACACCCTAGATCTGCATGCCCCGTCCGAAGGCTCCCAGTGGCCACGTTTGTGCCTGAGGTGCTATGTCTGCGAGTGACCTGTTGATTTGAGGAGTCAGAGAGCTTGTGTAAGCCTGGAGGACACTCTCCTACCCTCTGCTCTCGGCGTCACAAGGAGGTCTGGCAGCAGCTCCCCATCAGGGGGTCTCTGATCAGGGACGGGCCCCTGAGACACTTTCCCTCCGACGTGGTGCGTGCCGAACAGTCAAAGCGTCTTTGAGAGACGTTGGCATTGTGGGTGACTGTAGATCCTTTCTCTAAGAATAGAAATGGTTGCAAATAAACTATATTTTCTTAGCATGATTAAATTTAAAGCAATATAATATTCAAGGAGTTTATATTATGAATTTATTTGCACCTCACCTTTTCAAGATTACCTAGAGTCCCTTTCATACTGCTGAACACATAGAGATACTAAATTTAATATGTTGGGACAAAAGTATTTGAAAAGTCAGAATGATGTGTTTTGTATACAGAGAGTACGGTAGCCTACTGCTGTTCAAAATGACATAATATAAAGTTATAAATGGCAAAAACAGTGCTCTGTGGTAACCGGATTGAATCAATGGCCCCACTTCATCCTGAACCCATGCCCTCCGCAATGTGCTGTTAGTGTTTCCCATCAAGAAGTGGAAAAACATGTTAATAGGCTTGAAATAAGCAGATTTTTTAAAAAGGTGCTTGCACATTTTTGCTTATTCTCTTGATTCTCTGCCTTCACAATGAGAACATGGACATGCTGGAAAATAAGTCGACTCACCCAGTTGTCCTAACTGAGGCCATCCTAGAGCAGCCGAGAGCCAGCTTGCCCCCAGCTACATGAGAGAGCCCAGCCAAGAACAGCAGAGCCCCCTAGCCAATTTCAGGTGACTGTCAGTGTGTGAGCAAGCCCAGCCAAGTCCAGAAATAGTGCCCAGCTGACCCATAGGATCATGAACAAAATAAATTCTTATTATTTCACAGCACTGAGTTTCAGGGTGTTGGTTATCCAGCATTATTATGCAAGTAGATTCTCAATAAAATATTAAACACAATGAAATCTTTCCCTGATTCACAAGTCACTTTAGAGTTTCCATGAGAGTAATTGTTAAGAAATGAAATATCTTTGTCCAGTTATGGACATAAGGAAAATATAAGGGTTTGAGGTGAATCTGCTCAGATCCTGTTCTCACATTGGCTGTATATTTATTTCTAGATAAAGATTTGGGGCATGTGGCATGATAAGCATAAACGGTATCATAACAAATATGTTTGAATTGGGGTCAGATGGGAAAAATGTACAATTGTCCCATGTCTCACGTTACATAAAAATAAATAGACAACAAAAGCAAAACCAAAACACTCTTTGGTTTCCTGTCCTTTGTCTTTTTCCTAGAAAAATTATGGGACTTGCATAATTTAATTTTATACTTAAATGGGTTCTGGATCAGTGTGAATTAATGGTTTACACACTTACTTGACACATGGCGTGTCGTGCTCCTTTGTCTGTAGGCAACCTGTACTGACTGTGGCTCAGTCAGAAAGGGAACTTAGCAGAAGCGTATTGAGGGGCTCACAGGACCGGAGGGGAGGCTGGAGGAGGACCAGCATGGAATGGACAGAAGCTAGAGCATTTTTTAAGATCACAAAGGGAAATGAATAAAAAACAACTAAAATTTTTTTATTTAATTATTTTTCAAGTACAGTTTAAAACAAACAATTTTTAAAAAGTTAAAAGTCCGGCATGTATGGCTTTAGTTTTAGTGTTCCACTACCAGTGGAACTCTTTACCGGGAGGGGGCGTAGTCACTTTAAGGCCTGTTTAGTGATGAAGGAGCAGGTTTAGGGAGTTATCTGAAGATAATTGGGTAAGCAAATCTGTCCCGGGGGCCCCTGTAATTAGAGGTGAAGTTAAGCCCACGTCTAACTTCCCTGGTCTGTGACAGTCATACTCACACCTGCCTGGGAGACCTGCATTATTGTTCATAGACAGGCACAGCTGCACAAACAGGGCTTCAGGATGACTAGGTGGGGACACGCCACTAGGAGCTGTGGGACCTGGGTAAATTTCTCAACCAACCTGTGCCTCATTTTCTTTATCCATAAAATGAGGATAAAAAGAGCATCGTCCTCATAGGGTTGTCATCGACAACCTTTCATGTTCACCCAATCAACTAAAGTGAGCCTAGTTCTGCCCAAGGGGAACTTAGTGGGAAGATGAGTTGTTTGCTGTTCACAAAGCATGAAGACTGAGGCAGGTGGTGGGCAGAGAGACTATGAGCTTTCCACCAGAGGAGCTTGTCTTCAGACTTGGGTCTGTACCACAAGATGTGTGATCTTGGGCAACATTTTTATCTTCCCCGAGCCTGGGCTCCTCATTTGGAAACTGAGGAAATACTTCCCTCGAAGGGTTGTTGGAAGCACTGAACATCTGCAGAAGAGTGGTCAGTTGTGTCCGGAATTTAGTGGGCAGGCAATGGTGAGAGTCCCTTCCCTTCCCTTTCAGTGGCTGAGGTGTTCTACCCTATAGTAGCCCTGAATGGAAAAGTGGAACAGGGTGCAGAATTCATCACAGTCTTATTCCCAGGAAGGCACATCAGTGAGCAACAAGTCTAGGGCTATCTGCCCGAGAAGCCGCTGTGCCCTCGGTGGAGCCCTGCTCCCAAGACCGCTTCCTGCTCTGTAGGTGTTCATCTAGAATGCTCTGGACAGCGAAGGCTAAGAGAGCGCAGTCACTAACTGGGCCGCCCTGCACCACTGACCTGGCAGCAGGTGTGTCCCCTTCTCTTCCTCTCTTCCTTCTCTGCTTCCTTCTCATACTCCCATTACTTTGACTTATGGTGCCATGAGGGAGAAGTGGAATCTCACATCTGTGTTTCACGTTTCCACTTCTATTTCACTGATACAGTTCTTTGTCCACCAGGTGTTGCAGAGAGGGAAATGTTCGAGTGGGTTTCTCAACTTTGTTCACATGCAAGGGAACCTACTCCGGCTAGAAACGTTTTTGACTTTTGGCAATAATGTTCTTGGCCAAATATTTTCAAATTCTGACAACGTTCTTACTCCGTCCTTACAGTTATAAGGATTCGAGGAAGGGTTTGGTAGTCAGGAAGAGTGGTTGCTTCTAGAGGGAGAGGGAGAGGGAGGGACAGAGGAAGGAAGGAAGGAAGGAAGGAAGGAAGGAAGGAAGGAAGGAAGGAAGGGAGGGAGGGAGGGAGGGAGAGCTGAGGAGTGGGAAGTTACTCCTTCTACCCCTCTTGAGTTCCTATGGCTGGAGTAATAATAAAATTGACAGAAGACCAGACTAATGAGGGAAAGATTGACTTACTATGTTAACATGGGAGATCATACATGACATTCAGAGAAATAATCAAAGATGGCGGTTATTTATCATTTTTTAGAAAAAGAAACAATACATTTGTTAAGAATTAAGAGGAGAAAGAAACTTAGGTTTGAGTGCTCACTAATGAAGAATTTAAGCAAAGGTTGGGCTTGGGTAGTAAAGGAGGAACAAGATTTGTTTTCATGGGCTTTTTGGCCCCTGATGCCAGGGGTCTCCCTCAGCACCCCACTGGAGCAAGGAGGGCACCTTTCATGGGCGAGATTTATTTCCTGAATTCAAGGACACAAGGGAGGGTCAATGTGCCCTTTTGCACCAGCTGCTTGTCAAGTAACTTTAATTTGATGTAATCAACATACCATTCGGGGATATTTTGGGATAAGAGTAATTTAGCACAGTAGTTAAAACGTGGGGTCTGCTCTCAGTTTGCTTAGGTTCTAATTCCAGGAACATTGACCTAATTATCTATTGCTAGATAGATATTGCTACAATATCTATTGCTACATTCTATTGTGTAATAAATACCCCCAAACTTAGTGCTGTAAGGTCACAATAGCTAATATTATTTCTCCAGCTGTCTCATGAGGCCACAGCTGAGATGTCAGCAAGGGCTGCTATCATCTGAAGGCTTCACTGGGGCAAGAGGACCAGCTTCCAGGGTAGCTCCCTCCCTGGGCTGGCAGCTGACAAGACACCTCAGTTCTTCACCATGTGGTCCTCTCCACAGCACTTCTGCCTTATTCTGTTTGTCAGATGGACCAAACCTGGTACCGTACGTAATAAAATTCCATGAGAGCATGGATACCAGGAGGCAAGGATTGCTGGGACCATGGTGGAGGCTGGCCGTCCATCACAGCCACATTCTCGGCTCTGCCAGCTTGGACAGTTTACTTCACAACTGGAAGCCCAAATTGCCTCATCTATAAAATGGGAACAGTTATTGGCAGTATATCACATTATAAAACTCTTGCAAAAAATCCAATGAGTTAATGCAGGTAAGGAGCTGAGCTCACTATTCAAATATTAACTATTATTATTGGAAAGTGAAAACATCTCCCAGAGTAAGAGCTCTTACTCTGACTCCTCCCGTCAGAGTAAGAGCCTGACGGGAGGAGTCTGGACCCCTCCCCTGAGTGCACTCATTTTCTTGCTTTCCAGCCCTTCCCCAGCTCTGAGTGCTTGTGTGTAAGGTGGTGGGGGAGTGAATGTGTTTTCAGCATGAAAATACTTCCCCAGGAGGATCTTTCAGGGTAGGGCAGAACCTGGCTGTTGGGCAGAGAGGCTTTCGTCGAATTGTAGTTTTACTTTCTAAAATCTAAGCTTTTTTTTTTTGCTTAGATTTCCCTCCCAGCAGCGTATTGATCAGAGAGGATTTGTCTCTGAGACAAGGCAACTTGGCCGTTCCGCACCCACAGGAGATGGAATGGTGTTGGTGCGCTGCCCAGAAAAGTGGACGCATGTCAGGTGCTCCCCCTGGGGCCACTTCCTGGGGACCCATTTGAGAGATAGGCATGGTCAAGATGAACAGATGGTCCTGAGAATATATGGGAAGTAGAAAAGACGTGCATTCACTGATGAAATAATTCTGGAGCATCTACCGTATGTTGCCAGACACTATGTTAAATCTGGGAAAATGATGGAGATCCGAAACCAAGGCAAATAAGAGCTCCTGACTTCAAGGAGCCTACAGCTGTTCTGGTGGAGTGGAATCCAACCAAAAATCACACCAGCACATGTGCCACTGCAGCCTCTAAAAAGAGCAGTACAGTGTAGCTCCTGGTTACACAGTGGGCTTGTGGGTGTTTTGACAGGCTGGAAACACTGAAGGTGTACTAGGTGTAGGGGAGAAATGTGGATTTAATTTTACCATATTCAGTTTAAAGTATCTCCGAGAGACCCAAGGGGATTTATCAAGTAGGCAGCTAGATACGTGGGTCTGGGGTTCTGAGCAGAGGCCTGGGCTGGAGATCGGTTTGTGAGCCATCTGTGCATCCTGTGTGTGGCCAGTATGCGGAGCCATTTTCTGGAGGGGGAAGTGGCCACTGCATGCAACTTTGGGGAATTCCAGCATTAAATACGGGGTTTGACACAAATAATGTCTCTTTTTATTATATAATCTTTTATTACAAAATCATAAGCATGTCATTCTGTGACATAACAATATCACACTCAAATACACCACAACACGTTAGGTGAAGTGTTGAAATTAAAACGATAAATTATTACACCCCTACTATTATTACCCTACCGACCACACTCAAGCAAGCCTTACTTCTGCTGGACCCTGTACGTGGCAGAAGAATGGAAACAGCAAAGGAACTTGGAGGAGCAGCAGAGGGGCAGGAAGAGCTAGAAAAGGGAAGAACCCTGACGCCGAGGCTGAAAGCAATGCAGGAGGCTATGGACCACACTGAGGGATCCAGAGGTGCTTTTGTGTGACGAGCTTAGAACAAAGTATAAGAGCCTTTTGCTGAGCCCATCCTAGAGAAAGAGAGCAGGGTGCATGCAGTTAGCCATCATACCACGGAAACATGGAAGTGACGAAGCGAGAGAGGGGAGTGAAGAGAGCAAACTGAAAGTAATTCATTAGCCCTTTCTTCAGGACTAGGTCGTTCTCAACCATAAGGAAACTGCGTTAAAACCAAAGTAAAGCAAAGCTTGTCCTCATTCTCCCTTTAGTCTGTTCAGCCTGATCTACCCATATTGGGAAGGGGTGGGGGAGAGGGAGTGAGGGATGGTAGGAATCAGAAATGTCACTGCCACGGTCAGGTGAGCTGTGCGAGTATGGCCTAAGTAAAGGCTCTCTGTATATTGGTTGCAAAGCAGGTACTGATACCACCCAATATTCACATCACTCTACCGACATAAACCACATCCCCTGTGACTGAAATATGGTCTCTGTGCCACAGAAACATGTAACAATGATTGTGGTTGTCACAGTAGAATTCATGACTTGGGGAGAACTGCACAGAATATAATTTGCTGCTCACTCAGGAAAGCAGTGATTAACGACATCTAAATCCAATTTTTTGTGTGTGTGGAAACCTAAGTGCAAAGGAACACAGACAGATGTGCTCTCTCACAGCCAGAGTGCCTTGCGTGTCTGATAGATGTATTTCCAAACTGTGGGTGTTCGACAAATTTTTGTAAAATAAGTAATGTATTTTCCTCTGATTCTACATTTTCATTTCAGAGATGATTTGATTTATAATCAAATGAGAATGTGTCTTAACATTTTTGGCTAAAAGTTCTTTGTTCCTTCTTTTGCTTCTACTGCCCCCACCCAATTTTTTTTTTTTTAATTTGGTCAAGAATTTAATGATCCAAAAACACTTAAAGCCATTAGGAAGTTACCATGAGGAGAAGAATCCTTTCACAATATTACTAATTCATGGCTCTGCTGGGGCCCTGAGGTCCGGCCTGTGTTTAGAGGATGGCATTCTGGAGACAGGCGTCTGAACCAGAGGACCTCTGAGTGCAGGGCCCAGTGAAGTTTATGACGCAGAATAGAACTGTGACTTCCCATTTGCTTTGACTACTTTCTCTGAAATTTGTCTTTCTAGGCCAGGATTTATGCTAGAATAAAAAAAGGGGGGGCGGGGAATTCTTAAAGACACACACACCCTATATTATAATCACAAACACTGGAAGAACGTCAAAGGGAGAGAGAGGAGTCAGGAAGTTGCAAAGTTAAATTGAAACTTGAGTCCTAATTCACCATTTCATGCCTTGGCAATGTAGTTGATACAACAGTGATGTATTGGGGGGCTTTCCAACTGTGGGTGGGAGAGTTACAAATTATGACTTAGTTTCTTTTCCTTTGTACCCAGAATGGAAAACTGGCCCAGCTTAAAGGCAATTGGCACAGTAGGTGAACTAAAGATAGTTTAAGCTTGGACCCAATGTGCATGAATATAGAAATTGAATTTTTTCAGTGAATTTTCTGAGCGTTTTAGGAACAATTAAGGAAGCAATATTCAGAAATAAGAGAAATATCTATGTAAGTTCTACTTTCAAATGGAAAAGAATATAAGGATATTGGACATGGGGTTCCTGTTCACAGGCTGCATTTCGGGGTTCAATCTCTGTGCAACTTCTACCAAATGATGGAGATGTTTTGAGTTATGTTACAAACAGAGGGAGAACAAAAAATTATTTACAGGGGACTTTTCTGCTACTGGGCCCTTCGGATTAGGTTCCTCAGTTGCCTGAGAGAAATCCTCAGACTCTAATTCTGGATGTTTTCCTTTCAATCTCTTGGAGCAGATTAAAGATAGCTGAAAATTCCTTGACGCTATTGATGAAAGGTGGGATCTGTTTCCTCTCCTTGAACCTGGGCAGGTTTGAGGTGGGTAGGCTACAACTTTGACAAATAGAATACAGTGGAAATGACACTATTCAGGCCCCGGTTTAAAGGCCTAGGAACTTCCTTTCTAGTTCTTGCAGCCCAGAGCTACCACATCAAAAGTCTCGCTATTGCAGGGGCATCTGTGTAGAGAGGATTGGACACCATTCGCAGAAGGAGAGGGGCCCACTCGAGCCCAGACTTCCTGACTTTTCTGCTAAAGTGCCAGGCACCTGGGTGAACCCATCGCAGACCCTCCAGCCCAGCCCTGCTGCCACTGAAACCCACCCACTGTCCTGGATCAGCGCCACACGGGACAGAAGAAACGCCTAGGTGAGCCCTGCTGAATTTCCGGCCCATAGATCATGTGGCTAAATCAATGATTTTTGTCAAGAAACATGTATCTGATAAGAACCTCTGAACCATCCAAAATTTTTTTTTAAAGTTTTACTATTTCAGAAACTCCTTTCCAAGACACATGACTCATTTATGGCCACCTGCGGATTACAATCTGTGGCACAAATTCCAGGCAGCTTTGGGGCATCTAAATTTGATTAGGTAGATAGAAAATTCCTATATTAAATTCTTATCTGGGTTTGAAAACTTTCTCATAGATGCCTCAAGAACAGATGCCATTCATTCTTACTGACCTTTGCTCCACTGATTATAATCACATTCCCTGCCAGAAAGTGCAGTAGATTAGAACAAGTCATCATTTTAATAGGCTATTTCAGGAGCAATATATTAGATTTGTAGGAACTGCATTCCAGAACATCAAGGCAATTTTACTGAGGAAATGTAAGAACTGGGCTCTTCTACCTCTGTGCAAACTTAAAGGTACCGGATGGCTCAAGTTACAAATCGATTTGATATACATCATACTTGTAGATACTACTCTTCTGTCTAAAATAAATCAATAATTTTAACTCAGTTTTTGCCCTGGGTACAGTGTGCTTTCTACAGATGGACAAGCTCCTGTTTTTTTTGAAAATGGTCAGGTAATGGAATGTTCTGGTGATTCGAATATTCAGATATTTTACTTATTTGAGAATTCCTGTCCATACCATACAGCGTTGACCAACTTCAAAGAATTTCAAGTCAGTGAAATCCTAATAACTTCCACTGAAAATGTGTTTTCGTCATCTAAAGGTTTGGAAGGCGCTTGCCTTTCCACAGTGCCCGGGGGGCTGTTAGGAACCTCATGCTATTCAAGAAAATGGGAAATTGGCTCTTAAGTCTATTCTGATTCCAGATTCCAAGATCTGGATGTTGTTCATCGACCGTTTCTCTTTTGTTGTTTATAAAACAAGTATGGGGCATTTATGCAACAGAATACAACTCAGCCATAAAAAGAAGAAAATTTTACCCTTTGCAACAGCACGGTGGACCTGGAGAACATTAATATTGCTGTCATCGTCCACAATGTAAATCAGCCTGAGGTGCCACAGGGGTGGATCGTTGGGTTCATGGGGTGGGAAGGAATCTGGTTGCTCCAACCCTGCCCAGATAGCCTGTGCAGTTTTCCCTGAGGTCCTTGGTCCCGAGTTCGAAGACTCTCACAGCACATATCTGCCTCAGGGGCCCGCCCTGGGCAGGCCCTTTCTGCACTGTGCTCACATTGCAAACATTTCATTCACAGCCAGTTCCTGGCAGCCAGAAAGGTCAGCATTTAGGTTTCTTCATGGAAGTTTTGCAGACTAAATTTCCATGATTGGTGGAAGTAGCCCCAAATTTCTATCCAAGCTGACCCTTTATCTGCTAACTGGCTTTGAAGCATATGGACTCTTGGTATCAGTTCCTTCTCATGGATATACGTTTTTTATGTAGAAAAATAATTATCAAACTAAAATTTCCTTGCACCTATCAAGTATCTGTGGACATGAAACTTGGTGACTGTGTTACCAGGGAGACTCAAGTTAGGGGACTCCTTCCCCCACCTTGGTTCTTGCCTTGCTCACAAGAGAAGAATTCAGTCAAGAGACAGATAGATACAGTGGAAACTAGATAACAAGCTTGTTTATGAGATACACTTTAGCATGAAACTACAGGCAGGCACCCACTGGTCTGAATGCACCACGTATAGAAGAAATAAAGCTGTTAGTAAGTTTGTTCTGTACACTTGAGTGCAAAGCTACACGTAGAAACCCAGCTAAGGTGCCTGCACTGATTAGTAGGGTTCGGGGATTATATAATTTAGTCAGTTTCTAAATTTTCTCATCTCCTCCTTCTTCCAGACCTTAGGGCAGTTACGAAGTCATTCTTTCTCAGTTAGTAGAGGTGATATACACAGAATTTCAAGGGCTCCCCTCCTCCTATGCTATCACGGTTTTGCTTATGATGTTTGGAACCCCTGACAACCTTACTGGGCCAAGTTTGGGACTGCTGAATCAACAGGTGAAACCTGTCTCTCTCTTGTGTCTAGCCTCCTACTTTAAGTTCTTCACTAGATTTTTCTGGGCAGGGGCCCCGGCTTTATTTGCCCTCTGGCCGCTCATTCCTGGCTGCTATCTAACAACTGTATGATTAGGGATGAATGAATGACTCTCTGAATAGGCGGTAAATGAGTGACTGTGTGGATGGAGGGCGAATGAATGAATGAATGGCTATTCTGTTTGTTGGGTCATTGATGGTGGTTTCCTTTGGTGAACCCACAAACCGTGGCCAATGGGGAAAGGATGGATATGAGCGAATGAAGAGGTTGTGTCATACTATTTGTGTCTACCTGATGATTGAGTTAAGTAGTTAATTGAGTCAATTAGATCTAAAGACAATGGATTTTCCAAGTCTGAACTTTCTGAACATGTGAAGGCTTTTTGGTTGCCAGGCATACATTTTTATTCATTAAGTCATTGCTAATTCAACAAATATGGATGGAAAAATCTACCATGTGCCTGACTCTGTCCTGATGCTGAAGCTGAAGTATGAATCTAGACAGGCATGGTCCCTGCCTGAATGGAACTTAAACCAGCAGGAAAAGTCACGAAAGACACATTGTTATATAATTTGTTAATTACCTTGTGACAGATGTGGTAATGAAAATGTGCAGGGTCCAATGAGAACATAAAACAGGAAATCTAACTTGGGGAGCTGATAGATAATGTTCAGCTTCCTGTAAAAGAATAATTGAAGTAGATAGGAGTTAGCTAGGGCAGAGGAAAGGTGCTCCACGCTGAGGCTTAGGGGGAGCTTGGTATGGTGCAGGAAGCTAACAAACTAGTGAGGTGGGAAAAGTTGACCAAGGTAACCAGGGACCTTACAGGATATTTAAAGATTTGGGATTTTATGCTAATGACATTGGGGAGTCTTATATCACCATCAGTCACTAAGTAGTGATATGATGTGATCAGGTAGGGATTGTCAACAGATTATTTGGCCGCTCAGCAGAGAGTGGACTGGGACGAACAAGAATAGACATAGAGCAGTTAGGAGGTGACTGCAGAATCCAGGAGAGACTGTGGTGGTTTTGCATGAGTGCTGGAGGTTGGGGACAGGAAAGGAACCATGATGGCACCGTCCCTCTGCTCTCACCCTTGCTCACTATATAGCTCACCACTCATTTTTGAAGTGGAATCTGACCATCAAAGAATAAGGGCAGGAAGGGAGAATCATTGAAAGTCCAGTCATTCAACAAATGCATATTGCTCAAGGGTACTGTTTATAGCACTCGAGGGTACAGAGTAAACCAAATAAAAAACCAGATGACACTCTAACAGGCCAGCAGCCTTAAAGGCCAGATTCTATGATTTCTTTCACCTCAAATACTTCCTTGTGTTGTGTTATGTACTGCATGGAAGCACTGAAGTAATCTTCACTTTTCCTACATTTCTTTTGCTCATCATTTTCCTTTTCCTCTCCTTTTTTTGTGATATAGCCTAAGGATTTAGTATCAATTTTATTCCAATTTCCTTTTTTAATTTAATCTTTATTGCAATTTTTCTCTTTCCCACTTAGTTCCCTTATACCTCCTGCCCCCAGTAATCACCACACTGTTGTCCACGTCCATGAGTCCTTTTCCCGTTTGCTCAATCCCTAATTCCCCTGCCTTCCTGCCCCACTAGCTGTTATCCACTCTCCATCTATGGGTCTGTCTGTGTTTTGCTTGTTAGTTCAGTTTGTTCATTAGATCCCACACACAAGTGAAATCATATGGCATTTGTCTTTCTCTGACTGGCTTACTTCACTTAGTATAATGTTCTTCAGGTGCATCCATGCTGTTGCAAGTATAAAACTTTCTTCTTTTTTATGACTGAGTAGTATTCCATTGTGTATATGTCCCACAGTTGTGTTATAAACAACAAAAGAGAAATGGCTCTGCCATAAAACAGATCTGCTTGATCACTTAGTAAGGAGGCTGAGGCCCTCTTTTTATCACTTGCTTTTCTCCTTGAATTTTGTAGGCCCCAACCCAATGGAGTTTTAAAACACATAAATTCCCATGTCCAAATTCAGAAAGACAAAACATACCTGCCATAAATAATGTGGAGAAGCCACACTCATCACTGTCATGAGAGAGCGTTCACAAGCTGGAACTTGAAGGCAGTCATTTGCATTCAGAGAAAAACATCCTTAATGCAGAGATCTCTGTGGAAAAACACAGGTTACCAGCTGGGTTCCATCTCCACCAAGGAAGACACAAGAGGAAATGGGCTCAGTGGCCATGCAATGGAAATGTATTAAACATAATATAAATAAGCAGTTAAAGCAAAGCTGGTGTAGAGGAAAGAATCTGACAGTTCACCCAGGCCTTAGGTGGACATAGGTCCAAGAATTTTTTTTAAGAATTTCTTTTTCTTTTTTTGAAAGATTATTTATTTATTTGTAAACAGGAGGGAAAGGAGGGAGAAAGAGAGGGAGAGAAACATCAATGTGTGGTTGCCTCTCGTGTGCCCCCTACTGGAGATCTAGCCCACAACCCGGGCATGTGGCCTGATTGGGAATTAAACCGGTGACTCTTTGGTTCACAGGCCAGCCCTCAATCCACTGAGCCACACCAGCAAGGGAAAAAAATGTTTTTTAATTTTGTTCTAAATACTTCTGTGTCTTTGGAAATGAATATAATGTCATTTTGATGCAGCAAACAGTGACTATTTTGCATACTACTGATAATTTGGGCATCTGGGCTATTGTTCTTCTCAGTCCTAGGGCCCAGGTCACCTCATATGCCTTTGGAGGCAGGTGCAAGGGGATGCACTAGAGCAGAGGCAGGTGGTAGTAGATGGTACTGACGGGGATGGGGAAGGTGTGGTGGCAGATATGGGCACATTGATGGAAGGGAAGTCCTCTGGCTCTCTGAAGCTACTTGGAGACATGGTAATTTATAAGACTTGAATAACTTATTTCTCTTCCCCAATCTCTTTCCATAGGATTACAATTTAAAGTATGAAAACATTTAAACCAAAATATTTTTAGTAACTCTTCCAAACCTCAGATGCAAAGAGCATCAATTAGAGGGAGGAGCTTCATTTTGAGAAAGGATATGAGGAGAATTTCAGGCCTGGCTTCACATTCATACTACTTCTTGCCATTCATGTTTCAGAGGTGTGTGTGTGTGTGTGTGTGTGTGTGTGTGTGTGTGTGTGTGTGTGTAGACTATTTGCAAAGCTGGTAGCCCATTTCACAAGAATCGTCTTAATTAATTTCATGATGGAAATGAATTGTTTAACATGTATATATGACTATTTAATCTCCTCTTTTCTTTGAAAAAATTTATTGAGTTTATTGGGGTGGCATTGTTAATACAATTATATAGGTTTCAGGTGTACAATTCTACAACACATCATCTGTATGTTGTGTTGTGTGTTCACCACCCAAAGTGAAGTCTCCTTCTGTTATCCCCCCCTTACCCTCTTCCACATCCCGCCACCCCCTTTCCCTCTGGTAATCATCGTACTGTTGTCTGTGTCTAGGAGTTTATTTGTTTGTTTGTTTATATTTTTGCTTAATCCCTTTAATTCTTTCTCCCATCCCCCTCCCCCATAATAGCTTTCGGTCTGTTTTCTGTATTCATGAGCCTGTTTCTCTTTTGTGTCTTTGTTTATTTTCTTCATTAGATTCCACTCTCCACTTCTTTCTTGAGGATTAAAGGCAGAGGCTTATCCAGGACTTGCCCTGAATTGGTTTTCTTAGAAGCTAAGTGCCTAGGGGTGGAGTCTCTACACAGTAACACCACTACCCCTTCTCCAATCCCCACAGAGGCTTCTCTCTTTAATAATGAAGAAATTAGGTCTCAAACATTAGCCTATTCAGCCTTTTATTTTTGTTTTCTCACCTAAAAGGGAACTTGGAACATCTTGTTGAACTCAATTCTCCTTGACTGTGACATTAGGGATTAAGAAAATAATAACAAGAAGTTAGATTTTTCAGAGTAAAGTTACCTTTGCTGATGGAAATCAAATTTACAACACTAAGGAAAGTCTGTTTTTAATTCCTGCCATCTTCCTGGGGTGGTGTGTGGCTGGGTCAGTAAAGCTGATCTCTCACTTCTGGAATTAGATTGCATTCCCAAGCCGAAACCTGCCTGTATTGAATTTGGATACGTTGGGTCTGTGCTGTCCCGTGAGCAGTGGGACTTCACTGAGGCACAGCGGTACTGGCCGAGGAGCATTTTAACTTGTAACAGGTCTCCTAAGACTCGAGGATATTAAACCATTGCTTTTCAAATGTTGAGTCTGATTGTGTGCCAGAGGGAGAGGGGGGCCAGAGTGGGGGGATATGGTGTTTTATAAAGAGTCATAAAAATAAAATTATATTTAGTCAGGCAATTCTCTCTTTGCTTACATATCTAGGAAATAAGCCAGAAACTTAGCAAAAAATCAGCATGATTACTGATACTGAAGAGCTCAAAAATGTCTCCTCCCTCTTAGTTCCTCTCTCTGCCAGTAGAAGACAAGGGGATTTGTGTTCTGAAGTGGCTGTTTCCAGAGGACTCATCATACTTGGTGTGTGAATTAATATAATTCATCATGAACAGAGCTAAAAATAAAAGTCAGATGACCATCTCCAAAGACAGTAAAAATATATTTGACAAAATTTATCAACAATCTATGCTAAAATATTAGAACTGAGAAAGCTTTCTTAGCATGACATGATAAAATACATATAACTGAGCCAAAGCTCAGTCTGACTTTCTGAGGAAACGCTAGAGGCCTATTCACTAAGTCAGGAAAAAGATGAGAATGGCATTACTCACCATTACTGTTAAACACGGTACTGGAGGTACTGGCTAGTATGATTGAACAAGAGAAAATAATTAAGGGGATAAGAATTGAAAAGGAAGAGATAAAAATATCTTATTCCTCTTTACAGAGTATGTGCTTCTCTGGAAAACCCAAAAAGAATCAATAGAAAAATCTACTCTATAATTTTAAACAGAGGCAGGATAGAAAATTCACCTATAAGAAATCAAAACCACACACACATACACATTCATACACTACTTAGTAAAGTAAAATAGTAGAAGATAAACCATATTTAAAGTAGCAAAAATGGCTAAGCTAAAACTGAATAAGAAATTGGCAAATTACATGAGGAAAACTATAAAACACTCCTAAAAGATATGGGTTTATATTTAAATAAATAATAAGACATACGATGTTCGTGGATAACAAGATCTAGCAGACAGATGTCACTTCTCCCTATGTCAAATTATATGTTTAGTGCCGTCCAAAGAAAACTGTTGCTTTTTTTCTGGATCCAGAAAAATTTATTTTAAAGCCCATTTAGAATTGGTAAACCTTCCTAAATATACTCAAGATAAGAAAGAAGATAAATAAAATTGATTACATTAAAACTATTAAAATAAAAAGCCTTTGTACAGGAAAAAAAAACCCAATAAACAAAATAGCAAAAATGAAAACAATAAAACTGTAGTAAAGAAGACAAAAGACTAACCAAGAAAAACATTTGCAACTTACATTACAAAAGGGTTAATATTCCTAATATATAATTTCTAAAAATGAATAAGAACACCAATAACCCAAATAAAAATGTGATGAAAAAATATCAAGTTTATTGAAAAAAATTTAAATTATCCTTAAGATGTAAAAGATGCCAAACCTTGATCAGAATAAAGGAAAAACAAATAAAATTATTCAGAATTATCACTTTTACCTATCGGACTCGTAGAACTCCACAAGTCTTCCAACATACGTATTCTATTGGCAAGACTTGGGAAATAGACACTTCATCATTGTTGGTGGGAAAACAAATAACACAATCTTTATGGAGGGAAATTAGCAATATATTTAAAAATTATGTATTTACCCTTTGACTTAACAACCTTTCTAGAAACCTGTTCTAGAAATACACGGGCAAAAATATGAAATGACATTTCTATTCATTTTTAACATAATCTATGATTAGAAAGAGCTAATGTCCATCAATAGGAGACTGACTGAACTATAACATATCCTTAAAGTGGAGTACCAGGTGGCCATTAAAAGGAGAAAGGAAGATTTCTGAATATTGCCATAAAGTGATCTATGCAAGATACTGCTAAATAGAAAAAATGGTGAAGTATAATGTATATAGTATGCAACTTTTGTGTATGTAAAGGTGGTAAATATAGATACAAATACATATTTTTTATCAAATTGGGTTTCTGGACCCATTTTGCACATATGTGTTTGTGTATGGGGGGCTTCCTCCCCATAAAATATCAAGCAAAACCTGGAACTGGAAGAAAACATAGGAAAGAGCTCCTTGACAATGATTTTTTGGGGATAGGACCCCAAGGGAAAAGTTATAAAAGTAAACACAGACAAATGGGGTTGCGTCTATTTTAAAAGTTTCTGCACGGCAAAAGAAACACTCAGCAAAGTGAGGAGACAGCCTATGGAATGGCAGAAAATATTTGCAAACTATATTCTGGTAAGGGGTTAATATCCAAAATGTGTAAGAATCTCAAATAGGTCATAATGACAAAAACAGCAAAAACAACAACCTGATTTAAAACATAGGCAAAGAATCTGAATAGATATTTCTCAAAAGAAGACATAGAAATGTCCAACAGATATATTAAAAGGTGATTAACATCGTTAATTATCAGGAAAGTGAAAGTTAAAAACACTGTGAGGTATCAGCTCCTGCTTGTTAAGATGGCTATTTCCAAAAAGACAAAAGATAAGTAATGAATAAAAGGAAAATTTGTACAGTGTCGGTGGGAATGTAAATGGGTAGAGCCATTATATAAAACAGTATGGAGATTTCTCAAAAAAAAATTACAAATGGAATTACCACATGATCCAACAATTCTGCTTCTGGTTATGTATCAAAGAAAATGAAATCAGTAAGATTTATGCACCCCCATGTTCCTTGCAGCATCGCTCACAATGCCCGGGACATGGAAACAACCCAAGTGGATAGATGAATGAATAAGTAAAATGTGGCTCATGCGCACACACACACACACACACACACACACACACACACACACTGGAATATTATTCAGGCTTAAAAGAGAAAACCCTGTCATTTACAACAACATGGATGAACCGGGAGGACATTATGCTAATTGAAATAAGTCAGCCAGAGAAAGACGAATTTTGTATGATTTCGCTTATATGTAGAGTTTTTAAAAGCCAACCGTATAGAATCAGAAGGTAAAATGGTGGTTAACAGGGGTGAAGGAGTGGAGGAAATGGGCAAATGTAGGTAAAAGGGTATAAAGTTTCATGTATGCAGGATGAATAAATTCTGGAGATCTAACATGGTACAACATGGTAACTATAGTTAATACTATATCGTATATTTGAAATTTGTTAAGTAAATCTTAATTATGCACACCAAAAAAAGTATCTATGGAATATGATGGGTATTTTAGTTATCTTGATTGTGGAAATCAGCGTGTCATCATCATAACATTTACGTATACCAAAACATGGTGTACACCTCAAGTATATACAATATTTAGATATGATTTTTATTTGTCACTTATACTTCAACAAAGTTGAAAAAAATAAAATAAAAAACTCTAGCAAGTTGTTAGTATAACCACATTTCAAGATACTTAAAATACAAGTAGTTGATCATATATTTCAAGTTGGAAAAATCCAAAGAGTAAAAACAAATCACAAAGAAATCTTAACTATATCCAGTAGTTTTCTTGTTAGCATCACGGTGGTTGGGTGGTGATACTTCAACGTGTCCTAGACCTGTCTGCTGGATGCACTGGCTCTGGGGCCTCCTGGGGAGGTGCAGGTCAAAGTCAGCCGCCCCCTGTGTTCTGCCCAGAACCACACAGCATGAGCTAAAAAGTGATCTGTAGATGGCTGCCCCTGGTGCTGGGCTTGGAGGTGCCCAGTGAGACTCAGCTATGAACCAAGGCCAGCTGCTGCTACTGCTGGGCCCAGGGCTACTTAGGAGACGTAAAGGACATGCTGAGGCCAGGTGCCGCTTGTTTGAGAGATTTTAGGAATATCTGAAGCATGAGCCCAAAGGGGCCATTTCTATGGAAAAGCCATTGGAAACAGCTTAGATGGGCCTAAATGTTGGGTGGGGTAGGATCTCAAGGAATCACTTGGGCAGGGCAAACAGCATTAGCCAGGTGATGGAGTCTCAGATATGGTGCCCTCCTGCCAGCTCTGTTGTGGGAGGGCCCATCAAAGGAACAATGACCTCTGCCAGCGCTTCTGTCCAAAAGAAAGCTGCCTCCCAGCTCTCATTCTGATACTAGAAATTCAGTTTCTTCTCTTACATCTCTAGTGCCTTTCAAGATTCTGCCTCAGTGTTGGAGCTCAGAGGGAGTGAGTTGGAGCAAGTCTGTGCGCAGGCCCTTTAAGAAGAACTGCCTGGGACTTCAGAAACCCTCCATCTCACTCAGCTGTAATCCCTTCTGGTTTTATAGCCAGAAGTTATGGGGACTTCTCTTCCTGGCACTGGAATTCTGGAATGGGGTGCCAGGTGTGGTGCTGGGAGCCGTCGCTCCTCAGCAGGGACCTCCACAGCCAAGATATCCCTCCTAATTCTTAGTCGCCACATGTGGGTGCGGGACCAGCTAGTTTCACATCTCTGCCCCTCCTGCCAGTCTCAGTGTGGCTTATTTTTTACTTCTCTTGTTATAGCACTTCCATTCAGCTGGATTTCAGGAGGCTCTGAATGATTGTTGTCCTGTAGTTAAGTTGTAATTTTGGTGCTGTGGGAGGAGGCAAGTAACATGTTTACCTACATCACCATCTTTCCCAGAAGTGCAAGAATTCTTTTCTTTAGAGAAGAATTATTGTGAAGAAATGCAGAAAGACTGATAGAAAAAAATCACTAATAGATTTACTGATAGAATTAGAAAAATTGCAACTCTAAGAGAAATAGATGAAGCCAACAATCAACAATGCCAGTTAAAACCATTTTATAAAATACCAAAGTACAAATATTATAATACTGTCTATGGACTGGCTGACACTTGAAATCACTGATTATCGTGACACCACAATTTGAATAGCCAGGTATTGTGTGCCTTCCTGTGTTCTGCATTAAGAAGTACCCAGCACCTACCACAAAGCATTCTTATCTAAAACACAAACCACAAGTATACTCCAGCCTGTAAATAATTACCAGTTTGCAAAATTATGGAAAGTAGAAGGCCATGGTAAACAATACTAGGAGGTTGAGGAAAACTCCTATTGGACAAATGAGCAAATTTCCTAAAAAAAAAAATTAACCTGGGAATAAAAGGAGGAGGAACTATTATAGATTTTAAAAGACTTAAGAGACAACAATCAAGGGCAATGTGTGTTCTTGTTTGGATTCTGATTTGAATAAAGCAACTGTAAGAAAAAAACCTTTTAAACAACCAGGAAAATTTGAACATAATTGATTATTAGGAAGTGTGGTCAGTTTTGTGGGGTAAGGTAATGGTGTTATAATTATATATTTAAGGCCTTACCTGTTAGAGGCATATATAAAAATATTTATGGGAATGACATAATCCTTGGAACTTAATTTAGAATACTCTACCAAAAAAATTGTCGGGGGGCAATGAAGCAAGTGGGACAGACTATAGATACATATTGAAACTGGGTGACAGGTACACAGGAATTCATCACATCATTTCCTCTTTTTCTCTTGATTTTTGTTGTGCTTGAACATTTTCTTATAAAAGTGTTAGAAAAATCTTGGTGTTCACAAGGGTCATTATGAAAAAACCAAGTAACAGTTTAAGTGAAACTTACATAATGAGAATAAAGAATTTATACCCTTAGGAAAGGAAAAGAGCCATTGCTCCTTGTCCCAACTTATGAATAGGTAACTCCAAAATTGATCTTAAACTCTTCCCAATCGGTCAGTGACAACTCCCCTTAGGTACTCATACTTTTGAAAGTGAGCTCATCAGAACTGTCTCCATTTGCAACAAATTTTTTACATCCAAAGATTGACCAATACCCAAACACTTTAACTTCTGAAAATCTCCTAATTCTTGGACTCCGTGTTTTCCAAAACCCTGCATAAGTTCACCGGTTGGCTTTGTTCACTGGGACTGTAACTTACAAGTACTCTGTAGCAACAAGTCCAGGTCTTTGTTTTACTTGAGTGGTGACTTCCTATTTTTTAAAAAAAGAAAAACAACCTTTAAAAACATTTTTTTCAAAACCATTTTTGAAAATCTGCTAAAATTAGCAAAACCAAACTTTGAGAACTTGAACCTGTATTTGAAACCAGCTCAAGTTGCACTGGCTTTCTGAAGGCCAGTGCTGGATGAGAGTCACCCACTGAATACGAACTCCCATCTGCTTCTTTCCCATCAAGAGGAATCAACCTAGTTAATAAACCTCAGAACTATTAAGGAAGTTGGAAAAAAAGGGATCGAGCACAGTGGTGTTTTATAAGATACGCCTTAAGCGTGATTTGTCCACTTTCTGTCCTGAAACACACTCATAACCAATAAATGTTTTCAAAGGGGTATTTGCTTTTATGTTTTTAAACTAGATTTCAATGTGCCTGTCATAAAAGGAAAAAAGGCTTAGGCCACACATTTAAAATGTTCATTCCACCTCTAATATCTATCCTGAGTGTATAAAAATATCATGTCCCAAACCATGTTATGTGATGTGTAACTTCCTGGGTGAGATCTATAGTTTACAGTACTGTGTTCATGAATGTTTAAACTCCAAGGGAATTATTCTCTGATTGCTAATATGAGTACTAATTTTTATTTGAGACATCAAGGAGAAGATAATATATGAAAATGTGATGTGAACAATATTTAGGATTAATTTATTCAAGATATAAGTTATAAAACTGTGTTTAAGTTCTTCTCCCAAAGTTATCATTAGTATATTTATTCAGAAATCATTATCATCTGTATCTTATCAAACTGTAAAAAATCCCAATATGGTAAATTAAGGAGTTACTCAGGAATGTCATATAACACAGGACTTGGCTGTTATTCTTTCTAAACTAAGAAATGACTTCATAGATTTCTCTGGTGACTGTGATTAAGTTGTTTCTAGTCTATCAAAGTGATATAAAAACTTACCACCATCTTGAAATGATCAAATATTAAATACTCATCTATATGTAATTTGAGCACACCCAGAAAAATCAAACCTTTTTTAAATGAATTCAGTTTAAGAGAAATAATATTTGGAGAGCTGTGCCTCACTGTCTTTGAAAGTTGAGGCACACTTATGGATAAAGTAAACAATACTTTCTTTTGTGGTCTAAATTTTGGCAGTTTCCACATGGATAACTTTTCAAGTACTTTTATTAATGTGCTATAGTACTATTCCTTTTTAAGTTGTGAAGCTCTCATAATTTGTTGAGTGATAGAGAATTTTAGTATCGGTTAGAATTTAGTAATCAGTATGGGTATAGTACAGTTACTGAGGCAACAAAACCAAACAAATGTTCCAAAAAGACAATCTTAGGAGTGTCATAATGATAAGGAAAAGCCATTTTAAAACTGGGTTCCTATTCTGGCTTTAGGGGCTAGGAATCTCCAGAAGTCTGTACATTTTTGGAAAGAGAATCTTTAGCCTATCAGATTTTCAAAGGGGTCCTTGACTCTACAATTAGATTAAGGTCAAGTATGATGAGTATACAATGCCAACCTTTGGATGGGATCTAAATATTTCAGCCAACTATCTGGACATTTTGTCTGTGCAGATCATATCAATCACTATTTGATAACTGAATAAATTTTTCTACTTCTATTTGAATATGCCAAGCATTTTTATTATTATCCTCACTTGCTAGCTGAAGAAATGGAAGCTTAGGATAATTAAATAATTTCTGCAAGGTAGACCTGGGATCAATGCTTTGGCAATCCAATTCCAGAGCTCACTCCTTAACCACCAGGTAATTCCACATGCCCCGAGAATGCTTAATTTTAAGATTTAATTCATGAAATTTCTTACACTCAGGGAAAATAAACATTAATTTCAGCTGAAACTAATTCCTTGCTCAGTATCTCTTTTCTTCTTCTGTCCCTTCTCATCATATCCATCCATCCAACTTTGGTGGTCGTTGTTTCTTGGTCCATTTTTCCTTCTAGACTAGAGAAGTTCTTTCGGTACAAGGGTTGTTATCTTATGTTTCACCAAATCCCTAACAATTAGCACAAAGCTCTGCACATAGTAAGTTCTAAATTAATATGTGCTTAATGAATGAATGCATTTTATTTCCCTTCCTATCTCTGCATGAAGGAAAATAATATTTGAAGTTACTGCCTTATCTAGATTTGGGGCTAGTTTTACATTGTATTTGACTATTAGCCAATGAGGATCTGGCCAGATCTAAATAGATAGTCACATGTCCTACATATAATATCCTCAATCATTTTCTTATCAGTGTAATCTGAAAACAGTAAGCAAAGGCTTATATACCATGGTTCTTAGAATTTTATTTTTGTTCTGTAGTTAGGCAATACACCTCTAGGCATTATCTTGTACTTAATTGGAGGTATGTGTGAGGGGAGCAGAAAACAAAACAAAAGAAACCAACAAAGAACCCAAAAGAGTGTACCTTTTCTAGGTAAAAGGATTTAGTTACATGTTGAGGTCATGAACTTCCTACTGTGGCAAGGTTTGTGGTGCCATGTACAAGTGAGTGCATCTCTGAGAACTCGGGTGAAGACATCTATCTGTTTGAGGAAAGCCCTGTGCTCTGGTGACAACCACCAGATCGCCCCTGTACTGCACCACCAAAAAGCAGCTCTGCCAGCGCCCCAGCCAGCCAGCTTGGTGACTGTTGGCATATTTCCCTCCATTTCTGCTCTGTAAGATCCTTTAGAATGGAGAACGTTTTCTTTCATGTGTGTGCCCCTTGCACCTAACACGACATACACTAGAAATGGAAGGTTCTCAATAAAGATGGGAAGAATTAAATCTTAGAAATTTCTAGAAATTGTAGAAACTATAGTCTTCCAGAATCTTATAGAATTTCTGGAATAAATTAATTCTTTACTATTATGTATCTAAGTTCCTTAGATACATAAAGTGGGGCTAATATTAGATCCTCTGTAGGGGAAATAAAAAAGAGATGTTTAGTTCTTTTGAAGACTAACCATAATAATATTTTTAAAAATATTTTTTCTTCCTGGATTCATGAACTTCACATTTTAATTATGAAAAATAAAAGACTAGGCATTTTTCTGACCAACTAGTTTGGTCCATGATAGGAAAAATGGGAATCTTTAAACCATTGATTGTGGCCCAAGTTTTCTGAGGTCCTTTGAGAATCTTCCTCCAAAATGCAGATGGTGCAGCCACCATGGAAAACAGTACGGAATTTCCTCAGAAAACTAAAAATGGAGCTGCCCTTTGACCTGGCAATTCCACTCTGGGATTATACCCTAAGAACTCTGAAACACTAATCCAAAAGAACCTACGTACCCTAATGTTCATAGCAGCACAGTTTACAACGGCCAAGTGCTGGAGGCAACTTAAGTGCCCATCAGTAAATGAGTGGATCAAAAAACCATGGTACATTTACACAATGGAATACTATGCAGCAGAAAGAAAGAAGGAACTCCTACCCTTTGAGACAGCATGGATGGATCTGGAAAGCATTATACTGAATGAAGTGGGCCAGGTGGTTAAAGACAAATGCCATATAATCTCACCTTTCACAGGAAGCTAATCAACAAAACAAACAAGCAAGCAAAATATAACCAGAGACATTGAAATAAAGAAACTGACAGTAGCCAGAGGGGAGGTGGGAGGGGGATAATGGGGGAAAGAAGGAGAGGGGCCATCAAGGAACATCTATAAAGGACACATGGACAAAGCCAAAGGGGGTAAGATCAAAAGTGGGAGGTGGAGAGGGATGGAGCAGGGGGAGGGGTGGGGGGAAATGGAGACAACTGTACTTGAATGGCAACAAAAATTAAAAATATATTTAAAAATTAAGTTTCTAAAATCCACCGGGGGGAAAAAATAAAACTGTGTTTTGTTGGGTGTTCTTATTCATGCTTCCTGATGAAACCAATTACTGGAAGCTCACAAAGCTGGAAAGAATTTGAGCTGCATGAACAGGGCAGACAGCCTTGGACAGAGAAACAAAAACGTGGGTTTTAGTCTTAGTTCAGTTATTAACTTGAAGGTGATCTTTAAGCATGTCATTTAATCTCCGAGGACCTCCATTCCATCAATCTGTAAAGTGAGAGGGCTGGTTTAGATGACCCTTATGCACTCTTTGAGCTTTCACAATCTATAAATCTTTAACTGAGTTCACTTCCTCCTTTGAGCAGGGACAGCTCAGTTCAGGCTAATAGTCTAATGAGAAGCAATCCTTTTGGATTAAAGTGTGTGTACGGGATTTCTTTGAATGTGCTCCAGATCCACTCCCACCTTCTCCACCCTATTTTATTTCCCCACAGGCTGACCTCTAAGGACTGCGTTGCCAGGCTCTATTGCCCTGTTGCTTTTGGTTAGGTTCAGCCCCCGGGAGGCTTCATCAGGAGATCAGAATGTGGACCGAAGGAGAGGTCAAGGTTTCCATTATCTGCCCTGAGCCTCCTCTGGAGCTTCCTGGGGGTAGGGGCTGCCCATCTCTGCTTCTGTGCTGTAGACCACGGTTCTTGCGAGGGGCCTTCTTCTGTAGCGACAGCTCTGGGAACTGCTTCTGCTTTTGTCTCTTTCAGTCTAGGGGTGAGAGTGGCTTCCAGCTGCAGCAATCCCGGGGGTTCTTCTCTACTCCTTTTTCAAAAAACAGATTTTGTTTATTTATTTTTAGAGAAAGGGGAAGAGCGGGAGAAAGAAAGAAAGAGAAACATCGATGTGAGAAAGAAACACCTATCAGTTGCTTCTCATAAGTACTCTGACTGGGGACCGAACCTGCAACCCAGGCATGTGCCCTGACTGAGAATTGAACCTGTGACCTTTCTGTTTGTAGGATGACACCCAATGAACTGAACCACACCAGTCAGGGCAACTTCTCCATTTCTTGTTGTTGTTTTTTCTTAATCCTGCACTTATTTTTGTAAAGAGGTCATTTATTAAACTCTCTTTCACCCTGTTCTATTTTGGGAAAAAGAGGGCTAAGTCTACACACTTAGTGAGAGAGTGGTTCTGAGAATTTTTCCAGTTGAAATATTTTATTAAGCTGATTTAGGCATTCAACACAAACAGGAATTCATTAAACACTTTGACAGAAGTGGATCTGCACAGAGGCCTCATAGAAGTTACCTCCACATTTGAAATCCTGACAATTATATCCAGGAATAAACAATAAATTTTGACTAGTATTTTATCTATCTGAATATTGCAGTGAAAATGGTTCTTATCCATTGGCATATCCTGGGGAGGTTAAGTTAAAGACACCCTATTTTAGAGGTAGAGTAGGTTGGATTACACCAAGCCTGATTTCTTTAATTAGATTACTCTCTTTGGAAGGCAGAGCATGTATTTTCTCCTAAAGTAAAAATACCCCAAGTATATACTAGAAGACGTAGAACTCTTTAATATAGTAGACCAGCTGACCAATAGTGTAGGCCAAAAATAGTCTCTTTACACATTTAGGACAAATTTCTTCCAAAAGAAATTGGTGGAGCTCACCTTAGTCCAACTCTATGTCCAATGGAGGAACTGCAAGAATAAGTGACACAAAGAAGATTCTGAGGACTCCCTGGAACATCAGCACATTGAGATCACTTCTGGAATGAGAGTAAAAACAGAATTAGCAACTAATTTCCCCAAACACCAAGAGGAAGCTACTTGTTTGCCTGACATAGTAAGATTTGAGTAAGTCTAAAAAGTGGAATAAAAATTACTGAGTAGACTGAGAGAGAAAGAAAAAGTCTTTCAAAGTCAAAAGAGAAGCATAAACAAAGGCACTGAGGTATGAAATGAGTTAGCCCATTCAGAGTCAACAGGAAGAATGGTTCTATTCTATAGTTCAAGGTAGAGATGTAGCTGGGGAACAGACCAGAAAGATCTGTGTATTCCATACGAGGACTTTTTACTTCAGCCTATCAACCAGTTACTTGTTATAACGAGTTAAATTGTGTGACCCCTCAATATGTTGCAGTCTTCACCCCCAGTACTTGTAAATGTGATTTTATTTGAAAAAACAGTCTTTGCAGAAATATTCAAGTTAAGATAAATCCATAAGGTGGGCTCTCATTGAATATGACTTGAGTGTCCTTACAAGAAGATGACACATCATGTAAAGACAGAGGCAAAGACTGGAGTGATGCAGCTGTAAGTTAAGGGTTGCCAGGCATCATTAACTGTTACCACCAAAAGCTAGGAAGAGTTAATAAAGAATCCCACTGACAGTATCAGAGGGAGTGTGGCCCTGATGGACCCTGGTTTTGGACTTCTAGCCTCCAGGACCATGAAAGAATAAATACCTTTTTTTTTTTGAGCCACCTAGTTTGTAGTAATTTGCTATAGCAGCCTAGGAAACTAATATACTAACATAACTTCCTATAGGGACAAGGATTGTTACATAAATGAGTGAAGTGGGCCAAGTGTAAACAATAAATAACAGAGGAAATTGTGGCAAACTAGAGAGCTTGTGTTCATTTTTACATTAAAATATTTTCAAATATTTGAGGAAACATAAAGGATCTGTGGACTAAGTTAGACCTGTGAACTCCCAGGAGTGTGACCCCTACTATTGTACATAATGGGAAAAATTTAAATGGTTTTAAGTTGAGGGATAATATTAGCTGTGCATTGTAGGAATACTACTCTGATGGCAATGAAGAGAATAAAGTAAAGGAGTACAGTAAAAAAAAAAAATCTGTAAGAACCAAGTGAGAGATGATATAGATATACTTTAAGGCAAAGATAGTGACTTTAGAGAGGGGGAGCTCTGGTTTTTAAAGTAAGGCAGTAGGAGTGGTTTTTGAGGGGGCTTCTGACCAAGACGGAGGCATAGGTAGATATGCTTCACTTCCTTGCACAACCAAAAAAAGGATAACAACCAATTAAAAACAAAAAACAACCAGAACTTCCAGAAAATCGAACTGTAGGGAAGTCTGACAACCAAGGAGTTAAAGAAACATTCACCCAGACTGGTAGGAGGGGAAGAGACGAGAGACAGAAAGCCAGGGTGGAGAGTATGTGCGACAAGGCAGCAGCTGGCAGACTGGGATATCCCACATTCACATGCAGATAAGCCAGAGGAATAACTGGGGAGCAGTGAGATAGGCAGCACAACTCAGGGTTCCAGCAGAAAACTAAAGTCTCGGATCTCCTGGCTGTAAAAACATATGGGGATTGTGGCTGCAGGAGAAACTCCCAGTCTTACAAGAGATTCCACTGCAGAGACCCACAGTATCCTAAGACCTACACAAGTCCACCCACCAGGGAATCAACACCTGAAAGGGCACACAATCCACTTGTGGGAAGCAGGGAAGTGACTGAAAGAGGAGCGAGAGCCAAGCAAGTGGAATTGTTCCCTCTCTGACCCCTCCCCCCAACACAGCACCACAACGCAGTGAAGTGGCTTGCCCTGCCCTGGGAAATCCCTAAGGTTCTTTCCCTTACAACATAACAGGTGTGTTGAGGTAAAGAAATATGGCTCAAATGAAAGAACAGGTTAAAACTACAGAAAATGAACTGATTAGGAGGTAGTCAACCTATCAGATGCAGAATTCAAACACTGGTAATTAGGATGTTTACGGAAATGATTGAGCATGGTCATAAAATAAAGGAATAAATGAAGGCTATACAAGTGAAATATAGCAAAATATAGAGGTAACAAACAGTGAAGGGAAGGAAAACAGGACTCAAATCAACAATTTGAAACAAAAGGAATAAATAAACACTCAACAAGAACAGAATGACGAAATAAGAATTCAAAAAAATGAAGACAGACTTAGGAACCTCTGAGGCAACTTTAAGTACTCCAACATCTGAATCATAGGGGTACCAGAAGGAGAAGAGAAGGAGCAAGAAATCGAAAATTTATTTGAAAAAAATAATGGAAAACTTCCTTCTCTGGCAAAGGAAATAGACTTTCAGAAAGTCCATGATGCCCGGAAAGTCCCAAAGTTGGACCCAAGGAAGCATTTGCAAAGGCACATTGTAATAACATTATCCAAGATTAAAGATAAGGAGAGAATCTTCAAAGCAGCAAGAGAAAAGGAAACAGTTACCTACAAAGGAGTTTTTATAAGACTATCAGCTGATTTCTTGAAAGAAACCTTGCAGGCAAGAAGGGGCTGGAAAGAAGTATTCAAAGTAATGAAAGGCAAGAAACTATATCCAAGATTATTCTATCCAGCAAAGCTATCATTTAGAACGGAAGCACAGATAAATAGCTTCCCAGATAAGGTCAATTTAAAGGAGTTCATCATTACCAAGCCCTTATCATAAGAAATGTTAAAAGGACTTATTTAAGAAAAGAAGAAGATCAAAAGTGTGAACAGTAAAATGACAACAAACTCACAACTTTCAACAACTGAACCTAAAAACAAAAACAAAAGCAAAAATGAGCTAAGCAAACAAGTATAACAGGAACAGATTCACAGAAATAGAGATTACATTGAGAGTTATCAGCAGGGAGGTGGAGAGGAGAGAATGGTGGGAAAGGTACAGAGAATAAAAAGCACAAATGGTAGGTACAAAATAGACAGGGGGGAGGTTAGGAATAGCATGGGAAATGAAGAAACCAAAGAACTTATAGGTATGACCCATGGAGATGAAATAAGGTGGGGGAATGATGGTGGGAGGTGGAGTACAGGCTGGAGGGGAATAAAGGGGAAAAATGGGATGACTGTAATAGCATAATCAATAAATTACATTTAAAAAAAGAAAAGATCAAAACTATGAACAGTAAAATGACAACAAACGCAACTATCAACAACTGAAGCTAAAAACAAACTAAGCAAACAACTAGAACAGGAACAATCACAGAAATGGAGATCATGTGGAGTGTTATAAGCAGAAAGGGGTAGAGTGAAGAATGGGGGGAAAATACAGGGAATAAGAAACATAAATTGTAGGCACAAAATAGACAGGGGGAGGTTAAGAATAGTATAGGAAATGGAGAAGCCAAAGAACTTATGTGTATGGCCCATGGATGTGAACTAAGGTGGGGGAATGCTGGAGGGAGGGGGCATGCAGAATGGAGAGAGGGATAAAGGGAAGAAAAAAATGGGACAACTGTAATGGCCAATAAATATACTTAATATATACATAGTCAATAAATATACTTAATAATTACATAATCAATAAAGTATTCTTAAAAATGAAGTAAGGAAGTAGAGAAGTTGATTTGGGGGAAGCTCTGAGTGGATGGTGGTGTGAATGCTGTGATTATGCTGTATAAAAAAGCTACCTTAATACTCAATAGCTAAAAACAATAATTATCTCTTCTCACGGTTCTAGAGATTGTCTGTTGCTTGGCTGATCGAAGCTGGGCTTTGCTAGATGGCTATTCTTCAGACTGTGGCAGCTTGGAACAACTCTGCTTCTCATGGAAAGTCTGTGGTTTGGATGAAATAGCACTGTTTCATGTGTTCCTTACTCTGTTCAAACTAGCAGGCTAGATGTCATGCCCTTCCGATAGCAATGGAAGAAATGCAAGATGAAACAGCCCCATATGACTAGGCTGAAATGAGCATGTTGTCTACTCTACCATTTCCAACAGCCAAAATAAGTCAAGTAATTATGTCAAAAGTCACAATTCAGGGGTGTACATTCCTCCCACAGATAAGCTATGGCAGTGATATGAGTGTGGGAGGGGTGAAGAATTGGGGCCAGTAACTCAATTGATGACACTCTTCCATCTGGCTACAATTACTCACATCCCTTCAAGACACAAAATCTACTCATTGGCATCACAGTACCCCCAAGTCTCATCAAATCATGGCATCAGGCTCAAAATCTAAGACTTCAACATCTATATCAAATCCAGATATGGCTCTTCTTAATTCAGAGACAATATATCTGCCCCATATATGCCCACCACACAACCGTGAAAACAGGGACATGGTGACCATAACAAACACCTCCATTATAAAAGGGGAAGAAAGGGAGATACTAGGCACTGTTCTGTAGCAATTTTGAAAACTCAACTGGCAAATAGGGTCAGGCCATCCTGACTTTGGTAGTAAATGTTCTTTAATTAGACCTGGGCTCTGTTCCCTGACAGTAGCTTCTTAGTCCTTCATTCTTCATAGATTTTGGTTTACCATTCTAGAAAATTTGGGGGGGGGGGTCATTTCTGAAAACGACATTGGAAATATGCCCATTGTGGTGGCTGAGCAGCTTTGTAAGACTTCTACTTTTCCTGTAGCAGGTTAGGGGCCCAGAAGTCTATACATTTTGATAAACTTCAATCTCATTTAATCCAGGTGGGCAAGTCTTTTCTTATAGATCTGTATTAATATGCATCTAAAAGTAATCATCTTATGCTTTTAACATATCAAAAAACTGTCTTGCCCAAGTCCATCAATTCATTAAGTCCTCTGTTTATCTTCTAAGTTCATAAGTAATAGTCTTACCAAATGCTTTAGGTCATCATTGTTTCAGCCACCTATAATAATTTCTGCCATTCAGCCCTAAACGATAAATTTTCCTCATGGGAGCACTCCCCTCCCAGAACCAGTTCCTACATTAGTTAGCTTGTGCTAGAAACATCACTTCAAAACTCAGTGGCTTGAAATATCAATCATCTATCCCCAGAGATCTGAGAGTTGGCTGGTGTATGGCTGACCAGGTGCACTGGGCTGGACAAAATCAGACCATGGCTAAGATGTGGATGCAGAATGTGTACTGTTCACCATGACTGGTGAAGAACAGAAAGAGCAGACTGGTGGTGAGGGGAGGGAATGAGCTCAGTTTGGATGTATTGACCTTGTGGTGCCTGTGGGACACCCAGGTAGAAAAGATGTGGGACTGGAGTCCAGGGGATTGATCTTTGTTAGAGAGAAACATTTACAGGTCATCAGGTTGTGAATCGTGACTAAGGACATGAGAATAGATGATTGCCCAGGTGATCACATAAAGTGACAATATAAAACCATAGGGTGTGCCAACATTTAAAAGGTGTGAAAGGGAAGAGCAGCTCAGAAGAAAGCTCTGATGGAACAGAGATAAAGGAGAGAATAGAGCTGTGGAAGACAAAGGAGGGGAATTTCATTATTGTGGGAGTGAATTACGCTGCCAAATTCCACAGAGTGGTCAAGTCATGAAAACGGAGTCTTTTGGCTTTGACAATTAGATCATTGATAGAGAGACCAGATAATTTATTTTGAAACTAGGACACATTTGAGAGTGAACAGAGGTGCTATTAATAATTACAGCAGAACCACAGGTGTTCTTGGGCAAATAAGAACATATGGTCACATTAGTCTCTGGTGATATCTGTCAGGCTGTTTCCGAGTGGAGTGTAAACTTGATTTACATAGGACAAAGAGTGGTGTGGAGCAGGGAAGTGTTGAGATACCTAGAGGAGGTTTCTTTCTAGGACTTCGCTTCCAAGAAAGTGTGAAGAGGGGGCAATGCCACACCATGGGCTTTGTACAGATGATTGATTATTCTTCTAACAGAGGAGTCCTCAAGCAGCTTCTAGGATTGTGTATTCAAATATAACTGACTGAGATTTTCTAAGAGCATTTAGAAAGTAGAGCCAGTGACCCCCACTTTTTTTTAAGCAAAATAGGTAGAATATCTGTTGTGATCAGAGTAAATAGGAAAGAAACCAGACAATGGAAAACAACAAATGCCTGGCTTCAGTTTGGAATTTTTTTTCAGGAAAAACAAAACCATACTCATATACAAGACCTTGAAATATTCTATTGTCAGAGGACCTCATGGTTATAGCAATATTCACTGTAAAAAACCTAAGATAAATAAATACATTATGATACAACTAAGTCTCAGATTGGGTAGAGAGTATTAAAACAACTTAGAATCTGATGTATAGCTTCAAGGAGAACAATATTTTTCATTCTTTTGACCCTGCTAATTTTCCCTTCAAGTCTTTCCTTTCTCCGACATCACCAGGCCCAATCTACTGTCAAATATTATTCTAAAACCAGATTGATGACACAGGCCTTGGTTTAACAAACCCTCTTTGTTAGCCATATCAGTTGGCTCAGGCGTTCATGTGAGCAGGCATCAAGAATAATTGCATGATAATCTAGGTCAAGTTTTCTCTTTCCCACCAGTGCCAGAGAGTGAGAACGCCAGTTTCATTGACTTCAGGAGCCAGCTCCGGGCACAGGACTGAGCTTTATCTGTGTAGTCATGTTTCTTTGATTGGGCTCCGTGGGGGGAAACAAAATCCCCGCTGTCAGGCAACACAGTGAATGATTCTGAGAGCTTTACTTGATTGCAAACCCTATCAGCGTATTTATGCACGTTTTGGTTCTTTTTAAAGAATCCTTTCAGTTCAGTAGTGACTAATAGAATAAATAGAATAACATTGCATTTTGGCCAAGCCAACTTACATTTGAAAAGAATCTTTTCTTTTAGGACATAAAAGATAACTGACTTAACAACTGGCAATGGAAAACCACTTCACCTATAACAGGGTCCCAAAGATGGGAGCCAACTGATTTTAAACCTTTCTTAATGTCATTGAAATTTCAGGACTGTTTAAAAAAATTAAAACAGCTTTAGAAGCAAGTATATAAAATGTAAATTGCCTCCTCTGTGCTGTGGCAGATTGATGGACCATTGTTCCTATTCTTCTTTTTGAATGAGGAGTGGAACATGATCGTCAGCTTTGGTGTGGGTTCACTGAATTGCACAAAGGCCAAGTCAGAGCTGCCTTCAAAGTCCAAGCTGCACCTTTTATTAGCTGTGTTACTTTGAGTAAGTTAGTTTTTTGTCTTTTATTTTTCCTCAGCTATAAAAAAGGGAAATTGTAATGGCTACCTCATAGGAGTCTTGCAAATATTAAACAAGGTTGTGTTTGAAAAGTACCCAGTATAGTACCTATTACATAATAATACAAAAGCTCAGTGAAGATTAATTATACTTTGTTTCTCTCATCACTGACCCTGATTAATGAGGCCCAGAAACCAGCCTCAAGAACACTCCAGACAACCCTAGTATTTGGGCTGAGATTTTGCAATCTCCAAACCTCACCTCTGGACAATGGGGTTTGTGCTCAACCACCACTGATGGCTCTGTGTATATAAATGTTCAAGTTCAGAGAGGCCAGGAGGCCCCAACATTAGGAAAATAGGAAACCTAACTCGGAACAGGCCTTCCACCTCCCTCATCCTACTTCAAGTGTGCCCTGGAGCAGTATCGGATTTTGGGCTCTGTGTGACTCTCAGGTTGGAATTCTCCAAATCATTGGCCCGCTTCTCCCTTTGTAGCCCTTGAGCCTTTGTCTTCTCAAGCCTTAGTTAGCTCTGCTAGAACTGTGGTCACTGAGCTCTGGCCTTTTGACTGGGCTTGTGGAGTGTGTTATAATTTGCTTATTTCTGGCCTGCCACTCATTCCCATGAGACATCCTCCTCCACTGGTTGGGAGACTGTCTCAGTTCTGCATAAGAGCAGCACGTTTTATCATTAACAACAAGAATTCAAGTAGCACATGTGACTACGTAATACACAAATGTTATCCTTGGTAAACATCTTGCTATTAGGTTTTATTTGGCTTGCCTTCTGCAGTGTTTATGTTGTCATGCTTTCTGGAAATACAACACACATAAAATGACAGCAGGAAAATAAATCTCAAAGTAATTCTTTATTATGACTTTTAGGATATATTGTAGAACTGAAAATCAGTCTTAAGTTATTACAGTTGAAGAGGAGCTAGTGGGGGGAAAACTTTCTTTGTAGGTTAAGTTCCAATAGAACAAACACATTACACTTTACTGGAAATGTTACAAGGGAGAACAGTATTGGTGAGAGGCGTTCTACTACCCTTCAGTGTGTTTCATGGCGCTTCAGAGTAACTGTTAACGTGCAAATTTATGTACATATTTTTTACAAAAACAATTTTACTGGGGACCCTAAAAGTTATGAACACATTTATACCTCTTTACCCAGAAATTCCAATTCCATGGTGATATCCTCCAAGAAATATTTATTGAGTGCCTAGTGTCAAAACTTTTCTGGGCATTTGAGATACATCAAAGGAGAATGAGATATATCACTGTCCTCATGGAACTTATATTCTAGTAGGTGGGCAGAGACAATAAATAACTAACATAATAAATAAGTAAATTATAGGGTATGTTTGAGGTATTAGTGCTGTGGGGGAAAAGGAGAGAAGGTATGGTGGATTAGAAACATGGAGGCAGCGAGGAGCAGGTTACAGCATACATAGGAATCCATAACATCATTTTTCATGGCTGTATAGTATTCCAGTATTTAGAGGGGCCATGATCTATTAATTAATTTAGCTTATTCCCAAATCACTATTATAAACAAGGCTTCAGTGCATATCCTTATAGGCATGTGTATATACATATGTAGAATTATCTATCTCAATACCTGCCTGATTACTTTTATAGAATAAATTTCTGGAAGTTAAAATATTAAGATGAATACTATAAGCAGATATAAATCTCATCTTGTAGAAAGTCTGGTCCAATTTACACTTCTTTCAGAACTCACACTTTTACTCATATTCAAAAAATATCAACTAAATTTTCATGAAACAGTCTATGGCATCAAATAAAAAAACAAAATATAACCTATCTGAGGTAACCATTAGATTATATACACACTTGACTATGTTAGTACATCAGCATTTAACATTTTTCTTTATTTAATATGGTAACGTGGGTGATTTTTGCTTCTCACTTTATACTTTTTGGTATTCCCTGGGTTCCCCACATTCAACGTGAATGTCTTTTTGTCTAGTAGCTTTCATTCTTGCTGATAATAATGACAAATCAATTTTAAGTGAGCAAATAATATTGGGAAGATTTGTTAAAATTCACAGGTTCCTGGATCAACAAGCACTATTTCTTTGCTTCCTTGTCAGCCTTTTAAGATGGCTAAAGCATCTTAAACCATAAGCTAACAACTTTTTCTGTCCTCTTCTAACTAGACTGCTTGTCTGTGGGGTTTGGGACACATTTGAACAAGGCCTGTTCCTCTTCTGCTGTGTGATTTGGTCCCTATGCTTTAGAAATGAGTTTTTATAAAAGCCAGGCTTCATTCAATTTAAACTGTGGTGTTATTTGAGATGGGGTCTCTGGAGGGTGGTCCTGTTCCTGAACTTGCCCAAAGAAGCCATTCATCCCTTTACCTAAAACCATTCTCTCAGGAGATCAAGCCCATGAAAAATGGCCAAGTCAGCTATTTATTTATTTATTTATGCAATAAATAGTTATTTGTAGACTGTTCTAAGTGCTGGGGATACGGAAGTGAATGCAAAAGGCAAATAAGTAAGTAAGTAAGTAAGTAAGTAAGTAAATAAATAAATAAAGCAGGCAGGCATGCCAACCCTGCCTTCCTGGAGCTTGTGTTCTAGTAGGGGAGACCTAACCATAAACAAGATAAATAAGTACATCATTGGCAGATTAGTAGTTATATATACTAAGGAAGGAAAGAAAAGTAGGAAAGGAGGATGTGTTGTAGTGACGGATGAGAAGATACTGGAATTTGAGATGGGGCGAGCAGGTGAGGCAGCCTCACTGGCAAGCTGTGATGTTTTCAGTAGGAAGGAGGCATATTTCTTGCTGTGTCCTTGAAAGATTCTGACATCAGGAGAATGACTGGGTTGTTGGACTCTAGTTTATATCACCAGGGCAGTTCATTTGGGATCTGACCCTCTTCTTTTAGGATATTTGGGAGCTGGAGAGACAGGTGGGTGATTGACAAACTGGAAAAGACAGCTGCAGTGTGGCAGAGCATCTGGAGAGGAGAAATCATGAGAGAGACTTTCTCTGAAGCTGGGAGGTATGTCAGGCGCGTCTTTTGTTTTAACTAAGCTGATTTCTTTCCTCTCCACTTCCGCTCCTTGGCCTCTGCTTTGAAGTTCTTCAGCTTAGCTCCAACTGCATTCAAGATACTTCCAAAACAAATAACTAAGACTCCTACATGTTTAGAAAATGTACAAGGTAAGAATTTTTTGTTAAAAGGCAATTTGTGCCCTTGTAGCCACCACTTGTTGGCAAATGCTTTGATTTTTTAAAACCCTGAAAACAAATACTTTAAAGTGGTAGTACACTTTATGTACAGAGAATAGGTGTTAATATATAGCAACCCTTAGCATTTACAGCATTGCTTCCTTATAGGTAATTTACAAACCCTGGCTACTATACAAGCCCCAGTGTTAGTGATGTATTTATTCCTTCCGACTGTAATTTAAATATGTGGTTTATATGGTGCTCAAACTTGCCCACTGATTATTCCCAAAGCAAGTATGTCAGTTCACTGTAAAAATTTTTTTATCTGTGGTTCCAAAAATGAGGTAAATGGTTTAATGCAGGGAAAAGATGCAGTCGCTTTAGTACTAAATATTAAATACATGCTTCTTTGATAACATAAAGGTGTTTTTACCCACAGGCCTCCCAAAGGTTTTTAAACTTTGAATATGGTCAAGTTTCTATTTTCCAATGTAAGGGCAATGAAGCATGGTGTGTCCTAACTGGAATAATCACAAAATCCTATTTACTTGCTTTGGCACATATTTTTGTACAAACATTTGAATGTCATTCTGTCCAATGTTCAGTATGTATGAATAAGCCCAATAACAGTGGGTGCCAGGAGGGTGTCTAGCCTGTTTCAGTCTCTCCCTGAACCCCCTGCATCCCGGGCTCTGTGTGTTCGGAGCTGCTTCAACTAGTTTTCCCTCAAACTTTCCCTGGAGGGGAGCAAGGCCAGGAATGTTGGAAATACTCGATAAATGTTGGTGGCTGGACAGATTGAAACCTAATGAGTTAAATAAATCTGAAGGTTTAATTACAGTACACGTAATATATGAGATAAAAGGAGAAACTAAGTGGGAGAGGTGCTAACTTTGGATGGAATGAGGTGTGTACCTTTGTTTCAGGAAAACAAACTCTCGAATACTCTCACGCCATTCCGTTCTGTGCACCCTGTATCATTACTAGTGTCACCAAAGCTGGTGTAATGCCTTCCATAGAGGAGACAGGGAAGAGAGACTCGGGGAAAAAAGTCTGAGTTGTATTTATACTCTGGACCGAAGTATTTAAAGGGAATGTCTACAGTTACAGGAAATTGGATTGGAAACCTGGTCATTCAGATAGTTGTGATCTTTCCTTCATTGGCGTGTGAAGACAGCCGTGCAAAGAACTTGGATGGTGCCTATGTCTTTTTGGTGTTCATGGATAGATCACTGCCGTAGTTTCATTAACAGAACAAAAAGTCAACCTGATTCAGATCAATTGCAGAGTGGTGAGGGCTCTGGCACCAGCCAGCAGCCAGAATTACTCAAGGTCCCATACACAGAGTGACCTCCTTTAGACTTTTTCTCTTGACTTTAAATTTCTTGTCCTTCCCAATTCCAATGGCACAGGAAGCACAGGGCTTCAGCACAGACTGCTTCAGAAACTGCCTTTGAAGGTCTCTAAGCTATCCCCATGTTCTTGTGTCTGGAAAAACTTGTTTCTCTTTGGTTTCAGCCACATTTCTTGACTCCTTAATTTTTTTTCTCTTCTTTGAGGGCATGATGCTTCCCATAGAATGGGTTCTATGCGTCCCATTCGAGATCAAGCTTTCTCTCTCGGTGCACCTAACAAGGTGACTGTTTCATGTGCAGCCCAAACCCAAGTGCTTTAAGTGCATACATTTAGTTTAACATAGAACCCGCTCTTCTCTTCCACAATCACTGGGTAGGAACAGGTTTGTCTGGTATAGCTTGTCCTTTCTAGTTCACTGCTGGTCATTCTGCCAAGGTCCTGAGGGTAGAGGATTGATAGTCTGAGCTTGTTCAAGTTTCACTGGGAGAAGAAGAACATTGGCTCAGAAGGAAAAGCTTAAACGTACACTATTTCCAATTATGCTGGAGAGATAAGAAAGTGATCTTGTCTATATTTCCCTTTTATGTTTTAAACTTCTTTAATATGTATAGGAATATAGCAGGTATGTCTGGAAAAAGTCTTGTTAATATAATGAGAATGGTTAGCACAACGTTGATTTAACCTGGTAGCCAAAGACAGTGGACTGGAATCGGCATGTGAGAAACATGATGACTTGATGGACTAGCCAGTGGGGGCAGTAGATGCTTCTGAGTGAGGATGAGTACTGTGTGGCCACTATATTCAAAATGACAGTGAGCAGAGCAATGAATCTGCATCAAATTTTGCATTAAGCTTGAACATTCCTCCACAGAAACTATTCAGATGAATCAGAAGGCTTTTGGGGACAATGAAATGAGTGTAGCTCAAATAAAAGTATGGCACAAATGCTTCAAAGATCGCTGAGAACCTGTTAAAAGGGATCCACATTCTGGAAGGCCTGCAACAAGCAGAACACCTGAGAATGTTGAACACATACAAGCTGAAACCAGCAAAGCTTGGCAACTGACCGTGTGAGAACTAGAAGCTGACCTAGGGATTCCAAAACTACTGTGTCCGAGATTGTAATGCAGGATCTTGACACAAAACATATGGTGGCAAAATTCATTCCATTTCTTCTGTTACCAGAGCAGAAGGAACATTGTGCTGCAGCTGCTAATCACTTAATTTAAACCACTACCAGCGAACGAGATTTCCAGAAAGTCATAACTGGAGATGAACTGTGGGTCTACAGATACGATCCAGAAACAAAGGCCCAGTAGTGCCAATGGAAGTCACCTGGTTCTCCACACCTGAAGGAGGCACAGCAAAGTCCCAGCAAGATCAAGACTATGTTAACTGTGTTTTTGGATTGGGAAGGTGTTGTCCATCACTAATACACCCCTCCAGGCCAAATAATTAATAAGGAGTACTGCCTCAATGTTCTTCATCAGTTGAGAGATGCAATATGATGAAAATGGCCACACCTATGGGCAGCTGGTGATTGGCAGCTTCATCACGACAACGTGCCCACTCATGCATCATGTCTTGTGCAGAGTGTTTGGGTGAAACATCAAATCACTCAAGTGACTCAACTTCCCTATAGCCCAGATTTGGTCCTTTGGAACTTCTGGCTTTTCCCATAACTTAAATCACCTTTGAAAGTGAAGAGATTTTATACCATGGATGAAATTCAGGAAAATACAACAGGGCAGCTGATGGTGATTCCAACAAAGGATTCTGCAGAGTGTTTTGAACAGTGGAAGAGATGCTAAGAGAACTGTGTGAGGTCCTAAGGGGCCTACTTTGAAGCAGACCGAGGTGTCATTGTCCTATGTACAGTGTTTCTTGTATCTTGAATCATAAATAAATGTCTCCATTTTCATATACATGGCTATATACTTTCTGGACAGACCTCTTATATGTACATATGTGCATGTGTAGATATGCGTATTTTTATCTATGTAAAGAAAAACTCACAGAAGAATTTGGAGCTGAAGAATACTTGCTGTTACTAGTTAATTGTTTTTTATTTAGTCAGTGTACTGAGAAATCTCTTCCCCATTTTATCTGTCCAGATTTTAGACATCCTTTATCTTATTAAATAAGATACTCTGAAATTCATTTGTTTATGAATTTCATTTCATAAACAAAATGAAATTTTGTTGCTTTCTGTAGAAAAAAGTATGTGTAAATTTATTTTATTTATTTTGTTTATTTTTATAGTTGACACTATTACAGATGTCACCATTTCTCCCCCTTTGCCTGTCTCTACTCAGGCCCCAACCCCCAGCCCCTTTTTCCCTCTGGCCCTCACCACACTGTTGTCTATTTCCAGGGGTTATGCATATATGTTCTTTGGTTTATCCCTTAATGTTCTTTTATCCAGTTCTTTCCTCCTCCCTCCACTCTGACAGATGTTCCATGTATCCATGCCTCAGTTTCTATTTCGTTTGTCAATTTATTTTGTTCATTTGATTCCACATACAAGTGAGATTATATGGTATTTGTCTTTCTCTGACTTATTTCACTTAGCATAGTAATCTCCAAGTCTATCCATGCTCTCTCAAAAAGTAAGATTTCCTTCTTTTTTATGGCCATGTAGTTCTGTTGATTAGAGCACTGTCTTGCTACACCAAGGTTGCAGATCTGATCCCCAGTCAGGCACATACAAAAATCAACCAATGAATGTGTGTGTTTGTAGATTTTAATTCACACAGATGCCTTTGGTACTTACTACTTTCTCTCTGATATACTACTTTTGTGTACAATGCATGGCTCCATGACAAATTCAAAGTTCTGTTTCTTATGCATCTGGGTACCCAACAGTGACTGTGTGTATGTCCTATACAATAAATGCACAATAAATAGGAGATGAGTTAATCAAGTGTGAAGGTTTAGTGGGGGTAACAGAAACTCTGCTGTTCATACCAGTCGATGCTCCAGTGTGTGCCTAGCTAGAGCTGTGCTCTTAATCAGCTGACCCTATTAAGTGGTTGTCCAACTCTGGCTGCACGTTAATGTAACTTTAAAAAAATAATAAAAACCTGCGTCCAGGTGCTATCCCTGACCTGGGCATTTGTATTGTAATCAAACAAGCAGATAGGCATGCAGCCAGGGTTGCGAACCTTGGCATTAGCAGCAAATGATCTATAGCAGCACTGCACACATTTACATCCATGGGAATCAGCTGGAAGTTAAAGTGTAGACTTTGGTCCAGCAGTTCTGAGGTGGAGCCTGAGAGCCTGTATTACTAAAAAACTCCCAGGCAATACAGCTCCTTTTTGTCTGCAGCCTAGAGGACCTGTGTCCTGAAAATTCTGCTTTAGTTGTTTGAGGGTACAGTGCATGAATATATGTTTTTATCAAGCATCCTAGGTGATTCCTGTTATTAGACATATCTTAGAAATGCTGGATTTTAGCAGTAGTTTGTGACACTGGATGTTCACTAAAATTCACCTGGTGGCTCTAAAAAGCTAGCTCCCTTCCCCATTGCAAGGGCCCATTGTAGGGTCCAGGGGCAGGGCCAGGACATCTACACTTTAAAGATGCAGAGGTCATTTACGTGGGCACCCAGGGATGAGCACCCCTGAAAGTGGCAACGGTATTATCTGTGCTGCAGGAACAGGAGTGTCCTGGGAAAACAGAGGGTGACTGGCATCTGCCGATAGTGAAAAGGTTGGTACCTAGGGAATAATCGGCTGTGCCACTGCAAATTGTCATGTTCTGTACTATGGAAGGTTTGTTGCCTCACCTGCTCTTCATTAGTATAATTTCACAGGCAACCATTCCATGGAAGGTTTAACAGAAGAAAGAGACGTGTTCACCTCCATCAATTCCTTTGCGTGTGTATTTTTCAATCTTTTCCCCTTCGTCTACATAAATAAAGTGGTTCAAAGCCTCACGGTGACAGAAAAGAGCTGGGTCAGCTTTGCCTCAATGCCTTCTGTTATGAAGAGTCTTCTTTGATATGACCAAGGAGGTTTGCATGAACTTCCTGAGGCAAATGTGACGTTAAGTTAGATGACACTTTCCTACCAGTGCTGAGGGTCTGCCAATAGCATTACTTCAGTTTGACTGAAGTGCACCCAGGTGAACATTTATTTTCAATGAATCCAAATGGGCTTTGACTTTGCTGCCAAAAGTGACCTCTCCATTTTGTAGATGGAACAACTGACCTCTTTGAAGCCCCAAGTCCTAGGGGAGGAGAAGGAGAGAAAAATCTTTCTTTTTATCCTTATCTGAGGACATGTTTATTAATTTTAGAGAGAAGAGAAGGAAGAAAGAGAGAGAAAAAATAAAAAAAAAACATTAAAGTGAGAGAGAAACATCGTTTAGTTGCTTCCTGCATGTGCCCTAACTGGGAACTGAACACACAGCCTAGGCATGTGCCCTGACAGGGAAGTGAACCCATGACCTTTCGACTCGTGGGAAGATGCTCCAAACAACTGAGACGCACTGGCCAGGGTGCCTCAGGGAGCAAAATCCTGAGTCTCAAAAACATTTTGTCATTGCCCATTTCTAACCATCATGAGTTATTCTGCTGGATACAAAAATTAAATTATTGACTCATTGTTTGGTCAGGTATAACAATAGAATTTCCCCAAATTATAATAATATATTGTTTCCCAGGAGAGGGATTCTTGATATTTGTTAAGATTTCCAATGTACTTACTGGCTGGTCCTATTGTTTAATATTACACTTATCTGAATTCTATTTATAATCTGATAGCCCAAATTTGGCTTTGGTTCAGATGAGAACTATCTTCCTAACAATGATACTCAACAGCAGAATGGCCATGGCCTTTCTAGATGATGCTTAATTGGAAGCTCACTAACTGTCTTTCTGAGATAGAAATAGACTGTATCTGTGGTTTCTAAACCTGACCACTCATCAAAACAACATGGAGTATAAGGAAAACAGATTCTTGTAACTATAGAGCTACTTGCTCAAATTTTCAGGACGGAGTCAATAAATTGGAATTTTTTCCCAAATTATCTCAAATCTGCTACCTGACTGCAGTCAGCATTAGGGAAGAAACCCTGTAACATCCTTCTCACTCTAGGATTTTTAGGATGCTCTGAATGTTTTTGTATAGATATGATAAGTGTTTCATAAACTAGAGAGTGTAATGTAAATTTAAGATATTGTTAGTAATCACCAAACATCCCCTTGTTTTCACTATGTGGGGCTGAGCTTACAATGAAGGAGCCGAAATCAAGATGCGCTATAAAAGAAGACATTCTTGTGAGTGTAAAGCTGGTATTTCCCTGGACCTTAGTGAAGACAGCAACAAGAAGTCAGAAGCAAACCTGAAGGGTTTCAGTAGATATAAGGGTTAGAGAAAGATGATGATTCAGAATTGGGGGAAAAACAAAGAACACAAATCAGAAAAATAAGGTGAACAGAAGCCAGGCAGGTGAGGAAAGACTCGTAGACACATATCTCAGATATCAGACTGAACTGGGAGACCCAAACCCGACAAACATGAACCAGAAGATCCGTAGGAGATTCACAGAAGCTTGAGGTACAAGACAAGAAACAACAAAACTGTTCTAAGTACCAGAAGGTCACTTTGATTACTGAAACAACACTTCCTCAAGATGAGCTTTTTTCCCCCAGTGCAGTTGGCTGGAGCCACAGGAGCATCTTCAGAGAGAGTATGTGGGTAGCAGAAAGAACCCAGAGGCAGGCTATTACTGAAACAAGTGGATCCTGCTGACTGGATGGTCTCCAGGGTTGTGGTCTCTTCAAGTCTGTAAGGTAAGAATCCCATCCTGAAAGATCTGTGAAGAGTCTGGGCTCCTCAGCAAAATGGACCGCTTTTACCCCTGAGCAAGCAAGCTATGTGACCGTGAGGCAACTATGTCCTCCTGAGCAACCTGCGTTTTCCACATTCAATGTCCTCATCCTTAGGATGAAGGTGTTGAAAGGACAAGTGACCTCTACAGTCTCTATAATTCTAGGCATGTCACTGGGGATGCTGCAGAGGGCACTTCACAGCCAGGTGCTGGCTCTGCCAGCATTATATCCGCACTGAGGTGGGGGCAGCACATCTGGTGTCCAGCCAGGCTGACAAAGCCAGTCAGGCTGGCACCTCCCTGAAAGTCAAGCAGCCGTTCATGGGTGCTGAACTATGGATTTCTCATGGTGACGTACCGCATGCTGTCATGTACAAACTATAAATAGCACATAGATGATCAGTCATGCCACTGTTATAGCAACAGCATGCTTCGACCTCTTCTTTCTTGATAATTGGGTTACACGGAAAAGCTTGTGTCCTAATTTCAAGTAAATTTATAACCTTAACTTTTCTGGTCCTGGATTTCTTATTAAGTAGAACCATGTGACATTACTATTGTACAATTCTTGATCTACAACCATTTCGTGTGCTTCAACTTACATGAAGAAAAGGGATTGACCTGACAAGTGATTTTACTGTAGAACCATAGAAAATGATTTGATTGAAATAAATACTTTAAATATCTACACTGGGTCAGGTCCTGAACCAGGTTCTGCATGTATAACAATGAGCAAAATCATCTCAATAGCCAATGTCATAGAGCTTAGGGTCTACTGGAGCCCAGCTCCAGACATCTTTTGGCAAACCAGATTGAAGTCTGATGATTTAGTATGCTCCTAGCGCATCCCATAAATCGCATTTTCACAGGTGAAAGAGAAATCTACCCAGCTGGGGAAGAATTATTAAAATTTGTTTAGTTTCTAATGAAAAGTTAATTAATGCTCTTCTGAAAATACAGTGGAAAAGAATATGAAAATGGCAAACAGCACCCCTGATGAATTGATCCAAAGCCTGAGATAATGAGACATCTTTATAATTCAGCTGTTTGAGAGAATGGAGGTTAGGGGTTATTCTCATTTTACATTTTATAACCTGATCAGTCAGGCAAATATGAGAAAATTATTATATTGTAAAACTTGTGGTATATGCAACAGAAAATATTTTGAAATTTACTGAAGTTTGAATTGCTTTTAAAATATACCAAATTTAAACAGAAAATGTAGCTTTTGTATTGACAGATTCAACTTAATGCAATGAGGTTAACTAATCTTTTGTTGATAGCATCTTTTGAAACAACTTACAGTGTAGAAATAATCTTTTTTATTAAGGCATGGTCTTTATACTTTACATTTTTCAGACTGGTTTGTAATGATATGGAAAATGGATAAGTTACAGATTTCATAGGTTGAGTCACATGATATTGAAGGTCTTTTAATGTATAAAACTGACAATTTCATAATAACTAATATGAAAATTCATTATTTATTCATAGAAAGGTGAGGGTATAAATTCTACATAAAATTTTTTTGGCCAGTAAAGGAATCTCATTTATGATATAGCACTTAAATATATGATAAATATACCAGCTGTTCCTAACATTTCTTAATAAGCTGACTGAGTGGGGTTCCAGTCGAAATGGCAACATAGGTAGATGAGGTACTCAAATAGACCCACAACCACATCAGAATTATAATTAAACTACAGAACAGAACAACCATCCATCAGAACTGCCTGAAATCTAGCTGAAGAGAAGTTTTACAAATAAAGATATAAAGAAAAAGCCACATTGAGACTGGTATGAGGGGTAGAGATGTGGAATGGGCTGGTCCCCACACCAACATGTAGTGGATAAAATTGGGAGAGATATTGCTCATGCAGAGGTCCCTCCTGATGAGCAAGAAGTTGCAACCCCCATGAGAACCCCCAGCCTAGGGTTTCAGTGCTGGAAAGAGAATTTCCCATAACTTGTGGCTGTAAAAACGAGCCTGGATTGTTGCTGAGTAAGATGGAGGGCTAGTGGAATCCCAGTCATTTCTCCATAAATGAACTTCCTCAGACTTACTTGCTCTGAGTTCAAGTGCTAGAGCACCAGGGACATACATGGGGGAACTGAGTTGTCTGGCATTACGGTATCTCTCTTCCCAAAAGAAGTGCTGGAAGAGGCCATTACTCCTTTCTGGGCTCTGTTCCCATACAGCCTTCAGGAAGATGCCATATCTGAATATCCATCAACCTGGCTAACATTGCTTATCCTGTTCTGGTAATTCCCTGAGACCCTGCCCCACCCAATTTCCAGGCCTAACCCAAGGTATTTCCAGTGGCTTTTCCATATAATTGGCCTATCTTGGCTCATGCCTCAGGCTTTCCTAAAATCTCTCGAACAAGCAGCATCTGGCCTCAGTGTGCCCCTCACCTCTCACTAAGTGGCTCTAGGCCCAGCTCTAGCAGCAGCCAGGCTTAGTTCATAGCCTGGCTTCTTCCTTACAACTCCAAGGCCAGCGCAAGTAGCAGTCATCTTCAGATTGCTTTGTAGCACATGCAGGGTGGCCCCAGGCAGAGCACAGGTGGTGGGTGACCTTGATCTGCACCATCTGAGAAGCCCAAAGCCAGTGTACCTGGTAGATAGCTTCAAACAACATCGAAGCACCAGCAAACTACCTCCACAAAGGATACACTCAGGGGGAAGACTCAGGGGGCACCAGAGCCCTACAGAAGTAAGTCCTGCTTCATGAAGTGGGCTCCTGCACAGCTTATCTTCCACAGTGGTTGGTGGTCACAGTCTATCCTTGCAGACAATTGGCTTGGGGATAAATCCCTCCCATTAATGTGCCAACATCAATCAAGGCTCAACTGCAACAGCAGAACATACACAGCCCACGTTGCGGGGTGCACTTGGAGTGCCAGCTTGGGTGATCAGGGAGGCTGTGCCACTGGACCCAACAGGATACCTAATGTATCAGTCGCTTTACTGAGCTCAGGAGACATACCAGCTCTACCAATTCATAGAAACAAGTACAGTGAGGCTGCCAAAATGAGGAGACAAATAAATATAGCCCAAATAAAAGAACAAAACTCCAGAAAAAGAACTAAACAAAATAGAGACAAGCAATCTACTAGATGCTGAGTTAAAAACACTGGTTACAAGGATGCTCAAGGAACTTAATGAGACTTCAACAGCATAAAAATAAACATGGAAATCATACATAAGAACCCTTGAGAAATGAAGAATATGCTAACTGAAATGAAGAATAGTATACAGGGAATCAATAGGAGACTAATAATTTATAGAGAATCAAATCAGCAGTTTGGAATATAAGCACCAGGAATATAAGGGTGGAATATAAGGGTGTAAAAAACAACACCCAATCAGAATGGCAAAAAAAAAGTGATCCAAAAAAAAAGGTAAGGTGAAGAGCCTCTGGGGCAACTTCAAGTGTATGAACATTTATATTATTGGGGTGCCAGAAGAAAAACAGAAAGCAAGAAATTGAAAACCTATTTGAAAAAATAATGACAGAAAACTCTTCTAACCCAGTGAAAGAAATAAAAATACGAGTACAGGAAGCACAGAGAGTCCCAAACAGGATGACCCCAAAGAAGCCCACACCAAGATACATCAAAATTTAAATGCCAAAGATGAAAGACAAAAAGAGGCTTAAAAACAGGAGAAAAGCAGTTAGTTACCTACAAGGGAGCTCCCATAAGAATATCATCTGATTTCCCAACAGAAACTTTGTAGACTAGAAGGAACTGGCAAGAAATATTCAAAGTATGAAAAGCAAGGACCTATAACCAAGATTATTCTACCCAGCAAAACTATCATTCAGAATCAAAAGACAGATAAAGAGCTTCTTAGACAAGAAAAAACTACAGAAGTTCATCACCACCAAACCAGTATTACAAAATTTTTAAAGGGTCTTGTTTAAAAAGAACAAACAAACAAATAAATAAAATTAATAATAAAATGGCAATATATATACATGCATATCTATCAACAATTACTTTAAATGCAAATGGTTAAATGCTCCCATCAAAATACATATGAAGGCCAGATGGATATCAAAATGAGACCCTTACATATGTTGTCTACAAGAGACTTGCTTCAGATTGAAAGACGCATGTAGACTGCAAGTAAAAAGATGGAAAAAGATATTTCATAAAAATGGAAACAAAAGCTGGGATAGCAATACTTATATTAAACAAAATAGACTTTAAAACAAAGCTGTATAACAAGAGACAAAGAAAGACCCAGAAATTTCACTTCTGGGTATTTATCCAAAGAAATCTAAAACACTAAATTGAAAAGATATACAGCCATATGTTTACTGCAGCATTATTTATAATAGCCAAGATTTGGAAGCAACCTAAGTGTGCATCAATAGATGAATGAATAAAGAAGTGAGGCTGTATATAATGGTATATGACTCAACCATAAAAAGAAATGAAAACTTGCCATCTGCAACAACATGGATGGACCTAGAGTGTATTGTGCTAAGTGAAAGAAGTCAGACAGAGAAAGACAAATGCCATGTCATTTTACTTATATGTATAATCTAAACAACAAAATAAACAAGCGAGCAGAAGAGAAACAGACTCATAGATACGGAGAACATTTTAACAGTTATCAGATGGGTAGGAGGTTAGGGAGATGAGTGAAAAGGCTAAGGAATTAAGAAGTACATATTAGTAGTAACAGAATAGTCATGGAAATATAAAGTACAGCATAGGGAATATAGTCATTAATACACTAACAACTATGTATGGTGTCAGATGGGTACTAGATTTATTGGGGTTATCATTTAGTAAGTAATACATGGTAGAGCAGTAGGTTTACAATTGTGAGCAGTAGGTTTACAATTGTGAGTAAGTGAATAGAGTTTACTCTTATATTAGTTATTAATTATCGTATTATTTTTTATACAAACAACTGTAAACCTACTTTTGCCCTACCCTGTAATTCTGAGTCTATTTCTATCAGACAGTTACTCAATGTCAGAAGAGTGAAATTTATTGTCTTTTGCAGATCAAATCCAAATTTAAATTTGACGTTCAACTTTGAAGTTGTTTGCACATTGTGATATAGCATTGCTAAGTGAGCTCATTCAGAAGATTTTTTTAATTTAAATAATTTTTTATGTTTTAATTACAGTTGACATACAATATTATATTAGCTTCAGGTGTACAACCCAGTGATTAGACATTGTACCAGTAGGGCAAAAGTAAGTTTACAGTTGTGAGTACATGAAACACGGAGTTTATTCTTGTATTACTATTTCTTCATTATTATATTATTTTCCATATAAGCTGTTTGCTGGTCCACTGGGTTTCCTTTTTTAACTTTGAAGCTCCACTCTGTAGTGGCTACATGTGATACTTTATATGACAAACAGCCTTTGTTTTACTCACTGATTCCTCACTTGTCGAGGTAATAAACTGAGCACAACATTAATTATAAAACCCAAATCCTTCAGACAAAAGATCATTGAGAGATAAGTGGACCTCTGCTTGCCCTAGTTCCTAGCCAGTCTGAACTTTCTTATTCCATTGGGTGGTACAATGCTGAGGGTTTGCGTGACACTACCACAAGATCTACCGGACACTTTGCATACTCGGACTAGTGGAGAGGATGGGAGTGAAGGACAGAAATGGTAAGGGTGGAGTCCGACATAGCAAAGGTCTGTGGGGTTTGGACAAAAGGGATGAGCTGAAGAAGGACAGATGGTGGGTCAGGAATAGGGTTCATAGTCACAAAGCTTTTCCAGAGGGATGGATTATGCTACTATCCAGTATTTTACAGACCTGATCAGTTTCTTAATCATGTCCTGTAGGCTAAGTTCAGACTACAGAAAAAGGTGGGAGAGGTTTTTTATAAAATAAATGATAGAAAAATTAGGCTCACTTCACCAAAATTCAGCTTACAGTTGAGCAAATGAATATGGGGAAACGCATTTCCTTCATAAAATGAGAGCACATCGTGCCCTGGACTCCAGCTGAAATTATATTTTTATCCAGAGGCTCTAGGTTATGGAAATTCAAGGTAGGGCAGATTTTCACCCACTCATAACTTTTTTTAGGATCCACTTCTATTTATTATTGACTTTGGCATTGAGGCCTCTATTCTTGGCTCTCTCCCCAACATGCATTCTCTCTTTCCTTCCTTGCTAACAGTGCCTCTATTTTGCTCACCCTCATATAAGCAGTCAGGTTCTTCAGGAGAGGCTGGAATCTTCATCAGCCCCACAAGGGTGAAGTTGAGCGGTCTCAGTGAATTGGTGTTGTCAACCCCTTGACCCTGAAGTGCTCACAAACAGGGAGTCCTGAGGGGATGTCTGCTGACGAGTCTCTGAGAACAGACTTAGGTGATTTTGATCTCTGACCCAGGGACTCAATTGCAAACATGGGCTTCCCAGCCCAGGCACCTGAGCCACACACTGAGGATGCAGAGGGATCGAAGACTCCTGGGTCCTTGATGATGGTGCTGAAACCCAGACTTTCAGTTACGTGAAAAGAGAAACATCCTTATAATTAAAATGGTTTACATTGGGCTTTCTATTAGTTTCAGCTGCCAGTATTCTTCTGCTATTTAATGTTTAGGCCACATCCTCTCAGTAAATAGATCCTTCAATCTATTTTATATGCTCATTTGTGGCAGAAAAAATAGTTAAATGTCTTTTGTAACCTAGTCAGATTTTTCAGTGATTTAGTTAATAACAACAGCAGAAAACATAATATTCTGATTATTTTTTGGTCTTTTCTAACTGAAACGAACCGATGATATTTCATGCCTCTCCTTCACCCCTGTCACCACTCCAGATCCTGAAACTCTGTGCTGCCCTCTCATTGACAGAACTTTTCTTTTCAAGCTCAACATTGTATTTCCATTCAAACAAAGTGATAGATTTTACCACTTTTAGGAAAAGAGATATGTAAGGCGCAGACATTCTTAGAGTTAAAAGAAATTTTAAAAACAAATGGCAAAAGAGGGCAGAGGAAAATATCATTTATTACATGTAAGCAACAGGCATTTTTATTACATGAAGAGTTAATACCAATTAGCAAGAATAAGGAAAGGAACCCAAGGAACAAATAGGCAAAGGGTATGCACAGCAATTAAAAATATATATGTACAAGCCCAATAAACATATATTTAATGCTTTAAACCTCACTATCAATCGATGGTGTACAAATTGAAGAGTGATACAATTTTTACACATCAGACTGTCAGAGTCTGAAAAGGATGGTGATCCCTGGTGTTGACCAGAGTGTGTGGCATTTATGAAAGCCTCCAACATATTTATAGCCTTTGGAGTGAGAACACTCCCAGAACTTTATCCTGAGGAAATAATTAGAGAATCACGCAGAATTTGATGTGCCAAGATGTTCTGTGCAGTAATTTTTGTACCATTTAAAAAAATGAAATTACTAATTGCATAACACTAGAGTTAAATAAACTATGGTATATCCCTGAATGAAAGAGAATACTAAACAAAAATCATTCTAATTTCAGCCTCCCCTTCACCCTGCTTCCAGAGATAGCCAGTGCCACAGTCATCTGAGTGGCTGGGGCCTCTGTACTGAAACTATGGTTCTTCGTCCTGCCTCAACAGGAGCTCAGGAGTCAGTGCTCACTGGTCAGTTACCAGCCATTCTTTGCAGCTTGCCAAATTCATTTGCAGGCATCTCTATTTCCATTCTTTTTTCCTTACAGGCCTTCAGAAAATTTCTTTCTGTCCTTCAGTGGTGTTTGGGGAAGAAACAGAGTTGAATGTGTCTTTTCAATACATTATATTTCACTAGAAATTCATATCCTAAGGTTTTTGAAAAGTTGATTGGCAAAGGCTGCTTGCAAATTTTCATCTAAAGGGATTTTTTTGTTTATTTGTGCATTTAGTCAGAGCAGATGTTCTAGGGCCTTCAGCGTGCCAAGGTGCACGGTGTGACGTGGGGGGAAGAGGAAAGGCAGACGCCCTTCCCACTGGACTTAGGCATTTTTACAGCAGTTTAGTGGGACATCTCGTTGGGGTTTTGTTCATAGCTTCTCTGTTTACAAAGGGTTTTCAGACGAGTCTCTTGGAAGTTGGAGTCTGAAAGAAAGTCCAGGTGGTAGAGACCATGATTCTGGCTCATTCTCTCCAGCTTTTTCTCCCCTTGGGGTTCTCCAGAGCCTGATTTCCCAGACACATCTTGTCATGTCTGAATCCTAAGAGGGGACACAATATAGGCTGAAGCTTGGGTTCCTCCTACATTGATTTATTTAGAAGACTTTGAGATCACTTTGCTAACTTCTTCATTTTACAGGAAAGTCTCTGAGGTCCAGGAAGTTTAAATAACTTTATTAAGGTCACAGGCTAAGTAAGTGGTAGAAACTCGTGACTGGAGCTGTAACCAAGGAAGTATAACACAAACTTGCTATTCCTTAAGAAAATGATATTAAGAAAACAAGGAAAGTTATCTCACTGCATGAGATAGGAAAGGAAGAGGAAATTTGCTTAGCTGAATCTAACTCTACAAAGATAACACCATGAAATGCGATCTTCACACCTTATCCACTTCCTTCTATCCAAAAACAAAAATCTTAAGACAAAATAGCTCACATTTGCCAGAAGCTAGAAATTGTAATCTACAATATGTTAGAGAAATGGAGGTTTTTAAAGCACACTACTTCAGGATATTTTTGGTTCCCCAAATCCAGTCCCCAGCTGAGTGAGTAAGGTCTTCATATCTCCTCACTCTTCCTGATGGTCATTCATTGTTATCCAACTACACTAGCTCTTCTTTGCATTTCTCTATTCATTTCTCCTCTTCCTACAATAACTTTGATCTTCCCTTTGCTTACTCAAATTCAGCTCCGCTTACTCTCTTCTTATGTGGTCTGGAGGAGCATGGAACTCAGTGGCTGGTTAAGAGGTGGACATTTGATCTCAGCTCTTAAAATCAGAGGATTACTTAGCATTTCCAGTAATGAAAGGAGAACCAAGAAATGAAGAGATAGGAATATCATGCTGATGACTTTATCTGAGCTCTTGAACACACTGCCCCTGAATTTAGAATACTCAGTATTTTGCAAGTAACAAAAGCTAATAAATTTACCTCCCTCTTTTTTTCTTAACCCAGCTTCATTGAGGGAAAATGGTTTTTTTCACTTGTAAACAAAGAAATCCTAACTGTTAAACTATTGGAACAAACACTTGAATATATGCCCATTTCTTAAGGACAAATATTAATTCTTAAGGACAATGTAATCTGTTTTCAAATTAAGAAACAGTACATTTTCCTGCATGGGGAAGAGCTTTACATTTTGAGATTAAGAATGCCCACCCTCACTTTGTTCATTTTCCAGGCCAATTATCTACAAGGTTGTACAAGATGTGGCCTGTCAGTACAGTTTTCAAATGACAGGACCATCTGCTCCACCAATGACCACTTGACGACATTTCAAAGTTATGATGCAAAGTGTTGAAATGACAATCTTTTTATAGAATGTCTGGTCACATTCTAAACCTGTTTTCATACTACTTTCTTCAAGTGAAAAGACAACATTAGCAGAGAATGCTTATTATGTCCAGGGCCCAATAAGGTGACCAGGGCCCTGGACATTGGTCCGTCATCCAGTCCTGGGGTAGGAAGAAGTTAAATTTTCAGTACGTCAGTAGCCAAACATTTTTTTAATCTAGAAATTTGAAATCATCATACCCTACTATACCTATCCCAGGTTGTTTAAAGAACTGACCAAAGTGCCCTGGCTGGTAGCTCAGTTGCTTAGGTCATCATCCCCATATGCTGAGGTTGTGGGTTCGATCCTCTGCCAAGAGGGCATACAAGAATCAACTGATGAATGATTCAGTAAGTGGAACAACAAATTAATGCTTTTTTCCTCTCTCTCTTAATCCAATAAGAAAAAAAAAGCTGACCAAAGTAGCAAAAGACATTCCCACCACCCTTGGTGAGAAGTTTCAGAGTCCAGACCAGAGGGGCAGCTCAGTCATAGGATGAAGAGAGGTCTCTAAATTTCATAGACCCATTCGCTTAACTGTACACTCAGGAAATACTGAAAGATTTATCAGAATCAAGTATATGCTGTTTTATTTTTGAAGCACTAGCACATATTAAATAGTCCACACCTGGAGAAGCCCTTTAAGAACTAATTCCAAAATGCACATTGTCTCATTAATGGAGACCTCCTTGTTTTTGGATTAAAGACAGGCAGTTCTTTCACGGTTGTCCTGGCAACCAGGCATGGAGTGAGGACAGGTCTCAAGTGTGTCTTCAGAACCTCTGTAGTGACAGGCCACACATGACATGAAAGAGATCCTTTAGGAGCTTAATTCCCTCCATGTTGTCACAGTTTTATTCTCTAAAATTATCCTCATCTAAGCATACTTACAGAAATGTAGTTAAAGGAAGTTAATTCAGTAAGCCTTTTCTTCCCCAGGTAGAACTGAGGCAAAGGACTGGTGTTTACCCTCTCATATGGAATTTTAAAGGTATAGATTTGGGTGCAGAATTGATGCCTAAGGCTATGATTCTCTGCATGTTGTTCCCAGACAAGCAGCATCAGCATCACCAAGGAGCTGGTGAGAAATGCAGATTACTGGGCCCCACACTAGACCTCTGGAGTCTGAGTCTGTGGGGGCGGAGCCAGCAGTTGGTGTTGGAATGAGCTCCAGGGGACTCTGATTCAGCCAGAGTCTGAGGCCCACGGCCCTAAGAGTCTTTAGTGGACTGTCCTTGGGGAGTAGGCAATTAGCTCCTGCATTTTAAAACAGGTTCTTTGGGAGAGAATGGTCTGGGCTGTCCAGGTGAATTCAGGTAGATCAGTAGAAGCCCCACCTGCAGGCAGGTCCCTCGATATCATTGATTCCCAGGTGATGTCAGCAAGTTCCAGGTTGCCTGGAATGAACAGGAGCTTCATGATCAGAGCTTCTGGAGTTCAAGTGAATCAATATTCTTTTAAACATTTTCTAGAAAAAAAGAAAAATCCAGAAATCTATGACATTCAACAAAAACTGAATCTAGCTGTTCTTTTTAGTGTATGCCCTAGGTACTGGACACGTTCTGGGAGTTGTTACATTCCTTCCAGCTCGAAGAGATTCCTCGTGCTGTGGGGAACTTTCGGCGGGGTGGCTGCATTGGGCAGAGCCGGCCCTGGCACCTGTGAGATCAGAGCGCTCAGAGGTGTGGAGAACTGGCGGTGGGGCTCTGTCTTGTCTTAACACCAGTGCCATTTCCCAAACAGTAAGGTGCTATTTTGTTGTGTCCTATTTGTGTGGCATGGAGGTGGGACATGGAGAAATAGTGTCCCCTCTCCTTGTTTCTGTGAACCTTGGTCCGCCCAAACCCAAACCCCTGGCAACAGAAGGTTGGGGAGTGCTGTTGTTAAAGCGCAGCTTCTAGCTTCTGACCTGAAACTGTGAGTCAGGATCTCCGGGGCCGAGTCCTGGGGCTCTTTAACAAGCACCCCACATTGCCCTCAGATGCAGTTGTGTTTGAGGACCACCCATCTGTGCCGTCTGACTTGGCTACTCTTTTAGGTTTTCATTAGAATATACAATCTCCTTTCACCAATTAGAATTTGGGCCTATAGAAAAGTACAAACTTGGCAATGAGACTAACCTGGCTTCAAATGTAGCAGTGATCAAAGGTAAGACTTCTGGCAAGTTGATGAACTTGCCTGAACCTTAATTTTCTCATCTGCAAAATGTGATGACTATAATTTTCAGACTACAGGAGCCCTGAGAAGAGGCAATGAGAAACTGTGAGCACAATTATTTATGTATTTATATTTGCATATGCATATATTTAATACAGACCTGTTATTTATATTTTAATAATACTTTCTAGGGAATTCATCTGTTTTCTAGCCTTAGAAGATTTTTTCCCCAATCTTCTTCCAAAATATTACTTCCCAAATGAATGAAGGAAAGAAAGAAAAGGAAAGTTATAATATCCGAGATAACAGTCAGAACTTCCCTGGGCAGCAGATATTATATCATTTAAAATTTACAGATGAGGCTGCTCACCACCACAGAAGCAGGAGAAACAAAAGCCTAAGCCTTTAAGCCTCAGGCCGTCTCTGACTCCTCAAGGGGCAACCCCGGCTCTGAGTAAGTCCCCACTGCCATATAACCTGCAGCAGTTTGAAATGACTGGAGATGAGGGGCTCTGTCCGTACACCTGTGAGGTTTCACCTGCGAGGTTTAAGCAGATGTGAACCCGAAGTGGAAAGGCCACTGTGCTTCAGGGTGCCTGCGCCCAGCCTCTCCAGTCTTCAGGGTGTTAATGCTACAAGGAGTGACTCAGTGCTTTCACCTCTAGCCAAGTAAACCATGTCCCAGTTACTGTACTCACAGAGTGTTGTCTGAAAAAAGGAGAGACCTAAAAAAAAACCTGTCTGCCCTTTTTGGCGACACAAGTCCTCATTCAGCTTTTAATGGCCTTAGTCATTCTATAGAAGTTATGGTGACTTAAACCTTGTTTTGAATGTCAAACTTGATTCCAGTCCTAGATATGGCACCAGGACAAGCCTATTAAAATTTGACTCTGTGTGTTGCAAGAAGTGGACTTGGTATTTTGGGGCCTGAGAGAGTGGAAGATTAAATCAAATCCCCAGGTTGTTGATTACGACACATGCTCTGAATACGGGAAACAGTCCTGGGAAAGGTCTCAGTCCCTGTTTGTAATGTCCTAAGTCCACTTAGGGAAGAATGCACCAATCGCTTTCCTTGCAAACTTCTGCAAAGACACCGTTCCCAGTCTGTGGACAGCCTAGGAATTGAAAAGGAACGTACTCAGTGCAAACTAGGATTGCAGATCCTTTTTGCCTTGTCAGAGAAGCCAGGGAAAATAAACAATCCTGGATAATTTAATATTGCAACGAAATTAGCTGTATCTTTTCCTTTTGCACAACATCAAAGCCCAGAAGACAAGCTTCTCTTTTTCCTGTGGAAAAGTCAAATAATTTAACAATTCCCAAAGATATCAGTTTCTTTCTGCACCAAGGCTTTCTGTAAATTTGGCTGGTCTTTTCAAAGCATGCATACAAAGTGATAGTATTTCATATGCAGGTGTGGCCATCATTATACCAGGGTGTGTGCATAATCACCCTAAAGGTAACAATTTCCATGGAATAAATAGACTAATGGGAATGAAAGAAGACAAGAAGACGCCCTAGTAATAGAATTTTTATTGGCTCTTCCTTGCATACACTTCCTTGATAGGAAAACGTCTGCCTAATCTCAGGGCAGATTTAGCTCTGTGGTCTTGTGTGTAATTCTACGACACCCCTCCCTGCCCCGGCCAGCCTGGTCAGATCCAGCCAATTTAGGAAAAGAGCTTGTTTTAGGAAAAGAGATTTCTTTCTGGCTGCCTTCTGAGAGCCGTGGGAGCCAGGAGATTCCTACCACCACGGCCCATCCATTTGGAGGGAAACCCTTGACAAACCATTACCAAACAGCGGAGGAGCTTCCCAATGACTTGGGAGGCTTTCCTGAGTCTCCAAAACCCGCCCGGAGTTTCGGAAAGTGTAAAGGCGGTGAAATAGCAGCTGAGAATTACTGAGCATGAGGTAAAGAATGAATTCTTGCCATGTTAACATCCATCATTAAAGGGATGATTTATGTTTTCCAGAAATGGCTGTTTGGAAAGATCTAATGTTCAGCAGTCTTGGGCCCCAGCTGACACTCATCCTGCATTATAAGACATCACCTCAGAGACACAGCAGCTCCTGACTTAACAGAGAATAGGGGGTGTTTAAAAGTTTTTTGCGCATATGTATTTAAAAAGTTGAAATAACAGCAAATCCTTGCTGGATTAAGGGTACTATATCTGAAGCCAGCGACTGGCGATACACAGTAGGCTCAGGCTTGGTTTACAAGGTTTTGCTGACTTTCCTTTAGGTCAGCTTGAATGTCCTCCCTCAGAGATATATTTACTGCTCGTCGAATTATAACTAGTCCTCTCTCGATTCAATATTTTTTTCATAGCAGATAAGAGCCTATTTTCTTTGTCTTTTAAGTGGTTTCTGGCTCTAGAATGCAAAAAAGACCTGTGAAAATAGGAACTGCAGACAATCTTGTCCATAGTTTTATTCCCAGTACCTAGCAGACACCTGCTACATACATAGTAGGCAATACAAATAGTTGTTAAACTCATGGTCAAAATGAGGCTGGCCCTGGGGTAGGACGTGAATGCAGACCTTTATAATGGCATGTCTGTAAAGGAAAGCTGAAAACAGGACGGTGTGAGATGAGTTCATTTCTAAAGTGAAGATTCGGTTGTCTCACTCATAGGGGATAAAACTTAGTAAGTGTTACACATTTATTTAAATCTGACAATTTAGGATAGAGGGATATACTTGGGGGTGAATACATGATATTATCTCTTTGGGGTGGATGTACAGAGTTATAGAAAATTCATGGCAACATGTCTACTCGCTTTGGCACTGAATGCAGGCCACATAGGGCCTAGCATGTGTGGGGACACCCTGCCAGAATGTCGTCAGTGAGGCACGCCCATTTTGCATCATTGCCCCATCCAAGTGAGAGATGGAGTTTCTGTTAACGGTAAGGGCTTAGAACACAAGGAAACCATGCGTTATCTTTTAGGGTCTCTCTCTCCTAGTGTATAGGTGAACCAAGGGCAAGCAAGCATAATCTGCTTGACCTGAGGCAGTTTTGACATGGGCCTGAGGAAAAACAATTATTCATAGAGCCCATAGCACATATCAGGTGTCTTCCACCCTTATCATAATTCAGAATCTTCACCAAGATATGTAGGGTCGGTGCTGTCTCCATTTCTCGAGGGAGAAACTGAGTGTCAGTGCTATTGGCCCAAGGCCTCGCTCGGGGTGCTGAAGGGAAGGCTCTCTGACCCCGCAAGCCAGGATCTCTGGCCTGGACTCTTTAATGAGCCCTTGTTATTCCATCGTATCCCATAGAAAGTGACCTCTCCCCTGGTGTTAGGCAGAGTGAGTTGGGGGTCCCTCCTGTTTGGTAGCCACGGACAAGAGCACCAGCACAGGGTGCCTGGAGTATTTGGTTTGGTTTGGTTTTGAATTTTTGCAGTTGTACTATGAGCCAGGTGGCCTGTGTTTTAATTCTAGTTTTACTGTTAACTAATGCAATCCCAAGAAGCGAATTTGAAATCAAACATTCAGAGAGTGTGCAGAGGGTCAGGGTGCTGAACCAGAAACTCTCTACTTTCCAATTCCTAAAATGGACACTTGTGCCTGTTCCTGGTGCTGGGATGAGGCTCAAATTATAACAGTGGGAGCAAAAATGCTTTCAAGAGCATCATGTTTTTTCCAATGGAAGATTGTTTTTTCTCCCATGGACAAAATTATCCAAGTTAACTGAGACACAAATAATTAAGTTTTCATCCATTATTCTTGCAGCAGATCAAAGGTTGGCTTCTGCAGTTTCAAATTTGAAGAAAGCCACTTTCTCATCTAGTGCCCTTTTATTTGCACTTTCTGATTGTCTAATGAATACATGTCAGCAATTTCTTTGCATTAGAGCTGTGTTTTTTTTCCTTCTGGTGGCCTCTTAGAGCTAATTGTGTTTAAGGGGGGAAAGCAGATGTTTAGAAAGCTCATTGGCCTGAACTCATTAATGAGCCCTTCTTATTCCATTGTATCCCATAGAAGAGTGGTAAGCATGTCATTTCTGCTCCCCACCCCTTACTTTTAAATAACTTTGACAAAGACCGACCCGTAGGTCCACACTATAGCTCACCACCAGCCTGCATCAATTTGACTAATGGTGTGCACTTTGTTTTCAGATTCTCTTAATACTTTAAGCACTTAACTGGAGTCTCCGTGCCTTCCACGCTCTAACCTGTGGTTTTGGGCAGAAGCAGCCCCCTGACATTTAGTGCCTTGTCTGGGAGTTGATAAGGCTGCCTGGAGCCTCTCAGCTCCTTTAAGTGCTAAATGTCAAGCTGGAACTGGGTGCCTCCTGCTGAACAATGTGGGTTGTTTTAAAATGATCACTTAATACAAAGAGGTTTCCAAGCACACTAATGCTACGGGTATTTAAACAGGGGAATGGGGTGTCTTTAAAATGCCTTTTTAGTTGGCAACTTAATAATCTCCCTCTTGTTCAAATATTATTTACACCACAGTACATCTGATACTCTCCGAAAGTTAAACAAGCCATTCAGGAAAATGGGATTGAGTTGTGACAAGCTGAATAGAGGCTCTAAAAGGCCTGGAGCTCGTGTTTTCATATATGGTAAGATACACCTCCGCAACTCTTTTGTCGGTCCTGCTCAGGAGACACTCAAGAATTTTACCTGTAGATTCACAGGAAAATGAGACACATCCATTTGCAACTATTAGGCTAGACTTTGAATATAGAAAGAGCAATTTCTGCATAAAACTCATTTCTTTTTTTTTCCTCTCCTTAGTGCTCTGGAAATAAAGAGCTAGAGGAATGACCAGCTATATGTGAATGGTCCATTGGCTGCCTCCCCTACTCCCCCAAAATGGTGCAGAGACACAAGGAAACCATGCGTTATCTTTTAGGGTCTCTCTCTCCTAGTGTATAGGTGAACCAAGGGCAAGCGAGCATAATCTGCTTGACCTGAGGCAGTTTTGACATGGGCCTGAGGAAAAACAATTATTTGTAGAGCCCATAGCACATATCAGGTGTCTTCCGCCCTTATCATAATTCAGAATCTTCACCAAGATACGTAGGGTCGGTGCTGTCTCCGTTTCTCGAGGGAGAAACTGAGTGTCAGTGCTATTGGCCCAAGGCCTCGGGGTGCTGAAGGGAAGGCTCTCTGACCCCGCAGGCCGGGATCTCTGGCCTGGACTCTTTGATGAGCCCTTGTTATTCCATCGTATCCCATAGAAAGTGACCTCTCCCCTGGTGTTGGGCAGAGTGAGTTGGGGGTCCCTCCTGTTTGGTAGCCACGGACAAGAACACTTCTGCTCCTGAAGTCTGGTGGCATTTGAGGAGGTGCTGTGGCCCCCAGGGCAGTGACCTGCCCGAGCCTGGAGCCTCACGGTGTGAAGCTCGTGGACAGTTGCTGCGTCCCCACCCTCCGGCTGTGGTGATCGCCTCGTGCAACTTCCGCTGGTGACAACTTTCCACATACATGTTCTTTCCTATTCTTCCCTTGAACTACTTTCATTCTCAACCATGCGGTGACTCCTATTTTTAATCCTTGACTTTAATGTCTCTAATAAGGTCAGAATATTAGAATCTAAGACCTTTCATTCCTATACTCTGGGAGAGTCTTAAATCCTGAACCTAAATACCCCCTCTCTCTCTCTCACACACATACACACCCCCCACACATACACCAATTTCATCTGAGAAGAGAAACAGTTTCATGATATGTATTCTCTGGCTAGGGCTTCTCAGCATGTAAGATATTAAGAAAAAAGTGGAAAATCTTTTTGGAAAGTCTACGCATTAGATTTTCTATAGGCAAAACCTCTGGTAATGGATGGTGTGAGGTAGGAGAGGTGGAAAGTGAAAGAGTTGTGAACCAGAAGATAGGCGGTCAGCCTCAGGCTCGGCCTTCCCAAAAAACTTGGCCCTAGACTTAGGGGCGTTTGCTTTCTTCTCTGTCAGATAAGGACCACGCAAGTCCCTCTGTCCAGATGCCTGGTGTCACTGAGAACAAAAGCGGGCAGAGTAGTGCACTGTCCTTCAAGACCCAAAATGTGTCACCCTTTGGATCCCCGTTCCCACGTGGATCACTCCAACAGCCCTTGGTGACCAGCAGGTTGTATGGATGGAGGACTCTTAGGCACACCCAGGATGGCCTGTGAATGTTACTGTTACCAATAACAACTCCGTCAGAAAGCCTCCCCTTCAGTGTTGGAGTGTTTTCATGCAGGGCCTCTCACCTGAGCCCCACGGTCAGGGCCCTCTGGCCAAAGCAAAACATCTACCTTCACTATTTTTATGTCCCAAGTGAGCCTCACATTCTCAAGGTTAGGGAGTGTGAGCCTGGATTCCTCCTGGCTCTCAGCCTGGGAGCCTGGGTCCCTTCTTTCACACCCACGACTGGACGAGGAGTTGCAAGCGACTTGGGGTGTGCAGCCCTGCCTTTCTAGCTCCTCAGGCCAGGGCTCAGGGTCACTTTCCTAGCTCAGCAAGGTAAAGGGACATACCAGTGGTCCCAAGGAGTGGAGTGCTGGTTTTGCGGCTAAGATCAAGGCCCGGGACTCCTTGCTTCCAGGCTTCTGGTCTTTCTAGATCAATATACAATGAGGTTTGTCCAGAAAAAACTCCAGCTGTTGTTAATATAATGAGAATGGTTTACATGACATTGATGTAACCTGGCAGCCAAGGAGAGTGGACTGGAATGCACATGTGTAAACAATGACAAATTCACTTTACTAGTCAGTGAGGGCAGTAGATGCTGTAGTGAGCATGTGTACTGTGTGGCTGTCACACTCAAAATGACTGAGCGAGTAGAGCAACAAATCTGCATCAGATTTTGTGTTAAGCTTGAACATTCCTTTGCAGAAACTATCTGGATGATTCAGAAGGCTTTTGGGGACAATGCAATGAGTGCAGCATAAATAAAATGTGGCACAAATGCTTCAAAGATGGTCGAGAATCTGTTGAAAATGATCCACATTCTGAAAAGCCTGCAGCAAGCAGATCACCTGAAAATGCTGAATGTGTACAGGCCAATCAACAAAGATCGGTGACTTACAGTGGGAGAACTAGAAGCTGATCTGGGGATTCCAAAAACTACTGTGTCCAGTATTTTGACACAGGATCTTGGCATGAAATGTGTGGTGGCAAAATTTGTTCTGTGGCTTTTGGTACCAGAGCAAAAGGAACATTGTGCTGCAGTTGCTAATGACTTGATTCAGACCGCTACCAGTGAACCAGATTTCTTCAAGAAGGTATATAACTTTGGAGGGAACTGAGGCATCATTGTCCTATGTACAATGTTTCTTGTATACTGTACCTTCTTCAATAAATGTCTCTATTTTTCATATTATGTGGCTTGATATTTCCTGGACAGACCTTGTGTAGCATCACTGCAGACACTGTGGCGAGAGTGTGAAGTCCCTGTGGCCTCAATTTCATCATCAGGAAGCTAGGACAAACACTGAATTAGTAATGGGAGGAAAAGCAGTGTTCTGTCAGGAAAGAGGGCAATTTTCTACTTGTTGGCACCTAGCAGAGGCCTCCAGCGATGGCTGGCAGCCTTTGAAAATCCTTCCCAGATGCTGGCATGAGAATTGCCAGGCCTCTGTGGAAGTCATTTGATCCTGGGGGCCTGGGGAGCCATTATGAAAGTAGTTTCAACAATCCCGATGGCACCAGATCTGTTTCCAGTTTACAAACCAGGTAGGAGCAAACCCTACAGGCACTGCCTTCTCATGGTGGAACTGCTGCTATGGAATCTCAAGGGAATGGTGTGTGGTGTCAGCCTGCGGCCTTCCACCCTGAAGATGCAAGATGACAGTCCTTGTTTTGCATCTACACCTGGGCACACACCAGTGCCCACACTATGAAGCAGCAGGCCAGGCTGGACTCTGTTCTGCTGCCCACATCTGTATCCCATCCATTGATGCTGCCCAGGCAATATTGCTTCAATCCACGCTTCTTCAGTCTCAATGTATCAAAGAGCAGATACTTGAGTTCCTTTTGTTAAGTTTCCCAGAGCCATGGCCTGCCTGGCCCAGGCCAGCCACGTCCAGTGGCCTGGGAATGTAGATGGTGAGCATGCAAGGGTCACCATGGTGGGTCCAGGTCACCATTTAAGATTGAAAATCAACTCTGCTCAACTCGTTGAAGCACATTTCTGTGTAAAGCATTAACATAGGGTGACTTTTAATATTAAGATGCAAGAAAAGATTCTATGAACATGGTTAAAAATTCTAGCATCATTGATTCATTGCCCTGATGATTCTCCTTGGCCCTGAAAGTTGTTTTGCCCTCACTTGGGCAAATAGCTCTAACTCTAAGTAGGGTAGGCGTCACTTTCCATTCATTCTATCTCCTCGGTGTCAGCCTAGGCACCAGAGAGGCACAATGTCTCTTTTATAATTTTTCTTCAGTGGCCCAGTGCTGCCAGCAAGAAAAATTATAGCCTCTCCCATCACTAAATCCAAAAGTCTGGTCCAATGACCTTTGCTTGGAGACTCAATTTCTCACCACTGCACCAAAAAATCCAGCAAAGGGCTTTGATCATGAAAAGCATTAAAAGAAAACAACACATAAAACAAACAAACAAGTCAGCCCAGCCCAGCCTGGGTAAAGGGCGTCTCCTTTCATGTGGTTTCCTTTGCGCCTGCATGCTGTGACAGGTTCAGGATGTCTCCGACTGCAGAACACTGAGATCTGATGTTTGAAGAGAGTGAAGCTGACTGCCCGGCACAGAACTGTATTCAGAATCCGCTGCAGGGCCCCAGCCCTTCCTGGCAACCCGCCTCACCCCACCCGCTGCCCCGGCTGGCAGCTCCCATTCCTTTGAGCTCATCATTACAGGATGGTTCCTGTGGCACATTCAAGTGACTGTCCCAGAGCACAGCAAAGGTGAGAGTGAGTGAGGTGTGTGCCAGCAGGACAGAGTGCTCTAAGTGCCCACGAATGTCCCCTGATACCTTTGCAGCTGCTGTGGTCTTGTGTGTTCCTTCTATGCTTTCTGCTCCAGACCGCTTTCCCTCAAAGATGTTCGCAGCAGGGACTTCAGCTGGGTTGATCAAGGGTTTCCAGGAGCCTGAGCCAAGAGTGGCAAGGATAAGTGAGGACTCCACCAAATTTTACAGTCCTCAAATTGAGGAAGATTTTGAACTGGTGTCTAGTTCTGTGACAAGTGTGTGTGGTAGCATGTAAGCGTAAAAACTTCCCTAAACAGGGGACACACATCTTTGTTTAGATACACATATGAGAACATGATGTCCCAAATGGAAGATAAGCATTGGTCCTTTCTTGCCACCCTGTGTTTATGGTTAACTTGAGGTACCTTGGCATGGCATATGCATCGGGTAAATGCCCTCCATGGGGTGGCGGAGCAGCTTTGTTGCCCATGAGACCAGGCACCCTTCTTTCACAAATATCAACCTCCTAGAGACTCTCAAGTGTTGGAGGAAACTCTTCAGCAGAAGGAGGTCCTACCTGAGCAGGTGGAGACATGAGTCCATGGGACAAGGGTTATTGTTGATGTTTTCCTACCTGAGTCCCCAGACCCTTGAGTCCTGGGGAAGTGCCAGTTACAAAAATATCCTAAGCCAATGACCATGCCAGTCAAGTGTGAGAAGCCATGGTCCAACCTGGACCATTGGGTTAGACATGTTCACTTAAGTCCATAGTACAACTGAGAGTGAAAGAACATTAAAGCGGGACTCTGCTGCAGAGGCCACAAAGACTCTTCACAATGGAAGTGATGGCAAGCATCCCCATATCCCAGGAGACAGTAAAACTGCATGAGGGGAAAATGAACTCTAGCCCATGAAAGATGAGGAACTATAAGAGCTGGAAGAGGAAGATCTTTACACAGAAAAGTACTGGTGTTTTAATGCAAACCCCCAACTGGGTGAAGAGAAAGAGGACTTCCCCTCAAGTCAAGGCAAGTGATGGGGCTGGGCCTCAAGAGGACTCTGTGAAGATGGACGTGTGTCCTCTGGAGTTTGGAGGATGGATATTTGATTCTCTCCATCAGTCAAGTGTGAGGGACCATAGCTTTGCCCAACAGCACCCAGAGTTGATTTCACTGGGATGTGAGTGTACTTCTATTATCAACATGGCAAAAACACTTGTGTTTTTCCCATGGGTCTAATGGGTCATCTTGAAAGGAATCTGCCTTAGAAGGAAAATTCTAGTGGAGGGGTCAAGGGACACAGGAGAGTAGTGGAAATCCAGAAATCCAGGGCCTGCCTGCATCAAGGAATCCAATCCCAGGTAGAGGCTCCCAGCCAGAGAAAGGGCGTGCTGATGCATCTGCTCACTGGGAGCCCGGGGCCAGAGGAGACCTGCAAGTGGGACTGCCCTAGGCCTACTCCTCTCACTCCTGGCCCGGCCAGGGAGGGGCCGGAAATGGGGGCTGCTGAGAGAGGACGAATGGAGCAGAGACTCAAAGAAACCAGCCATCCCCACCTCCCTCCCTGCAGGCTTTAGGAGGGGAAACACTTTAACTTTCAATAAAGTTTGGGGTTTTTATAACTACACAAGTCTGAACATTTTAATTGCTCAAATGAGATTGTGCATGGGACTAACGTGCTTGGAAAAGCTATGAGATATGCTTAAGATTTCATTTAGGGACATTAAAGAACTAATCCTCAGAAAGACTTTAATGAAGACACTTGGGGAATTTTTTTTTTCTCCTTGCACCTAGTTAAGTTCTGCTCATTCTATAAAATACTTACACTCTGAAAAGAAATCTTCTCATCTATTCTTCACAATGATCATCCTGACTGATAAAAGAAAAAGAAAGTGGCCGCATTAGTTTGTTAGGGTTGCCATGGCCATGTACCCCAGGGTGGGGCCTTCACCAGAAGAAATCCGTTGTCTCGCAGTTCTGGAGGCTGGAAGTCTGAGACCACGGTCTCGGCAGGCTTGGTTCCTTCTGAGGCCTCTCTCCTTGGCTCGCAGAAGGCTGTCTTCTCCCTGTGTCTTAGAAGTTTTCTTTATGTCTGTCTGTGATTAAATTTTTTCCTCTTCTTTTTTTTTTAAAGATTTTATTTATTTACTTTCAGAGAAAGAGAGGGAAATAAACATCACTGTGTGGTTGCCTCTCATGCATCCCAAGCTGGGGATCTGTCCAGCAACCCACGCATGTGCCCTGATTGGGAATTGAAAGGCGACCCTTTGGTTTGCAGGCTGGCACTCAATCCACTGAGCCACACCAGCCAGGGCACTTTCCTCTTCTTATAGGGACGCCAATCACACTGAATTATGGCCCACCTCATGACCTCATTATAACCTGATTACCTCTTTGAAAACCCTATGTCCAAATACACATACTTTCTCCATCACTATTTCCATTTCTCGATAGAAGAATTTTTCAATGATTTTACTAGCCCTTCAACTATAATTTTTTGAAAAGTTAGAAATATGATTCATAAAAATACAGAGTGAGTACATTTAAAAATTATATTAATTCATTAATAAAGAAATCAGTAAGATGATAAAGCGAATTCCAAGAGCACTTTGAGGATCAGGCCATTTATATATATATATATATATTTTAAAGTTAGGATAAGATTGCTAGGTTAGATACAAAACTGGTTAATGTCCTAGAGGCAGGTAAAACTGTAATCTTTGGGATTATCTCATTCCTGCACAGAAATCTACAAGTTAACAGGCAACTTTACAGTGTTTGTGTTTTAATCAAATAATAAATAGTAAAGTCAAACACAGGTACATTTTCCTAGATAGTTACATGATGTGCAGGAAGGCTTATAAAATGAGCTCCAGTATGAAATTGAAGAGACACATCACCTCCATTCATTTTATGCCCAAATTTTTAATAATGTGTCTGGACATTCGACGTGGGTGGTTCCTTCCAACACTGGTGCCTCTCAGTCCTGTCTTCATCTCCTCTGATGACCTCATTCCCCATTTTACCCCTGTCGTACCTCCCAACTGTTCTTGTCTCCCAAACCACATCATAATCACTATGGCCTCTCCATAATCTCAGTTGCAAGCATCCCATTTTCAAACCACTGTCTCCTATTTTTCCAACGCATTCCCTCTAGTTTTCTAACTTCAATTTTCCAGCTACGGTAGGAACTATAATCCATTGGTCCCATCACCTCTGCGTGTCTCTTCTCAGCCTCTTGTCCTCACATACCTCTTTATCCAGTTTAAGTCCCAGGGTCAATCAGTATATGCACTCCCTTCGAGAGACTCTCAAATGCTTTGCTCATCCATTGCTTTGTCCCACACCCCTGCTTAAAAACACAACGATAATGAACGCAGCTCTTCTCTTACTTTGTGCCTGTCTCTATGCAGCTAAATACTGCTGGCAAAATTAGCAGCATATTGACTTCTCTCACTTGAAATTCATGATCACTAACCTCATGTGGACTCCTAGCATTGCTAGCTAATCAGACTACATTTCTCAGCCATGTCCATTCTTATGCCCATTTTTCTAAATCAGGGATTGGTGAGCTTCTTCTGTAACAAGACAGGTAGTAAATGTTTTCGGCTTTGTAGGCCATTACATCTATCTGACAACTACTCAGCTTTGCAGGCACATTGTGGAAGCAGCCACAAACCATGCAGAAATGAATAGTGGTGGCTGGTAATTTGCTAATTACCTGTGCTTTAGATAACAAAAGCATTTCTTCTCTCTCTTCAAATTTCCAACACCTCCTCCACCATTCCCACTCTCCACTGAAGTCCTATTCTACTGAGAAAGAGACACAAGCAGGAAAGAAAGTCCATGAGCTCTCATCACCATATGTACCCACCTCCATGCTCCTGTATCCATTTGCCTCCTCTCTGGTTCCTGTGGATGCACTGATTTGCTCAGGTGAAGGCCAGCCCCTCCACCAGGCACAGCGCCCCCATTGCTCTTCTGGACTCCTGGATATTTCTGCAGGTCTTGTGTGATTTCTCTTTTCCTCACCAGTCCTCCCTCCCTATTGAGTTGTCCCTGTCAACACACAAATATAATCATATATCTCAACTTCTTGACTTCTCTTTCCCTTCTAGCTACTGTCTCATTTCTCTCCTTTTCTTTGAAGCAAAAATCCATGAGCTCATCTATTTTTCTGTCTGATTTCTATCCTCTGGTTCTCCTATCAAACCACTGTGACCACATTGTTATCCAATCTATCACTCGAGTGAAACTACTCTGTCGGAGATCCTCTGTGGCTCCACGTTGCCAAGCCCAGTGGTCATTGTCTGTTCACAGTTCTCTCAATCTACCACAGCATCGACACTAAAAGTGTTTTGTTTTTCACTTGGCTTCCAGGACATGAGACCCTTGGGTTTCTTCTTGTCTTTTTGGCTGCTCCTGTGAACATTCCAGGCATCTTCCCACTTCAGAGACTTTGCTCTTGCTCTCTGCTCCCAGTGCCACTGCCCAGGCAGCACGGGCTTCTCTCCTTCACCCTCTGTTACTGGAATGCAACCTTCACCCTCTGTCGCCTTCTTAATGAGGCTTGTTGTGGCCACTGACCCAAAAATCACAAGCTCTGCTTTCCCAACACTTCCTAGTCCCCCTCTATGCTTTGCTTTTTTACTTAATACTTAGCTCCATCTAACATACTCTTTTATATATTAATCATGCCATGCTTCTCTCATTAGTGTCTGCTTCCAAGAATGTGAAATATTTAACTATATCTTGCATAGGCTTTGTAAAGATCAAATGAAGGGGATCTTTGTTAAAATCTCAAGACAGAAGATTTGTTACGACAGCTGCTGGTATACTGAGGAAACTGAAGAAAGGCCAGGTTAGTCCATGGGCTTCTTTTTTGAACTTTTTATTTAAAAAATTAGGAAGTAACTGGACTCTTTTCAAATATATTCACCTAAGGGGATGCAGACTTCTTTTTATTGTATCTTCTGATTTTTTGAGTCTTTAAAATTCTTCCAAATTTCGGGTTAGCAAGTGTGAGACTCCTCTGCTCGGATTCTTTCTGGGAATTGAAGTGTGATTCCTGTGGCTCGTTTTTGAAATCATATTCTAGACAAGAACTTGGCTTCCAAGTTCTTCCATGCAATTCTGGAATTATCTTTCTATGGCTTCAAAAACCCTATTTAGTGCTAATAAACTCTGTCCATGGATATTTAAATTTTCCACAAGGAAAATTTAATTCAAATTGGCTATGTCTGTTTATGTAACAAGTCCATCTCAGAATAGGTTTCTCTTCCTTCTGAGTTTGTTTTGGGGTATGGATGTGAGATTCTGGCTGGCTCCTCTACAGCAAAGCCTATTTTCCAGGGCCATTTTTGTTGGCAGAAACTTTGTTATGCCAATCTCAATGGACTGATGAAATTGTGTTGAAAATAATCTTGAAAGGTAATCAATAATGCAGGTCTGACTTTCTGTAGATCAGTTTTCTCACTCCCCATCTAGCAATCCAGACTGTCACCCATAACTTGACACCAGTAAACATTTTTTTTTGTTCTGGTAAAAAGAGGAGCCCAGGCAGCAGAAAAGGAAAAAAAAGAAAGGCTGACTTCAAGCTGGAGTAGCAAACATGTTTTCACTCAAATATCAGAAAGAAGGGAATAGGTTCCATGGAAAACCAAAAGCCTGCCTTTGTGAGTGTGATGTGACCCCTTCAGGGGGCCAGCTGGGTGGACTGCCCCTGGTTGAGCCACACCCTCCCGCTCCATCCTGGACCTGCTTGTTCCTGGTGCTGAGGACACCTCCTGGAGCAGGAGCACCTGTGGCGTGAGTTGGGTCTCCAGGGATGCAACCAACCAATCAGTTCAGTGAAAGGACTGCTCAAAGTGGTTGTGTGATAATGACGACAATGATGATGATTTGGGCCCAATGAACCATTTGGTTGACTACATTTTTTCAGTTTTCAGTAATTGCCAGCAGTGATTTTTCTGAAAATTCTAACACCAATTTTCTTTTTGTTCTTTTTTCTTAAACTTATTGGGGTTTTATTAATATTGGTTAATAAAGGTTTATAGGTGTTGGGTGCACAATTCTATAAAACACCATCTTGTATACTGTATTGTGTGTTCAGCACCCCAAGACACGTCTCCTTCCATCACCACTTATCCCCCTCATACCATTTTCTGATGAAACAAAGATGGTCCTTCAGTTGAGCCCTGTTGAACCCATTAACAGACTGATAAATTCTCCAGGTTTTCTTTAACCTTGCCACCTAATAAAAGGTTATAGCATGCCATTTGTGAGTAACAGGTTTGCCTACCAGATTCTGAAAATGGAATGTATTTCTTATGGTCTGCATCAGCAACAGAAAGCAGTGCTGCTCAACTTAAAAGGAAGTTATTAGGAAGGTCCTGCTGCAATGAGGTACCAGAGGAACCAGGATTGGGAGCAACCAGGTTGAGGAACACAGAAACAAAAGGAGCTCCAGAGGGACAAGAAGCAGGAAGGGGAAAAATCTCATGATGCAAACAATCTGGTCCAGAGGTCGCAACAACAATAAATGGCCTCTCACATTCTTTTCTTTCTCTGTCAGTCTTGAAGTCTAAAGCCGCAGTAGTCTCCTTTGGTAAACACTGAAACATATTTGTGTGGGAGAGGGTGAGAGGAAGAACCTGGATCTCTCAGATTTTGATAATAGAAGAAGTATTTTACCATCAATATTCCACCCCCTAGAGGAGTGTTGTTAGGAAAATGAGTAGATGCTGGCCACTCAACATAATTCTTTATGTTACAGCACTATAGGACCAAGACCTTGAGGGTACAAATCACTTATATCATTAAAGCAGAACTATAAACCTACATACATTAATTCTTAGTAATGCCCTACAGATAATGAGTGCATTTTCAATACTTAACAATATTACCAACCTGTTGCTATATAACAAAAGTACCCCCAAACTTTGTAACTAAAAGCAACACATATTTATGATCAGTTTCTGTGGGTCAGCAGTCCAGGCATGGTTTAGTGGGGTGTTCAGCCTCTGGGTCTCTCCCAAGGCTGCAATCATAGTATGGGTCTGGACTGGGGAAAGATCAGCTTCCAAATTCACTGACTTGATTGTTGATGTGATTCCATTTCTTGGGGACTGAAAAAACTAAGGCTCTCAGTCCCTGCTGGTGTTGACTGGAGGCTATGCTCAGGTGTTTGCCACACAGGCCTCTCCGACATGTCAACTGGCTTCATCAAATCCAGCAAGAGAGTCTGCTAGCAAGAGAGGGGTCACGGTCTTTTGTAACCTCATCACAAAAGTGATAGTCCCTCTGTGGTGCTGTGTACTATTGGTTGGAAGCAAATTATTCAAGGAGAGGAGATTATCAAGGATGTGAATATCAGGAATGGATTTGAGGGCACCTTAGAGGCTGCCTGGCACATAAACACAATGATTGTGTTATATTAAATGGTATTAAGCAGATGAGTGTCTGTCAATAGATTGATGAACTGTTCTGGGTTTGTGTGCAGATGTTTGAATCCCACATCAGCCACGGGAGTCAGGAGACAGTCTCCAGCAGTGGGAACAGGCAGTTCTTAGAGTGATAAGGAAGTTTGACCAGAATACTGATTCCCCTCGGGGCTCTAACCTCTACTGGCCTCCAGAACCACCAAGAAGCTCGGCCCATAGAGCCAAGCTTTCAAAGCCTTGAAACCCCAGGGTCTTTTCTGGAAACTTGAGTTCAACTAAGTCCTTTGAGCCCACATTTCTTCCATGTTTGCTTAAGTAAGATACAAGCTCCTTCAGTTATCTCACTTCTCCTGCACTTTCGTATTCATGCGATTCTACCCTTCCTCTGCCATGCCCCAACCTCCCTCCATTCCCACCTCTGGACCTCTCTTCTTCTTTGCAAATCTAAGCTCCATGGTAAACAAATTATTATCCTTAGTGTTCTCCCAGATATGGGCTGTGTCTGGAATGCTCTTTTCTCCCCAGAGTAGCTCATTCTGCTACTCTCAGCATAATTAGTATTGTCACAGGAAAGCTTCCCATGACTGTCAGGCCAAGTTAGATAGGTTCTCATGTTTTGTATATAATCATACTGCACACTAGAGTTTTTCTTATTCCACTAGCCACAGCTCTAAATGGCTACTTTGGTTATTTTGGGGACTTCATCAGTGCTTTCCCTGGACTGTAAATCCATGAGAACAGGAACTGTATGGACTTCACTGATCATTGCATCGCTGTCTGGCCCGGTGGTCTCAGAAATCACAGGAGGATGGAGCATTGTCTCTTTTCTTATACTAAACAAATATTTTAGCGTTCCATTCCCCTTCCTGTATTTTAGAAAACTGTTTTTTTTTTTTTTTCTCTAAGGACCCAGTTACCCAGCAAACCACTAGGGAGAAAGATACTTATTTTCGTGAGAGCCAGGGGCCAGCAGGCCTTTTTATTTCCCACCTCTCTGCAGAAGTGCCCCCAAAACCGTCATTCATCCACTTCCATGGGAAAAGCACCATTCCTTTGAAAGTACCAACTTTCCACCATTCGTAACCTCTCCCGGCTGTAATCTTTGGGCTTCTTAGTCACTTGCTTTTAGTCATTAAACTCTTTATTACTTCACATGCATTGTCTTCTCCTGTACCCCAAATGCTGCACTCAGTACTTCCAGGACTTCTATATTCACTTACCCCGCAGGCCCAACACCTCAGAGGAGAACAACAAAGCAGGTCTGCAGAGGCCACGTGGAACACCCAGAACCTCAGCTCACTCACCCTTGACCTCTCCCACTCCAACAATGGCCACCTTCCCTCCAATTCATCCGACACCACCCATGGCCACCCTGGATGTTCTAATCACTTAGAACTCTTCCGTCACTGAAACCTTAAACTTGTCTTCCTCCACTTTTCTTATCACCACCCTTGCACTTCTGGTCTTCTCACTTCTGGATCATCACACTCTCTCTTCTTTGATCTCATTAAAGTATCCAATCTCTTGCACCTTTGTCGCAACAGAAATTCATTTCATTCATTTATTTGATCTATTCCATCTATAGTGGATCACTTGGTGGGGGCTCTACGGTCAGACGCCATCAATCTGAATCTACCTAACATGGCTGACAGCTTTGTGATTTAAGATATTTAGCTTCTCTGAGTTGCTACTTCTCCATCTGAAGGTGAAGACAACAAAATTATGTGTTTCATAGAATTGTTGAGGATTAAATGAAATAATAATGAATGCAAAGAACTTAGTGGAATGATGAACATTTAATAAGTGTGAAATAAAGTGTGTTGATACTGGTCAGAATGGTGGTGGTGGTCAGTGTCTCATCAATATCCTCTACCCACTTTCTCCATATACCTAATGCAATCTATGTCTGCATCCTGCCTCCGCTCATTTATTAAGGCTTTGCTCCAACAAATATCTCCTAATTTAGCTATATGCTCTCTACATGATTCTGAGCATACAGCATGGTCCAATCTTACCCAAATTAAAGAAAAAAAAAAAAAGAAACTTTCCTCAAGTCTACATCTCCTTTATCTTTAAAAAAATTTCTCAATGAAAATTCTTGACTCTGTTTTTGTCTTAATTATTCAATCGAAACTGATTTTACTGAACTCACTACCCTCCTCCCAGCTTTCTAGAAAGGGCAGTCTTTCCTTGGCCATTAGATAGATATAGGGGCCACAATGTCCCAGGGTAATGGAGACCACTCTCCTCACATCTGTGACAGAGACAATCTGCTCCAAAGTGGTTGTGACTTTCTCAGTAGAGAAACCTACAAATGGCTGGCATCTTTTAAAGAAGATAGATTTCTCTCCCTCTCTCCCTCCACCCTTCTCTCTCTCTCTCTCTCTCTCACACACACACACACACACACACACGCACACACACACCCCTTTGCCCAGTCCTTGAATCACTGTAGTATAACAGCAACAGGCCACTTTTTTTTTTATCACTTCTTCCACCTGACAGGGCATCTCTTGATATTTACTTTGACTCAGTTGAGTGCTTGTGTGTGTGCGTGTGTGTGTGTGTGTGCGTGTGTGTTAGGAGGTGGGAAGGAGGACAGGGACAGAATCCCAGCCTCGCTGTAGCGGAGCTGCTCTCAGTCAACCATAAAGATGGCACAACCACCCCACCCACCTTATTGAAATCTTACTCAGCCCCCCTTGAAATCTTTCCCAGACACTCTGGCCTGTGCTTAACTTACTTTAAAATCACAGGATGGGAAGGAGGCACCCAGGTCAAAAGCTGACTGTGGTCACATTTTTTGTTTTGTGCCCAGACAGTGAGCCCTTTGAGCAGGAACCATGCCCTCCGCTTTTCACTTTTTGCCCTTTCAGTCCTAGCACTCCACACTGAGCACAGCAGGGGTTTAATTAAAATTTGCTGATAGATTAATTGCATCCGTTACCTGGTCCTGTTGTAAGGGCTGAAGCCTGTCTCTTTTAGGCCTCACCCTCCAGCTTTGGAAGTCATCCTAGCTACACAGCAAGAGAGGAAGCTGAAGCCTTAGACCCAGAACCACCTGCAAATCTCCCCATTGTCATGGTCAAAGACAGAGGGGACTGAGGCTTTGCCATTCTTTTTCCCAGATTCACTGCTCTTGGGCCTTCACAATGCTCCTGGCTCACTCATCTGGTGGCCCGTGCTTCTCTCAGCCTCAGGTGCTAATACCCTCCCTGTCTCCAGACACTGTGGCTTCTATATTCAGTCAACCTCTTGTCCTCCTTTTCCTGCCTGAGCCTTCTAGAGGGTAAGAGCTGGGGCTAGGAGCTTCCTTCACGTGGCACAAAGACTCTGGATTGGAGATCAGGAGACCCAAGGCCTGGCCCTGGGTCTGATACCAGGCTCAGAGACTTGTTCCTGCCCCCACCCCACCCACTACTCCTTTCCAATGAATAGCATCTGGATCTGCACTTAGGCTGTGGGAACGGGAAAGGATCTAAAGTCCAGACCCATGTTGCCTGAGGTCTTTGCAAATCATTAAGATCCCTGTCCCTGCACCTGGAGATTTGAGTCTAGTGGGCCAGGGAGGAGCCTGGAACGTGTGTAGATGTGAACAGACAGTCTTATCAGGAAAGTATGGGAACGCTGGTTTAGATGACTCTGCAGTCGTGACCAGCTCTGACAGGGCCCCACTCAGGTGCCCTAAAACAGCCTTTCCCCCCAGCAGTCGGGGTCACACCTGCACAATTTTTACACGTTTATATACCCCGCAAACTTGATCGCTTCATATTTTTCTTCAAGTTATCCTGCATGAAAAAATGTTCTTTAGCTTGTTATCTGTAAAATCATGGCTTAGAGGTGCTATTTCCCTTTCGTATATATTACTATGAACATATAATTCAAGTTAAAAATGTTCATTCCTATACCAACAAAAATGACTTCAAGCATCATCCCACCAGAATATGTATTTTGAATAAGAGTTTAAAATATTGGTTAATGTTCTAAGAACAGTTCATTTAGTTGGCATCCCCTTTTCACCCTGCAATCAGGATGCTGCAGCCTATAATCCAGGCTGGATAGGGGGTGGGGGTGGGACAGGGGTGGGGGGTGGGCGGTGGGGTCTGGGCAGTTTCCAGAAGCTTTGTGCTCTGCACTCAGGGCCCTTATCTCTGAATGAAATGTTCAGCACGAATGAGGCTGACACAGAATAGCTCTGTTTAATCACACTCCCTAGTGGAGTTCCTGGTGTCGTTACTCTGGGAAAAGAGCAATGCACACTGACCGTGGTGTTACAGAGCAGAGCTCCCGGTAGTACCGAACCCCTGTGTCCTTCCACTTCCACACACACGTACACATGCACGCACACACACACAGGGCCTGTGTGTAAAAGAATTCCCAGTTAAGGTAAGCAGGATACCTTAAAAGCCAAGCCTTATCTCTGCTCCCCATCGGGCTCCCTTGAAAGAGCCCGCTGTCTGGCTAGTAGTTCTCTAGGAATCTGTTTTCTTTGTGGCAGCTGCTGAACCTAATGAATCAAGCCAATAAACCATTTTGACAGCATCTGCTTTTTTTTATTCCTCCTCTTCTCCAATCCCAGCCCCAATCTAAAAGGCTCAGACATCATCCCCTCCTGCCCCTGCCCAGCAAGGCAGTTTCTGTAACTTGTTAATGGTGCCATTCTCCAACAAATGAAGGCCTTGGCAGGGGCCCAGAGGCCAGGGATCAGTTCTGCTTTCCAATCTACATGTTGCCCAAGGTCTTTGCCAAACTTGGGGCACCCCTGCCGGTAGGGTACAGGGTGCCTGGCGGACTGGCTGCCACAGATCTGCCCTCCCGTTGTCGGCCACCACCTCTGATACTCAACCATTTGTTTCTTGAGCCACGTTTTAGTCTTTGGTGTTTTCTATCCAAACTTTAATCCCCAGAGAGACGTACCTCAACCTAATACCGCGCAGTGTGAGTCAGTGCCCGGCTAAGTCACAGGGACAGAAGAGACTGTGTTACCTGGAGGGCAGGTGGAGCCTGGGAAGGGAGCGAGGTGAGGGGTTCTGGTGGCCAGCCTGGGCTAGGCAAGTGCCACCTAGCAGTGACACCACGGACGGATTGTCTTTGTGAGGATGGCCTGAGGCCTGTGGGGAAGAAGGAGCTGCTAATTTTGCGGGCTTTTGTGTCTATTTTTAAATGTGGAGAAAATATGAAGTTTTGGTCATTGCTATTCAGGTGAGTTCTGCAATTTCTAAGACAGTCTTTCGACAAGATACTAAGACAAATAATAAACGGTATTCATATTCTATGGAGGAACTTACATACTGGCATTGCAAAAGGCAGATATACCCCAAAAAATGGAAGATAGGAAGGAAGGATAGCATGAAAGGAGGAAGCAAGGGAGGGAGAATGGAAAGAAGGCAGGGAGGACCAAAAAAAAAAAAGAAAGAAAGAAAAACACATCTTGACTCAAGGTTCAAACTCATCTTTACCACAATAGAGACAGAGATGCCCTGGGAATTCAGAGGAGGAAACCACTGCTCCTATCCACTGGGGATGAGGTGAAGCAAAGCTTCCAGGGAACACTGGCAGATTTGCTCTGTTTCTCTATCCAGCTTCTTCAATTAATTTTCTATATGCAATTATTTATCATCTATTTATTTATATATCTCTCTCTCTATCTATCTACCTGTTTATCTATCTTTCTCAGTAACTCTGACCAAGCCCTTTTCTCACTCTCTAAAGTAAGTATCTTCCCACTGAAGTTCTGCCTTTAGAACTATTAAATTAAGTAAGCAAGGAGGCCATTAGACTGAACTGGTTCTAACACCTTAGCAGCCTACATAAGCAAACTAAAACCTAAGCCTGTAAATCCCTCAAGGTTAAGAAATCAAATTCGAAGGACAGCCAGTTACAAATGACCACCTAAGCATTTCCCAAATAATGTAACCACTTAAGCTATAGCCCGTCAGATAATGTCCTGGTTTCGCTTTTGCCTCTTTTCTGTAAAAGTCTCTGTTCTAGCTCTTGTCAGTGGAGCACTCTTAATAATTTCTGGTTTGCCACTGCCCAATTTGAGTCAATTTTTGCTCAAATAAACTCTTAAAAATGTTAATATGCCTCGGTTTATCTTTTAACACTATGCAAGGCCTCTTTCTCCCTCTAGACCTGGCTTCTAGGCCTTACTCCATCCTAATTATCAGTATTTCTCCTGTCTGGCATTACAACCAAATGCACCCACCGTCTTCAGCCATTTTATACTTCCTGAGAGACACACCTGTAGTCACTCTGTTCTCGTCACTAAGATTCCACTTTATGATTTGCCGAAAACCAGCTTATTTACAAACCAGCTCAGTGGCCAATTTCACCTTGAACACTTCCCGAAGAACTCCAGTCGAAAGAGTTCTGTTGCTGCACTTAAACTTTATTAAAAATATTTTTGTGGAATATCTTTTCCCTCCCACACTAAGGCCTTTTGAGAGAAGGAGTTGTGATTTTCCTCAGGTTCTCTATCTTGTAACCCGCCTAAAGCACAATGTCTAGCAGAATACCTTGTATATAATGGACACTTAATGTGGGTTTGCTGTTTTAACTAGGAAATCTCCCCAGAAAATTAGGCAGTCTTACATTTTTATGACAGTAATAGAGAAATAGTCTTTGGGGGGACTCGAATTTAATGCGGAGGCCCCACCTTCAGTTGAGTTTTGGGACCCTGGGGCTGGAGGGCACGGCCCGTGGCAAGAGACTCCTTAACGAGTCTGTGAGTGACAGCTGCTGGCCTGGGGGCTAGATGTCTAGGCTGTAAGAATAAGGAGTAGTCACACAGTGCCCCTTCCACATGGAGGTCTACCAAATGCTGGCTGGGGAGGTTATCAGGCCCAGGGTGAGCAAGACAAAGGAGGAAAGGGAAGGAGCAATACCTATCCTTGACTTTGAGGTAGGTCCTGTCTAGTACCACTCCTACCAGGGCCCTGTTCTCAAGGCCTTGTTGGGGCTCCTGCCACATCCCAGCAAGCACAATGCCAGGTGCATGGTGGGCAGCCAGGTAATAATAAATTAAACATACAAATGGGCTTGATGTGTGAAGTAAACTCAGAGGTCAGGGCTGCTCCTTTTATCTGTGCCCAGACTGTTGAAACTGTCTCCACAGGAAAAGCTGGCTATGGCCATTACCAAGTTAGTAAAATCACAGAGATCCTGACTTGTGTTCACTAACATGGGCTTCCATCAGCATTTACCCTCAGAACATAATACTCCAATGCAGAAGATGGAGATCCAAACAATAATGCCCATAAAGTAAAGGGCCCTTTATCTATCTGCCTGGTACTCACCTAGACATTCACAGGAGAGGTGCTGGCATGTCACTGATTCTGAAACAGCAGTACATTTGTGCCCCGACTGAGCAGTGTCCAACATTGGCTGTGATCATTATTTTTGTCATAAAATAGTTAAGCCAAGATCATGTTCCTGGAACCTGAGAAGTCACTAGTCTTGGAGTAGGAGCAGAAGTTAAGCTTGAAGAGGGGACATAACGCCCACAGGGAAGTACAGTTGACAGTAAACTGGAAGATAACCATCAACATGCCATTTGGGAAGATTTTAAATGTACAAGTTGCATGAACAAAGGCTTCAAGAGAATATGGTCCATCAAGCCCTAGGGTTGGTAGGAAGCAGAGAAGGAGAGGGAAGATCAGGTTGAGAGGTATGTTCGTGTAGGGCTCACATCCCAGTATTATAACGTAACTGAAAAAGCAAGTAGGATTTCAGAGGAAGCAGCTGCACCGCCACCATGGTTAGACTTTACCTGCTGTGGCGGGCTCCCTCCTGAGAGGAGCGGCAAAACAACACAGCTGGGCATGTGGGCAGAGCTGCTGAGATTATCTGCAGCATTCTGCGGACCATGAGTGCACTAGGCTATGAGCTCAGGAGCAGGAGGGATGAGCCTAGTTGACTGGGATCTCCAGCTTCAGAGATGAGCAAGCGTTTTGTCAGTTTGAATTCGGAGGCCTCAGTCCAGGTGCTTATTTTGAATCAAGAACTAAAAGGATGTGTGTGTTTGCTAGGATTGCTATAACAAAATACAAAAAGCTGTGTGGTTTAAACAACAGCAATGCATTTTCTCACAGTTCTGGAGCCTACAAGTCCAAGATAAAGGTGTGGGCAGGTTCAATTTCTTCCGAGGCCATCCGTCTTGGCTTGCAGATGTCCTCACCCGGTCTTCCTCTGTGTGCATGTGCCTCTGGTGTCTCTCTTTGTGTCCTAATCTCTTCTCCTTATAAGGATGCAAGTCATACTGGATTAAGGCCCAAGTAAATGGCCTCATCTTAATGTAGGCACATCTTTACAGGCCTTGTCTCCAAATACAGTCACATTCTGAGGTTCAGGGTGTTAGGGCTTCAGCACATGAATTTTAGGAGGGCACAATTCAGTCCATAACAGTAGGGAAAACTGGGCGACATGAGGTGGACAATTATTTTCCCTTAGACACGTCCTCATTGTCCTGCTTCTCTGTAAGGAGCACCTTCCCCAGACTGTGGAGAGATACCGCTTTTGTTTTCTGATGTGCTCACCCGAGACTCTGATCCTGCCTCATGATTTTGGGAAAGTTCCAAACAGTCTCCCTGACTTGCAGCAGAAAAAAAAAACAGTGCAATATAAATATTGTGCATATTCAGCATGACATGTAAATATTTTATGGAATCTAAAGTAAATAATGTATATATTTGCAATGTCAGTGTAAATATTTTATAGGCTGCAGTACGATTGGCAAGTGTAGGATCTGGTACAGTGGGAGCTCTGCACAGGACCAGTGGCAGGCAAGGCCAAGGTCAAAGAAAATCAGAATAGGACCACCTGTTGTTCATCTATCAGAAAGCATCTCTCTCTTTCTCCCTCTGCCTTGCACTGCCTTGAACACACAACCCGTTCTCAGGTGAGTTATCCACAGCAACTCAGGAGCAACTCCTCTCACCTGCGAACCTTTCAGAAAGAGAACAGGACTAGGTCAAGAGCAACATGCAAAACCCTAAATGACCAGCTAAAGTCATATTTATTCATTTGATTATTGTCTGTCTCATATATAGAATGTAAGTTCCAGGGAGGTTGACTTTGTCTTATCACTATATCCCCAGGGCCAAAAAGCACAACACATACCAGGCAGTCAATGGATGTTTCTTAAATGAAAAACTGGTGAGATCTGATGCCAAATTGAACACTGGTTCCAGCACACAAGTTTCCAAAAACTGTAATTCCAGCCTCACTCTGAAAGAGTCAACATTTTAAATTTGTAAGTTATGTAAATCTGGAGTATGAGTTTATTCACACTGATTTATAGAAACAAGATGAAGTTAGGGGTAAAAGGGGGGTTTGTTGCTGTTCACTTGGAATTAGAAGGTATTTTGGATCTTGGGCCCAAGGTGCCACTGTAGTGGGGAGCTGTCTAGGAGCCTTAAAAGTAAAGAGAAGCATGTTGCAGGTGTGGATGGAGGAAGAAAACAGTCAGAAAAGAGCGGGGAGGGGTGAGAACGGAAAAGGTACTAGAGGATCTTCACTACTTTCTGGAGTTAGTACAGGAAGCGACTCTTTGCAAGTCTAACCATGAGTAAGTCTTTCAAAATTCAATATAACTAACAATCGTTACACACTAATTGGCTAGAATTCTTACTGCATTCAGAATGCAACCAGTAATAGCATTCAAAGCAAACACTTATATATTACTCACCATGTCCCAGACACTGCTCAAACTTCTTCAAATATATTAATTCATTTCATCCTTAGAACAAGCCCATGAGTGGTAGAAAGTAGAAGTGAGGTAAAAACTCAGATTAGGAGTGAATGATCTAGAAATTTTAATTAACCAATGCTCTTCTCACCCAGGAGTATCAAACACTAGAGTCAGTAGATACAACTTGCTCCTCCTCTGGGTGCTGCCTCTTCGTGTGTGTGAGTATGTGTAGAGTATCTGCCAGGTAAACAGAGTCTGCTTGGAACATGTCTCACCTCTCACGAAATCACAGAGCCTGAGGAATGAAAAGGCCCTCAGAGAGCCCCGGAGCAACCTGTCCACCTGACAACCAGGAGGAAGAGTGGTCCCGGGAAACCACCAGCACTTGGCTGTCCCTCAGATCGTTGCATCTGAGGCCGGGTGAGGTCCTGCACTGCACACAGTAGCAGGTCCATTGTTAGTCTTTGGAACACAGTGCATGTGAACTGGCTGTGTTCATTGGAGAGGTGCGAGGTAGGAAAGGGACAAGAGAAGAGACAAAGAATATGGACAAAACCTATTTTCCTGAAATTACTGTTAGATCAACACAAGGCAATTGAGCAACCAGTCCTGGGTGTTTTAAAGATCTTATTCTTTTCCCAATTTAAAACCAAAGCCCTAAATTCTCTGCACCAGAACATCAACAGAGACCTGTGCTGCTTTACATTGTGTCCAACACAAACAACCTCCTACCTGCATCCTGCCCGGCGAGGTCTGAGATGGTTCTGAAGTGCCATTCAAACCTCAGTGTGCCTATCACACAAGTCATACTGCTGCCAGGGGTGTGCCTGCCTCCGTACCAACTTGTCCGTGGCTCCAGTGTGCTATAGAGGAGGCCGCATGTGAGCTGGACAGCTCACAGGATGGGAAGCAAGCACACGGAGGAAAGTTTTAGTTCCCGATGCAGGAGAAGGAGATGGGACTCCCAGAGGCCTGGGACTGTGTGTTGGGCCTTTCTCCAAGGGCAGCTGGTAGGGATAGGGCACCCTACACTTTCTCCTCTTGGCTATGATAAGGTTCTCAAGTTCTGTCACTGAGCTGAGGCAAATTGAACACATATTCTCCTCTCTTCACATTTATGACAATAGCCGGATTGAAAACTGAAATCATGCAGTCTTGAGAGTTTCACCACAGGTGGGCCCAGGCACTTACCTGACATTCTGCATCACGCCAGCTGACCCCAGGGTCTGCAGCTGGAATGGAGCTGGACGCTGTTAATATCCTGAGCCCCAAGAAACCGCGCACTTGATTCCCCTGAACTGCATGTGCAAACCAGCACATTTTAGTGACATTTTCCATAGCATGGAATTACATACAAAATGTTTTGCTCCTTTCTCTTTTCTTTTTCTTTTGTCTTGTCTCTTGCTTTGTATTGTTTTGGTTCTCTTTGTTTTATTTTTGCCACCTTGTCAGGCAGAAAATCCAAGGAGCAAGAAGATTCTCTTTAGTTTAGATAATAAACATTAAACAGGTAACTGGTGTTTGCTAGATTTATGTCACTTCTATGAATTGAGAGATGAAGAAAAACTTCATTCAACAATTACTACATGATAAATGCTAGAGAAAATACATACTTAGGGAAAATAGAAGCACAGGAAAGAGGCCCCTAATTCAGACAGAGGGTGTAGCAAGGGCATCTGGAGAAGGTGACATGGTTACAGTGAACTGAGTTTCTGTGTTTTGCTTTTAATTTAAAATTTTTTAATTTAAAAAAATTTAGTCTTTATTGTATTTTTTCATTACCTTTTAACCCCCTCATACTCCCCACCCCCCTGCAATCACCACACTGTTGTTGTACATGTCCATAAGTCATATCTACTTGGCTGTAAAAAGAAGAAAATTTTACCCTCTGCAACAGTATGGAGAGACCTGGAGAACATTGTGCTAAGTGAGATAAGCCAGTCAGAGAAAAACGAACACCACATGATTTCACTCATATGTGAACTCTAATGAACAAACTGAAATGACAGGCAAAACAGAAATAGGCTCATAGATGGAGAGCAGTTGACAGCTAGTGGGGGGTGGTTTGGAGGCAAAGGCATTATTCATTTGTATTTTTAATGTACCACTTCTTATAGCCAATTCAGAAAAACCCAGATTCAGAGTTAAACAGACCTGGGTGCAAATGACAACTCTAACTCTTACTATCTGTATTAGGCTGAGCTAACTGCAGTAATGAGTAGCCCGCACATATCAAAGGTTTAATGTAGTAAATGCTTAGTCCTCACTTACAATGCATGCTTCTTATACGGCTCCCTTTATTCTGGGGCCTCAGTCTCCTCAGCAGTCAGTTGCAGTGGGAAAGAGAGAGATGATGGAGAAAATGCACTTGCTGTTAAGCTGCCTCAGGTCAGAAGTGATTCACATCATTGGAGAGAACTCTCCATTGGAGAGAACAAGCCTGCCTAGAAGCAAGGAGAGAGGAAAATGCAGTCCAGCTGTGGTCCTAGAAAGATGTGTACGACCGTCAGCAGTCCCTGTGTCACTCACAGTGTCACATCCATCAAGTCACCTAAGCACAGTGACTCTTGGGCAGTGTGGCTGTGACCACAGTTTCCCTCCTCTGGGTAGAACAAGGACTTGCATCTTGGGCACCCGGCTGCTTGTTTGTTACCTGGAAGCACATCAGTCATCAGCTGTCACAGTCACAACAGTCATGGGGTCAACCAAAAGGTTGCCAGTCCCTGTGCTGGTCTGGGAATGCAGTGATGGTCCCTGTGCTCACAGAGACTGACATGCATGGCATCCTCAGAATAGACTGTTGTGTACTGTGTGGTTGTTTTAGCATTCTAATTTTGAGAAATCCTTTAGAGTAAATGTTATATATATTAGGAGGGTATGGAGTATTTACCTCTTTCTTTAAGCAGATTAATTTGTGATTGCCTTCAACCTTTAGATCTTATGTTTTCTTGGAGGACTGACCTGTTACTCTTTTTTCATGCCTGGAGATAACAAAAGACAGGGTCCTGAGGAATGACCTTGCTCTGCAGTTTTGCTTCTGGAGTGTAAGGTCATCCAATATAAAATACTCCAGATACGCTTCCTGGTACAACATGCCTTGAAAATTATATGCTTTCAACTGAACACATAATTAGATACGAGAAACTAATGTTCATGCTGTTTTATAACATGTTTCTCATAGCCTGTGGCCTTTCATCCACCCCTCCCCTTCTTGAGTGCACAACTGTTTCAGAAAAGAGATTAACCCTCCAAAGGATCCGAGTGTAATCTCTGAGTGGCTATGGATTTCTCAGGGAAACCCTGTCTCCACAGCAGGCTGTTACCCTGCAACTCACTCGTCACTGAATCCCAGTTGGCAGTGTTTTTACAGACAGTGGGGATAAAAAATGAAGAGATGAAGTTTATGAATGTCCTGGAGTCCTCGCCATAATCTGACAAAATTAATCTTTGGTGCTAATGGTGTGGAAGCTACAGACTGCCCCTTTGGAAATTGAAAACGAGGACAATTAAAAGAAATCAAAGAGCAAATATCAAACAAGCAATACCTCTTCCATCATCTAGGCTGTTGTCTACATAATACTCCGTACTTCAGTCTGAGAGATTGCTGGAGATTCAGGGGCCCTTTTAGGAGATTATCGGTATCAGTTAAGGCTTTGAAGTAGGGGCTGCTGGCATCTCATTACTGACAGAGATCAAAAACCGAGGCGGGAGTGCCGTCCCTGGCCTGCAGGGCCTCATTCACACTTCAGAGAAGCACTAAATTATCAAAGGCCACAACGATCTTTATGTCTTACCTGCTTGACCACAAATAGCCCTTCCTGTCTCCTGCTGCCTCTCTTGCCCTTGTTCTTGCTTTTTCTTCATTTGCCCTAATTCCCTCTGCTATTCCTAAATCAAGGATGTCTAGAAGGTTGTAGTGGCAGGTTTCTTCTAGGTTAAGAATATGTTTTCAACACCAGAAAAAGAAAAAAAAGAAAAGACCTCTATAGGCTTGAGTAATTTAAGTGAAATTGTTCTTTTAATGGAAAAATGTTTTAGCAACAGGCCAGTGTACAGTTTTTTGGTGCCATGGTAGGTTTAACCATGGAATATTGCTTTAACCAGTGGAATTGTTGCCCTTATGGTACAAACCTAATGTTGCACAGGCCCAAAAACTGCATAAAATTTACCTCGTGGTGTCTGTGAACCTGGACTATGAATTAGCACAGCGTCATACCCCCAGATGACGTGTCTCGGTGGGACATTATCTGGGAAGGTAGGAAAAGATAGATAGGAGCTCTAAGCATCTGTTCAGATTACTGCTTAGCTTTTCCAGAAAATCTTTAACCTCTTCAGTCAGCTTACCACAGAAAGATACTGTAGGCCATTATGAGAAACCTTTTTCTTCCTTTGGCTTTTCTCTTGTCCTCTCTGCTTATGCCTGCTCTTCTGCTCCAAAACATTAATATCATTGCTCTTGTACTTGGGTTATATTCACTCAGCAAACTGCCAACCCTGAGTCAATCCTTTCACCTTCCCATATCCCATACTTCCACTGTGGGATAAATCCTGCAACTCAGCTCTTATGTGCTGCTGGAGAAAGTCACGTATGGATTTTCATGGGCTCCGATATCATTTGGGTGTTGCAACCCTTCTATGTTTCTCCAGTCAGCAACCTGCGATTCTCCACTTACAAAAACTTACCTGTCCCCTTGAGTCCCCATCACCACTCTCCCAAGATTCTTGGCTCATTCACTTGTCTTCTCGTCATGTGAAGACAAAAGCCATTGCACAGGAGCTCCCCCAAACTCTAACTCACTCCACCTCTCACCTGTGACTCTCCCCAACCTCTGCCCATCCTGTTCCCTCTCTCTAGTCCCAAGATACGGATGACCTTCCTTTTGACTATGGCCAACCCCATTCTTCTTGCTCAAGACCTTATCCCCTTCCCAGTCCTTTGGAGCCTGAAATAATTCGTCTTTTTTCCTCCCTCTATTTTCAGCATCTCCCATTCAAATGGCTTTCTCACTGGCATTTATACATGTTTGGATATCTCTCACCTTAAAAGCAAACAGACTCATTCTTTGACTCCATTTCCCTTGAGGTACTAAGGAGTTATCCGAGCCGAGCGTCTCTATTTCCCCATCTTTCATTTGCTCCTTATCCTGTCACAGTTTTGTCTCTGCTATTACCATGCCATTGAAAGTCTTCCCCCCCAAGGATGGTAATGGCACCGTTACCATCACATGCAGTGGCCACTGCAGTTTTCACCTGGCCATCTCCTCACTGACCTTCAACACAACCCACAGTGCATTCTTCCCTTGGCTTTCCTGGATGCCAAGCTGTCCTCACTTAAAAAAAAATATCTCTGGGTGTCCCCCAGAGAAGTGTGTACAACAAAGTAGGTGCTTAATAAATGTTCAAACAAGGAAATTGCCTTCATTTCCTCTTAATACCTCTTTCCCATTCTTGTCTCTTTTTTCTCTTATCCTCCTGTGCCATGGGCCAGTCAGATCCTGCTGTCTGCTGGGAGAGGTGAGGGGTTATTGATTCTTCCCCCGCCTTGAATGACTAACCCCAGAGGCCCAGACAGCTTTGGGAAGTCTACGCAAGGGGAACAGAGCCCTCACACAGGGGCTGACCTACAGTCGCCGAACCACCTGCAGGGAAAGGGAGCCGTGGAGAGCAAGTGTGTGAACCGGCTGGTCGTCTCTCAGGATGCGAGGAGGTCTGTTGTCAACGCATTATAAACTCCTCAAAACTAGGGGCAGTATACATTCATTTTTCTGTGAAGTTCCTCAAAATACTATTTTTCAATGATTTTTGATGGCTAAAAACCCTTCAGTACGTGGCTCCAGCTAGCAATTATAACGTGCAACTTTACACCTAGTTGTTGGAAAAGTCCTTTTTTAAATTATTATTAACAGAACCCAGATACTAGTGGAAGCAGGCATGAACCGTTGTAGAATTCTACCTCTGTTCTGCACCTTTATTCTGGAATATCGGCAGCACTTCAATTGCCCATGGTAAACTACAAATACATTCCAATTGTTAAGGGCTAACTTTGTGCCAAGAACCATGCTGTGTGCTTTACATATATCAGTCACCTCTTCACACCTACAAGGTGAACATTATTATACAAATGACAAACTGAGCTTAGGGAGGCGTCTTACCCCAGGCCATGCAAGTAGCAAGTCAGGGAGCCGGGGCCTGAACCAGCTCTGTTGGCCCTGTGATCATTCAGTAGCCCCATAAGGCTTCCAAATGCTACTCTCATCAAGGTCAGATGGACCATTACGTTGATGAACCCACCAGGTACAATATACAGGTCCAGTAACATTTAACCAGAGGTGCCGATGCAATTACACTAAACTAGCACAGGTGTTACCTCCTGTATTTAGCTGTTCCTCTCTGTGGAGAATGTTAGAGAGCAACTGAAAAAATATATGAAAAAGAAAAAGAAGAAGGTTTCCTTGTAGATCCTCATTCAGTCGATCAACAGACCCATTTATTGAGCAAGGCATTTTACTAAGTACTTGGAAGATTCAGAGATGAATAAAATCCTATTCTTACCCTCAGGGAACTGACAGTTTGGAAGAGGAGGTAGGCAAGTGTCCAGAATCACAAAATTGTGAGGAAGGATGTGATATGTGCCAAACAGAAGTTCAAAGAGCTCTGCAGGTGAGGAGAGAGAATAAAATTAGGGAGCTGGGGAGGCAGGGTTATGTGATCAAGACTGCGCACTGCAGGAGCATAGAACTTTCCCTGCCCCGGAGTGGCAGGGGGCGGAGGTGTCAGGAGGGAGGAGATGCAGAGCCGTGAAGGTGCAAAACCCTAGAAGGAGAGACAAAAATAGTGGAAAAGAAAGTGGGGCAGAGAAAAAAATAGTACGAAGCTAAGTTATATTTCACAATATTTCTATAATATTTATTTTCCCTCTCTTCCTCGTAGTCCCTGGAAATAGAGAAGTGTGCAGGAAAGCAGGAGAGAAAGAGAACACAAACACGAAGATCTGATTCTGAGTAAATGTTTGCTCCCAGAAGTCATCTGGCTGAGACGTGAGATCAAACGGCTCCTCCAGGGTTTGACTGCCATGGAGCAGGGCTCTGAGGAATGTGTCACCACAGGAAACGAGCCTGGTTTAAGTAGTTCTAAATCCAGATTTCAGCTGATATTGCCCCTAGTGTGTCTAGAGAAACAGGAGTAAAAGGAGATAATATGAAAAATGGCCTGGCATTTTGTTCCCCTGCCCCCTCCTCCTATCGCTGAGCTTAACAGACAGGCCTTTCTGTCCCTTGTATGCACTTTCATAGGGTCCAGCTAGGGAGGGTGGGCTTAGGAAATTGCGATTGGATCTGAACTGTGTGCAGTTGCTATTGTGAGGTTGTTGGGACCATGAGGGAGACAAAGAGGATGATAATGGGCATCCGGAGTGTTCGTTGAAGTGTGAAGGGGGCCCAAAATATCCGCACTGATTGCACCCCTGTCGGATTTGCACCCCTGCCACTTCCTTAGGTCAGCGAGTCACTTCTGCTTATTGAACTGTGAACTCAGACAACATGCACGCCCCACGATGCCAGGCAGCCACATTCTGGCTGCCTGAAGGGATGTTTGGGAATGCACTCCCAACCTGTGGGCACCAACAGCAATGGGAAGGGACACATTTGCCCCATTTGGACCAGATGCGTGGGTTCTAGGGTTAATGGGAAAATAGTGGAGAGAGAGAAGAGTGGTATCCCTCACCAGCAGTATACGACACTGGAGGATTCTTACTGAGGGAGGGCTTGTTCTGGTCCCCACTGTGTAGGGTTTTGCTGGCCCTGCGGATAATGACCCCACTCTCAAACTGGCCTTTTGCTCTCTGGCTCTTTCTCAAAAGAGAGCTGCCTGTTGTGGTGCTGTCATCTGTTTGTGTTTCAGACACCAACTGTTCTGGGAGGCTCCTGCTGCCACACTTGCTTATGTCTGCCCAGAACTTTTCTCTAGGGGAAGGAAGACTTTTGTCAAACTGTGAACTATCTTATAAACAAGACAGAGCTATGCATACAGAATCAGGTTCTCAAAGCCTCGGCTCAGATTATGGTGACACTAAAGTGGAGGCATTTGGACTAAAGTCCAGTCTCCTGCAGAGTTTCTGGTCCGACCCCAGTCCTTCCTGCTTCCCTGAGCTGCCTTTTGGGCTCAGCCCTGGTCACACTTTCCAGACTGAGGCCCACTGGCCACACCCCTACCCAGCACACGTGGCTCCTTTGCATCTCCTTGTGAAGTTCAAATCAATACCTTAGCCAGAGAGGTATGGTGTCAAGGACTTGTGTCACTGAGGCAAAAACAGGTTATTCAATAGGAGACGAAGGGAAGGTGAATATACAATGCCTGTCCTGAAAATGTACAGCCACTGTAAACATAATAAGAACGATTGAGGTAACCTGGCAGCCAAGGAGAGTGGACTGGAATGTACATGTGTGAACAATGATGACTTCACTGTACTAGTCAGTGGGGGCGGTAGATGCTGTTAAGTGAGCATGTGTACTGTGGGGCCATTGCATTCAAAATGACTGAGTAGGTAGAGCAGTAAATCTCCATCCAATTTTGTGTTAAGTTTGAACATTCCTCTGCGGAAACTATTCAGATGATTCAGAAGGCTTTTGGGGATGATGTGATGAGTGCAGCATAAATAAAATGTGGCACAAATGCTTCAAAGATGGCTGAGAATATATTGAAAGTGATCCACATTCTGGAAGGCCTGCAACAAGCAGAACACCTGAGAATGTTGAGTTGGGTACAGGCTGCAATCAACAAAGATCAGTGACTGACGGTGGGGGAAATAGAAGCTGATCTGGGGATTCAAAAAACTACTGTGTCCAGTATTTTGACACGAGATCTTGTCATGAAATGTGTCCTGGCAAAATTCATACTGCAGCTTCTGCTACCAGAACAGAAGGAACATTGTGTTGCATTTGCTGATGACTTGATCCAATGAACCAGATTTCCTCAAGAAGATCATAACTAGAGATTATGAATTGTGGGTCTATGGCTGTGATCCAGAAATGAAGGCCCAGTTTTCCCAGTGGAAGTTGCCTGGTTCTCCATGCCTAAATAAGGCATGGAAAAGTCGCAGCAAGATCAAGACTATGTTAACTGTGTTTTTGGATTGGGAAGGAGTTGTTCATCACGAGTATGCCCCTCCAGGCCATACAATTAATAAGGAGTACCACCTCAATGTTCTTCGTTGGTTGAGAGATGTAATACTACGAAAACGGCCATAGCTATGGGCAACTGGTGATCAGCAGCTTCTTTACAATAACTAGCCCACTCGTGCATCGTGTCTCATGCAGAGTTTTTTTGGTGAAACATTAAATCACCCAGGTGACTCAGCCCCATTACAGCCCAGATTTGGTGCCCTGTGGCTTCTGACTTTTCCCAAAACTAAAATCAATGTTAAAAATGAAGAGATTTCAGACCATCGATAAGATTCAGGAAAATACGACAGGGCAGCTGATGGTCATTCCAACAAAGGATTTTGCAGAGTGTTTTGAACAGTGGAAGAGATGCTTGGAGAAGTGTGTGAGGTCCCAAGGTGCCTACTTTGAAGAAGGCTGAGGCATTATTGTCCTATGTACAATGTTTCCTGTATCTTGTATTTTTTCAATAAATGTCTGTATTTTCATATTACATGGCTAGATATTTTCTGGACAGAACTCATACTTTGCCCCCAGAGGTCATGGCCATGGTCAGAGGAGCCAACTTGTTCCAAGAAGGTAAGATGACCTCAGTGAGGCTCAGTTAGCTACAAGTATAACCCTTAGTACTTCAGGGTTCTCAAAAGCTAAAAATATCTATGTACAAAGAGTACAACTTGTACTAGGGCATTAAAATCCTTATACTTTAAAATGTGTGTTTACATGTAAATCAATAAAACTAATGTTGGCTTAATTTCTGACCTGTATACAATCATTCATTCAACAAGTAGTTATCGAATGCTTGCTGATCTGTCCCATGAGGATACAATAGTGAACAAAACAAAAAATTTTCACTAATAAAGGCAAGGGATGGGAAAGACAAATAATCAATTATGACATTTCGTGCAGTCTACAGTGATGAGTCCTATGGAGAAGAGTAAAACTGAGTGAGGTGTAGAAAGTTCTATGGGTAGGCCAGGGCTTACAGTTTCAAACAAGATGGAGCCCACAGAGATGATGGCATTAGACCAAGACCTAAGGGAGTGCAGCTATTTGTGAGAAGGCTGTCCAGATGTTCATTCATAATAAAATATGTTTCAAAATGCCCAGGAAAATTACAATTTTTTATTGGTGGGCCTTGGTGTAAGGACCTCATCTATTTCTTTGAGACCATAGTATTGTATGGGAACATTGAGACAGAGGGGCGGCCTCACACAGGGCAGGGTGAGTCCTTCTCCAGGGAAAACAGGTTCTTCCTCAGAGAGGAATCAGGAAGTTTCTTCCTGATGAGGTGCTCAATAAAGCAACAGCTATATCCCAAACCATAAATACCTCAAGCAACCAAATTAGATGTTGGAAGTAGAAAAGGTGCTTCCACCAAATGGCCAATTCTTAGATCCTATTCTTTCCTGCTTTCATTCAATTTTCAATAATGTCCAATTTAATTCAAATACAAGGTATTGTTAAATATGTGCACAACTTTCCTTGTGTCACAGCCAAGGGTGAACGTTGTCCCCTAGACACATAAATGGAAAATGGCAAAGAATCGTGAGGAACTCAGGTCCTGCCTCCAAGGAGAGGCCAACAGATTGAACTCCAGAGGATAACCTCTGTAGTTAGTCAACATTGGCAGAGCTCATCCCTTGCTACAAACACATACGGAACTTGGTCTCTCTCTGGCTTTTGTCATCATATGAGAGGAGAGCACAATGGTTGCTGTCTACTGCCAAGGTCCCCTAGCACCTACGTAAGAGCAATGACATTCTGAGCACCATGACCTTTCTCAGATGCCTTTAGACATCTGAAATGGTGGAACCATTCAGATGGTAGAGCATCTCTATCACATTCTACAATTTTGAAATGGTGGGACATTTCAGAGGGTAGTTTCTCTGCCCTCACTGTGAGAGCCATTAAAAAATAGATGCTGGGCCCTGGCTGGTGCAGTTCAGTGGATTGAACATGAGCTGTGAATCAAAGAGTCACTGGTTTGATTCCTAGTCAGGGCATATGCTTGGGTTGAGGGCCAGGTCCCCAGTGGGGGCCACATGAGAGGTAACCACACACTGACATTTCCCTCCCTCTCTATCTCTGTCTCTTCCCCTCTCTCTAAAAATACATAAATAATTAAAAAAAATAGATGCTGGTATTATATTATCCCCACCCCCAATGTTAGTTATCCACACAGGGTGCCCTGATATGAAAACTTACGTGATCAGAATTCATAGCAGCTGAAAACTCACACGAGAGACCTTTCCTACCTTAGACAGTGGAACTGTTTAACCTGAGGTTGCAGACATTATTGGAGATATTTTATGTCTAACCTGAGGTTGCAGAGGTTACTAGGGATATTTTAATGTGGAAGGTGGAAGGAGATTTGTGAGGAGACCTAGTCCAAGGTGCTTCAAATTCTAGTCCTCACCACCCCACCTCCAGCAGAGTTGCTTTGGTAATTTATTAGCTCCTTTTTTTGCCTCAATATTTTCATCTATAAAATAGACTGTGAAAATAGGGCCTACCTTATCACATTGTTATGCAACTTAAAAAGTTAATATTTGTAAAGCATGTACAACAGTTCCTGGAATACATTTAGCACTTAATAATAATACTCTTTTTATTATTCTTATAGAACAAGAAACATGTGCACCTCTACTCTTTGGCTTTCTATGTATTTTCTGAATTTTCTGGAACCTAATTTAAAATTCTGCTAACGAGGATCTGGCATGTGAAAAAAGAAGCTTTAAGGGCACTTCATGGAAGACAGACCCTGAGGGAATGTCTGATCCATGTTCCAGTTTTCCTTCTCCTCCTCCTCTTCCTCCTTTTAATTTTAACTCTTCTTCAAACATTAACAGTATTGTTTGCAACAGTTGATTTTACTTCAGATTTACCCACATATTTACTTTTTCTTCTTCCTGTATCTTCAACATTCTTCATTCTATATATTTTCACTTGGTTTATCTTTCACCTCACTATATTTTCTTAAGCTGGGTCTAAGCTGTTTTTTTTACCTATTCATTGAGTTCATAATTTTTGCTTTGTATTTTTCAGTTCTATAATTTACGTTTTGTTTATTTTCAAATCTTCTTTGTAATTTTTTTTTTACTTTGCAATTCTCTTCCAACATGTTCAAAAACTTTTCCCCTTGAACACAGTAAGCATAGTTATTTTAGAGAATGTATATAGTAATTCCACCATCTGGATTCCCCCTGTGTTTATGGTTTTTTTTTCTTTTGTGTTGTAGTTTTCATTATATTGTCTTTTTGTGTGTGTATGCCTGGATAGCTCCTATTTTAGTCCTGGAAATTGTAACTAAAAAACTGTAGAAACTATAAAACATTTTCTTCCAGAGAAGTTTTTTGTTTCTAGCCACCTGCGTACACTAGTACTCTTGGGTTACCTTAGTCTGATCTCTAAAACTCATATTTTTAGTGCCACACGAGTTGTTTAAAACTGAATCGTAATACGTTTGAGGACCGCTTTGCCTTTCTCCTGGTGTTCAGCGTTTCTCAGTCCCAGTCCCAGCTCGGAGGGTTTCCCAGAGACTCCCGCACTTGGTGAGCCTCGGGCACACATTGTCATCCTCAGCCCCATGAGGCTTCTGTCTTCTGTTTATTTCGCTTGATGAAATTTTACCCTGGTTAGCTTTTTTATTCCTTCAAGGAGAATTTAAAATAGATTTTCAGATTTTCTGATTATCTTTAGCAAGGGAGTTTGTTCAAACTGTCTCAAGGGCACTGTTATTGTCACTCCTTCACTGAGACCCTTTTGTGAGGTTCTGTGAGTCGTATGAAAGACCCGCATGCAAGTCCTGTGTTTACGGCTAATACACAGTATGAATTTTGGTGAATAACCCAGGCTCCTTGGATTTCGTTCCTCTTGTATATTAGGACATTTAGCTGGATGATCTTTACTGCCCTTTAAGTTTCCAAAATTTTATGAGTTCTTGGTTCAGAATATCTGAAGGGCAAATACAATACATTGAGAACAGAGTTCTTTAAACTTGTGGGTTTAAACTGACCGACATATCTGTATCAAACATACCTGCATTACTCTAATTCTGAGATGTTTGGTAGGAAAATATTTCCTGAGATTCAAGCCAGGGACTGATTTCAGTGTTTGCGTATCTCAGGCTGGAGGAAGCCTGAAGCCCGTCTGTGTCATCAACGGCCACTCAGGATGTAGGACCACACCAGCTTTTTGGAAGAGAGAATTCATTGCAAGAAATTGTTGGCCATGTACTGGAAATTCTAAAGGCAAAAAGGAACTCAAAGGTACCAACAGCTTTGTTGCAGCCAGCACCTCTAGAGCTGCAGACTTAAAGGAAAAAAGAACAAATCACTAAATAGCAGCTTGGAGGAAGGGTATGTGGAGCTAAAACTTGGACGTCTTTCAAGGAGGCCCTGCTGATGCCGGCGCCTCAAGAACTTTGAGGATAAGCCCTCAGGGGTGGAACTCAACCTCTGGGGAATGTCCCTGTCCACTGGTTAGATTGAGTGTCACTGAGGAAGAATATTAAGACTGGTTCTAGGAGTGTTGAAAAAGCTGCCAACTGGAATCAGCAGCTGCTGGTGGAACAAACTGCTGTCTCAAGAAAGACTCCAACAGGAAGAGGTTGGAGGTCTGTTCTCCTTCACCCCGCTGCACAGCTTCTCTCTACTGCCCCCACTGGCAGAAACTCAAACGGAACCTCCAGGCAAAGGAGAAACACAGACCCAGCACCACAAATACTTTAACAACAGAAAAAATGTTAATAACCAGCACACCATATTCACAAGACATTTTGTTATGCATCATTGAACATTACGGAGTTTTAAAGTAAGAAACTGGGTTTGTGCTTCAGATGTTTCTGTCGTTGTACCTGGACATGTTATGTCTGTGCAAGAAGTACAGGTCCACGAGTATGTAGCAAAGTGGACCTTCTGAGAAATCATTGAAAAGGTAGCCACTTTAAGAAGCAAACGTCTATTTCTCTTATTCCTGTTTTCAGCCTATCCATTTGACTATTTGATGAACTGACTTAGCTTGCTCAACAACTCACTCCACTGTGCGGTATAATAAACCCTTAGACAACAATTCTTGCCCTTATATCCCAAACTAGTGACGTTTGAAACATCAGTGCACTGTACTGAGGCTCTGAAGGCTTTCTATGACTCATACACTCTAACATGAGCCTCTGTCTAAATACAGACAGACTCCGAGGGAGCCTTCCCTAGTGACCTGTGAGTAAGCTGGTGGCTGGTAAACAAATAAGCTTCCTTCAGCTCCAGTTTTCTGGGTTTCTCTGCCCCTTCCTGCCTTTGCCAGTACACAAGGACTGGTTCAGAGTGTGTAAAAAGTCAAATTCCATTGCAACGAACTCTGCAGTGGTGTCTAAATTATTTTATTATTGTAGAAATTGTTATATCTAGTAATGTTTGTCATTAATCAAGTGTTTAATTGGGTTTCAAAATCCCTGTGTCACCTTGAGACTCAGTTGAAGCAGTGATGTTCGTTTTATAATAAATGGGTTATTTAAGTATGTTGGAGTGCTCATGGTTTTTCAAACCCAGGTAAAGAGAGAAGATCCCCATATTCTAGGAATTTATATGTAAAATGATCATGTGGTCTAACAGCTGTGCAGCTAAACATACATACATGTTTATAATACAAAAGCAACAAAAGCAGAAGCATTACTTCCATTAAACACAGACTTGGTCACCTGGTGGGAACGACGATGGTCAGGAGGACTTCAAGGCATGACACGCTGTATCCCAGCAGTGGTCACCCGGCTTCTTCAGTTCCAAACAGGAGAGACCTTCCTCCATAAGCTTAAGTAGACACATAATTTATTAGAAATGGTAAATAGTAATGGCATAATCAATAAAATAAAAACATATTTTAAAAAAAGAAATAGTAAATAGTTTCATATATTCTCTGGAAGAGCAAGAAAAGCAGTCTTGGAAGCCATGCATCCAGGAATATTGCCCAAACCACGTGCTGGCTAGAACCACTCCACTGAAACATGCAGGGGCCGTGCTAATTCAACGGCACAGAGTTTCACTTGTGCAAGATGCATAAGCTCTAGGGCTCTGCTGTACAACATGGTACGTATGGTTGACACTAGTTTTAAGGTAAGAAACTTAACTACATTGTTAAGAAGGTAGATCTCATGGTCTTACCAAAACAAAATAAAAGTTTTTTAAATTTATAAACAGAAAGGAAGTCCCAGAGCATAGGCCCTGAAAATGGTCTTTTTGGTTCTGAGTTCTGGCTTCTACCACTAGAAATGCTGCCTCTACCACCGCCAGGAGCCTGGAGGTGCCTGCTTACAATGTGGGATCCGGACAGCACTTTGTTTTGCTGGAGTCTCATGTGGCTCGTCTGGCTGGACATCTAGGTCACAGCCCCTCGGCCCCCCGCTGCCAGGAGGCTGGGAGAACGTGCTTCTGCCCGCACAGAAGAGGCCTGGAAGAGCAAGTCTGGGAGGCAGTGACTCATCAGATAAGGAATTACCGAAAATGGGAAGTGTTTAGGGGCACTGGTTACCAAAACAGAATGGAAAAAGCCAGTTCTCAAAGTGTGGTACTTTGCCTCTGCATCACAATATCTCAGGGTGCTGATGAGAAATGAAGATTACTGGGCCCTGCCTCCAGATCTCATGGATTAGAATCTGGGGCGGGATCGGCAGCTGCAGGCCCCTCAGGTGATTGTGCTGAACGCCACGGAGTCCATATTTTCAAACACACTCTAAACAATAGCAGTTCATTTATTTTTAAAATTAAATAAGAAAAAAATATAACCTCTGGCTCAGTCAGAGATCAAAATCTCTGTAATTCTCTATAGAAAAGCCTTTTGCTGCGGACAAGAGAAATAATAAATGTCTGCTATTCTCTTCACAGGAGGAACGGCAAGGGAGGAAGAGACAGCATTATGTGTGTTTAGGAGTGCAGACTCTGAGGCTAGATTGCTTGAATTTGAATACACTTGATCTCAATTACAGCCCCAAACTTATTTGCTTAAAAACAGCATTATCTTGCAGTTTCTGTAGGTCAGGAAGTAAGAAAAGGCATAGCTAGTGGAGCAAGCTCTTGCAGGATGATCCAGTCAACCTGTTGGTTGAGGGCACGAGAGACAAGGACTCTCTTCCGACATCACTCACGGGGTGGGTGGCAGGAGGCCTCAGGTCCTCACTGGCTGCTAGCCAGGAGCTTCACAGCCTCAGCCAATGGGCCTGCCTCTTATGGTTGTGTGTGTGTGTGTGTGTGTGTGTGTGTGTGTGTGTGAGAGAGAGAGAGAGAGAGAGAGAAACTTAGAAGGAAGCAGAAGTATCTTTGTACAACTCACTCTTGGATGTACGATCGGCCGCACTGCTGCAGTCCTCCATGTGTGCCGCCCAGCGGGCCTCTGCTCTGCACGGGGACGTGAATACCAGGAGGCCATTTATGAGCAGTGACCACGGCCAACCTTGTGTGAAAAGTCCCTTCCTTTGTGTCTTTTCAATTCTTCCTTCCATGTTTACTGTAATCACATTTCATCCGTATCAAAATATTGCAGAGGAGGGAGGGGAGGCAGGACGCACCCAGGAATTTCACTGCACTCAGTTCCAGTCGTCTCCATAGCTCCCTGCCAAGCTGGGCACCAGGTGAGCTGGGCACCACCAGCCCTGCGGAGACCAGCAGCTGCCAAGCTGTCCCCCCAGAGCTGTACCGATAAGTCAGATCACGTGTAGTTAAAACACAGGGCAGAATATAGAAACCGTAAAATCCAAAAGGTGTGTTTACGTGACAAATGTCATCGCGTTATGTCATTTAATTTTTGATTTGTAAATTGAATAAAGAGATTAGGCTAGGGGATCTCAAGGTCCTGTTCAGTTTTCAGTTTTCTATGGATTATAAGAGAGTGGAAGAAAGTCCAGCCTGGCCTTGTGAGCAAGAAGCTTCTGGAGTGACCAAGACGGCCTTCTGGCCCTTGAGGAGTGACGGGATGTCTGGGCTGGAAGGAAAAGGGCGGGGGCGGAGGAGGTCACTGAGGCCAGTGTCCACAATCTCGTGGCACTGTGGTAATGAATGACTACTGGTTTGGAAATTTCAAGCATTTTTCCTTGTGTCCATTTCAAGATAGAGACTTGGACATTTGTCTTTTCCTTTGAAAATTATGCATAACTGTACATTATTCAAGTCTATAATGTTATGTGTACTTGTTCCTGGGAATCTTACTTTTCACGTTCCTGCAAATTTCTATTTTGTATTACGGATACCCTGAAAAATCAATCCATTCTATATAAAATGCTAGTGTTTCGCCCCTATCAGTGTGGGTAATAATGGGCACTTGAGTAACATCCCAGCAAAATCCAGAAAGTCAAATAAACATCCACCCAACTTGAAAAGTAGTTATGATGGGTGAATAAAAATAATGCTGAATTTGTTTTTCCCCTTCTAGTAAATTTCTATTTAAAAAAATTATGAATCTTTTTCTTTAAACCCATTTTTTCTGGCTTTACTGTTTCCATGTATGCAGTTTCACAAGCTCTTTCTCCACCTCCCTATAGGAATGGCTTTAAAACAGGTAGCCCTCTGCAAGTTGTGGTCTCCAAATACCTCCTTTGCTGGTGGTGAAAGCCAGTGGGCTCTAGACTCTGTTCCCCGGGGACAGAGCTGTGTCAGTGCTGGGGTCTGGGTAGGAACGCAGAATTGTGGCTTCCAACCCAGACCTACTGACTTAGAATCGACATTTCTAACAAGATTCCCAGGCATTCCCTGTACACATTAGAGTTGAACGTGGAGCATTATCTGCGCTTCTCAAAGGTGTGTATGCATCCGGGTCAGGCTGGCACATGGACACCCAGTACTTGGGACTTTGCAAGATCTCCATTTTTCCTTCCCTTCCTGGCTTCCTCCCTCTCTCCTTCCCTTCCTCCCCCATCACTTTCTCCCTCCTTCCTTCCCCCTCACCTGCACTGACTTTATCTTTTTATTTTTCTATGGAAATATTGAAACAATTGAGACTTGTTTTTCCCCATCACTTGGAACTGGTCCCTTTCATCTTTGATTCAGCCAATTTCCTTCAAAGCTAAATATTAAACAGATCTGTCTCTTGACAGCTGACCCCAAATTGGGGACACACGGTCCTCCCCCTGGGGTTGGAGAGCTGAGCCGACAAAGGTGGAGGAGAGACAGGATGGAGCCAGTTCCTATCCCCTGGGGAAGCCCAAAAGTTGTGTCTCTGCCTTCACATCAGCCAAATAGCCAATAGCCAAACAACCGATAGCTTCTGGAAAGCATTCTTGCAGAAATTCCTTTTTTGCCAGAGGGTGAAAGGGTTGCTAATTGATTTTGTCTGCCTCTCAGATGGACTTACAGAGACACAAAGGTTTGAACTCTAACAGAAAGGTAACATTTTTAGATAGGCAGCAAACTGGAGCCAATGTTTCTATGTAGCCATGTGACCTAGTTTTGTATATCAGTCATTCCCCGCCCCCACCTCCCCCACCTCCCACCAGCTTGTCATTCTGTTCAGTGCAGTAGGAGCAGGAAAGTTCATTGGGTTAAATGAACTTTAAATCTTCCAAAAAACAAAAATTGGTTAAATCTTCTAAAAAACAAAATTGTTTAAAAAACCATTACTTCTTTACAGAGAATTAATTTAAAAAGAAAAAAAAAAAAGCTAGCTGTTCCCAGATGCTTCTGGACTTCGGTGGCGCTGCCTCTCACCGAAGAGCACAGTCCTGCGGACCCAGCCAGAGAGAACCGCTGCGCTCCTTACCGCCTAGCGCTCCTGCCCGGGCAGGCGGTGCCGCCGGCCTCACCTCTGACACATTGAAGGTCAGTGTATGAACACGTGGGAGAGAAGAGATGGGTACAGAAGACGGAAATGACAAAACGCCACCTTGCCCTACCATGTCACACTGAAATGAGAGAGCTGAGAGGGCTCTGTCATATAACTTAGCAGCAGAAACGCCAGTGTCTCAAAGGAGATGACAATTATTTTAGATACAGAAAAGCCAACCAGCCTCCTAGTCATTGTGAAAAGACCAAAGTTTATGCGAGAAAAAAAAATCACAGGAGTCAGAAAGGCTATAAGCCTGATCAGAAAAACCTGGTGTTAGAATAAAAATTTGGTAGGAATGCATTTGCCTGCAAAAAGAAAAAAAAAAAGGGGAAATTTGTGGAAAATCTGTGACTTTGGTTTCATAACATCTTGTTAAGCCCCATGAATTCACTTTTCTCCCTCTTCTTTAGTTATTCTGAATTTGAGTGTTATATAATTTTTAAGAAATGAAAAATAATGGGTTTATGCTTATGAGGTTTCACCTATTACATGAAACTCTGGTCTGGAAGTGAGAGGTGAAAAGCTGAGTTTGTTTCCTGTTTGTTTAGCATGATTTCAGCCAAGTATAAGCCTAGGAATTCTTACGATGTTTGTAACATAAAGTAGGATCTAGGGCTATGCTGGGTTTTATTGTATTTTTATTTGTTTGCTTTTTAAATTCAAGCTATTCCATAGAGTTTTGTACATACTATGAAACTTAAGACCATTAATACATGTTTAATAAAATAAGATTTCTAAATGGGTAGTGGAGAATAAAATTTATAATTGTGTCCTCATTTCTGAGGCAATGCTATTGACACTCAATAAATGCCCTGGGTGAAAATTATAACCTGGATTACAAGTAAAATCATAACCCTGGATTATAAGCAAAGTTATAATCCCGGAGGGAGATTTCTAAAACAGAGGGCATACTATTTGCTATTCTTTGGAAGGAGAGAGAGAGAGAGAGAGAGAGAGAGAGAGAGAGGTATCAACCTTAATCAGAGCTCCCTTTTGGTTTTCGACATTACCTTTATATATCTTTACATAATTTACATATTCCTGTAATGGGCTTCACATCTTTCTAGAAAAGACAAGAGTAAGTGTTTTCTATTTTGATAATTATTTGTTCAAAATTAATTTTTACATTTTTTAAGCCTAAAATTATTCTTAAATGCAGTAACCAATGGCTTCGTAACTATTATTCAATAAGCAAGGGCTCCTCCTAGTGAAACTGCTAAATCAATGCAGTGCACCTCTTCCAGGTACGTGTGTTTTATTTGTTGTGTGACAGGTTCATTATTTTTACTAAACACAGACTGAGAATCTGTTGAGTTTTCAGAGACCAATAATGGATATACGGAATTTTGTGAAACTGCAGTAACTTCTTCAGGCCACTAGGGGCCATATGACTAAATGACAGTAGTCCCCCTATATCCGTGCTTCCGCTTTCTGTGGCTTCAGTTACCAGCAGTCAATCGTAGTCCAAAATGATTAAATTTACCCAGCCATTGATATTATCTGCCTCTGACATCCAACCATCGACATCATCATGACTCAGTGACCAAGGACCATCAGAAGTAAATGACCTTGCTTGTGACTTCGTTAGCAGGTCACAGTAGCCTAAAAGCTGTGTCACAATGTCTATGGACATCACCCTTAATTCTTTGTGTAAGACGAGAATGATCGCACCAGTAAAAAAAAAAGTGTTATTTTTCCCCTTTCCTTGCCAGTAGTTTTTGTTTTTTTATTGTTGTTCAATTACACTTGTCCCCAATTTCCCCTTATTAATCTTCTCTGCCCCACCCACCTTCTCACCCCCACCAAGGATGTCCACATCCTTGCCTATAGTTTTTTTATCAAGTAGTTCAAGTAGTTCCATTCCAGGCCAGTTACACCAGGCACCCTTGTCTTTTTTAAAAGTAATTAGCAGATTTCATAAGACATCATCTTCTTGGTTTTACCCACATTGATAATCAGAAGACTATTGGATACAACCAGGTGACTACTCGTCCTGGATCCCCAGGAGCCTGGGCTAGAGCTGGACCTCTGGTTCAGCTGATGGCAGGGAGGCCTCTCTTTTCTTTTCTTTTTTAAAAAGTATATTTTGTTGATTATGCTATTATAGTTGTTCCCACTTTTCTCCCTATGTCCCCCTCTGCCTGTTACCCCTCTTCCCTCCAGCAAGCAGTATTCAAAGTGATGGAAAGCAAGGACCTACAACTTAGATCACTCTCTCCAGCAAAGCTATCATTTGGAATGGAAGGGCAGATACAGTGCTTCCCAGACAAGGTAAAGCTAAAGGAGTTCATTACCACCAAGGCCTCTCTTTTCTTTTGATGAGGTTACAAGGCGGTTCGTCTGTTCACTTGTGGAAATAGCTTTGAAGGAAAGCAGTGCAAACTGGTTTGTTGTAATTGGATTTAAATACAGTTGAATATAATATAAAAGTGACGCATCCTCCTAATAATTAAAGTTGTCATCTTCAGGTTTTATTCAGAGTTTCAGTCATGCTCGAACTCGCAGATTTGCCTTGAAGCTCAGATACTTCATCTCAGCAGGCCGTGGGAGTGTAACAGGCAAGCCAGCAGCACGTCGGAATTTTCCTCCACAAAGTGCTGTGTTCTGGAAATGCAGTCCTGGTCATCTGGACAGCCTGTTCCTGCCACATGGGGCGATTGCTAAAGAAAGGATTTCAGGGTGTGTGGACAACGCCTCCTCTTCTAACGCAGGTTGCCCTGGGGTGTCAAGGTGAGGGCTGAATTTTCCAAGTTGGAGTCTTTCTGCGGGTTCAGCCTTTTTGTAGTTTCAGCTCCCTTATCGTGGTACGGAGCTGGGGAAATCAAGTCTGAGCTTTAGGACGTGGACAGGAGGCAGGAGTTCTGCCTGTAGATTATAACAGAGTCTGAACTTGCAGGGCCTGGCAAGGAAACAAAGTGGCCAAAAATGGCCTGGGCCCCCAGCCAGCACCCCTCCAGAGCAGGAGCCAAGCTGGGGCCTTCTCCCCCCGGGCCACTGCCGCTCGCCTCTGTTTGGGTAGCAGGCAGGCTGTTGACCACTTCTCCTGAGTCACTGAAACAAACAGGCTAGGCCAAGATGGAATAAGTGAAGCTGGAGAAAATTTTAAGACAGACATGAATTAGAGAGTTGGAGAGGTGATTTTGCCTTTTCTATTCTCTTCATTTTCAGAGTATCATCTCACCTCCTTCTCTTTTCAACGGTGCAGCCAGGATGGCTGGTACAGCAGCTCAGAGCTCCCTAAGGACCTCGGGAGGCTGCAGAGAGGACCTGGGGCCAGTGGGGTAGATCCCCGGCACCGAAGGGCTTGTCTGTAGGCTTTCTTTATTCCTATTGAGAAGGTGCTCAGGCTTGCACACACTGCAGCCCATAGTACCCCTGGAGAGCTCAAAGTAAAAATCAAGGACACCCACAAAGCCTATAGGTTCCCAGATTAGTTCTACACTCTCACCCTCACCTTCACCAACTCCAACCCCATGGATGTTAGGGTCTTTGAGACCTCGGAACTCATGCAGAGCTGCCCCGGCGAGAACATCATTTCATCTGTCCCTTGAGACACTCTCTGGTATGTTTATGAAATGAACACTGGACTCCAGTTTCACAATCAACAATGCACCTAAATATAGAAAAAGTTTTGTTCCAAGATAATTCTGTCTTTAAACAGCAAGATCAACAAAGGATGCCTCAGGGAGCTGGTGGTCCTGCACTGGAGAATATGAGACTGAGCTGCCTCTCGGGAAAGGGAGAAGGATGTGGCTCCAGCACAGATCTCTTCCCATCGCCTCAGGCTGACCGGCAGTAACTTGTGACTTTGACCGTGAGGACCCCTGCTCTTGGGTGGCACTGTTTATCTGGACAACCTCGGGGCAAGGCCAGGCCCATGGTCTAACTGGTTGGAAAGCTTTTGATGAAGCCCAGAGGGCTGTTTCAGGAGTCTCTTTTCCTCTAAATTTTTAACCCCCTGGATAACTCCCTGGAAATATAATCAGGCTGTTTGTGACTCATGTGTACTTAAGCTTATGCCATTGTTGTTTTCAAAAGGCAGTTGATGGAGATTCAGAATGAGCTTTTTGTCTTCAACCAATTAAAGACTCCTGGCATTAGACTCACCATAGTCAACATGAGTTGATGCAAAGTCTGACTACTTCTGTCTTCAGTCTGCTTGCTTTTTTCTTACAGGCCTTGGTAAACTTCCTAAGAAGACAGGAAACAAAGGTACTACCCATCCCAGATATCTTCAGGGCGGTGCGTCCTTGGGTATGCCATCGGTATAGAGTGAGGTAATACAGGGTTTCGGGAGTTTCAGTTTAGGGAAGGTAGTAAAGCAGAATAAAGCAAAAGTACATAGCAATTCCCAGGTTCTCGCTGTACTGAAGGAAGCACTTCCCATTCCAGCTGGTGGACAGACAGACAGCATGGTCTTGCTGTCATGTCAGTGGCTAATGGATCCCAAACACAAACCAGATTCAGTATAGGGTTTTAGAGTCATAAAGACTTGGATTTGAATCAAAATTCTGTCACCCTCCACCACTCCCAACTGCATGTGTGACCTGGATGAGTTACTGAAACTCTGTGAATCTTTATTTCCTTACTTTTCAAGTGGAAGTGATACTATTTACCTGGGGTGCTTACTATGTGCCAAAGATTGTGCTAAAAACTTTACATGCATCATTTCATTCCACCTCAACAATTTCCTTATTTTGGAGATGGGAGAATTGGAACTTACAATGTTCGTTGAGCTGGAACACAAACGCAGCCCTTTCTTACTTACACTCATGCTGTCACTTTGAGTGTTAAATGAGATAAAAGATAGCTAGAGCAGGAATCATAGTAGATAGTGAAGAGAACCAGCATTTACTAAGAGCTGACCTACTGTGTGCCATGCCTTCCACGTGCTTCACTTTCCAAGGCTGTCCTTTTACTTGTGTGTGCAGAGCTGTCGTGGGATTTGTTCGAATATTCTAGCAAAGGATTACAGAGAGTTGCCTATCTCTGACTGAAGAAAAGCCCTTCAGTTTCCCTGGAGAAGGAAAACCAAGCACGCATCTTTAAGAAGGATGAATATAGAATGTTGACTAAAAGGTGAGGGCTCAATCAATCCTTCAAATCAATGGAGCAAAAGATGTCACACTGACTCCATACTCTTCCCAAAGGGATTTAGCGATGCTCCCAAGCAACACCGACATAAGTCTGGAAATGCAGGAGGAATATTTTTCTCTTCAATGATCTATTTGTGCCGATGATGGGTTTCTAAAGCTTTTAAAAAACATAGTAATTGGCTCTATTCAAAAAGGTAAGAGATACTGTGGGCCCTCCCACAGAGCACAGAATCTCACATGGTCTGTGTTCATCCCTTCTCATTCAGTGCCCCCCCCCCATCTTTTTATGAAGGGGAAATGTACCTCTCTGCAGAGATATGTGTCTGAAAAGTCCCTTGACTACCCTGATTTGAAAAAGCAACATGTTTGCAGTATTCAGCTCAGATGTCGAGATAAAAATGGGGAGTGTGGTTACATCAGATAAAAATAAAAATGCTTATGAAAGTGGAATGCTTTTTTAAACAGTTGATTCACACAGGAGATAAACCCTGTAGCCAAATTTATATCATAGACATTATAAAACTTAGCTCTTTAAGAGATGGTAGTTTCTACCCAGCTCAACTGTACTGAAGCATCCACATATACTAATCTCTTTACTTTCGGAGGAAGAGAAACTCGTGACTGAAAAGATAAAATGATTAGAATTCCTTTGCTGCTCCCAATGATTAAAAATGGCATTGACCTCCTAATACAATCTTATCAACATTTTTTGCTTGACATGAATCAGAATAATGTCAATAACAACTTCCATTCATTCAGCAGTTATTCTTTGCCAGAAGCTGTGCTGGCCCCTTGACATAAATGATTTCATTTAATTTTCTCAGTAATCCTATTGAGAAATTGAGACTTAGATTTTAAGCAATTTTTTCTAAGGCTGCATACCTTATGCATATGTTTTCATTCCTTGTCTCATTGATTCCAGAATTTACTCTAATCCACACCTTCTGCCTCTAACATGGCAATGACATATAAAGGGAAGGGGACCTGGGTGTGAAGGGGATGGGGGACTGGCATCTGTCCAGTGGCTGGTCTGTAGCAGGTACTTTGCACGTGTTTTTGAGTACCCAAGGGTACATAATTGTTAAGGTATGTGAACTGGGATTTAATACCAGCTGCATCTGCTTCCCTGGTTCACCCACATTGCCTCTACTTTACTTGTTGCCTGACACTCTTGACATTGAGTTACCTTATGTAAATTTTTTAAAAAAGATTGAAATACACATTAAAGGTAGGTTTAGAAACCACCTAAACAGGACTCTAACTAAAGCAATATTGGGAATTAAACTTTACGCATTGATGTTTTGATTACCTATTGCTGCATTAAAAAATTACCCCGAAGGGTAGTTGCTTAAAAATAACAACTTATTAATATATTCCTGATTCTGTGAGTCAGAAAATCAGGTAGAATGTAGCAGCCATATCCTCACCCGGTGGGATGTCCTTTCATCAAAACATTTTCAGGCAAAGTAGATGTGCTCCACATATAATAGATATTTAATAAACACAGGAAGTTTGGATAAATGAGTGCTGATGAGTGAGAAGCTACAGTGCTGAATGGTAGAGAAAGCTTTAGCACCCCGCTTTCACAGTCTGACAACTAAACTAGCAAACCAGTGAGTGAAATTCAACGAGGGAACACAGGAAACTGCATTAGGACACACCAAACTCAGTGAAGAGAAATCAAGAAAGGAAAATCAGTGGCCATAGAATGAGGTAGAAGAAAAGATGACAAAGTCTCTAGAAATTAGTATTGGCTGGATGTTTTTAGAAGTTTAATATACTTGAAGCAATAAGTGCTTTAATAAAGTCTTCAATAATTTGCAAAACTTGTGAATGTTTCGAAGTCAATTCAGTTAGAGATTACCTAAAGAACGGAAGAATGATTATCCTTGGAATTTAGATAAAGAAATCTTCAAAACAAGTCAACTCTGAATGAAAGATAGAACCTCCCAAGTAGAAAAACAATGGAAACATTTAAATATGTATGCCATTAAAAGCCAACCCATCCCTCTTTTCATGAATCTGCGAAGTTCTTAGAGCTCAGTCCTGGTGTAACATTTTTGTGTTAACTTTTGCTGAGGGACTTTGGTACACAGGATAGTGGATTGTGGAAATTGCGGGGTAAAACCATGCCCCATCTTTAGCTCTCTCAATTATAGTCCTCGGTTTACATGGAGTACACAGTATGAGCTGATAATGTGGAAGAGAAGTTTTCTCACAATACCAATTAAGTTAAATTTGGAGGACCCAGTCACTTTTCCCCCAGGGCTCAACTTGAGTCCATTGGAAAGCATCTGGACCCCTCCGTGTGCTGCGCATCCCTGCTGAGTAGAAATGATGGGTCTTCTATGACATGGGGCTCTGCTGAGGTCACTGACTCCTCCAACCACTCATAAATTTAGCACTTCCTCTTACCATGTCAACAAATCCTGGATAATGCTTTTCAGTATCCCACTATATTCTTAAGAGCAAAGGAGATCCAAAAAATAATAATAATTCCAGTGACAAGCTATAATAATACAAAAGAAAACTTATTTCCATATTAAATTAAACACACCTGGGGCACTCATTTTATGATCTACTGTTGTAACTGCTTTTGTGTACTTTTATTTTAGGATTCTTAGAATTTGTAAAATAGCCCAATTCAGAAAGTTGGATGCCGTTATTTTTGTCCTGTTTTTATGCAAAGCAAATGGAAGTCAATGCTTTTATAGATGTAAAAAGTGGTGTTAAAGATGTTTTAGCTGGTGGAAAATACATGCTGTCTGGTGCATCGAGACGATAGAACACACCGCCTTCATCAGTCCCGTCTCTGCTGGTGGCAGGGCTGTCCTTTCCTTGCTTCAGGTGTACCTCTAGTGACGTGCTCCCAGATTTTGTTTGAGGATTTAATAAAAGCCCCCTTTCTTGTATTCTTTGTAAAATATATAAGGGCCAGCTGGATAAACAGCCTCTTAAAATTTAGTAACAGGAAAAGCAAGTATCTTCTGAGAGAATAAAAGGATCCCTTTCATCAGATGCTAAAAACAATGTAACCCATTGTGTGTCCTCTTTTCCAAAACTGCCCAGAAGCTCCGAATTAAATTTAATGTTAAGTTACAGTAACTATTTTAAATCTCCCCTTTTTTATGCTTTCTGATTTCCTGTTCAAACAACCCTATTGTGAGTGTACATTTTATTGAAACCTGCCTAAAATATTTTTCTGGAAAAGTATATAGGTTATTTTTAAAAACTAAAAAGACGAAACAAAGTGCTAATTACAAGAAATCTATGGATTATTTGAGATAAAAAAAAACTCAGAGTCAATCACAAACCCTTAGTCATTGGGAAAATTATCTCCACAAATTCCCTGTGTCCTTGTGCATAAAAACACCCAGTGGGGACAAGTAGAAAGGCCATTTGGAATTTGGCTTCTTGATGAAACCTTCTGATTTGATTCTCTGCAAAACTCGTTCCCCATGGAGTGCAGAAAAACACCAGCTAAGTCTCATTTTTTCCCCCAAGACTTTCAAGTGACAGTAGAACAGAATTCTTTGCTCCAGGCTATTGTCCAGTATGGATCTTGCCGTGATATACGAGGCTCAAGGCACAAAAAACTGAGCACGGAGCTTATGTAAGCACCTTTACCACGGGTTGCTGGCCCTGGCTGCCCCCTGGCAAGGTATAGAATATCGTCCAGTCTGACTTCCGTTAATGATGTTAGTGCTCTAATATCTGATATTACAAATTCCAAAGGGCTGGAAAAATACAGTTAAAGAAAGCCAACCAAATTGCACTAAAGCTTTAAAAATAAACATTTGGGATTCAATTATGGGTAAAGCCCTGGGAAAGAGAAGAAGAATTTGCAGAAGCATTTAAATGAAACCAGTTTGCCCACCTCGAATTACATTCTGAGAACAGTGCTACATATTGGTGGGGTTCTTAACCCCCTTGTCATTTTGGGCAAGTATAATAACTTCTTAAAAGATCTTATGAATTAAAATTAGAATTTGGTGCTAAAGCTCAACACTTCCATGCAAAGTATATATGTATACAGCCAGTGAATTATTCTGTATGACAGCAACAACAAAAAGCGTGGGAAAAAACTAAGGAAGATCACACAGGAATTCATGGAATTAGTAAGCAATCACAAAACCTCAGATAAAAACCGTTTGCATTGCATTTAGTGTGACTGAGAGAACATTCTGCAAATTTAATAAACCTGAAGCAAAGCTATTTGAAATCCCAGTGATAGATAAAATGGTTAAATTCCACTCATTCCTGCCTCAGTGCAGGGCTGATGGGCTGGCCTTATCTACGAATGCAGCCCTCACACGCACGCCCCTGGTGCCTATCTGCTGACCCTGGAGGGCAGCCGCAGGCAGAAGGGACAAGTCTCCTCAGTGCCTTATCTTTTACAATGCGCGCTTCTTACCAGATCAGTCATCTTTTACTTTTACCCAAACTGGAAAGTAAGGATCACGGCCCCCCAGGTGGCAGGACTGCTGATGTCGGCAATGCACACATAAGTGACATAAAAATGGGAACAAACAAACAAAAGACTTAAAACAAGCTCTTGAAATGCACAGCATCCCTCAATCCTCTTTAAACTGACAACAGACTTTTTAATTCCAAGGTAATTTCCCAGAGTTTTGAGTTCCCTCTAAAAAGCCCAAATAGATACTAATATTTTTTAAACAAATAAGAACACTTAGTGTACAGTAAAGAATATTTAAATACAGTGTATGGCAAAAGTAGATTTACAGTTTTGAGTGTGTGAAACAGAGTTTATTCTTGTATTATTTATCAATTATTGCATTATTTTCTATACGAACAACTGTAAACCTACTTCTGCTCCACCCTGCACATAAACAAAGTAACTCTCAAACACAATCACATGTTCTTATGGATTTGACACCAAATCAAACGTCCTGACTACAAGAATGCCACCGTTGGACTGTGCTCTTATTGCTATCTATAGCCATGACTTTCCTGTGATGTTTGTGAACAGTGGTTGAAAACTGGCCACTTTGCTCAGAGGTGAGTGGAATGGCTGCTCTACATGCCCCCAAATGAGTTTAATTTGGCTTCTCGTTCCTTGCCTGTCCAGGCCCTCATGAACCAGCCCACCACCGCCTTCTCCAAGAAGAGCTGGGAAGAAAGGTGTATTACCAGGTGTTAGTTTGTATCAATGTATTAGACACCAGTAAATGTTAAATCTGCCACTTTTTTTCTGCAGTAAATCCTTCCACTCTCCCCCCAGTGGTGCTAACCACAGCACACATCCTCATCTTACATCTAAGAGAAGTGCCCGACAAAACTACAATTCCTTTTATTATAAACAGAGGCACAAAATGCTAGAAAACACCTTCATTACTGTTTGAGTGGGACATGAAGTTCCATTGTTTTCAGGAGGCGTGGCTCTCCTGGAAACCGACAGTGGTTAACCTTGCCTCCCGGACCCAGGGGGCGAGCCGCCTGCGCAGATGGGTGCAGGAAGGACATGCGGCGTGCAGTGGTGCCAAGGCAGCAGGGCCTGTGGGCACATGGTCTCCGTCAGCACGGTCAGCACATTAAATACCGGCACAAATGTATTTAATGGGTAAATCCCCAGATGTCAAGGGATAGCCAGTATTTTACATGCTAGAAACCAGCAATGTGTGGCCACCTCTCCATTCCCCTTCCGGTTTTCTCTCCATGTTGCCCCAGAAGCTGGTATCTGTAGACAGATGGACCGGGGCATCGATTATTTTTGACTTTCTCGTGGTTTCAGCCAATGACGGCCCCTGGTAGTTGATCAGAAAGTTGCTGCATTCCTCAGACAAAAGCCACAGCTCCTATTCCGGGATTCTGTGACTCCTCTTGGGTTGTAGAACCACCTCTGTCCTTGCTTTTTAGGCCTGGAGGTGACAACGGTTTCCCACTGCTGCCAGCCTCAGGGGTGCTTCCTTACTCCTCAGCAGCAGCTCTGCCCACAGTTTGCATAACTGCTTTCATGAAACAATTTGTGGTTGCCGCTTTTCAGTGTCATCTTTTTCAGATAATGTACATGTAGCTGTGTTGGTTAGGAAGGATAGTTGTACTTTAATAAGTCAATAAATTGGGCTTTTTATCAATCCATCTGGTTCTTTCCTCCACCTGCTTCCTCAGTCTAATGTCTCATGCAATATTAAAATAGGAAGGTAATAAATAGAAACTAAAATATCTCTTGAGTATGTAGGTACTAAGTATTTTGCATATATGATCTCATTTAATCCTTATCCTCCCTCTAGAACATGAGGATTATTATCCCCATTCTCCACACAAGGAAATGAGCACAGAAGCATTAAGGAATCTGCCCCAGAGCCTGCAGCTCGTTGCCCGTGGGGCACAAGGGCCTGCGTTCCTCACTCATCAGAATCACCCAGTGCTCCGGGCTCCGAGCAGCTGTTCTCAGATCTAGTCGGCTTCCTTGCTCCCACTGGTTATTTTCCCCTTCTGGATTCCCTCTCTCTTCTTTATCATTTTCTTGCTTTCTATGTTTCTACCTCACTCCTCCGACCATTTTCCCCTTTTCTCTTTTCTCTCTGGTGGCTGGATTTTCTCCTCCTGGGCAACACAGAATGAAATGGCAACACCTACCCATGGTTTTCATGGATCTAGCCATGAGAAACTATGGTTGTGGAAAGTTCTGGATGATGTGGAAAGGCTGGATCTTAAAATCCCGAAAGTGGCACCTGCCTTCTTCCTTATGCTTCCCGGAGCCTAGTGCAGGCACTCAGCATTTATGTAAGGAATGACATATGAAGCTTAGAAAGCAGGACATGTATACAGCATTTATAGTTCAATCCCAACACAAAAAGCATATGTGAAGGATGAAGATTGGAAGGCCGTGTGCCCATGTAGTATCAACATTTGCTTTGAAAGCATGGCTTTTTAGGTGTTTGTCTGCATCTTTAAGCATTTCTATGTTTTCCAAATTTTTCACAGTTGGCATATGTTTTTTTTTTAAGCATGAAAGTGACCAAAACAAGGCAAAAGAGTTTCACGTAACTGGACGAGGAGCCCTGAGTCTCCTGCTGCCCAGGCCATCTGCCTGCACCTGATGTGCACGCCTTTCATGGAACTGCAGGCACTGACTCTCACGGTGCCCGTGAGGTCATGCAGTCTGACCCGGAACTGTAAGAGATTTGCCCACCATCAGGCAGAGTCTGGGGAAACACAAGCTAAGATCCTGATCACGAGGCCCCTAGTTCAGGGCGATCTCCTTTCTGTGTGTTTACCCGACTTGGAAGGCTTGGTGTCAAGCATTTTCATTGTAACAAATGTTTGGCTGTGATTTCTGTCCTTGAGGTCAGGCACTATTAAAAAGATACCCAAGTGTCTGGTCCCTAAGGTACTAGAGTAAAATGAAGCCATTTCATGAAGCTTCCAGGGACAGCTGTCAATGATTGGCAAGGAATTCTGTCTGATGACAAGAATCCGGTAACTGCAGGCTGCAGGATGAATGTAGCTTTCTGTCTGCAGGCAGAAAGGAGGTGAACTGGTATGAGTTCTGCAAAGAGCGCAAGGGCTGCAAAGAGCCCCACACTCTCCTGTGATGGCTTCTAATCTACACAAGCCTGCGTGAAAAGAACGCAGTTGCCTCGGTGGTGGGCTGACGCAGGGGAGAAACATGCTCAGCAGCTGCAACATTCGTTACCACAGGAAGACTGAGTTGAGCATGTAAATTTGAACACAATCAGTAGCATCATTTTAGAAAGAATTTTGTCCTTAGAGAAAAGGATCCCACGATGCGGAAATGATTGCCTGGTGTAACACCCTGACCCTGGCCTCCCTTTCCTGGGACTTGTTGTGGGAGCAGAGACTGCAGGAGCTGGAGATGGACAGCCAAAGCTTGATTCAAAAGGCTTCAGACCAAAAGCACCTTGGAAACCCAATTCAGAGACAAGGAAATTATATCCAGAGGCCAATGGTGTCTGAAATGTCATGGAATTGAAAAAAATGGGTCTCCTCTTAATTAAAAAACCTGGCTCTGCCCTGTTATGAACCAGAAAAGATCTTGCAAGCAAGGTCTGATGTGTTGCTACGTAGGGTGGCTGTGTCCCCGCCTGGACACTCTCTTCCTATTCCCGTTTTCCTCCCAAGGGCCCCTTTCTTACTGTTTAACCGCCAATCTCTTGGATACCGTGAAAGTGATGTAAGATATTGGTCAGAGGAAGGTATGAGGAGCCACATCGAAGTATGAATTGTGCTATCATTTTGTTAAATCCATTGCATTAGGTCTATAAGATCACAGCATCTCTTGATGGTAGAGATCATTCTGTAATTTCATTAAAAAATTCTTGGTCTCTTATGATGTTACTAGGTCAAAATACAGTATACTCTAAAACAAAATCTGCTGAAAGAAAAGAAAGTGAGCATATGAGCATATTTATTGCAGTGCAGTTTTCCTGTTGCTTATAAAAGTCTCTTTTCATGCTTTTAGCAAAAACTTGTTACCCATAGTTCTGGAAGTCTGCAATAATGTTTTGGGAAGAATGAGCTGAATTGGGTAAGAGATTAATTTTGGGTAAGTTTAGCAAAGCAAAAACAAAACAAAGCAAAACAAAAACAGTGGTTTGGTTGATTGGATTTACTGTGATTCGGGGTTTAAAGAGAAATTTTGGGGCCTGTTTAGTACTGTACATATATATATAGCTCATCCTCCGTGTGGGAATTGTACAAGGTGTGGTGCAGAGAAGCTGAGGGCAAAGTCCTTGACCTCAGGTGCTCACAGGTTAGTGACTTCAAAAGCTTTCAGTTTGTTACTGAAAACTTTCTCACAGATAAGCACACATTACTGCCAAGACATGCATTCACCTTTATACACTTCAGGCCATCATTTACGACATGAATGCTCATTACATCAAACATCTAGCCTGAGCTCCAGACTCAGATCTAGAGTCTGCTGGACATCTGCACTGGCTTTCAGGGTCGAGAGCTGAGCGCTGCCTTCTCGCCCCCACACGCTTCGTGTCTCCCACCACCTTGCCTGTCACCTTCAACAGCAGCTCCCCCTTCCAGGGCTTCAGGCACCTGGACTCCTCTGCTTGTTCTTCCTTCAAAACTTCTGCTGAATGTGACAAGTGGGCCCTTTCACGGTGACTGTACTCACCTCCTCTCGGCTCCTGATAGATGTACTGTGTCACTCACTCTTATCCCTACACCAACACTCTATTCACAACCCAACCACCAGAGGTCCTTTTAAGAAGTCAGATAATGATTCATCTGCTCCCGTGGCTTCCTACCTAACTTTAAATAAAAGCCACCATCCCGCCAAGATCCTTCCAGTGATTTCCAAGTCCCTGCGTGGTCTGGTCCCTCATCCCCTCTTGCAGCACATCTCCTGCCACTCTCCTCTTTCCTCTCCTGGTCTCCTTGCTGATCCTTGGACACACCAAACCTGCCTCCTCATGTTCTGTTCCCTCTGTCTAGAGTGTCCCTCCCCACATGCACGCGTCTCAGTCTCTTCCTTCTCCTTCTGCTTGAATGCCGCTTCACTAGTCAGGCCTTTCCTACCTCTGCCCCCAAGCCTGCTGCTTTCAATGATGCCTACTTAAGTTTCTTTCCAGCCTGTAGAGCTTATAGGTGGACACGCTGTGTATTTCCTTGTTTATTTGTGTATTGTTTGCCTCTTCCCGCCCCCCATCCCATCCCTCCACTTGAATATAAGGGCAGGTCATTGCCCGTTTTGTCCCCTGCTCTGTCCCCCACACCTGAGCAGTACTTAGCACGTAAAATGTACTGCTCTGTCCAAGCCTAAGAAAAGGTGGGGTATGGGCTGACTCTGTCCACACCTCCAGAAATCAGCTTCTGTTCGGCTGAAGTCTATGAGCTGGGTCTGTTTTCTCATCTTTTCTTCCTTTCCTATTAGTGGCATTTTGGATTCTGGTTACTTGAGAGACACTTTGCCCGGAAACTCCATCTTGACAATTAAAATATTACAAGTCTAGTTTATAGCATAATATTGTGTACCTTCTTTTTCCAAATGACTGCCTTAGACTTCTTCCAGGTTCAGTTATAAATCTGAAGTGATCACAAAATAATAAATTTGATAATACTGATGTTTCACACAGTTAGACATTGTTAGACTAAGTATTATTAAGGCTGAACATCCTTTCAAGTTGACGATGGTCCAGGAAAGCAGTTCAGAGCTCAGGCTCCAGAGTCAAATGCATTCGGATCCATGACAAGGAGCAAACAAACCCACCTGCACCTCAGTTTATTTATCTCTTTGACAGGCATGATAAGAATGGCACTAAACTCCCCGTGCTATTATGAGGATTAAATAAGGTAATGCATATAAAGTTCTTAGCAAAGCTCTCAGTTATTACTCAATAAATCCTCTCTATTATCTTCTTTGATTGCCAGCTCACTTATCTCATGTTTTAAAAACACGGGCTTACCTACCCTTTTCCAAATTAGGACTTGAGGTAGCTGTGGCTTACAATAAAAAAAAATACAGCTACAGGACTACATTGGAATTGGAAAACAACACCAAGGTAAAATGGTGTAAATATACTAAATGAAGCCTATCTGATTGCCTTGATTGAGCTTCAAGTTAGACCTTGGACTTGCTGGCCTCTTGGACACCAGTTTCATAACTTTGTTGGGAAAGAGGAAGGATACCATAAGCTCCTTGGGAGTAGAAACATTTCCCTGACACTAAATTATGAGGAGACCTTGCAAATTAAAGTTCTATATATGTGAATTATATTTAGATTCTGTCTTATTTAACAGGAAATGTGAAGAGGATTTCTTAAGGCTCTGATGGATAGGAGGTAACCCAAATAAATAGTCAAATTCTACCATCAAGAGTGAAGCAGAGAGATAAAAATATTACTTTTGTTACTAATAAATATAATATTAGACAATGTAGACTTTATCTGCAGACAAGCGGAATTCTCATTGCTGAACCCCCAAACCTGAGAGGTTTATCCAGCTAGTCATAGGCAGTGCTGGTTCACCACAGGACTTACACGTGGGGACCTGGTTCTGTGAGACACCACAGGGGCAGTATGGAATGTCTGCTTTCTGTAGTCAGGGTCTAAGAGAAAGGTCAGCGAAAGGATGGGGCTACACATACTCATTCCTTGTCCCAATCTCAGCAATAAAACCAGCTCCTCTCTCCTTGGAGAGACAGGATATCATGCCAGTGAATTTCTCTCCACATGTTAGGGAGGAAGCATTCTCCCTGTAAAGTTTCTATGGTAACTTCCAATAAAAGCCAGGAATAGCATGTCCGAGAGCAGTCTCGAGGTGCTCTGACTTGATTCCAGGAAAGGATATAGAATTGCTCTGTGAATGGATAACTAACATGTCCAAACAGTCTTCCTTTTCCATGTATCTATTGAACGATGCCTTTATGTCAGACATACATGTACTGGAAAGAATGGTTCGCAAATGAACTGAAACATGCACACCAATATGTAATTGCCAGCAGGGGTCAATGCCACTAAGGAAATGTACAGGCAACACTGAGCATGCTCAGTGGGGAAAGCGCTCCCCTGTGAAATTCCAGATACTCTTCCGGAGGATATAGACTTTGAACTAAATGTTAAAGGATGAGTAGGAGACAGGAACAGCATTAAGGGAGAGGAAATATCACGTGCAAAGGCTCAGAAGTAAGAGGAGTGTGGTATGTTGGAGAAAGTTACGGAAGGCAAAGGGCAGGGGGAAGAGGGCCACAAAGATATGGAGAGGGAGGGAGGGGCTGGTGGTGCAAAGTTTTGCAGGGATGTGATGGGTTTTGATCTCTAGCCCAAGAGCAGAGGTTTTGAGCAGAAAGGATAAAATAATCAGAGTCAGACTGACTCATGCTCAGACTTTGATGGGTGCTGACCAGCACACCAGCTCCAGCTCTTCAACTTGAATGAGGATCCTGTATTGGTTTTGGAGGAGTTGCATTCTAGAAGGTGGGTTGTGTTGCTGAGCTTAACGTTCTGTGATTTTTAAGACTTGTACAAATATTCAGCTGAATCCCTATGCATTCTAATATCTTGTTAGAAATTAGGTTTCAATCTTTTTTAAAAAGATCTTATCAGTATTTTATTTTAGCCCATCTTTGAAAAAATTACATATGGCTTACCAATATATGTAAACTATGAGATGAAAATATAAAGTATGGGTATGTGATAAAGGATATCCAAGGATGGGGAGTGGGGGCAGGTACTGCATGGAGTGGAAGCTGCAGCCAGTAGCCAGCTCCAGCCGTGCTGGGCCAGGGGTGAGTGGGTCTCACTCCTTTGGAAATGTCTGATTCGGAGCATCCTGCCTTCTGCTGTGCCTGCCTGAGAGTGCTGACTGCAAAGTCTACCTCTGGCAACTGAAAGTGCTGAAGTGATGGCATTTGGAGGATATATGTCGAAGGTAATTTTAACTGGCTCTTTATTAACATCATGCCATTATTTCAGGCAGTAATTGAGTCACTTTAAAGATCATTCCAGGTTCATAGTCATAAAATCTTTCATTAGCACATGAAAAGACATTTTTCTTTCTTTAGTAGTACATGGTTATGCATAAAATTAACCTAAAAGCATTTTAAATCATTATGGTAAAAATAATAAGAAATCAGAACTCAAATGTGTTACACCATGTGAGAGTATCTTCTCATCTATCCAGGGTTTCACCCAGTTAACCTTGATTCTGAAGGGAGAATGAAAATAGAGGTTTTACGAGAGCTTTCACATCAACTCACAGAGCCAGGCCACACAGTTAGTAGAATCCTCTCAGAATAAGTGGCCAGCTAAAGACAGATGAGACACACAAGCCACCTCCAGTTTAAGGCAGATTTATTCATGAAATTAGAGAACATGAGAGTCTCCATGCCGCTCATGAAAGCCTCTTGCTCCTGAATGAGTCTCATTGTGACTTTAGAAATATCAAAGAAACTATTAGATTTTTTAAAAAGGAACGAGTAGCCAACAAGTACTGGTGCTCTGTATAGATCACTCAGCATACGGTCCAGGTTTCCAAGCTTCAGGTTACCTGCCCCTGTATGAGATCACCTTCTACAGATTCACCTAAGTCCTGATAACAGGGCTGAACAGGATCAGGCTGAGAACTAAGAAAATCCCTCTAAAGAAATGATTCTGTGAGGTGACATCCATCAGCATCCTTTGCATCCTTTGTTCTCTACCAGCCACTAATGCACCTAATTATTTCAGCTTTCAGGCCCCTATCTTGTCTACATAACACCATGAAATGCCTGTCACGTGCCCTGGGGGAAGGTCCTGTTGGCTGTGCTTGCTCCTCTCCCCCTTGGCTGACTGCCTAGTTCTAATGAGCTTGTCCAGAGTGGAAATTGAAGTGTTTGGACTTGACCCACCTCCAGTGAACTTCCAGTTCTCTTTATTTTCCAAAATTCACTTTGTCCTTTAATAATTCATATAAAATCCTGCCTTAACTGTCTAGGTTAAAGACCACCTTAAAAATGTGTTCTACTTATTTTTACGTGGGGTTAGAAAGTGCAGTTTGTTAATACATTGGTTTTCGCTGGCTTTTATTTGATCCTTTGTCCATTTAAACTAGGGTAATTTTCAGACTCTCTATGAACTTGACTCCCCCAAAATATCATTATACCATAATCATATATCTAATTTAAGATTAATCAAAATTTATTATTCAAAGAAATGTATGGTTTTCCGACTTGGTTATAACCAAGGCATGAATACATACATATATGAGGAATAATACTTTTTTTCCTGTGTATTTTTATATTATGTCTCCTCCCTCATTTTTCTACAAGACTTTTCCCTTTGTTTTCCTTGCTGGTCCACGAGCTTCTGATTAGTGTAGTTTCCACATCTGTTTTAAACCTTCATAGAAATCATTCTACTGACCCAAGGAATTTTTCTACTCAGGACAGATGTCTCAATCAGGACTTCACTTTCTTATGTGCTACTTTTCATGCACCATAAGTGTAAGCTAGCTCTTCCTTAATTTTTTCTCTAAGGATCAAAGAATAGTATCTGCTGATTTTTGTTCCTATTGTAGAAGGACTTTACTATTACTGGGTCATCAACATCTGTTCTGAAAATAAATGTAAGATTTTGTTTTTGTTTTGGTTTGGGTTCTGAGTGATGATGCTTCTGCCAGATTCTTGTAAATATTGTATGTTATTATGCAAAGTTCTGCAGCAGAAATAAACTATTCTGTTTTTCTGTTTTGCTTTGTTCTTCTGATTTTACAACATAAATACCAGCTTTAGTAATACTTAAAAAAACAGACAAAAACAGTCTGCTAAGGGTTAATGTGTCTCCTGCTCTTAATGGTGCCAAGAAAAACCCAAACAGCTTAGTGTGAACAAGAAGCAGAAAATACCAGAGACACCCCCATCTGTGTTGATTTGGAAAATAGAATCACATAGCCCTGACCTTCTGCTGTGAAGGTAGCTTGCTTATCCTCTGGCTAAAGAGGCTGTCTCTTCCTAAAGCACGGGCTTGTTTTATCTTTGTGGAATTGATGGTGCTGGGCCAGTCCAGCCCCAGGATAAACTCGTGAGGTTGCAATGCCAGCTTGGAGAGCAGGACAGCAGCAAATTCCAAGGGAAGCCCTGGGGTTATCGCAAGTCCACATGTCACATTGCCAATTTCAACAGAGCTTGACCTCAGGCTGAACTCCACTTTGCCAGGCTACAGAGAGCTAAGCCGAGCAGCTGTAATGAGCAGAGGACTTCCCAGCCAAGCAGGAGCCACCTAAAGAAACCTATAGCCTGTTCCCAGGAGAAATTTCTGGTTGTTTATAAATAGGTTAATGATTTAGTCCCCAGACTTCCAGCATGGGGTATTCGAGTTGTGTTGGTATACCTGAGCACCTCAGGTACCCCCAAACTCAAGGCCTGCGTTCACTAAGAGTGACTTGTTCTTTTCTTGGACCACCTAGAACACTGAGACCCAGGTGGGCAGGGCAGTAACCCCAATTTGCTAGTGACTAGTGGAAGTTTCACTTTTCCTTTCCCGTGTGGAGAAAAAAGGGTCTGAGTGTAGGTTATAAATCTGATGTCCTAAAATGATGACTACGTTTACCACGTGCCAGGTGCTATCCTGAGCATGTTGCCCCCAACAACATGCTAACACGTATTAACTCACTTATACTCAGGACCACCCTCCAGGCCCACACCTGAAGGGCATGCTATAATAAGGTCCATTCACAGCTGGGAAAATCATCGTCCCAGCTAACAGGTAGAAGAGGCAGGGAATGATCCTGGGGAGTCTGAACACAGGGTCTGTGGCTTTACAATAATTCCATACGACCACAGGTCACGGTGCCGAGGGAACTGGGCTCAGGACCCTGGGTCAGGTAGGCCAGGAAAGTCTAGGGTCCAGCAGTGTCCAACCTTTTGGCATCTCTGGGCCACACTGGAAGAAGAGTTGTCTTGGGCCACACATTAAATACACAAACACTAGTGAAAACTGATAAGCAAAGAAAAAGGTTTTAGTAAACTTATGATTTGGTGTTGGACTGCATTCAAAGCCATCTTGGGCCGCATGCTGCTCGTGGGCCACGGGTTGGACACCCAGGGTAGGCATTTCCAAATCTCTAAGCACAGGAATGGGAGGAAAATAAAAGGACCACAGCCAGCATTCTCAGCAGAACTCAGATCAGACCAGGGGAGTTTAGAAGGTGGCTCTCCCTCTCCTTGCTGTCTCATCTCCATCCTCAGCCTCCAGGCAGAATTAACTTGCAAAGCATTACCACTTAGAGGCTTGGCCCTAATTATGTTACATTCCTGGTGGCCATCATCCAGACTCCTCTAACCAGAGAAACCAGCCCTTTCCCCATGAAGAATGCTCTCATTCTTCGCCATGCTCTACCTGTCTGGCTGTGATGCACGGATGGCCCCCACCCTCAGCACCTGCCTGCACCCACCAGGATCTCTGTAGTATGCTAAGCAGCCCCTGCCTGGTAGCTCTAGCAGTGGGGAGTTGGCACTTTTCACATCCTCTCTGTAAAGAAAGCTGATGCTCATAAGGCGACTTTGATCCCCTGCAAGATTCAGTGAGTCCTCATTGACCATCAAAGAATCAACTTTCAATGTAATTTTTATTTATAAGGACATTTTATTATATTTTGAGCCTTCGAAAAACAGTGTCATATATGACAAACCAAACACAATTGCCAGTTTATTTTCTCAACTACTCCCCCACTAGAAGCTCACCCTTTTGGGAGGAATAGCCCCATTCAGGTAGTCAGGCATGAAAGGAATCTGCTTATCAAAGGCTAGGAGAATGACCTGAGTCAACCAGCTTTAGGCTCTTCTAATTAACAGTACCTTACACAGAATTTCTCAGATTTGAAGGTGTGTATGAGTGACCCAAGCGTCTTGTTGAAATGCAGATTCTGATCCAGCAGGTCTGGAGTGGGGCCTGAGACTCTGCATCCTTAACAAGCTGCTGGGTGGCATACTGCACTTTGAGGAACAAGACCTTGAAAGCTCACTTCATCTTGAGATCCTATGCCCCTGACCCATGGTGCACAAATTGATGTAACTCAGAACCTTCTGGAGGATGTGCTTCTTATTAGTAATAGTCCTGGGAAGGAAATGAACTTGTGCTGGGTTCTTTGGATGGGAGGGTTTTTGGATCTTGATAGTTTTCATTCTTTTTTAATCAGAATGCTTTCCCATTACTCAGAAGATATTTCCTATTTGACTGTTTTTCTGTTTAATAGAAGCATCTCTACCTCAAAAGAACACCCTGTCTCTGAGTTGACACAGAATTAGACTTTTTCAGGGCTTTGTAATTTGGTTATTTCATGTCTGTGCCTGTGGGTTACAGGGTCATGCTGAATTGTGTTCAAACAAATGTCCACTCTTATTAAAACTGGAACAACAATTGGAACAAGAACATTAAGATTTTGAGGAGAGCCACCTCATCTAACTTCAGATAGGCCAACCATGTGGGCTGCAGCACAGCAGGGAGGCCAGTCCCAAGGCTTTGCAGAAAGTGATCCCTATTCAAATTCTAGCCCTGGAAGCCAAAGAGTTGTTCTGTTGGGCAAACTACCTACCTTAGCTTCCTAGACCATAAAACAAGTGACAGTGTTGTGAGCAAAAGAGCAGGACGAGAGAGGTGGCGAGATACAGGAGGGACCACTTGCACGCCTCACCGCTGTGCCTGGGACAAGCTCTGGGCAGGCCTCCATAGGGTGTCCTGACCTCAGAGGTTGTCAGCCCCCAGTGGGGACAGCTTGACTTGACATCCTGCAGTAAGGAAGCAGATGCGCACTCATGGAGTCATGTGACTGAATTCCATTGGGATTTCCCCTGTGGGGCATCTCCTCTCCTTTGGGGGTGAAAGTATATCATCGCACAGACACTGCGGTATTGGCTATATTCCACAACAGTCACAAGTTGGTGGCGGTTTTTTGTACCACATAGAAAAAAAGTACTTGGAACACACCTTCTAAATTTTGGAGCGGGGGGACAGAATTAAAACCAGGTTTCTCTGTTTCAATTTCTTGGCTGAGTACTACCCCATTCCTTAGAAAATGTTTTCTACCTGACTTTTTTCAACTTCAATGTGTGTCTCTGCTTCAATGGAGTTGGTTAAAATGATAGGCTAAGTTTCTTTCACCCACCCCTTCAGCTAGAAATATTCTTCAATTGCACATTCTGTTTCAGGAGATCTGGGGTGGGGCCTGAAATTCTTGATGCAGGTGCTGCTGGGCCACACGCCATACATGTGGAGAGCCGGGCACCAGCCATCGTTCTTACCAGTCTGAACTGCAGACATTTAGGCCATTACTAAGACTGCCTCCATGCAGGGCCCTGCTCTGCATGTGCTTCTCCCTAGCTAGAGCTCTCAGCTGGGTACCTGACTTTCATCTCCACATCTTGTCCCTCCCCAGCTCTGTGCCCTCCATCTCTGCCTATGTAGCATTTGCAGTTGAATCTCCCGATTGATTGGTGCCTAAAGCCCACTTCTCTAGCCGGGTACCATCAGCGTCTCAGTCAAGACTCTCAAACCAACCCTCAGCTCCCTGCCAGTGCCCTGTGCCAGCCTATTGTGAGTGTGCGTAGACAGGCTCGAACTCCCCGTGGTCACTCTCCACGTCCCCATCAGGAAGAAAGTAAGTGGGCTAGCCTCGGGGATCCTGAGACCAGTCGTGTGCTTTGAAGTTGGGAGGAAGAAGCCTGAATTATACGAGCCCGACAATTTTAAAATTGAAAAGAATCTTGGACATAGTGCCATACAAAATCATCATTATGCAAGAAGTCAAGATTAATAATAAGAATAGTGAACACTTGTGGGACACTGACTATGCATTCTCTAATTTTCACGATAATCCCACGAGGTAGGTGTAATTATTATGCTCATGTTACAGGAGATAAAACTGAGACTTGGAGTGGTTAAGTAACTTGCCCAAGGTTGTTCAGTTTGTAAGTGATGCAAACCTGGGTTTGCTTCAGTCCATGCTTGTCCTCCTAACTACACTTGAGAAAGGGTGTTGACCAGGACAAGCTGAACAATTCCCTCTGCAGATGAGCAGCAATAGCTGGGATTACGATCCAGGCCGTCTGACTCAGAGTTCTTTCCCTGTGTCAATAAGATGGCCTGACTTTAAGTCACGTGTTTCCGGCCCTGAGTCATAAATTCGAGTACAGTTACAACAATGAAAAAGATGTATCATCTCACAAAGCAGTTATAAGTGAATATGTAATAGTAGAGAAATGATAGGTAAATCACGTAACAGCACAGATAAAAGGCTTCATTCTGCCAGTTCCTCTCTGAAAGGCATTGACATTTTTACACGTGGCACCAGTACCAAATACATAATGCCTCGATGATGCAGTATTTTTGACAGCTGTTCCCACACAGGTTGTGTCTACCTAACTTCAAAGAGCTGACTGAAAACCTTTTTCAAGCCAATGAATCAGTTGTTTGATGCTGTATACAACAAAGGCCTTCCTGAAACGGACTAATCTTCTAAATAAAACAAACTGGCTTTTTGTTTTGTAAAAAGTACTGCCATGTCAAGTTCTTCCTTAGGAACTAAATGTCTAGAGTTGTGGACTAGCAATTGATTTGCCCCGGTTAATAATAGGATTAGAGTTTCCTGGGCTGGAAGTAGGAGCAGTTGGGAAAAGGAATTAGTAGGAGATGTCTGAACTGGTCAGAGAATCCGGGACAAGAACCGTGGACCAATGTGCTGTGCCAACATTTTTCCTGCTGGGTATCCCGAAGCCCCTGGGCTATGCTGACGGTTTTGTTGGCAGGGCTTGGGAGATCTGAGGGCAGAGCGACAGGCTGGCCAAAGACTCCTTATCTACTCTTTTAAAAGCCCTTCGTACTTTTCCTTTTCAGACTTGAAGTTTCTTCAGGCTGATGGGGTATAATTAAATTTCTCAGTCCTTTAACAATAGTGCACTTTTAGCTCTGCTACTATCTGCCCTCAAACCTGGCTGGCTTAACGTCTCATTTCAAAGGCCTCCAGCCTGGCCTGTGTCCCTGTGCACTCTGCCAGCACCTAGCCATGGCGACAGCATGGATTTATCTGTGTCCCTTGGTGAGGAGTCAAGCCAAGGGATTTATATCCGATAAAACTATGGAGTCCCAAATCTTAGGATGTTAGAATAGGCAAGGCCTTTGAGACTGTCTAATCCAGAAGTTTTCAAGCTGTTTTATGGTGGTGCTTTATAAGCAGTAAAAAAATCTTAATTAAGACAAATCCTACTCAGCCACAACCTGAAGAGAAGTCAGGCAGGAGAGGCTCAGAGTGAAATGGGGGTAAGTACAGCCTCACAGGGACTCTCTCTTGATGCTTACATCCCTGGGGTTCTTCCAACCCCCTACCCCAAACTCCATAGATGACTGTTTGAAACCCTCTAATAATGCAAACTTTAACCTCAGAGAATGTCTTACCAAGAACCAGGGGCACATTAATGTCAGAGTGTAAATAGTGCCTGTGTTTCCTGTCACTTCATCCAGAATTTTTAACTATTTAACTTCCAGCTCTCTTGAAGAAATGCCTCATTTCTGCCCAAGGCCAAGATGGCTCATTTTAGCTACTAAGCAACTTCTAACTTGGTATAGCACTCAAGAATGGCATTGAAATACCCTGAGGCCTGCAGGCAGAGTTTTTATCTTCGGTCCCTTATGACCAAACTATTAGGTTGCAAACTAGCTGTTATACTCTGGCGCCCAAGGTATAATTATTCATTTGGATGATGAAACAAAAACAAAGCCAAGACTTAGCTAGGTTTGTCACGTGATAGACACATTTGAAGTCCACTGGAGCAGGTGGAAATTCAGGGATGTTACTGCCTGTGGACAGAGCTCCCTGCTTGAATGAGAGGGTCCTTGCCGTGCTATTTGCAGCTGCAAGCGTGGAGTTTAGGCAGATGGCAGACATGCCAGCCTACAGAAGAAGCTGGCTTTTATCAGCACTATGAGGAGGAATAAAGGCCATTTATGGCAAATAGGATGCATGGCTGAAACACCGCAGCAACCTCCTGGACACTGGTGGGAGTGGCCCGGACAGTTGTGGACGAACATGGCACAACAGGGCCCTGAAATACAGGTAGTCATGTGTTCAAAGCTCTAGTGTGTCCCTGGGGGTATTGTTTGGATGCTCTGGACGCATCCACAATCAATCCCAGTTCATCACAATAACTTCATTGAAACTTTGAAGCTTGACAACAAATGCCCAGAGTCTCTACAGCTTAATAAAAGATTACGCTACAGGAGTCTATGTGTGAACATATTGTCTGCTCAAAGCCACTTCTCTGGGGGCCTCTGTGTCTTTCCCTCCATTGGCTGACACAAGGTAACCCCACTGACTGGATAGATTCTTGCTTTAAAGCACCAGACTCACCCTCTAAGTGTGCCTGAGAGAGCCAATGTCCTTGATCAAGTGTGGCAGTTGAGGACGTGGCCAAGAGAACGAGCTGAGTCAGGTGAGTCTTGGGCAGTGTGGACTCCATCTGAGAAAGCTAGAGGTGGGTCTTCTGCTCCCGGTTCAGCAGGACCTGTAGGAGCTTGCACAGGCTTCCAGCAGGGAGGCCAAGGCTGTACCAATAGGAATGGGATGGAGAAGCAGAGGCCATACAGACATTGGCTTGTATGCTTCTTGAGTCTGCAGTACATAAAAAAGGCTCTGTCTACACTGTCAGTCCCCAAAAGACAGCGGCCAGCAAAGGTTCCAAGTCTCCAAAATGTCCCAGTGGCTTCTTCTTCCAAACTTGAGGAAACTTTTGCACTAAGTGGACCCAGTTCGTCCTTTTTGAAGACAGTACAAATTAAGTTTCTTCTTGAGAAGAGACAGGAAATTGGGATTCTCTAAGGGCATTTTTAGAAAACTGAACATAGAACCTTTTATCAGTGAATGCATAGGCGCCGTTAGCCCACAGCCTTCACATTCATTAGAAGCACTTCAGGGAGAGAAAATTAATGATAATCCTAAGTACATAATGACTTGCTGGAGACCAGAAGGCTCCACTCTGATGGCCTGAGTGGAGCTTGCCCCCTGGTAATGAAGAATGCCGCCTGTGTGCCTGACCTTGGACTTGCTTCATGCTTCAGAGGAAAGAGCAAAAGCTGGTGTGACTAAATCTTTTTCCTGTTAACTGCAAGCAGTTTTGGTTGGGATCATTGGTAATAGTGTTGTATTTGATCCCTATAAAAAAGAAACTCCTTGCTTCTAATATTTGTTTCCAGTTTAAACATAAAATCTCAGAGAAGGGTAGGAGAATATGATACCAGCAATAAAACAACAAGTTATTGTGCAAAAAGAACTCGAACCTGGGGGCAGCCTTCCTGTCAGAGTGTTTAGTTCATCAGTTTGCTGCAGACAGAAACCAATTACACGGCCTAGGCTGCAAGTGAAATTGATGGTTTGTATTTTCCAGAACACAAATTGTGCTGCTATTACCTATCAAGACAGTTTACAATGGCTTTATATGCACTGCCTTTCTTTTCAGTGCTAATATTGGGAATGATTGCTTTAATTCACTTTTGTATACCCAGAGCTTAGTTTAGTGGTTATCACATTAGACTCTCAAGTTTAAGAAGAGAATTCCCACTAAGATGTATATGACTGATATCAGAGTTCATTTCTAAAATCACAGAGGGAGGGAGAAGACTGGGCACCCGAAATGGGGGCAAGAGCTCTGTGAAGCCCTTGGATATTGTTTAGAGGGAAGACTGTAGACAGGTGGAGGCTGCACGGTGATGTTGAAGTGGCTTTCACTAAGGTATTTTGCCACAAAGAAAAGACTTTGGGAACGATAAAGCCGCATCTAAGACCACTTGGAGCAAACTTCTGTTGCTACAGCTGGTTGACTCATCTTGACCATCCGTCTTGGTTCAGCTGGGAAGCTGGGCTTGGCCATTTAATGTTAGTCTCTAATTACTTTTGTCTGTATTTTTGTCATTAGAGTGTATGGACCTGAGTTTTCTGTGCTGAGATCCAAAGCAAGCCAGTTGGGAGATGGGGAAGAGAGGGAGAGGGAGGAGGAAGATAAGGGCAGGGTGACTGGGCATTTCACTGTTCTGGGGCAGGGTCGGGCTTGCTGTGGCATGGTGTGCCTTCTGGTTCTTCAAAAGTGGAGGCCTGGGCTTGCTCAGGGCAACCCTAGACAGGCCTCAGGTCTTGGCATTGTCTGGAGCCTAAGGATACTGTCCCCCTACTCCTTCCAAACACCAGGAGCTTCTGAGGTTTGAGAATCAGCATTTCACAAATAGTGAAGGAGACAGGAAAGGAGAGGTTAATGTTCTCATGGCAGAGTTCAATGGCTAGATGCTTGGGAAATCGGCCCTTGTCTTTGGCTTTGGTTGTGAGACAGTTTCTGGAAGAGTACAGGCAGGGCTGGTCTGTTTTCTCTTGAGTCATGATTGGGACAAGAGCACCTTTTGCAGAGGGCGGCCTGCTTCGGGTGCCATATTCATGACTCTGTACTGGTCCTTTTAGAACCTCAGGTGCTCTGGTATATGGATCTCGCCTCACCATTCATAGGATTAAAAACATACAAATTTTATCTGATGTTAATATTTTAATGTTTACATGCTCATGGGACATCACAGAAAGGAAATGATGTTCCAAAGACGTGGTTAAACTAGGGAGCTTATCTACCACTTTAACAAAGGGTAATAAATTATGGAGAAGTGACAAGACAAAGGAAAAGAGATTCGAGCTTCTAAGGATGGTCAGTTGTGGGAAGGTGAATATATAAGGGAAACTACTGGAAGGTAAGTGTCAGTTAGTTGTATCTATGAAGTCTCATCTCAGTGCCATCTCCATCTCTGGTGACGAAGGTGGCTCAGTGCCCTTCATGGTATAAGAGTGAGAGATACCTTCACAGGGGGCATTTATGCCCTACTTTTAGGCGGGTAGTAGGAGGGAAGAAAGCTTTTCCTGTGACTGCTTTCTTTCCAATTGCCTTTGACTCAAAATAATTCTTATTCCATAGCAGCATATTGGGGTCGCATAGCTAATTCATTTCACTACCCAAAGATTGTCAGGGGAACAAGAGTCAACAGGCTCGTTTACAAGCATAAAAGGAGAATGTGGGCACCTGAATGGAGACTCAAGCAGACTCTCAAAGGTAAAAGCCGTACCATTTAAAAGGTAGCTGTCTGCATGCTATAGCACTTGCATATAGCTACCTTTCAAATAGCAAAAAAAATGCTATTTGAAAATTTTTTGACATATAATTTTATACAAAAAGTAGGTACACCTTTAGTGTAGAGTTCTATAGCTTTGACAAATGCATATACTTGTGTAAACAACACCCCAAATAAGATTTAGAACCTTTAAACCACCCTGGAGGTCCCCACTTGCCCTTCTCAATCCTCATCCCTCATCTCAGAGGTGATCAGTGTTCTGATTTCCATTTCTGACACTCTTTGCCTACTTGGACTGTGACTCTAATGGTAGCATTTCACATCCTATCACAGAACTGGACCTTCATGTGCCCCCTTCTCTGCCAGGCCTGCATTTGCTCGAACATACCGGGTGTGGCACAGAGCAGTAGGAAAGTGGATGGCTGAGATGGTGATGGGGAGGGGAGGGAACTGGGAGAAAGGGACGGCATAGTGCCGCTGGTCTGCCCCCGCAATGCTGAGCTGAATTCTGCTTGACCAGGATGAGAGAGAGCTTGTTTGATTAAGGAGTGAAGAGTGCAAGGTAGAAGGAAGAACTGATGAGAAAAGTCAGTCCCCAGGGTGGAAGGCAGCATGGTCTCAGAGAAAGCACAGGTTTGGGCGTTAGGCAGACCTGACTTTGGGCCCTTATTCACTCTCTCTAAGAACCTGGAATGTTCCCAGATTCCTCATCACTTAAACTGGGGTGATAATTTGGAAGCTGTTAATCAAGAACGTGATGAGGTTTAAATGAGACAATGTACATGAAAGACCCTGTGCAGCGCCTGACACATAACAGGTGCTTCAGAGATGGTAGTAGCTTAATACCAGGTAGTAGCTACCAGAAAAACCCAAATTTTCATAAATCATTTCTTTTTAAATTGCTTTGAGGAAGAACACAGAATGGCTAAAAGGTATAGATGTCTCAAGATCAAGAACGTGGCTGTCTTGCTTTGCAGTGATACATCAGGGACACTGGTGTTTTCTTATCATGGAACAAAATCCATGGCAGCCATCAGATGTGCTAATTGCCTCACAAATGAGTGAAATCGCACGCCTCTTATTAGTACTTGCTGCCGCTGTGGGGAAATAACTAACATAATTTTGTATAATGACATCAACTACAGTCCATTTCTACTTTATTGGCCAATAAAATAGTACATTGTTTAGCATTTATAGATCATGTTTTTAAAAATGTTAAAACTCATTATTAAAGAGTGTTTATCTGTTACCATGAGCTGGGCTTCTTCTAAACTTTCATTGCTGCAACAGACCACACAGCAAAAAACAAAATAAAACAGAAACTAATGAATATAAGTGTTCAAAAACAAACAAAACCCCCAAAAACCAAGCTGAATTAAACAACTTAGTAATCAAATAAGGCCAGAGATCCTGTGTTTGTATAGATTGATCCATTCTGTAAAAAAGATGGCAGAGTCCAAGTTCTAATCCAGAATATGAGCCAGACCAGACAAAGCTCACTGGGCACAAGAAAAGTTTTATGGATGTTGGTTTTATTTAATGTTAAAAATTCAGAGAAAAAAAGTGAGCCATTGTACAGTGGGACTGCTGGGCCAAGTGCAATAAGAGCTGATCACACATAGATATATAGACACTAAAGCACCAGTTTGGTGGGTTGGTCCCCAGGTGAGAAGTATCAGTCAGGGAACTGGATGGGTTAATTCCTAAGTTTCATTTGAAATCAAGAAATTCCCAAATTCTCTCTCTTAGCCATCTTAACACTCAATGAAGTCAGGCAAACACAATGAGAGAAAATTTCATTAAAAAATAACTAAACTTGTATAAGGTAAAGATACTTTTTCCTTTCTATAAAATGGGGTGTAAAGAGAAAGGTTTAGGGTCATGATACAGACAGTAAAAAGAGACTGTCACTCTTGCCCTAACAACCAAAACAAGAAGAATCAATGGGAAGAGAATAAATCTACTATAGGTGATAGAGAGAAATCTACCGAACTTGCAAGAAAATTGTAATGACTGTGTGTGACATAATATAAAAGATGAGAATGCCAAGGACCCCAAGCCACAGATCATATCTGTATCTACCTGTCAACTTCTTAAGATAGGTCTTCAGCAAGTTCATGGGCACTATGTTGAAAGCTGAGATCAGAGAGCTGAGAGAGATTCCCCCCAACGAGGCAGTTTCTTTCTAGAGGAGGAGGGCAGCACGGGAAAGCTGAGAGAACACCGTTGAGGCACTGTGGTCTTTCAATGACCAGATGGGGAAGGGGCAGGTACTCCAGGTTTTCAGATATCAAAGGAGCAGAAATCTGAGGGCAGGTACAAGAGAACTCACTAGTGACCCTGGAAGCCAGGCTGTAAGGCAAAGAGAGATCTTCTATAGTTTGGAAAATTGTCATCTTTGGGTAAAGCATACAGAAATCTCTGGACTCTCTCAGGCATTCAGATTCTAAGAGTTGCTAACATGAAAAACTAACCTCTCAAAGCATCTAAAGGTGTGGAACACTGAATCAAACTAAAACTGAAACAAATCTCAGACTCAGGATAACTACATATTAAATGAACTTGGTCATCCAATTCTGAAGCTTCACAGAAAGAATATGACTTTTTCTAGAAACATTATTTGCTTTTTTTGATACTGTCCTCTTACTAGGGGGGACCTCAAAAAACAGGAATTATATTCCAGAGGTCACACCACTTGTAGTACAGGCTTCCCCCACTAGGTTAGTGCTCTAGGAACCCATCTGTATCAGTGTACCAGCTGGTGGTGTTGTGAGAGGCTGCATTTGGCTTTAGTCAGTTTTTTTGAAGACTTTCAATACATTTGCCCATTTCATGATGGGTGATGTATGAGCTCACCTACCCATACCATGCTGAGTGTTCAGCAGTTTTTTTGACCCATGCCCCACCTCCTTATTCACCTGAGCAAGTTATTTTTGTTTCCCCAGATGAAAAAGTCTCAAAGGGAAACATTTTGCTGATGTGAAAGAGGTAAAACAAAAAAAATGGCAGAAACACTAAAAGGCATCCAATCGACAAGTTCAAAAACTGTTTTGAGCAGTGGAAAAAATGTCTCAATAGGTGTATTGCATCAAATGGAGAGTACTTTGAAGATGACTGAAGTTTAAGTGTGTAAGACTAAATAAATAATTTTTATAAATAAATTCCATTTTTGGGTGGTCCCCTTTCTGTATAAAATGTTCAGTATACAACAAAAGTCATGAGGTGTCTGAAGATGCAAAGAAAAAAGTGACCCTTGTTTAAGAGAGGAAATAGCCAATAAAAACATGCCCGGAAATGGTACAGATAGGAATTTAAAAATAATAGTGACAAGTATACTAAACTATATAGTGGAAAAAGTAAACAATATGGAGAAAAAGATGATAATTTCAGAAGAAGGATGAAAAAAATTTAAAAAGCAAAAGAAATGCCACTGAGATTCTAGTTATCCATATAGAGTAACAGTGACCAGGTGTGAAACATCAAAAAATACCAAAACTAAAAACATGACATGATGGCTTTCAAGACATTGGATATTGAGCAACAAAAAACAAATTGATGTTTTAGACACAGAAAATAAGAACCAGATCCTATAAATGCCCCAGTTTTGTTTTTTGGGTTTTTTTTTTTTTGCCTTAAATGAGTTTTCAGACCGTGACACAGGAAGGGCAGCCCAGGTGGAACCCAGAAGACCTCAGAGTTTAGGAGACAGAGCTGGATGTTCAGGGAGAACAAGTGAGCTCGAGTTGTTAGGACAGAGAAACAGACGGGGAAAAACTGCAAAAAGGAAGAACTCGGGATGGCTTCAGAGGGTCTCCAAGAGTATTCAGCACAATACTGATCAGTTGATGTCTAGACTTTCTCTGAAGGAGGAAGAAGAAAGTTTCCTGAAGATGTTAGAGGGAATGGTAAGTAGCCGGTGCCCACAAGGGATGAAAAAGGTATTTGTTATCACAACCCTGAGAAGAAAATCATGTATTACATTGTGCGGTGTACTTGGAAGAGTAGTATTGCAGCAGTAGAAACTAATTAGCCCCGGATGAAACACTGCTCTGATCCTGCCTAAAACAATATCTTAGATGTAAGACAAAGATAGTTCATACTTTTTCCAAGCGACATAATTGCTCATCAGAATAAAGGTCAGGAATATTAAAAGAATACAAAAAATGTCCAAAATCCAACACAATAAAATTCATGATTCATGCAATAAGAAAATTATCAGTCATGTAAAAAAAGCAGGAAAATATAACACATAATGAAAGATAAATCAATCCATAAAAACTGACACAGAGCAGATACAGGTGTTAAAATTAGCAGAAAAAGACATTAAAACAGTTATTATATTTGTATTCAATAGCTTAAAAATAAAGCAGAGGCATAGGAGATATTTTTAAAAACCTGAATTAAACTTTTAGAAATAAACTACAATGTTTGACATGAAAATACAGTGGGTGGTATTAATTACAAATTAGACATGTAGAAGAGAGGATTAGTAGTCTTGAGGACATGCCAATAAGAAAGCATTTAAAATAAAATAAAAAGAGATAAAAGAATATAAAAGTGAAAAATGCATTAATAAATGGTAGAAAACCTCTGAGTTAATATACATGTAATGGTAGTCCCTGTAGAGGAAGACAGTGAGGAGCAGAAAAAAATGCTTGAAAAAATAATAGCCAAAAAAATCTAAATTGAATGAAAAGTATACACTCATAGATCCAAGAAGCTCGACAAATTCCAAGCACACAGAACTTAAAAACAATGAACATCATATTAAAATCAAATTGCATTAATCCAATGATAAGGGGAAAATCTGAAAAGCAGCTAGAAAAAAAGAAGACAAGTTATATGTGGAAAACAAAGGTAAAAATGTCAGCAAACTTCTTATTTGAAAGAATGCAAATGATAAGAAAGTGGGATGACATCTTTAATTTATAGAAATGAAAAATAAAACCACCAGCCTAGAACTCTATACCCACAGAAATCATTTGAAAGTGATGGCAAATACATATTTTTTGCAGATCACAGAAACTAAAAAAAATTCACCACCAGCAGAATTACACTGTAAGAAATATTGAAGGGAGTCTTTAGGCCGAAGGAAAATGATAGCAGAGGGAATGTCGTCTATGCAAAGGAAAGAAGATCACTGGAAAGAGTGAATCATGGGAAATATAAATTATTTTTTATAGATTTCTTGAAAAGTAATTTCCTGTTTAAATGAAAATAAAAATAAGGTGAGGTTTTACCACGTGAAAGTAGAATGCATGACAAGAGAACAAAGCCAGGAGGGGAGGAAAGGCGCAGTGCACAGGAAGCGGTGCAGTATCACTGCAAGGGGGGCTGTGGTGAGTTAGGGGTGCACGTTAAATCCCTGCAGCAGCCACTAAAACAACAAGCTACTTGTGATGGCATTCAGGACCCACCTGGGTAATATAGGGCAAACCCCTTATCTCAAGATTCTTAATCACATCTTCAAACATCATTTTCCAAATGATCTTTCAGCATTTGCAGGCTCCAGGATCAGGAAGTGGCCAGTAGTCAGCCGAGGGCAGCAAGATTCTCACTTGGAGGCTTGACTGGAGAAGGATGTGTTTGCAAACTCACGCACTTGCTAATAGGATTTAGTCCTTCAGCTTCTGTGGGCTTCTGTTTTTTGGTGGCTATTGACCAGAGGCTTCTGTTCACTCTGAGAGGCCACCCACGGTTCCTGTAAATGGCCATGTCCTTCCTCAAAGCCAGCAAAAGAGTGAGAGGCTCCAGCAAAACAAGTGCTACAATCTCATGTAATGTAATTACATCTTGAAATTATATACATCCCATGACCTTGCCAGATTCTTTTGGTTAGGAGCAAGGCACAGGTCCCATCCATATTCAAGGGGAGGAATTTATACAAGAGTATAAATGGAGGGGATCATAAAATTCTGTGTAGTCTGCCATCCAGCCCTCAATAATTCACATCCCTGCAACATAAAAAATATAATTCACCCCTCCCCTAAATTCCCAAGAGTCCAATTTCATTGTAGCAGTTTATCCAAGCCCAGAATTACATTTTCGATGTCAGGCCAGATGTGGGGGAGGCCCCTTGCACGTTAGTTCCTTGGTCAGTCTGCAACACTGAACAGACAAGTTATTTTCCCCCAACACTTCCAACAGCGGTGGGAGGCGGTGGCGACAGGGGAAGCATAGAACAGAAGCTACAGACAATCTCGATCAAAAAGGGGAGAATGAAAGGTAAAAAGATCCACAGTAATTCTGAAGTTTTCCTGTGGGAAAATGCTCAGTTCTTTGATTAGATCTCAAGATTTGGGAATAATTCTCCATGTCTCTCAGATCTGCTTCTGGGATCTTAGTTCTACCTTCTCAGTCACTCTTCCTTTTAAAAAAGAAAGATAGCACATTGTGATATTGTGATTTATACTAAGAATTACATATTTTGTCTGTTACAATTTTAGAGCTACTACAACCCTTGGAATTTCCAAAGTGGTAAGAGCGATGAAGGTGGATTTTGCTATATTAATAAGATGACTTTGTCCCGAGGTAACCAAGTGATGGGCACTGGTTGCCAGGAGAACCTACTACATAATCAGTTTAAACTTTCAGCCCCACACTGACCTCCTAGGACAGGACAGGGGCTGGAGATTGAGTTCAAAAACCCAGGGCCACTGATTTGCTAAATCATGGCTACGTAGTGAAGCCTCCACAAAAACCCAAAGGAGAGAGTTCAGAGAGCATCTGGGTTGGTGCACACATGGAGGTTTTTGGAAAATGAGACCTTGGAGAGAGCATGGAAGTCCCATGTCCTTTCCCCATGTCTTTCCCTGTGTATCTCTTCTACCTGCTGTTGCTGAGTTATATACAACCTTTTATAATAAACTGATACTTTGCTCAGATTTTTTCCTGATTTCTGCAAGCTATTTTAGCAAAATCGATCAAACCCAAGGAGAGGGTTGTTGGAACCTCTGATATATATTTTAGTCAGTCAGAAGCTGAGGGGACAACCCAGACTTGTGAATGGCATCTGCAGCTGGGGAGTGGCCAGTCTCGTGAGGCTGAGCCCTTAACCTGTGGGGTCTGGGACTGTCTGCAGGTAGATAGTGTCAGAACTGAGTTGAAATGTAGGATGCCCGACTGGTGTCAGGGAATTGCTGGTTGGCATGGGGAAACCCTGCCCTGGTACTTGAAATTGAGTGCAGAATCATTTTGCACATGTCTGCAGCTCGGTAGCTTTATCAACCCGCTTTTTACCCACAGAATCTGGGGTTACAACAGTCTCCTCTCATTTTTCCCTATCTGTATTTTTACTCTGAGCTGACAGTATTCTTTCTGAAATAATTTGCTCAAGTACTTTGTAGGCTTCCCATGGATTTTCTCGGGGTTCACTCCATTAGACAAAAGCTTCACCCACAGATCTTTTTGAAAAACCCCTTTTCTGCCTTGGGCCTTCACCGATCCAGCTGAGAGACCATGTCATTGAATTTCCTGGAGGGTCTGGGGCTTGAATGAGAAGATCTGTGAGGCATACCTTTAATCTCTTCAAAAGGCTATTTGTGTGGCTGAATGCTATGACCTTTGGATCTTTTTGAAATTTTAGTAAAAGATTGTAGAGTTTCACCCTCAGCTTTTTCTCTAGAGTACATTTTTCTGAAAATGCTTGGAAGCTGTCTCTCAACATTAGCATGTTTTGTCATTTGGAGAGGCAGAGAATATTTAAAGTCTTCAATTTTTGGTTCCTTTTAGCTTAGCAGTTTTTTCCTCCATTTATCTCTCTTGATAAATTGAAGGGAAAAACTATCTCTCTTGATAGCAAACAGAAATCAAGAGGCACATTTAACACTTTGCTTGGAAATCACTTTAGGTGACTAAGTTACTCACAAGTTCTGCTTCTCACCTAATTTCAGAGGACAATTGTGCTGAGCTCTCTGTCACTACCTCACAAGAGTCCTTCTTCCTCTATATCCAATAACATACATGTTTCTCACTTCCTTCTGAGTTCTCACTGGCAGCATTCTTAATGTCCATATTTCTACCAACCACCTGTCTAAGACAATTTAGGCTTTCTCTATCATGACCTTCAGAATTCTCCTGGACTCTTCCCACCTCCCAGTTCCAAAGCGACTCCCATGTTTTCAAGTATCTGATATATCAACACTCCACTCCATTACCAAAATCAGTGTCAGTTACGTTATGCAACATAACAACATTACCACAAATATAGCAGCTGAAAACACAACACACATGTATTTTCCAATTCCTGTGGGTCAGGAGTCTGGGCACGGTTTCGTTGGTCTCTCTGCGATCAAGGTGTTGGCCAGAGCTAGGTTTTCATCTGGGGAGGGATATGCTTCCAAACACATGCATTTGTTGGCAGAATTCAGTTCTTTGTGACTGTAAGACTAAAAAATTCTGTTTCTCAATGTCTGTTGGCCAGGAGTTGTCCTCGGCTTCTATAGGCATGCTGCAGTTCTTTACCATGTGGGGAAGCAACACTGCCACTTGCTTCCTCAAAGCCAGCAAGAGAGCGAGAGGCTCTAGGAAGATGAGCAGTAGAGTTTTATAGAGTGTGATACATAACCATTTACCTACAATCGTATACCTCCCATCACCTTTGCTGAGTTTCAGTGGTTAGAAGTAAGTCACGGTTTGTCAAGGAGGGGAGATAATACAAGGTTGTGAATACCAGGAGGCAGGAATTCAGAGACCACTGAAGATCTGTCTGCCATAATGACCAAGCAAGCTTTATACCCAAAATTCAAGGTTGGTTTAATATTCAACAATTAACGTGATTCCCTATACTAACAAACTGTAAAAGAAAAAAACATTGGGCTTTCTTTATAAATATAGAAAGACTATTTTATAAAATCTAAAACCTATTTCCAATAAAAAAAGTTCTTAGCAATCTTGGAACTCCCTCAGTCTGGTGAAGGATATCTATAATAAATCCTCCAGCTGACATTATGTGTAAGGGTGGCATTTCCGCTGACATTCAGTCAAAATGACTGAGTCATTTTCCCGTAAGATAAAGAGGGGGAGTAAGAGTGAGGGAAAAAAAGAGAACGACATTTCTGAGATTTATAGTACCACATCAAACAATCTCATATACAATGTAAATCCTCATTTAACATTGCCAATGGGTTCTGTGTCTTTAAGCAAAATGATATATATTAAAACCAATTTTACCATAGATCCATTGATATAAACAAGACTTAAGTTCCTGGGGGGTGGGCTGGGATGGGAGTAAAAGACAGAATACTGTAGTTGAAAAATAATTTTAAAAAAGACTTAAGTTCCTATAGCATCGCATCAATGTTATAATGAAACAACTGTGAATAAAATGACATTATTTGAGAATCTGGTGCATGTGTAATTGGAATCCTTGAAGAAAAGGAAAGAGATAATAGAGCAGAAGAAATACTTGAAGAGATATAGCAGAAAAGTTTGAAAGTTTGCTAAAAGACATTTAACTCACAGATTCAAGAATCTCAGTGAGCTTAGTGCAGGATAAATGCAAAATAATAGATGCACAGTCATAAACTAGTCCAACTGCTAAAAACAACAGATAAAGAGCAAATCTGTAAAAATAGCCAGAGGGGTGAGGTGGAGAAAGAGTACGGAATATAGATGCAAATATCAAGTGACTTCTCACCAGAAACAATGGAAGCATGAAAAAAATGAAATTACATCTTTGAAGTGTCAAAATATAAAAATATAACTGACCCAGAACTCTACCCAGATAAGATATCTCATATTCAAAGAAAGGAAGATCAAATAAAGATGACCATACACCAAAAGAGCTGAAAGAATTCATATTGAAGGGTCCAACAGTGCAAGAAACGTCAATGAAATTTTCAGGTGGAAGAGGAATGACACCAAATGAAACCCTTTATCTCCTGGAAAGACTCAAAACCACCAGAAAGGGCAACTACCTGGGTAAATATAAGAGGCTCTGTGTGCGTGTATGTATATAAAATGTTTACAGTGTATATAAAAGTACAATTTAAGAAAAAAGCTTTGGGTGTCAAAAGTTTGAATTAAATTATATTTTTGCAAGGTTCTTATATTGTTCATGAAAAACTATGATATATTGTGTAAAAACATGAACTTAAACATGCATATCATAATTTTTGGAAGAACCACAAAGATATACAGTTTAAAAGTCAATAGAGAAGCTAAAATAAAATACTAAAAACTATTCATCCAAGACTAGAGAAATAATAGCCACTGAAGAAAAAGCACACACAGAGGAGAAATATAAAGCAAATACCAGGATGGCAGGTGGTAGATTTAACCTAACTGTATCAGTAATTAGCTATAATGGTTTTCTTTCTTTTTTCCTTTCCCACTTTCTTTTCTCATTCCTTCCTTTTATCTTCTCTCCCTCCTTCTCTAATACCTTCCTTTCCCCTCTTCCCACCCTTTCCTTTTATTTTTGTTCTTTCTCATTTTCTTTTTTTCTTTCATTCTTCCCCCCTTCCTTTCCTAAATATTCTTTACCCAAAGTATGGCCTAGAAGTTTGTGCTTTAGGTCGTGAAATATAGTAAATTTTCTCTTGCTATTTATTACAGATGGAGTCTGTTTGAATGACTTGTCTGCCTTAGGAAAGACCAAGCTTCAATTGGCCACCGTATTTCTACTTCATTGTAAACATTTGGTTATCTGTGATACATGTAATGAAGACATAATCCAAGTCAGAATGTATGAGAACATATGCAGTCAAAAATACAAAAAGCATTTGTTTACACAGCCTTGGTAATTTTTGATGACATTGTGTTATGAGATTATGAAGTCTTCTCTCTTTTTTCCGTTGAGAATAGACATTGTTTTTACAAATATCCAGCTCATAACTACATCAAAAAGAAATGACCGTTATCTCAGCAAAATGGTGGTTATAAGATTTTTGTGACATGGGTGGAGCCTGCTTCCTACTCCTCCCATTTCCTGGTCCCAGCTCCGGTCGCCACACCGCCCTGTATCTTGCTGACGAAGTCATCCCAATGCTCTTGCTCCCATGATAACATGGCTTGTAGATGTTTTCCAGATCTACAAGCAATGAAATAATTTGAGAAGGTCATATTGATAAAGGTTATGTCTTCTTGATCATTCTGATGTCTGACATCAATCGAAAGTTATTGGATATATCTAAAAGGTGGATATTTCCCTTTTGGGGTGACGTTGGTGTCTCAGAAGAGCAGGGCCGATCAACAGACTTGCTGCAGACCCAGCCCGCTGGCACCTTAGAGGAGCAGATTTCATTCCAGCAGTTGTCCCGTTTCCTGTCATGTGGACAAGCACCTACACACAGAACCACAGGCAAGCTTCTGTAAAAAACTAGAGAGTATGATTAAAGCTAGTCACTTTCATTCCCATTTTTACGTTCTACAGTGCAAGTTTGGGAAATAATACCTTCTAGATACATTTTGGCCTGTTTCGATTCTGGTTTAACACAGTAAAAACCAAGCATTATTTTACATGATGGCTGCCCTGCTGGGTATTGCAAGATTTTCGGAGGTATGTCAGACAACTGACTAAAGTCTAAGGACTCCCCCGACTTTGAGAGGAAGAGTGTCAGTAGTCAAACTTAAGAGGGTCGAAGGGCATCACGGAGTTAAGTCCTGACTCCACTGGAAACTTACTTTGTGATCTTGGACAAATCTTTAAACGTCTCTGAGCCTCAGATTTCTTCCCCATAGCTCTGTGCACGCCCAATTCCTGTAAAGTGAGAGCACACTAACCTGCTCCTAATATTACTAATCCCCCAATATTTTTTAGAAAAAGGAACTCCTTTTTATGGAACTGTAGTTCAATTAGTGTAATTCCAAACCTTCCCTGATCCTTCACTCTCTGAAAAGATGGGATGCGCAATACGACACATTTGGGGGGACGCCTGGGCCTCTACAGCTCGGTTTTCTTCCCTTTGGGAGCAAGCCTCTCCCTCGCAAGCATGAACTGTCACTTGCTTCCCCAGTCCTTGGTCTTACCAGTTGAGCATTGCCTTCCTGGAGGACAAATCTGACTGGCTCTGGAGTTAAATGAGTAGGCCTGTCGGTTCTCACTCTAAACCGTCTTCTCCAATTCAGCAATATCAGTAATAAAAGTGATTTTTTGGACTCACTGAATCCTGTTATTTTCCAGCATATACAAACACTGGTGGAATGGAAGTTCTCTTGAAATTTTCGTAGGCTGTATGAGGGAGATTTGTGAAGAGTCCACAAAGTAGACAGGCCACCCCGCAGAGGGGTTAGGGCTGCAGGCTCTCCGCTGGCGCTCGCTCAGGCTCTTGTCCCTCGGGGATGCCTAGATGATTGCGCTGCAGCTGCTAGTGTTTCCCAACAAATGCACAGAGAGAAGTGTCCTGAAGTGAGGATGAAGAAGGAGAAGGAGAATGGGAAGAAAAGGGAGAAGATTTATACAATGGAGTACCACTCTTTAATATAAACAAGGGAAATCTTATCATTTATGTCAACATGGATGGACCTATAGGGGATCGTGCTAAATGAAGCAAGTCAGACAAAGGAGGACAAATCCTCCTCTTAATTTAATTTAACTTATTTGTGGAATCCGAAAAACAAATATAATTTAACTTATTTGTGGAATCTGAAAAACAAAGTAAATGAGTAAACAAAATAGGAACATATTTATACATACAAAGAACAAACTGATCATTGTCAGGATAGGATTTGGGGGGCTGGGTTAAAAAGTTGAAGGAATTAAGAAGAACAAATTGGCTGTTAGAAAATAGTCATGGGGATTTCAAGTGTTTCATCAGGAATATATTCCATAGTTTGTAATCAATATGTACGGTGCTATGTGGGTACTAGTCTTACCAGCGTGATCACTTTGTAAGTTATATCATGTGTAACCACTATGCTGTACACCTGAAACTAATATAACATTGAATGTCAACTGTAATTAAGAAAATTAAAAGTACGAAATAAAAAATATAAACAATTGCAGGCAGGCTCTGATATAAGTCTATCTTGATTTTAATCCAAATTTCAGTCCTTCCAAACTGTGTCTTTGGGCAAGTTATTAAATCTCTGTGCTTCAGTGTTCACACATGTAAAATAAGGGAAAGATGGTACCTACTTTCTAGGGTGATTTTGCAGATTGTACAAGTTAGTACATCCAGCACTTAGAATAGTGCCTGTTACGTTTTCAGTACTCAGTAAATGTAAATTACCATTATTCACTATTATAGTGGAGTTACTTACAGCACTTGCACTCAAGCACAATAAGCATTACAGAAGATATTATTATCATCACTGGAGTGGCCAATATAGAAGAGGCATTTGTGCTACTTAGGATAAGTAGGGAGTGTGTATAGATAATGGTGTAGCAAATACACCCAAACACTTAAAGGCTTACAGAACCATCTTTCAGTCCTGTAACATTCCAGAGAAATAAAGGTTTATGTGTAAACAAAAACTTGTCCATGAATGTTTATAGAAGTTTTATTCAGAATGATCTAAAAGTAGAAACAACCCAGATTTTATTTCTGCTGGGTAAATCATTAAACAAACGATGGTACATCCATACCATGAAATATTACTTAGTAATAAATAGGTATGAATTATTGATATACATAACCACCTGGATTACTCTCCGGAGAATGATGCTGAGTGACAAAAGCGGCAATCTGGATACATTATATCCAGTATGATTCTAATTGTACGATGACAAAATTATAGCGATGGAGAACAGGTCCGTGGGTGTGGCCCTGAGGGGGCAACACGACGGCTCCACGGGTGATGGGAATGTTCTGTGCTTCAACTGTATCCATGTCATTTTCTCAGCAGGGATAGTATAATTTTTTAAGATGTTGCTCATAAGGAGAACTGGGAAAAGGGTATCTAGGTCTCTTTATATTACTCCTTACAACTGCATGGGACTCTATAATTATCTCCAAATGAAAAGTTTTATTTTAGAAATGCCTTTATTTATTACCTAAAAACAAACACAAGATAGAAAACATAACTTGTGTTTTAACTCCTACTTGATTTTAAAAGGTGGTGCAAAACTGTTTCTTAAAAGCAGCTTTTCTCTGGGAAGCTTATTCTCACGGAAAAATACGTGCAAATTCATAACGGTTCACAATGGTTTTGCTCACACTATTCATCACTCAGCCGACTCTCTGAGGTCAGACTCGACCATGTTTGCTCTGGAAAAGGCCATTTTATCCAGAGCTGACAGCTATCCAGACCAGCTGCGAAGTTCTCAAGAGACAGCCAGCGGCCCAGCGCCAGTCTCCAGGGAGGAGCAGAGGGCAAGGCCTCGACAGCTCCTGACTGGCACAGTCACTCTGCGGTGCCCGGGTCCAGGGTGTTGTCTGAGGGCCAGGCCACTGGACAGAAGAAGCTCTGGTATTCTCCTAACAGCCAGGCCTCAGAGCGGACAACTGGTTCCTGGGGATGAACTGAGGTAGACGGGTCTGGGGCTGACTGGCTGACCCACCTCCTCTTCCATGTGCCACCTGCCACACAAGGTCCCACTTGTGACCTCTATTCTCCTCCATGGCTCCCCTAAGCATTCATTTAACCAGATTCTTCAACATCTTTAAAGAGTAGTCATTTGCTAAAAAAATACTCATTAAGTACTTCCTGTCTTGTGCCAACCATAAGCATGCAGTGCTGATCAAGGCCGTCCCCCCATTTCACCATTGAGGAAGTCTGGCTCCCTTAACTTCATATGTACCTTGTATTTTTTGAGTGCCTTCTATGAGCAAGGCATTGTGCATAACTGTCACTGACCTTTCTGGGTTAATACCATCAGACCCTCACTGTTTGCATGAAGAAACACGGGCCTGGGAAGGTGAGGGGCTCTGTGTCCACAGAAGCTGTGAGTCTGATCCACACTGTAATATCTTTATTTTGTCTGGCTCTGGCCATCGGTGCTCTGAATCCTGAGATAGGAAATGTAACTGAGCTTTCTCTAATCAAATCAGACATCATTTCAATCTGTGTTCTTCACCTCGTGTCCCCTTCGCTAACTCTGCCTCTGGGAACCCTATGCTGGTGATTCCAGCCTGACCATCTTGCCTTCAAATTTGGATTCATACTTGAAGAGTCAATGTATCATTTTTCATCCAAACTGGCCAGCAATCTAAGTCAAAATTTGTGAACATGCATAAGAATTTTGTTCACTAGTGTTTGCAGATTCATTGTATGGAAAAGAAACACAACTGTGAAAGTCATTGCCCACCAATTGTTTTATTTACAAGAGTGAATACAAAGTCTCCAGTACCCACTGGCCAGCATCACATTCTTTATCTGCTTTCCAAGAACACAATGGTTATTTAGGGAACATTGTGTTCTCCCTTCATTTAATCCCCTACTGAGTCCTCTGAGATCTTACTATTATTACCTTTATTTCACACATAAAGAAACTGAGGCTTAGAGGGACTATGTAATACCCCCAGGGTCATGCAGCTAGAAGAGTCCGAATTTGAAGTTCAGTGTGCCTACCTGCCTGTGCCAAGCTACCTGCAGGAAAATAGCACTTGCCAACCAAGTGCGCACTGCCTGGCTCTGTCCTGGCCGCCCCTTGACTCTGCTTAACCGTGTAAACTAGTGGGTCAGCGGGCATCGGTTATTAAGTTCTTTTGATGCCACTGTTAGCAGCAAAAACCTGTGGAAGCTACTAGCTAGTTTTCAAGAAAAAATGATCTCATTGTATAAATATAACGATAATTTAAAGCTTGGGCTCTAGGATCCAACTGTGTGCGCTTGAATCTCTACTTCGCCGCTGGGAGCGCTGTGACCCTGGCGAATCAGGTTAACTTTCCTACATTTCAGTCTCCTTGTCTACAAACAGGACTCATTATGGTAGCTGTCTCTAAAAGTTCCGTAAGGAATTTATAATTAAACTTGAGCATACTGTTCCTTTAGCTTATGGAGTGTTTTCTGGTTGAGTTCTGTGAAAACTCAAAAATGGATCATTTAGTTTTCACAAGCATTCTCAAAACCCTAAGTACCTTTTCATCACACCTCCTTAAACTGGTCTCATTTCCACACTAAACTGTCCTAATCTTGGAAATCTTGCTTCCTTTGGAGCTAGAATCACAAGCACCAAAGTAGAAACAAAAACACTCTCAGCATTTACGAGGCGAAGTGCCGCGAAGTGCTGGTTCCAGCAGAGCCTTCCTGTGGGAAGACTGAGAAGTTAAGGCCCGGAGTTCAAAGGCTCAGAGCCGCTGAATAAAAACAAAATCCCTTAAAGTTACACTGATGGTTCTTCCGGATAATTTGTAGAGAATTCAACAGTGTTTATTACAGGTTCACTTAAGAAAGCCAAACATTCAGCCCTAAATGCAATTTCAAAGCAAAACTCTGAACGGTGTTTTCGAATAAGGAGGAAATTATGTGCACCATCGTACCTCCCAGGGGCTTTGAAGGATTAACGAGGGAAAAATAGCAGCTATGGGGAGAAAATCTCCAGGAGAACGAGAGGAAATAAGAGAAACTCACCTAATGGGACAGGTTGACAGGGTGTAATGTTTACAGTGCGACTTTTAATAGACATTAAACGCACCCCCGCAGGTAGGTGGGTTTTCTGTCCAGTGGCCACACGGCTCCTGGAGGGACAGTCCAGCGGAGTGGGAATCGCGGCGGAAAACGGAAAGCAGTTGAAGCACACACGGCCTTTCCTTTTCTTCTTTGACTCTAAGTGTCAAAGGAGCATTAGTGTTTGTCCTAAGAAATGTTGGTGGGGGAGCAAGGCAGACTATCGTACTTCCTGCAAAAATGACACACAAAATATCACGTTGTTATACTATTTATGATGTTTCTCCCTACGGTGGGGGGGAAAGTCACATTCTTCTCCAATTAAGAGAAAAAATATTTAAATATTCAACATTCTTAATCATGATGAAGAGACAATGAATGAAGCGAAGGCCTTTAATAAATGTAGAATGTGGATATGTTATTCTAGAGCCTCATGTGAGTTCTTCGGGAGAAGACGAACTGTGGCAGGGCGGCAGCGCCCTGAATAACTCTCTGATCTTCCTCGAGTCTTCACTGTTTCGGTGCCGCCCCGCCCCGTCTTAGTTATGCAGCAGTCCCCACCAGAAAGCCATTCCCCTCCTGCAGACCAGACAGCACTGCAGTTGCGTTTCCTACCAAAGACAGCGGCGCATCACCCTTGCGAGTCAAAGCTCTGGACTCAAAGGCCTGAAGCCCTGCCCGCTCTGAAGTCAGAGGTTTCGGAACCAATGGAGCACAGTTAGGGACACCCAGACTTTGGAATCAAAGTGATCTGGGTTTGAACCGGCCTCAGTCCTTCTCTAGGTAAAGGATCTTAGACAGCGTCTCACCTCCGGTGCCCGCCTGCACATGGGAGAGACTAAGGCTTACATGGCAGGGTTGCTCGCACGAGTGAGCGAGATCATTATGTAAAGCACCGCACTCATATTATGGGGTCATTGTTGTGGGGATTGTCCTAGTTCCAGCCCAGAACACTGAGCCTGTCGAGGTATTGCAAACACCACACTGGCGCTGAGCAATGGATCAGTGACAGTGCTGTCCTGGAGTTGGCATTGTTTTCCAAATAAAAAGTTCTTTTTCTTCCAGTGTTAGGCTTTATGGCCATTCAATACACAAAACCATGTTATAATCATCTTTGTTGTTAGAACCACTGTGTTTTGGAGCTTGTCCCAGGTCAATAAGCCAATCAGGGACCAAATAGGTGGACCCCCCACCCCATATCAAGGATCTAGTCCTCTTCTTTTAGGATACACTTAAGAAAATTTCAGAAAGAACCATGTTATCTATACAGACCAGAATTTTATAATGTGAGGTGTTTCTCTTTGTTTCTCCCTTTTTATAGTGCATGTTAGGTTTCTTCAACAAATTTTTTAAATTGGCCTGGTTGATGAGAAGCATTCTTACAGCCACTGTTTTTCTCAACACAGGAGTGAAAACTCAGAACAGTATCATTCCTCTGTGGGAAGAATGTTGGGGATCCTGGCTGAGCACTTTGCCAGAAGGGAAAATAGCTTTTTCTTCCATCTGATTAAATACTAAAGGAGTGTAATTAAGAAAGTCTTCTTTAAGCACTATTAATTTGAGAACAAGATTCTCAAGAATGAAGATTTATGACAATTCTCGACAAGGTAGGTAAAGAGACAGTTGCTTGATAGTTACTTGCTTATCTGAGAGTTACTTCTTTCCCACACTTCAAACATCTCATTTTGCCAGAATGCACACTGAAGACCTAGAATCTCTTTCTTTTGGGAAAGTCAAAGTTACCTTGTTGTAGGAACCACATTCCCTGAGATAAGGCCTACCACCGAACTGTTGGTTATTTCATAAAGAAATTAGGAAAGGAAGTCAAGGGAAGGTCAAGAAGGAGACACCTGACTGTTGCCTTATGGATTCTTCTAGCATGATTTCTTGTAAAATGTTGCCATGGCCTTTTGTTTAGGAGAAAAGAAGTCTGGCATTTCAACTCCATTTCTCATTTTGCCACTGCTTCCTGGGGTGGTCATGGAAAATACATTTAGTCTTTTGATACCTTCGTTTCAACCAATAACTTATGAACTTTTACTTTTATAATGGGTTTTGTAATAGCTATCTATTCCTGCATAACAAATTGTCCCCAAACTTAGAGTCTTAAAACAACAAACATTTGTTGTCTCACAGTTTCTGTGGGTCAGCAACCCAGACAGACTTATTTGGGTAACTCTGCCTCAAAGTCTCAAAAGGCTACAGTGTTGACCGCAGCTGCTATCTGAAGACTCGACCAAGATAAAAATCCACTCCAAGCTCACTCATGTGGTTATGGGCATGATTCAGTTCCTCCCAGGCTGCTGACTGAGGGAGGGCCTTCATTCCACACTGGCCGTGGACCAGTGGGGACACCCTCCGACTCTTGCCACGTTGGCCTCTCCACAGAGCAACTCGAAACAGGGCAGCCAGCTTCCTTCTATCTGAGTGAGCAAGTGAGAGAGTGAGAGCAGGCTTGCTAGACAGAAACTATTGTCCCTTTGTAACCCAGTCTCAGAAGTGACATCCTCTTACTTTTACCTTCTTTAGAAGCAAATTTCTGGGTCCAACCACACTCCAGAAGAAGAGAGGTTGTATAAAGGCATGATTATTAGGGCCACATTGGAGGCTGCCTCCCATAAACTTAGTCATAGCTGATCCGAGGGGTCACAGGAAGTCATTCATCTAGGTCATAGTCTCTGAAATTTCACTCCGTCTCTGAAATAGGACAGCATTATTTATTTATTCATTCATGGCCACATTAAAAAAATCTATTCAATCATTTGAAAACATTTACTGTGGGGATGCTTCAAAAGGCCCAAGATAACGGAGCTGACAATTCTGGTAGCATAAGCCCCCCTTTGTTAATGAAGTCCTCTGTCTGCTCCACGGAAGTTTAAACATCATGCAGTGACAACCAGAACCGCATGAAGGCAGAGTGGGCCGGAGCAACACCCTCCCTAGGTGCATACAAGGTACCAGTCTTGCTTGTTAATGCTCTTTCTCCGGGGCAGAAAGAGTGGGCTGTGGTTCCTGTGCCCAGGAGGAGGAGACCATGGTCTCCCCTGGCTCAATCTTCCGCAGCTTAGCAATGGTTCCTGTGTTATTTCATTGTTATCTAAGTCTGGACTTCTCACTTGGCTTTTTTCTATGAGTCTTTCTGGTGTCTCCATCTATGTAGTAAGTTCTCTAAGAGTAGAAGTTACACTTTACCCATCCTTGCATCTAGAACAACTTTCATTAATATAGAATATGTGCAATAAGTGATTTATACACAAATGCCTCTTTCAGATGGGGCCTGATTTATAACAGAACCAGTTTAAGTAAAACCAATTTGGGTACCGTGATTGAAGGGCATCTAGGGGTACAATTGATTTTTACTTCCCCACTTGATTCCTTTCTCCTATTCTGGCTTTCCTTGTGTTTTAGGCCAATTTTTCTTGTCCCTTAACCTTTTCTCCACAAAAACATGTATTTCTTTCTGTCATTCTTTGCTTGAATTCAGCTCCTGCTCCTGCAACAGCCCCATGTGGGGGGCAATGAGCACCAGGGCCTCTTCTAAGAAGGACAGAAAATAAAGACTCTGCCATCCCCGTTCCCAAACACAAATGCAGGCTGACTTTTTGCTCTTCCTCTCCATCTTTACAGAGTTTTTCTATTTAAACACAGGGGCACAGGTTTACTATTACGTATTTTAATGCATAAATATCTTTATCCACTTTGAGAATGTGTTTCCTGTTTTGACTTGTTCTCTAAATATGTATAATTTTTAAATTGCAGGTTTACGTAAGGAGGACAATTTAGTCAAGTATAACTTTCTTCACTAGACGTGTCCCAGTTGCAGCACATAAACTGTGGAATGCGAGCAGGCTTTGAGAAGGCCCACGAGTCATCTCCCCCACTCCTCCACCCCTGCACTCTAAAAACATATCTGTTCTCGAAAGCAACTGACTCTATAAAAGGAGGTTCTCTCTAAGCAGCAATGATAGTAGGGACCAAAACCTTAGCTGATGTCACCCAAATAGAAAAAAATTCAAAATCCTGTCAGAGTGATAGGAAGTTCTTTTAGCAGGAGGGTCTTTTAGGCCCAAGTGGCTACAGGGCACAGCCACTTCACTGGTAGTCCCTTAGACCATCTGCGGAGTTTGTAAACGATGGCTGGAGACGAAGGGTGACCTCCTGGAGAACAGGGCTGTGTCACTCATTGTGTGGTTGGACATTAGTTCAACTCCGGACTGCTTCTTTTTCTGCATCTCGCTCTGTTTTTGGGAGTGTCCATTTGTGAGGTTAAAGGACACGTTTCTGACTTGAAATCCAAAGGCATAAGTTTCAAAACTGAGAGCTTTTACCTCAGATTGGAAAACAACCAACTAACTTAAAGGGGTATCTTGATTATAAGTTAAATCAAAGCAGAAATAGGTCGATATGTGCCCAACACAGATCAGAGATAGCCTTCCACTCTGTCACAGGGCGGGTCTCCTGGAAAGAGGTTCTGAGGCACAGATTTCTGCCCGAACAGTTCCTCTGCAGAGCCCTCCAGAGAGCAGCACCTGTGGGAGACAGAGGGCAGCAGAGGGGGCAGAGGGAGAAGTCGGGCTCAGCAAGCCCCTCAGGCGGTGCTGAAGCTGGGGTGGCCCTTCAGAGTTGTCACAAACTGGGCATAAGTTCAGGTGTTATAATCCCCTCCCTGTCGTCCTCACGCCCTTTGCCACTGGGCTGACCTAATGACCTAATGACAGGCGAGAGAGAAGGGGAGACAAGTTGGAAAACACAGCACCTCCTAGGCTGAGGGTAATTTCCTGAGAGGAACTTGGCTGTAAGCCGATGGCAGCCTGCACTCCCAGCAGATTACCTCAGTCCTGGAGAGGGACTGGCACAGCATACCACAGAAAATGAGAAAAATATAGTCAGACACAGGCCTGGGAGTTAAAGCAGGGGAAATATTTATACAGCTTAATCATTATATTCAATATTAAAGGATTAATATAAAAAGCCAAGTAAAAATAACTAAAAGTAACTCATAAGTGAACAGAAAAGAATGAGGAAAAATGGCCGTGATGCAAGCCAGACAGCTACCGTCCACTGCAATCAAAGTACCTTCAGGGCGGGACACTGTCAGCAACGGTGGGTAAAGTCAGTACATTATTTCTGAAAAATATGTGTGTGTGTCCTTCTGGGCAATAATCTACAGGAAGACAGTTCTTTTCCCGCTAAGATATGGAGAGGTCAGTGAGATGCAGGTGACATGACAACACCCCGAAGCTGCTGCGTAGCAGACCCTTCACCAGCATCTGACGGATGGCCTGGGGAAGCACGTCCACACACTCAGAGTCTCCAGTTGTTCACAGCGATCTGTGCCAAACAATAAAAACATCAGCAGTAGCCCTGGCTGGTGTGGCTCAGTGGATTGAGAGCTGGTCCGTGAACCAAGGGGCTGTCGGTTCAACTCCCTGGCAGGGCGCCTGCCCGGATTGCAGGCCAGGTCCCCAGTGAGTGGTGTGCGAGAGGCAACCACACACTGATGCTTCTCTCCCTCTCTTTCTCCCTCCCTTGCCCTCTCTAAAAATAAATAAATAAATTCTTTTAAAAAATCCATCAGCAAATGAATTGATGAAGTCCATGTCATTGGACAGGATGCTGCTGGATATTTAAATGTTTTGATTTTCAGTAATTGCCTTAGAACTCTGAAATAGACTCAGAATAGACTCAGAACTCTGAAATTAGAACAGCAGGCCCACGTCATGTTTGAGGGTCCAGAGCAGCCTCTAGTGAGCGCTGCAAATCCAGGACGATGACGGGGGGTGTTCGGACCCAGCCGAGGCAGGGACCACTGGAAGGAACCCTAGGAAGAATTCACCAAAAATGGGAAGTGGGTATCGGTATTTCTACCAGAACTGATAGAGCTATCTCCATTTTCACCTTACGTATTTAGTATATGGTTCAATTTATTTCATAGAGTACATGCAATTCTTCTCAATGAATCTTTTAGTCTTATTTATAAAGTTCCAGGTGAAAAGGAACTTTTTGGGCAGGAGGGTGTTAAGGAGGGTGAATATAAATCTTACTCACTGGTATAAGCCCTGGGAAGTTTCTCAAATCACTTACTGATACAGAATTTATTTCATTTCTTTCAGTGAAAATGTGTTTGTACATCAGCCAATCAATGGAAAAATGACAAATACAGCTTCAGTGTTTCCAATGGATCCCACAATGACAGGTACCTTGTAAAGAAAACAACAGTGTTTTACAAATTTCAGAGCCTTAAAATGCGATTGTTTTTTGTCACACTTGTTAGAGACAAGAAAAAATGCAGTAGCCTGGACTCTGGTCCACTCTATTTGGATGCCAGGCCCCCTAATATCCTTTCTCCTGGCCATCAGCCTACCCCAGCCCCTAGACTGGGAAGATCCGCCCACCTGGACTTGAACAGACTAAGAAAGAGACTAAATTTCAAAAGCAAGTTTACCCTGGTGTCCTGAGCATGTCTGGTGCCCTGTACATTCCCATCGAGGGTGATGCCAGTGCTGTCTGGGTGTATGTAAGGATGAAATAAAATCAAAAATTGAAAAGGACTTTATAAACTGCAGAGCTCAGCACACAAATATTAGGTGTCATTGTACGTCCTTATCTTTGTTTCTAGGGATGTTTGCTGAAATAGTGGTGGTGGATATTAAAAATTCACACCGAAGAGGAGATAACAAACACAAAGAGACAAGAAGATCCCTTCATCTCCTTACCATTAGCCCCGTTGCCCTGTATCTCCTTCCTGGCTCAGTACTTGCAGCCATCAGAATGGGGAGCGATTAAGTGTTTGTGCCTGGTTCCGGTCTTCCAACACCATGACCAGTTATGGTTTGCCCTAGAAATCGTATTTCCAACTTTCTTTACATATGAGGGTCCTGAATTGCCTTTCGCCTTTGGATCTCCCTCCCTTCCTGGTGGAACATGCAACTGGGAGAAGGCCCATGGGCACAGAGAAAAGACAGAGAAAGAAAAAGCAGAGACCCTGAAGACAAAGCTCACACTGCAAACTGGTCCTCAAAGCATTAAGTTAGGGGACCTAGTCCCATTATTCTGAGGGCAGAGTGGGATTCCAGGCAGCAGAGAAGGCAAAGAATTTCTTACAAGTTTCCAGTTCTGATCCACAACAAAGGGTGAGAATCTTCACTTGAAATATTTGTAGCCTTTAACCCCTGTCATTTCACATTCATAAAAATTAGCCACTCACAAACTTCCCTTCCCAGATTCACTTAAATGCAAACACTATTATTATTACTTTTACACCACTCATGTTTCAGGCTGGCAAGACAGCCTCAGAGGTGATAGAGCTAGAAATATTTATTTACTCTCTAATCAAAGAGAGAGGCAAGGCCTGCTCCTTGGGAGCCCCCTTCCTCCAGGGGCACTTCTGTTGCCTGAAGCACCTCCATTCACCATGGCGGGGTGAACCACAGAAAGAATCCAAGCCTAGAGGTCGAGGCTTGAGCTCTAATCCTGGCTCCTCTGTAGCTCTATGACCTCGAGCTACTTCTCTTTTGCTTGTTTTCCACCTACCCCAGAAAGTGTTGGGTTAGATTCTAACCCATGAGGGTTGCCCATGAGGGAAAAAAAAGAGCTCTCTAAAAGGAGCTTTTAAAATTCCTAATGCCTGGCACCTCCTTGACCAATTAAACCAGAAGGTCTGGGAATAAGATTCAAACAAGAAATATTCTCAAAGTTCTTGAAGTGACTGCAATGCTCTGCTAGGCTTAAGATCTCTTAGTTCAGATCAATTGATCTCCACTCTGGCTACACAGGAAGATCAATCAATGGGCTTTAAAAACAAGAGCCCAGAGTCTCACCCTAGAAGAATTCTAGTAGAAATCTCTGGGGTTAGTCTCAGACATGATATGCTGTTGAAGCACTCAGGTGATTCTAATGTGTAGCTAAATTTATGGACTGCCAAGTGAGATGATCTTCAAGGATGCTCCTTGAGCCAAGATTCTAAGCTTCCAAGACCTGCATTTGTGGGGCTTTAAGCCTGTGAACCTCTTTTTCAGGAAACTAAGTATTCTAACTACTCCTGTCAGCTGCCGACTTAAGCAACTCTGTCTGACTCTAAGGAACAGGAGGGTTATCCCCCCCTATATCCATCTTCTCCAGGCTTTCACTCTTGACAACCAGGAAGGACACACTGTCTCCCTCATTTGCAATCTATGAAAAGGTCACCTCTGCCCCATCACAAGAGTACATGTCAGGATTCTTAATATTTTTGGTCACACCATCTCCTTCAGGAACTTCATGATTTCATCATATAGATCCTCTCACAAAAACTTCACTTCTGCATATGTACATCAAATTGAGCATACAAGTTTAATGGGCCTCTGAACCCTAGGTGCAAAAAAAAATTCTATTTTATTTCACCACAAAAGTTAAACATTTTCAAAGCCTAGGAAAGCCAAAATTGAAACATGGTAGAAAGAGCTGGGACTGAGAGTTAAGAGTTCTGAGTTGTAATCTTGGTTCCACTTCTAACCAGTTGACATTTAAGAGTCACTGAATTACTTAAGGCCACAGTTTACTTGCATGTCCCACTAAGAATCATAACACCTGCCCTGCCATACTTCTGTGTTACCTTTCACTCTCATAAAAATTTGGCACTTTCTTCACATACATATACTCTGTCCAAACTGTGTCTTTGGGACCATAGCACCAAAGTGTGTTTACTTACTTGTTAACGTATTCTGAGTATCTGGGTTGACCAAAAAGCCATGGGGATGATAGTATGTAAGGGTCTTGGAGCCTGGAAGAGACTGGGTGAAGGGACTGCACACAATGTCCTTCTACTTGGAGCATGACTCAGAATCTGGTTTTGGGAGTGGCAAGCGGAGAGCCTGCAGACCCACCATGCACCAGCCATATAATCCTTGGTGGGAAAAGGCTGGAACTGGGACCAGATGTCTGAGAAACAACCTCAGACTGCACAGTAACTGCCAAAGTGGCCACGAGCTTGGCAGAAACTCTCTAACTGGTGAGTGCCAAGTGGCTTGGGGAGAGTAGAAGCACTGGCTTCTGGGGGAATCTGTGTTGCTGGGCTCGCAGGACATGCAGGTCATTAGCACTCTAACCTGACAAGTGTGCCCATGAACTGTTGCCAGAAGAGCTGGTTGGATGGCTCTGAGGGGCTCCAGACTTGCTGCCTTACCTGCAGAGCACAAGATTGTTCTACCATTAACCTTGGGCAGAGTTTGGCCTAGATAGGAGAGAAAGTATGAAAACTGTTTCTGGTCGATCCCACAATCTCTCATTCTGCCCCCAGCCCACATTCCCTGACTTCTAGACAGTCTTTATAGAAGCATGAGATGGAAGAGGAGAGAAAGGCAGCAGTATGTGTCTTGGGCACTAAGCTTCTGCTCAGTTCACTTAGAAATGAGAGAGAAGCCCCCATGCCCCAGGAGAGGTTTTTCTCTTGACCGACATTGAGGAAACAGTAAGAGAAGCCTTCAGCCAGGAGTGGTTATGCATGTACATGTGGGGAGACTGAGGAGTCTCAGATGACCTGTGCACAGTGCTCTTGGTGGGGCAGAGGGAGAGTGAGGAGTGCAAAGGAGCCTGGAATTTTGACAGAGCTCTGTTTGTCTATAACAAAATGCTCATGCATTCTCTCTCTCTCTCTCTCTCTCTCTCTCTCTCTCTCTCTCTCAGGGGCCCAGAGGGACTGACTAAAGGACCATTTCTAGAGCTACTTTGGGGTATTTTTTTTTTACATCAAATACACTCCACATATTTATGTGCCTTCTAGATAAGATGGTTGTCTGTTTGTTGCCAGATCATCCTGCTGAAGATCCCTACCCTTCCCTGTTGGGAATCAGAGAAATCCCTATGGCCTGGGGAGGAAGTTACTTCGGGAAGAATAATGCCAGTCTCCAGATTCTACACCTCAGTGCGGTCTCTGGTCCTTCTAACATCGGAACCTTCAGTGGGGCTGTCACTGATGGTCATCAACATGTCACAATCACAGGAGAAGTGGGGGGGGGGTGACAGACTTTGGAGATACAGCTTCTCACCCTCATCTACTACTTCAAGGAATGGCACACCTGCACTTTTTTGTCCCTCCAGTACATGGTTTCTTTTCACTTTGTCCTGCTGGAAAAGAATAGTCCTGGCAATGCACCATGCACCAACAAAACCATGTGGCTTTCTTTTTATGTCCTTGCAATGCCTCCATGGCTGTTCATGAACTGTTTGCAACTACTGTTTCCAGCTGGGACAGTGGAAGATATACAAGTAGTATATATATTTCTAAATATTTACTTCATTGAAAATAAAGATAGGTATCTCATCATTTCTTCTCATAAACCGAGTGATCTGGGTTTCCAAGCTGGGGCATTTCTTGTTGTCTTTACAGATCTGTCTTTACAAGAATGCTTTCGTACCACAGATTCTTTCCTGTTTTTAAAAAACAATTTTTTGGAGAGAAGCTTTCATGTTCTGCACGGAATTGCTTTCCAGTATATTTGAATCACAGGGAGAACACATACACAACTGTGTCCATGAGGACAATGGGAGATGGATACGACCATTGGAAGGTTGTTTTGAGGGTCCCGGTCTTAGTCATTTGGCAAAGTCCCAGTGGGCCCACTGGCCAGAGGAGACCAGTGAGACCACTTCCAGATTCAGGAACTCACAAGCTTTCTTGTTGGCAGCTTCTCAACTCCACACCTCAGTTCTGATGAGCTAAAATACATTACCCATTGATGGCGATGCCTCACCGAGATGTTCTTTACAAACCTGGACAGAAGCTGAACAAAGCTCTCACACCCCATACGGCGAGGAGGCTGCCTGGCAAGGCCGCCCCTCCCATTGCTGCTGGAGGGAGATGGGGCTTGGACCTCTCCGCCTCCCCTTCTCTGTTGAGGAGCTTGTGCTTCATTTCCATATCAGCTGGGGTACAGCCCAGGGCCAGAAACCACACCCATTAGTCTAAAAGAGGACTTACTATGAAGAATTATATATCTTGAAGAAATGCCAAGGCAAACAGAACATTTGGGTATTAGGAGATAGAAACTGGAGGTGAGGCACTACCATACGGCTGAGGGCACAAAGGAAGAGATTGTAATTATTAAGACTTAGAGCTTTGAAGAGGCCTCAGGGAGCTGAGACTCTGACTTCTGAGAAAAAGACACCATCCAGGGACTGCCACACAGGGAGCAGGCAGCGCTGTTAGGGCAGACACCCACAGGAACAGGAAGCAGGGCAGCATGTTGCTGTTCCCTCCTCAGCCTCAACCCAACGCCCCCTATTGGCGGTACCTGGCAAAGAAGAAACATAACATGCAGCTCCTAGCCCCAGCTTCAAAGGTTGAGAATGGAGGCTGAAAGACAATGGCTTAAGAATGAGTGTACTTGACTAGGTGTCCACTGCTTTATCATCACTGACCTACTTTCCTCTTTTCCCTGATCCACCACTTAAACTGTGGACTGGCCCTGTTTGTTTCCTGAACATGGCTAAGCTTAGGTGGGAAGCAGATTTCCAGGAACCTTCTATGAAGGGAAACCAGCATGCCTCTGACCCAGGCCTCAACTCTGCGGCCTTCCGGGCTGGATGATTCTTCCTTGCAGAGGGCTGCCCTGAGCCGCGTAGGATGCTGAGCAGCATCACTTGCCACTGCCTATTAGGCACTCGTAGCAGCCTCTGACCTGCAGACAACCAAAAGTGACAACCAAAAGCCTCCAGACCTTGTCAATGTCCCCCGGGGAACAAAATCGCTGCCGGCTGAGAATTCCGTTCTAACCTCTCTCAGCATTGTTACCCGGGACTTTCTGGCCTGAAGATCAGAACAGTGAGAACGAACGCACATGCGTTCACACACTACTTCAAGGTTCTTAGAGCTCTTTCTCTGCTTTATATAAACACATTTGAACAGTCCTGGACAACAAGAAGAGACAGATGTTATTGTTTCCTCTTTACAGACAGCAAATGGACTCAGGAGGCCCCTACCCCACTGCACCCCCAAGAAACCCTATCAGGCAGAATCTACACAACACTGACAGTCCCACCCCCAAATTTTAGGAGGGGTGAGGGGATGGTTGGACTGCTGACTGGCAGAGAAGGAAACCTTCCTCTTGCCCCCTAGCTACCAATAATGTTCCTTTTATTCTTCTTTTAAAATGTCCAGCTGTTGCCAGGAATACCATATAAAACATCTTTATGAAGTGAACACAGGCCCCAACAGCTTATACAAGCTGGCTCCGTCAGGGGCCTGCTGTTTCTAATTAACGCTCGGACCCAGCGATCCACGCAAGCCCTACCTGCACCCTCTCCCTTAGGCTTTGACTTCTGGCTAACCTGCACCGGGGCCTTGTGCTTACGACTAATAAATGCCCCTGAAGTCCCTCACTGGGTCTGAGACGGCAGAAACAAAAGCCACTTCCAACTAGCTGTGTCCTGGCCTGAACAAGGGGCACTTCTGGGGGCACCCAGGAGAAAGCTGCCCGGCCCTGCGCTGCCCTGCCGAGCTGCCCGTGCAGACGAGTGCTTCTCCGTAGGGGGCTGCTCACTTTGAACATGCTCGGCATCAAGTGTGGGGGGCAGCGAAGGGAGACTCCTCCTTACCCTGTAGAGAAATCATTCTGAAACATCGGGCAGGTATCTTCACACCCCTCCCTTCACTGCAGTTTTTAGGTACTCCTGAAGGACGAGGCCAAGAGGGTCATCGCTGGACAGGACAAAATAGGAGCATATATGAAAATAAATTCTGGGAGCTTACACTCACGGGTGTGCGTGTTTGTGCACATATGTATGTGTGGGGGCACTTGTGTATGTGAACCCTGTGGTCTGTTAGGCTAACTTCTTCACTAATGGATTACTTAGTATAATGGGGCATTAGAGCTCAGAGGAAACTCAAATAATAATTTGCACAACTTCCTCTTCTTATTAATGATATTAAGATCCAGAAAGATCAGGTGGCAGATCAAGCCCATAATCACAGCCAGTTAGTGGAAACACTCAGGACTAGAACTCCTCAGACAAACGGGCTTCTCTCTGCCTGCCTCACCACCTCTTCCATGTCCCCCTCTGTAAGAGCTGTGGCCAGGGTTGACAGGGCCAGCTGGCATCGGCTGACCCAGAGGGAAGGGACTGTTTGATTAGTGCCTGCAAGTGACCAAGGCTGATGGTTACTGGCTGCCACGACCGAAGATCATATATATCTTGGCCACTGGGAGAGGCTGACCGTGGAGTGAGCAATCATGAACTGTAACCAGTCCTTACATTCCTAGTAGACAATGGAGCCATGGAAAATACCTAGATGGGATAAACAAATGCTTACAAATAAATAATTCCTATTTCCCCCTACTTATTGATGTTGATTACTTAAAAATCAAACTTAATCTGAATCTTTGCAGCTCAGAATTTATAAGTAAATAGGAAGCTCTGTTTTGGCAAGAATTGTGCTGTTATTGTCTTGAATTTTTATGGTGCTTCACATCATGCTGGAATGGAAATTGAACTGGCACTCCAGTGCCACTTACTAATGAAATGGCTGGAAGAATGATATAAAAATAAGGATATAAACTTTTTAAATGACAGGCTGACATCTAGGGCCAAGTCTTTTCAAAACAGTAAGGGGATTTTCTTATCTCTGTTACTATCACAGTATGCCAGGAGGGTGGCCCTCTCAGGCAGTGGGCATATTCCAGGGTGACAAAGAACAGTGTGTCCTCAGACTTTTCACACTTTGGAATTGGGCTGGTTAGTGTGAAGTCTCAGGGATCCCAGGGAACAGTGCAAAGCATTTGATTTGCAAAGCACTTGATGGCTTCCAAACTGTGTCACGCAAGGAAAATCACTGGACTCTTAAAGTGGGGGTAACAAAGTCAGCATTTACATCCTCAGGTTGTTGTGGGGATGAAACCAAGCAGGATAACGCAGACGCCATGCAGACTGTAGAATGCAGGCCGAAGGGCGGTTGTTATCAGCGTGCTAATGAAGTAAAACCACCTGAATTCAGGAGAGTGGACCCCTGTGTGTTGGAAGCGGTTTCCCAAAGCCACACGTGCAAGCACCGTGGGGCCACATGGTGGCAGCTGCAACTGCTGGGACTGAACAGGTGTCTTCATGCAAAGCAAACATCCCAATTCAAATGCAAATTTTAGTTCATGAAATTATAAAGAGTAAGGACTAACTAGTTACTGATATGTCTGGAGTCATAAAATAAATAGTCTTAAATTTTGCTTATGAATAAACCAAATTACAACAAAAAAGTCCATGAGTTGATCAAAGGAAACAAATTGTTAAATAAAGAAGAAAATTTGGGCAGAAGACTGCCCAAATTCCTAACTCCCCAGAATCATTCACCTTTATTTTTGCACACTTGTTTCTAGACTTTCTTCGTGGTTGTAAAAATATTAAAAAGTGATGGCATTGATGATGCGTACATAAGGCAAAGATACTGAGTGTATGACATGAGTGACTACAGAGAGAGAAGCCTTAAGGCTAGGCACCACACCTTCTCCTACGGATGAAGAGAAGTGGGTCAAGAGTCCCTTGCTCAAAGGTCAGCCTGCAGAAGTGACAGGAGCCCCTCTGACAAACCCTTCCACAGCCATCAGCCCTGGAGGCATGTGTGGCCCTCGGCACACCACGTGCGCACACTCCACAGAGCCGCTTCTCTCAACACGTCCTGCTTGTCCAACTACTTACTTGCCTTAGTACTACAAGGACTCTGAGTACCATGAATGTTATGTGAGTACTATGAGCAATCTTTTTTTAACACTGACCCTGATGATTGATACTTCCTGCTCCACTTTATTACAAGTTTTGCCAACATGACAATCTCCATTATTCTTGGCATCTTGAGAAGGCCCTCTGTAACCAGGAACATCTATCAAGCCTCTGATCCCATGAAGGCTGGAAGAAATGAAGCTCTGCTTAGGCTGGGGTGTGGAGCAGCTAATGGGCCCCTGTGCCCAGCAGGAAGGGAGTAGCAGAGGTGGGGAACTGGGGCTCCACAGAGGAGTAGGACAGCTCCTGGTCTCCATCAGTTCTGCCTGAGTACCTTCCTTATTCCATTTGAAAGAGAGCCTCAGAGCCATTCTTGTGTTCCAAAGCCTCAGGTAATTGCTGATCTTTCTACTTACTGGGTGCTTGGAATCATCAATGACTCTGCTTTGCTCTAAATTAGTACAGATAAGCAACTGCTAAAGTGTGACTTTTTTTCACTGTTTCACAAGCACCAGCATTAAGATCCTGCCTTGCTTTCTTGGAAGGAAAGCAGAACAAACAAACCTGGAAAAATAACATAATGGCTAAACGTAAGATAAAATATAAAGCATTAGGTTAGAAATAATTTCTACCACTTTGATGTCTAAGAATCTATTTTTGGAAGATAAAATACAGAATAAACATACACAGGCATATTACTATAATATACAATATCTGATTTGCACCACCATATTGTGGGAAAAAACTCAACAAATGGAAATTTCTCCTTCAGTCTGGCAGGGAGCCACCCTGCACTCTGACTTGGGAAAGAAGCCTGTAAATAATGTGGTTGCGTCTGGTTTTATGTTACAGATTATTTGCAGATATCTAACTTTGATTACAGTTTAGCTTTTTAGATTTTTATCACAGAAACATATTTCAAAGAGCCCTAGCATGCAAATGATGGTGGAGAAGCTTGTAAAAACAAACTCTTGGGCTTCTTAGAGCCTAAGAAAACCAAAATAAAAACACTGGACAGGCTGCGGGACCCCCCAGCCCACTGGCACTGACTGGGCCCCTCTCACAGGGTCAGGTTCTGTCTGCCAAGCTCAGTGTCCTGCAAACACAGTGCTCATTCCCTGGGGTGAGCTGGGAAGTGTGGAACCCGCATGAGCAGAAGGGGAAAGTCCAGCCAGCACCAGCTACCAGATGCTCTGGAAAGTGTGGATCAAGCTTGCTAGGTGGCAACAGAAAGGAATAGAGAAAAATGCCCATCTTCCTCTCATACAGCAAAGCATAGGTCATTCATAGTCAGGTACCACCCCCCAAAAAACACACACACACACCGTGTACCGCAAAGGGGGCATGGACATCAAAGGAGCCTGGAGGAAGATGAGCAGTGGCAGGAATTCGGTGCTGCCTGAGTAGGGGTTTGAGAGGCGGAAGATAGCTCAGCAGACTCACCCATCATGTCAAGTTTGCAGAATAAGTTTCATCTGCCTCGGGGGTTGGCTTTTTAGCACCAGTGGGTTCAGATTGTGTCCTGGATCTTCCCTGGGGGCAGTCTCTGACCTCGCTAATGAACGCACATGTACTGAGGACCTATCATGCTGCCTTCATGGCACTAAGAATAATGAAAGGGGAAAGGTTAGGAGTCATTTGGGGGGGCAAGTGGCAAGACCAGCTCTTCTTAGATTTGGAAGCTGTTTGGAGGCCCTTCCAGATGACCTGCTCCTAACTTTTCTCCCACTTTGCCCTGCTCTTCCCCATGAGCCAATGCTTTGATGTTCTCCCTCTCCATCCCAGCAGCATCTCTCCACTTCTCCCTTCCCAGGGGATCTGCAAGCATTCCAAAGACAACCCAGGGAAAAGGTAGAGCTGAACTGTGGGCTCCAGTGAGAAGATATTTTCTTCTGGAAGGTCCCACCTAGTGTTTGAGAAATTCCAGGCACGGGGGGGGGGGGGCACACATTCTTGCTGGGAGGAGATATGGGCTAAGGGTGGGCCCAGGAGCTGCCCTTGAAGAGGTTCTAGTTTAACCTGGCACAGGGTACCGTGCAGAAATCTCTGCAGAGAGCAGCCATTCTCGACTTCCACCTGGCTCTTCTTGTCATTTCTAGCCATGTGACCTTATCGAGCCGCCTCTCTGAACCATAGCTTCCTTACCTGTGAAATGGGGCTACTGATCTCTGGCCTATCTATGTGTTTGAGACCATGTACGTGAAAGTGCAGAAATAGAAGGTGTTCTGGAATATTAGATGTTATTTGAACACTAAATGGCTTAATGGACACCAAGGTCGCCAAGAAGGTCCCATAAGTTCACTGTCTCAGAACTGAGAATTAGGCTCAGCTGTTGCTGAATGAGCCAATGTGTCACCTTGTGGCTCATCTCAAAATGGTAAGGACATAGCCTTTCTGGGAGGTGGAGCAGGGCCTCAAGCAGACTTGCCACCCCCACTTGCTCTTGGGATTCTGAGGGAAAGTGCCTCTGTTTTCTGTGCAATCAGCCTGAACTGAAACACACATCACTTTGTTCCAAGTTCCTGGGGACTTGGTTTCCTTTCCTGAGGGCAGGGCTCCCATGAGTCAGTGGGAGCAGGATCAGTGGGAACTTAGTGGTTTGACTTGAGGGAAACCTATAGGAAATAATTTAAGAAGATAATAAGGGGGATTTTTCCTGTCTGGAAATGAAGTCCATGAGTCTTTGCAGATAATATTATTCTCTCAAATTCAGAAATAAGTGCAGAAAAAGAGACTTGGCTGTAACCTGTCAGCACGGTTGGCCGTACTCAGACTCCCTTGGTGCTTTGATGCCTTCAGCTTTGCCCAGGGCCCAGGTTCTGCAGACCAATGTGATGGTCTCCAGCACTTTCCTTCACAGAACCCAGTAATCACACGAAGACAGGGTCCTGCCTGATGCTGTACCACCTTGGTCTCCCAGTCTCCTCTCCAGCCTGTTAGATTTACTCCTAATTGTTCCAATTATCTTTGGAACTAAAATTTTACATTAACTCCAACTGAGGGAGAGGGCAATTCTTTGTGTGACACCTCCTCCCCATGAATAATTTTCATTTTAACAAGTGGTTTGACCCAGAAAAGTAAGAGCAGTTTCAAAATTCAGAATTCAGAGCTATTTGTTCAGGAATTTTTGTTTGGCGTTCATTCAATACCTAGAAAAGAGTAACCAGAATGACTGTACATAGAATAAAATCTAGTAAAATCTTGTCCAATCTCTTCACTTAATAGACCCCAAGCCCAGTGACTACTGGGTAAAGAAATGAATTCATGGATGAATGAGGGAAAGGAGCCATAGAACTAAAGCTGTTACTGGAGACCATGCAGGACTATAGACCAATGCCCTGATTTTCTAGAGGAAGGAGCTGAGGCTTGGAAAGTCTGCAACCTACCAAAGTTCAGCACAATCAGTGACAAAGGAAAGATGAGGGTCCTCCTCTCCTGACCCTGTGTCCTTAGTAGATGAGTCCCTCCCACTCCCAGCAGGACAGGCCACTGGAGTCATGGGGAAAGAGCTCTGATGGGGGTAGAACCCCAGCCTTTTCCCTCCTCTGTGCTGCCCCCCGTCATTTGCACAGTACTGCCAAGTCACTCTTTGAAGCTGGAGGCAGCTTTCATCACTCCCACGACTAATATGAGGGAAGTATCCTAACATGAGTCTGGGAGAGAAGCCCCCTTGCTTGGTTCTCACGATTCCAGCTTCCTATTCCTTGGCTGTCACCCTATCTCTGATCAGCATCCAGTAAACAGAAAAGAGCCTGCTTTATGCCATCACAGATACAGTGACACCAGTTAAGGGCTCCATCTTTCACTCTTTCTTTGAAATGAATCCTCCCTGCCGCCACTGCCTTTGGTCCCATGGGAGGAATGTGTGTGTGTATTGGGGGCGGGGAGGGTGAGTGTGGGGGGTGGTTCTTCTTCTCTTCCAAACACAGAAAAGTGCCAGTGCTTTTGCCTCTGAAAGGAGAGAGGGGTAGCATAGGGACTGTGTGTTTCGAAGTATGAAAGGATTAAAGCAACACTTTATTTGAGAGCATTTTCATCTTTATTGCTGTCCTCTTAGACATGAAATGATTGCTCCAGAGGGAAATCAGGGGCCTCTGCATGGTCCCAGTGAGTCAGGGTGCAGGATGTGGGCAGAACTCTCTGCAGCAAAAAGGAGGGAGGTGCTGTTTGCTGTATTTCGCATTGCAGTGTCACTTCCTCAAGCTGTAACTGGCCTTTGACATCCATGATCTCTGAATTACCTAATCCAGGTGTTTCAAAAAGTGAAAACTTCCTTTCCTAGGTAGGGGAATAGAGGGACCACCTCAGCTGCTTCCTAGTGCTGGTGGGAAGATGCGCGCAGCTCCTGGCCGGAGGACGGAACCACACACCTGGTGTGGCTCCGAGCCACACTCACTAGAACATGTGAAAGCAATTCCTATTTCTGTTTGCAGTCAAAGCCCAAAACTCAACTTGGTAAATTGTGCATTGAACCCATTTACTCATAGAAATAACTTCCAATTATTTCCACACTTAACCTCATGTGAAAATTCAGCTTGAGCGTGGTTTTCCAGTCATTGACACCCAGTGTGGAAGGTATCTCGCAGCACTTAAAGATGGAATGTGGGTGATGGGAAAAGAGGGGAGGCGTGGTGGGCTCTGCCCAGTGCTTCTTAAAGCTGCTGAGATTCATGCAATGACATGGTGTGCCCCCTGTGAAGGAATTTGGATTTGTGATAGAAAAGATTTAGAAGGAAGAATATGGTGAAGTCTGTATCTCTTGATATCAAATCACAGCTTGAGGACAAAATTTTGTTTTTATTAGGCAAGTTTTTGTAATATGAGTTGGGTATATGAAGTCAGTTCATTATGGAGAATTTTTACTTACAGTGACTTGGAAATATACTTTCAGGTAATTCTGTGGTCCTGCCTGGGAAGTAACTCCGCACCAAGCAGCGAGGCCAGGGCACACAGCACCTGATCAGGAAGTTTTTTTTTTTAATTTTCTATTAGTGATGGTCAACTGTGCTGCAATTTACTTTTCTGACATTGAAACTTATTGATTTTTATCTGAACTTACATGCAATTCGGGCTTGCTAAATCTTTAGTTTTTTTATTTCAGTTTTGATAAACCTGTTCATTACTTTTAAGTTACAAAAAAATAAGCTTGAAAAGATATCTTTGTTGTTGTAATTTCTGATGGAAATAAATACATTTAGCTGGCAGCCTGAAATTCTAGCTCTTAACCACTTCCTCCCATCATCCCACCAACTTTTTCTCATTGAGTCGATCTGTATAAGATGTGATGTAAAAGTAACAATATGAAGTGTTTTAGGAACACTGTTATTTTATTAGAGTGGCAGTCACCTTAATTTTTACAATAATTTGGGATATTATAATTTTGACAAGTTATAGTAAATTCAAAACCAGAAGGGTGAAGGGTCTAGAAATGAGTTTGGGGAGCAGAAGGGAATGAGAATTTGGGATCACAGAGGAGTTGAAGATCTATCATGGGGATATGTCTTGTAGATCTAATCTGTGTTTCTGCAGGATGTGAGAGCAAGACCATGAGGTCAATGTTGGCAGGACTTAGATTTCTAAAGATTAGAATTGTTCACAAAAGGAATGAGCTGCCTTGTAAGGAGTGATCTCCTCATCAATTCTGCGGTCAGACCCCCCCCACCCCATCCACCACGGATGAGAATAAGTCTACCAAGACACAATATCTGCTTGAGAAGGAGATGTAGCTAATTTCTCAAAGGACAAGGGCCTTGAGCCTGTGCCTCAAAGGGCTTTTATTGAGTTTAATTTGCACAGGAATACAGGTAAAGTTCATCAATCATTGTCAGGCAGTAAGGATCAAACAATAAATAACATTCAAAGAACTATGAGGGCTTATTCTGAGTCAGAGTCTGTTAGCTAAAGGGCTATAAAACTTTGGGAAGCAAACTCATTTCATGCTTGGGCCCTTAACAGAAATTGAGGGCATTCTAAGCAAAGCAGATTTCACAGGATTTTATGCATACTTCCTTGTTCCTGGCCAGGTCTGCACCACCCCCCAGCATTTTTTCAGGTTTAAGTCAGGCAGGGGAAGTAAGGCAGCCAAGAGATTAGGAGACTTCTTGCAGACAGAATGAGGACTCAAAAGGCTATGTCAAAGCTGAGGGGTAAGGGTCCATCACCCCCTTTTTCTATAGCTTTCCAAGCCCTTCCCTGAGGGCCCCTTCATGGCCATGCTTGTCTTGGGTTGTCCCCCCCTTGAGTAATCTTACCCATCATTGGCTAACCAGTCACCTGCCCAAGGCCAAGCAGGGTGAAGTAAAGGGGCAGAGGCAGCGCCCCTGCCAGGAAGATAAGCTTTGTCTCCTTAGTGGCTTATGGTCCCAAGGTCTCTTTACTCAGCTTTATCCACTGGGGGAGTGGAGATGGTTTACAGCTTCTGAAACCAGGCTGGGTAGTTCCCAACAATCAATGAGCGATTTCAAAAAAAAACTAGATGACCTCCTGTCAGGAAGGTATGAAAGGGACTCTTTGGTCATGCTAAGATGTAGTATTCCCCATCTGGATCTCAAGAGTGTCAGGGAGTATGTGGGCCAGTGGATCAGAGTCAGATAAACAAGGAGTGGGCAATGAGGAACATAATGGGCTAGACACAGGAGACCTTGTAATTGTTTTGGAAAACTCCTCTGGAAATTCAATAAACCATACCATTCATTCACTTCTTTATTCGACAACCATTTAATGAGCAACTACTATGCACTGGGCATTGTCCTGGTATTAGGTATTCAAAAATGAATGATGTGAGTTTAAATTCTTGCCTTTAAATTACTCCATCCTGGTGGAGAACAGAAATGCATAAAGAGAACATTTCTAAATGGGTGGTAAGTACAGTGCCAATAGAATGTAGGGTCTTAAAGAATTAAGAAGGGCACTCAAGCCAGACTGGGGTGAATGACAAGTACAGTCATGTATCACTTAATGGCAGGGACACATTCTGAGAAATGTGTCATTAGGTGATATTGTTGTTATGTGAACATCAACACAAACCTAGATGGTATAGCCTGCTACACACCTCAGTTATATGGTATGGACTACTGCCAATGGGTTTTTCTCTTTAAAAATCACAAGCTTTGCTTTTCAGACTCAGAATCATTCCAGCAGCTACAAGCCAGCCCAAGCTCCAGGTCAGGCTGTGTGGGGAGCAGGGCACCAGCTGAGAAGATATGGGAGGCTTCACATGCTAGTATATTTTATGTGTAATTCAAGGCAGATATTAAGAATACTATCTTATCCTTACCTATGTGAATTAGAGATGATATTTAGTGCAGGCTTCAAATTCCATCTTTCCCTGTATGCCTCAATTACTAACATAATTTTTAGAATTTTTATTGATGATAAAAATATAACACATTTATAGTAGAAAATTTAGTTTGCTAAACAAAAATATAATGAAGAAAATGGAAATCATCTATAACATTACCCAAAATAACAAATTAAACATTTTAGGTATTTGCCTTGCTGAGTCCCTCTGATTAAGTCAAACACCGTGTCAAGCTGTATAGCTGTTTTAAACCTCATGGTAAATAATCCACAGAGGACCTTCTTCTAATGACTAAACCTCTCCACTCTGCACTCCCAGGTTTCAGGGTCAATAAGTGCCTAGACCAACCAAAAAGTCCTTCATTCAAATACTGGCCAGCAGGTTGGCTAGACCTAACCTGTGGAGGGATAGAGATTTAAGCAAGGCCTCCCGGTTTACAACTGAAGTCTCCCTGGATCTACTCTGTTCCCAGCATACAGGGCCTTCTGACCTCTCTTCCATAGCTACTGACACCAGAATGAATTCTAAAAGGAATCTAATTTATACCTCATCCTAAATACTCCTAATGTTACCAACTTTTAACATTGAGAAAAGGAGAAAGAACCCTGATTTCTACCTCAAATGAAAGAGTCACAGAATTTTCTTGTGATATATGAGGAAAGGCAGAAAGCAGTGAACACTCTTCCTTTATCTACAAACTAAAAAGAAAACCAACTTTACTCTCTCCTTTCTAAGCATGATAAATAGCTTATTCCCTTTTTTTCAAAAAAGCAATGCCATTTTTCTTTGTACTAGTGTACTACTAAATATTCTTTGAGGATGAAATAAAAATTGAAATTAGCCCTGCAAATTCACTTTAAAGTTTAGCTTTAAACTTGTTTAAATTCTTAACTCAGAATTCAATATCACTCAGATATATATCCTGAATAACTCAATTAAATATCATTCAATTTATATTATTCTCTAAAAGTGGCAGGAACTAATGGGGTCAAAGAGGGAAATGAAAATCAGGATGTTGTATGACCCTCAACAGGTTTTAAAACCTCTTTGATCCAAAGTTGCCTTATTGTGAAGCAGAAATAACAAGAGTACCTACATGTGGTAGGCTGCAAAAATGTCCACGATCCTTCACTCCTGGTATCCCCACCCTTTGCAGTGTGACTTTGCGGCCCCTTCCATCAAGTAGTGAAGTCTATTTCCCACTGATTTAAAACTTGTGACTTTCTTTGGATAGTAAAATGTGACAGAAGTGATGGAAGTATTCTTGTCCTACGTCTACATCTTGAGACTCTGGCTGCTTCTCCTCTCCCTTAGAGCCTGCCCAGCCACCATGTGAACAAATTAGTCCAGTTTGCTCAGGAATGAGAGATCACTTGGAGCAGACACAAGTAAGCTCAGTTCAGGATATCCTAGACGGGTCATCCTCTAGTCAAACAGCAGCTGGCCACACGTGCAACAAGGAGCCCAGTTAAGACCGAAGAACCACCCCGCTGAGCCCAGCTCAAATTATAGAGCAGCAGAATTGTGAGCTACAAAAACGATTATTATTGTTTTATACCATTAACTTTTGAGGTAGTGTGTTATATAATGAATGCAAATTGACACACCACCTCCTACAGTTTTATTGAGAAGTTTAATAAAATATTACAAAATATTTCAACTGTTCCTAGTCCTATGTAAACTGTAAATAGGAGTTTCTTTTTATAATCATATCATTAATAAAATTTTAAGATGTCATCACAGTTCCATAATTTAATTGGAAAGAAATAAATAAAATCACAAATGTTGGCTTTAGTAGAATATCTTGACTTGTGTTTCAGCTCAGATCCAATAGTGATTAACAAATTAGTAGACTTATCTGCATTGATATTTTTGTTGTAATGCTAATAGTACCCAGTGTGACTAGAATCTTTTGGCATATGAACAGGTATTTTTGCTGAATGATGAGGCTTTAAACTTTTGCCAGGGAAATTATAATTGTTTACACTTTTTAAAAACAAGTATCACTTGATTTGCTTAGAGCCCCCTTTAAGCAAATCTATCTTTCATTGAGACAAAGAAAGATGGAAATTGGTTAATTTATATCACAACTGTAAACCTACTTTTGCTCACACATATATAACATGTCAAGACCAGACATGTCATAAGCTAAATAGGCACATTTTATTCTGCATGCTGGAAATCAGCTGAGTCACCCAGGGTGAAGTCAAATATACTTTCAGAATTGAAAATAGCTCTTGTCCTTTTCTGTGTTAACAAGTACTTAATACACGTTTATATTTTAGTATAATTACTTGTAATGTTAGATTATAAAAATTACTATTTTTGTGAATGTAACTTTCCTAAAACTTGTTGAAAGTGATTTTATATGATTACCTGGGTAACAAAAAATCTAGAGAATAGCAAATCAGCTGAAGAAATTGCACACCTGACATTGCTTCTTCATAAATTTTAGAGACTAAAGACATCCTCTCTGCTTGTCTTAGAAAGTGCATAAGATTGCCAAGGGCTGCCGGAATATATCTCATTTGCTAAGTCTTTTATTATACTTTTTTCCTATCCTTATGCATCAGTAAAGCAAATTTCATTTTATAAATAGTTGGATCTTGCAATTGTTTTATGGACTTTGATTTACAAAATAATGATATACCCTGTCATTGTCATTTTACTCCCCCAACTATCTAAAGAGGTAGGTCAGCCATAGGTGATAATCTCCATATGCAAAGCAAGCACATGAGAGAGAGAATTGGTACACTGCTGATCACCTACTGGGCAAGTGGCACCACTAGGTTCAAACACAAGTTTTCTGATTTCAAGTTGGGCTCCTTCCACAGCAACGCCACCTGGATCTCTAAATGCTGCTGAATCATAGAGAGACATGGCCCAAGCACAATCCAATGAATCTGGCTTTACCATGTATTAGTTATGTGACCTTGAAGTTATTTAACCTTCTGAATTCTATACACAGAGGTAGTCAAAAGTAGGTTTACAGTTGTGAGTATGTAAAATAGAGTTTATTCTTGTATTACTAATTATATTATTTATTTGTATCACAGCTGTGATACAAATTGCACACACACATAAAATATTGCATATGGCATGGAATTTTAGTTAAAATTAAATAATCTGTGTAAACTGCTTAGCACTAGAAGTGTTTAATAAATGTTCATTGTTGTTACTATTTTGGTATTCATGCTATTATTACTGTGGTAGTAGGCTGAGGCAGCTAGAGCCTCACTTCAGATTTCAGGATCTGACAATGTTCTTAGAGTTCTTGTGAGGATGCTAATTTCCCCTATTTTCTTAATCTGATGTTTGGTTACTGAACAATTCCATCTCAAAGTGAAATGGACAAAGGTGAGACTTAATGCAGATTGTGTTTATTCTCTTTGGTGGTTGGGTCTGTGGGGAGTATGGGAGCAGTACAGGAGTGATGCATAGATAGTTTTTCCCAGCCGATAGTCTTTAACTGCATGGACTATTCCCAGTTTAGTGGAGATACTTTTGTGATAGAGGGGAACTCAAGATAAAGTTAATCTATTCTTAGGCCCCCTCCAAAAGGTATTGAGTTTGATAACAATCACTCATAATGCAACCAAAGCATCAGTAGGGGGTTCTGAGGTGGATATTTTCTATAGAAAATTGTTCTATAGTTTCTAAGCAATGAAAGAAGATAGTGCTTGTGTTTGTTTGATCTCCATCCTACTACCCCCATTTTTCTCCTACAGTTACATAGTAATTAACTATTAACACTCCTCAACTACTTAGAAAATTTTCACCTGGAACTGCCTGTGAGTTCCCATGGGCACTGGAAGTGTGTGTATGTGTTGGTGGGAGTGAGATATGTGTGTTCTCTTCTCTTTGCCTAGAATGCTCACTCCATTCCACAACGTAGCTAGTTTCACCTCATTTCTCAAGACATTTCAGGCATCCCCTGCTCTAGAAGTCTTTTGAAAGGACATCATCTCTCTCCCTTACTCTCTCCCCAAGCCAGCTGGGGCTAGAGTCTCCTTCTCGGTATTATGGTAAGTCCTCATTCATTTTTCTACCTTGTCCCTCACCACACGGTGTCAAATCGTCTGTTTATGAATGCATTTCCTCAGTTGCACTGTGAGACCTCTGAGTGCAGCAACTATTTCCTGTCCACCTCTGCGAACTTCTACTCAGAGTGCTGAGTGCAGAGTGAGTGTTCAATAAATAATCTTTAAGTGGACAATCGTCAGACTATTTCCTTGCCTGCACTACTTACTGAGAGTTCCCTTTCAGTAGGATGTTTGAACTAATTACTTTAATATCTATCTGACTTCTTTATTCTCTTTCCAAAGAGCATATTGGGAATTTCTAGCCTTTAGCTCACGTGAGTGGCTTTTTTGACCTGCGCATGCACCATTTTGACAATTGATCCTCAGGAATAAAAATGTATATAAATAAAAAAGGACTAGATAGTAAAAACTGTATGTTTTCATAAACTTTGTGTACATTTATTCATGTCATTAACTATAGACACATGTATTAGTGTGTAACACATATCTCATGCAAAATATATACCGATACATGGGTATGGGAGTCTATGTTGTATATAGTTATCAATTTCTCATCAATATTCTAAAACTGATGGCTTTAACTTTTGGCACTCAAAACTGTTCTTGTGTCTATTTGGTCTCTGGTCTCACTGAGTCTTCTGTGACAGCTGCAGTGACAAAACCCCTCAAAGCCAGAGCTGCTTTGCTGTGTCTGCTTCCTTTCTGAGGCTTGGGGTCACTCTGAGATTTAGCTATTAAGAATTCAGGGCTTATCAACCTCCAGTCTTAGCAAAAGGCCTGCTAGAATATTCCTTATTTGTCTTCTGAGGAAGAAAACCTAGAAAAACCAACAACTCCGCTTCTCCACTGATGTACAAGGCAGTTTGTATGAGGAAGAAGAGAAAACTGAAGCCGTCTGAGCACAGCGAACTCACGGGGCACCATCTGCTGCCGTGGCAGCCGCAGTTCCCACAGTCAGACCCGCAGTGAGTGGGCCAGGCAGGGCACAGGTGGGAGCTCACCTTTCTTACCCCAGGGGGTCCATCAAACCTCATCAAGGTGTTTTCCTAATTCCAGAACCATCTGCCCCAAACTTCAAATAGGTTATTTCCAGAAAGCAGAACCCCTTGTCATCATTTTGTTTTTGCTTGAATAACTTTTTTTGTTCTGTTCTTACTGTATGTGTGTGCACAACACCAACGCTAGTGATTGGCGTATTAAAAATGTTGAATTAAATCAAGTGAATGGAATTGTTGAGTTTTAGAACTATGGGAAGCAGAATATGACACCTTGCTGAAAACTGTCTTCTGAAAGCTTCTTTAATCTGGACTGCATTTTTAGAATTATGGAGAAAACAGTTGGTGAAGAGAAAAACTGCAAGGAACTTGACTGATGGTTGAATGCCAGGTCTTCACCCTCGTCAGAGGCTCGCTAACTGCTCCCCAGAGGGTAATCTAATTCTGTAGAATGATAACTCTGAATGAACTTGAAGACTTGTATTTTCCATTTTTTCTTTCAACATAAACTCTTATGTGCCATTACCCTCTTACAAAAGTGCGATACTTGATGAAGTGCGCCCGTCGTTTTCAAGTAAATGGTATTTCCTGGGGTGGGACAGGGGCAAAGAGATTAATAAAAAAAATGGAACAAATAAATTCAACCTCCTTTTCTTATAGTCAGATTTTATGAAGTTTGTTCACAAGATTAAGGATTTCTACCAGATCCCCCCATTCTGGCCAATGTCACTGTGATTCCACTGACTGGAGAAAAGAAGGCACCTGGCATGTGAAAGAATCCTGCGGCGCTCTGCACAGGCTCCTCCGCCCTGAATTTTCCCTCCCCTCCACTCAGGTCTCCCCTTCCAGTGAGATTTGTCCAGCTCTCCTGCAGTGGGGTTTGGCTCACTTGCCTGGTTAGAGGCACTTTCATGGGCCAACATGAGTCACAGGGGAGATTCTGTAAACTTGTCAGGTCAGTGTTCTGTCATCATTCCCTTACCTTCGACTGCAGACCTGAAGGTGTGTCTTTGTTGATCATTCTTGATGTGCTGATGAATGCTGTACATCTCCAGAAACTTTCCAAGACTATCTCAAATTGCTTTTACTGCCAAGACATAGAACCCCAAGACACCTTTTTCAAATACATTTCCTTTCAATTTACAAGCCCTTGAGTATTTCCAGGAAAATATTTTCCATATGTTTCTGTTGTGTCCACTTACCTCATCCTACTGTTTAGCAAGAAAAATTGATATTATCCAAGAAGCCTCATAATCTTTCCTTTCCATTGGAGGGTAAATGGCAACAGTGTTAATCAATTTCAAGTCTGGCTGGAGACTCAAAGCCACAGATATTTCACTTTGCAAATGCTATTGTCCTTTTCCTAATTAAACAGACTATGCTGGAGACCCAGGGAAGACAAAACCATTTTAATAGCAGGGTGGACAAAGCAAAAGTAGCCAAGTAAATTAGCTATTACACAATTTATATTCAGTTGATAATGTTTTCTTGAGTACTTCAAGTGTTTTTATCCTCTAATTTCAAAATCTGGCTTCTAGGAATTGCCCCAAGGGCATGCTCAGAGACACACATAAAGATTAATGAATAATGTAATATCATTTATTACAGTGAAAATTTTTAATTTATCTGACACCAAGTACCCAACAATATGTTATGACTAAAATATATTATAACATTTCAAAACATGAAATACTATGCAACTCAATGAATATGTAGTAAAAGAAACTGACATAGGAAAATGGTAATAACATATTAAGTAGTGAGGTAAGTTACACCAAAGTGGCATGAAAGTTACTTAAATATTAGTGAGAGAGAACAAACTGATGAACTGTGCTTTCCATGGCCACCTGTGGGTTATTTGCTCCTGAAAAGAAGGAGAATTTCACTCCATGTCCCAAGAGTGTAGGCGGAGCTTGGAAGAGAATGGAGGCTGTGGCCTTGGAGGAGCAAAAAAATGTTGACTCTCCTGGAAGATCTGGAGGCCCTCTGAACTGGAAGGGAAGAGCGGGTTGCAAGTTTCAACAGGGAGCTGAAGCCCAGGATCTCGCTGACATGCAGTTCCCAAGAGGAGAAGCCAGGTGACAGAGGTGACACAGGGAAGCCCTCAAGCATTAGCATTAAGTGTTAGGATTTAACATTATCTCTATCCCTCACTCCACTGGATAATTCCCACTAACGCATAAACAAGCTCTGGCGTCTCTCAGTTTAGAACAAGCTTCCTTAACCCTACTTTTCTCCTCACCTGCCTCTTCCTCTGTAAACGCTTGCTCACAGTGGGCTGTCTCCACTGCATTGTTTCTGTGTACTCCGCAATCTCCTGCCATCTGTGTTTGCCCCACCACAGCGGCACAGGGAGGAGGGCTGCTCTGATCACCATCACCAGGATCTCTTCGCTCCTTCAGCTCTTCACCTCACTTCAGACAGCCAGACTGGAGCCCCTGGAAACCTCACCTGCTCTGAGCTTCCTGACGCCTGCTCCCCGGGTTTCCCTCTGTGTCACTGCATTCCCCTGCATCCCCCTGAGCTGGCTCCTTCCCATCACCATCTAAGCATGGATGTATTAAGGACTCAGTCTGCTCCTCTTTCCTCTCCCTGCCTTTTCTCCCTAGGAGAGAAGGCATACCATCCATTTCCATATATGTAACTACCATTTTTATCCAAAATCATTTTTAATCCCCTGTGTATGCCTGGTTATCCTGACTTTTGGACTTTATTTGATACCATATAAAATGTATTAAAATGCACCTATTGTTCAAAATAAATATCCTTTTTTGAGGAAGGTGGAGTGCTATTTTCTGTTATTCAAAAAGACAGAATTTTATCATTTTACTTTTGAAATATGTTGAATACAGCATTTCATTTAAAATTAGCTCTCATTTTCCAGCCCCCAGCAAGTTTACCCGGGAATTCTTGTAAAGTCAGGAAATCTAATCCCTAAATTATTTTAAAATAACATCTTTAATCTGTACTAAAACTGAACAATTATTAAAGATGGTATAAAACGACATTTTATAGACATTTGGTGCATTATTTATTAATTTCAATTTTTACTTTTGTTTTGAATTATTTTTCTGAAATAATTTTAGACTCACCTAAAGTTGCAAAATCAATACAGAGTCCCCTTGTACCCTTCACCTAGCTTCCCCCAGTGATATATCTTATAAAACCATAGTTCGTTATGAGTGATCAAAACTTTTTAAATTGCACCAGTTTTTATATTCACTGATTACACCAGTTTTTATATGCAGTGATTGTGTATGTTTACCTCTGCTTTTATTTTATTTATAAATATATACACACACATATATATATATATATACACACACATGTACATAAAAGCACTGCTATCAGGGTATAAAACTTTTCATCAGGACAAGGAAACTCACGCTGCCCATTTCCAGTCTTACCCTCCCATCTACTTGCCTAATCCCTGCAACCACTGATCTGTCCCTTATTTCTAAAATTATGTCATTTTGAGAAAGTTATATAAATAGAATCATACTATTTGAGATTGGTTTTTTTCACTCAGGGGCAATTCTTTCACCCCTCTCATTTAAGCACCCTACTTTCCAAGGCGATCTGCCTGACCACATAGAATTGGTGGGCAGCGTAATATGTCTCAAAATAATTAAAATGAGATATTTTTGTGTGTCAACGACTTGGTCTGCTAATCTTGAAGAAGAGTTGACAGATTCAATATAATATTAGAGATGAAAATCCATCACGAAATTATTTTCTAATCACTTGGCGTCTCTAGA